>NC_139148.1:83693595-84315889 GCF_964270905.1 Leucopleurus acutus
ACAGACTAACAATTTCTGTGTTTCTTATAACAGGAGCACAGACAAGAAGTTCATGGGCCTGTAGTTCAAGCACATATTTTGGGCGTACGTTCTGTGTGTGTAGATATGAATGCCTTTACTACTAGCAGTAATTAATCCTAATGTATCAACTTTGTTTGACTTTACTTAAATAGTTGCTTCACAAGTTTTAAGTATTATTTCCAAGCATTATTCTCAGTACCTTTTGTTTAATATGCAGCCATTATTTATATTTAAAAGATAATGAGTACATATTTTTCTAATTGTTAAAGTTTTCTTTAAATACTGTTCTAGTGGATTTCTTTTTTCTAGTATGAAGAATCTTTTACAAATTGGTTAATAACATTTGGCATTTCAGAGTCTCCCTGCCAAATTCTTTTTATTAAATGTACCTGTTGTAGGGGAGGAAGAACTTTATTTGCTCCACCCTCCTAAGTTCTCTGGCTGGGGGCCTCTGAAGTAGACTGACAAAAGACAGATTAACAAGAGGAAAACAAACTAGTTTATAAACATGTGCAAATGGCATACACAGGGGAGTATTCAGTGATGAGTAATTCAAAAAGGTGGTTAGAACTTGAGGTTTAATTTAATAGCATGCTAACAAAAGAACAATACCTTTTGTAGAGAAGTGACATGACAAAGGAAAGGGACTTTAATCTTCTAGGCACAGCAAATTGTGAGAAGGCAAATAAATGAATGGGGAAAATTAATGGAAGGTAAAAGTGAGTTAGTGAGGTTTGCTATGTTGATTCTTCAGTTGCTGTTTATGGTTTGATGAGAGTCTAGAATTATCTCCAGTGATTAAAAGTCACCCTGCCTTTCCTTGTGTGTATGTGTGTTGGAGGGGGGAGGGGAGAGCGGGGAGCAGAGAGTTTTTCTCAGGTCTCCGTTTTAATTGCCTTCAGCTCAAAATAATCCTTATGTCAAAGTGGCATATTCTGGGGTGACATATGCTGCTACCCTTCACTGTCATGTATACTCTTGTCCAATATTATGGAGGTGGGCAAGAGAAAGCATTCATTCTTACAATGCACACAAATCATTGTTTTATTTTGACTAAATCCTCCATATCTTTGACATCATTTATCATGTTTTAATACAATAGACTGCCATTAAGAATGGTTTCCTGGAGTTTTCTTTGTGAGAAGATTTTTTAGCTATACAAATTTAATTTCTTTAGTAAATATAGGGCTATTCAAGTTATCTATTTCTTCTTGACTGAGCTTTAGTAGTTTGAATCTTTCAAGGAAATTGTCCATATCATCTAAGTTATGGAATTTATTGACATAAAGTTGTTTATAATATCCCCTTATTATCCTTTTAATATTTATAGAATCTGAAGTGAGGTCCCCTCTCTCATTCTTAATTTGTGTTTACTTTTTCCTAATCAATCTAGCTGGAAGTTTAAAAAAAATGGTTTCCTGATGAACATTTATTTCTTCTTAAGATTGGAAACATTAAAATATAGGCACAGAACACAGTTCAGTTAAATAAACCTTGTCTACTGTGCATAATACTCCATGCTAGATAGTGCAAGGTGACAAAAAGATGAGTGAGATTGGGTCCCTGCCCTCCAAAGACAATCTAGTATGGGAGTTAGCCACATATACAGCTTGTTTCTTTTTTCTAATCTATCCATGCTTTTTTCTCCTTGTTAAATTTGTCCATTCTTTTCTTCATATCTTGGATTATTGACCATAGTTATTTTAAATTTTCCTTCTGATTATTCTGATATTTGTAGTTCTTAAGGTATGAATTTCACATTTTGTTATTTCTGCTATCTCCTAGTGGTTGGTTTGTTCATAAGATTTGTAATTTCTTTACTTGGGAGCTCACCTTCAGCAGAAATTGTTTTCTTCGAAAGTTCCAGTTACTCTGGGTTGTGGAGGTACCATATGGAACGTTTCTGTTTTTTTGCCTCTGCGAAGTTTTACCAGTTTTTATATTGATTTTTAGTACAGGGTTCCCACACAGGTTGGTAAGGCACGGTATCCCACTTTTCTACCCATAGCTTGACATGGTTAGTTTGTTTTCCTGTCACACTCCTTAGCAAGCGGTTGAAGGTTTCCAGACCTGGTTTTCCAGAGAGGACCACCGTTTCAGGCTCCTATTCTTACTCAGAGAGCTCAGTTCCAGCTCCTCATGTACAAGAAGCTTGTGACATAAATTTGCTTCTGTATGCAGATATTAAATCCCTAGTCTTTATGCTTATATTTAGTTCCATTTTCCTCTTGGTCTATCCTTTAGCTTCTTATCGGAGCTCTGGCTTTGAATTTTTTCTTTTTTGTTTCTAGCCCCTGGGAAATTGACAATCGTAATTTTGAACCTGGGTTTTTTCCTTAAATATTATATAGAATAACTTGAATAGCAGTAGTAGCCTTTCATATTAGCTTATGCTACCATTTTGTTTGATGGAATATTGTCAAGAATGACAATGTAGGGCTTCCCTGGGAGCACAGTGGTTGAGAGTCCGCCTGCCAATGCAGGGGACACGGGTTTGTGCCCCGGTCCGGGAAGATCCCACATGCTGCGAAGCGGCTGGGCCCGTGGGCCATGGCCGCTGAGCCTGCGTGTCCGGAGCCTGTGCTCTGCAACGGGAGCGGCCACAACAGTGAGAGGCCCGCGTACCACACACACACAAAAAATGAATGACAATGTAAATTTACCAAAGTTATATTTCTTTAATGAGTAAAGTAGCTCAATGTATGCATTAACTGATTCATAAGCCCCCTTTTCCAGATTTATTGAGATATTATTGATATATAACATGTAAGTTTAAGGTATACAGTGGGATGATTTGATACACATATATGTTACAAAATAATTACGACAATAAGGGTATTTAACACCTCCATCCCCTCACATAATTACCTTTTTTGTGTGTGTCATGATATCTAAGATCTCTGATTTTAGATAAGTAAGCAGGATTCACTAAAACCAAGGGTTTATTGAGAATCTACTTTAATACATTTTTAAGGTCATTACTATATTAGTTCCATTTCAAAGATGTTTTGAATCTTTAAGGTACTTATAGTCTAGTTGGAAGTAAGAAATAAATAAATAAAGTATAATGAAAAGGACTAAGTAAACGTGCAAAGCAACCGTTCCATATTCCTCTAGGTCAGAGTCATCTGGGCTGGAGTACCTTAAACTGGCAGGTTACACAACTGTACTTATACATGCCCAAGGCATGCCTATCTTTCCTACTTTCCAAGAAGAAATTACATAAAATGCCCCTACCCCCAAACTTTATTTTCTGTCAGCAAAAGTGAGGCAGGCTTATGGTTCTGAGTGAACACTACTCTTTTTTTTTTTAATCAAAAATGAGAGACTGAGTTGCCATAGATACAGTGAAATGTTCAACTCTGAGCAGTGCATCAAATTTAGAAAAGTATGTCTTCATACACATTGGCTTTACTATTTTAACACATGTGACTTTTGACTTCTTAGATGTGTGCCTGTTACCAGCTTTCTTGTGCTAAATAATTGTTTTGCATTCTTGGCAATTGCTTCTTAGAAGTCTCTGTTATTTTGTTACTCTTTTTGGTATTTAAGAATAAATTTAAATTCTCTTCTTTATCCCTTCATCTAATAGTATTTTACAGGTTCTCTGAACATGAATGATGGGTTATGCTTTTCTACAGTGATTGATATAAAAGACATGTATATGTACATCATGGGGTTTGTTATATGGTCCCCCATGATATTATCTGTTCTCATGATACCTCAGGGCATCATGAAAACAAAATGGAAACTACAACAGAGGACCAAGAGAGAAATATTCCAGGTAAATAATAAAGCAGGAGGAGGACACATTGAAGAACATTCGTTCTTTCAACAAACATTTATTGAATGCTGAATATATACCAGGGATTATACTAGGCACTGGTGATACATTGGTGATCAAGCCAGATGTGGTCACTGCCTTCTTGGTGCTTAGAGTCTCATAGGAGAGACAGACAATAACAATTACGTAACTATTTGACTTTGATATATGTTAAGAAAGAAACATACCGGGTGCAAAAATGGACAGTAATATTGTGGGGTGGGTGCAGCAGGAGGGCTACTTTTGATAGTATGCTTAGAGATGGCTTCTCTGAAGAGTGGCCACTTAGATGGGGATCTAAAGGCTTAGAAAGAGGTTGCAGTCTTTTCTGCTGGCAGGGTTAGTGTTTCATGGGAGGCATAAAATTGTTTCCAAAGAAGCATCATCAGAGTAAGATTCTTTACATCTTAACCTGTGGATTGTGCTTGTTTGTGAATATTTCAATTTATATCCATTCTTCATACAGTGATACAATTTCAGAACAAACAAGTATAGGCAGCAAGTACAAGGTATTCTGCATGATTAAAACTTCAGCTCCTCATAAAACCTCCCTCCTCCCTCCTCCCTCCTCCCTCCTCCCCCTCCCACTCCCCTTCTCCTTCCCTCCTACCTCTCCCCTCTCTCTCTGTCCTGTCTTTAGGAATATTAAACCTGTTTGCATATTGCTTGACTATCACTCCTTACATTTTAAGAGAGATGTTAATACTATGAGTTATTTAAGGATAACCAAATATATGTTAACAGTATTCTTCATTGAATTCTAAATATTTTATTTTCCTTTTTCTTATAAAACTATGCAGTTATCAAAATTCCTATTTAATTTATATTAATTGACTATTGCCTTAGGTATTGTATACTGAGTAAATATATAATATGGGAAAAAGGTAAGACATCAATGCCAAACGTTGTTTTATGGGAAAAAAAGAGCCTTTGGTGTAATGTATCCTACTGCTTATTAATGCCTTGAATATCATTCTGTTTTATACAATAATGTCAATAAAATGGTCAGTTATGATTGACAACATTCTGATGCATTAAAGATGATGCAATACATAAATGTTTAAGAAAGACTGAGAGATGAGTATATCTACTTTTTGAAATTAAGTTAGAATATAATACAGAGATGAACAAATAAAAATAAAAGCATAAACACATACAGGCTACATGGGCTATTGAATAGTGTCTGACCCACTCCCTTCCTTCTAAAAGACTAGAAAACAACATCTATGCAAACAGTTGTCTTTCATATTTTTTAAATGTTAGTAAAAACATTTTCAAAACCATTACAGAATATTTTATGGTTATAGAAAAACACACACATTCACATACCATGTAAAATATAAAGAAGAAAAAAACAATTTTAATTTCATTAACTTACCATCCAACTTACCAGTCGCAACTTTGTTGACACCCTTGTAGTGCCTCCTGTGTGCTCCTCTTAGGTCCCATCCTCTTTCTTCCACTCCAAAGGTAACCACTGTCCTCAGTTACGTGTCTATCATCCCTTTGTTTTTCCTTATAGTTTTACCATGAGATATCCCTAAACAGTATGGCATCTACTTTTGCTCAGTTTTAAGCCATTCTATAAATGGAATCATAAAATTTGCTTTATTCTAATGCAATTATTTTTTTCACTAGACATAATGTTTCTGACATTTACCAATGTTGGTATATATATACTTGAATTTCAGTTCCCCTGTCATATAGCATGCCATTGGATGAATACTACAGAATTTACTTATCTATTCTACTGTCAGTGCACATGTGAACAATGATGCAAGTGTGCAGTGATTTTCTTCTAGGGCAACTATTCTCAAACTTCTAAATCTCAGAACCCTTTTACATTCTTAAGAATTGAGGACTCTAAGAGCTTTTGCTTATGTGGCTTAAATGTATCAATATTTGTTGTATTAGAAATTAAAAGTGAGATAGTTGTACAACAGAAGAATACACAAGCTCACATTGCATTAACTATCAAAGCAATGATGATGTTACACATCATCTAGACTCTAGAAAACTCCACTGCATACTCTTGTGAAATGAGAGTGAAAAGGCAAATAATGTCTTAGTATTATTATGAAAGTAGTTTTCACCTCAGAGACTTGCTGAAGAGGCCTCAGAGACCCGTGGTGTCCCTGGACCACACATTGAGAACTACTGCTCCAGTATAAATCTAGGATTTGAATTATCAAGTGATGGCATATGTCTCTTTAAATTTACTAGATAATACCAAATATTTTTTTCCAAAGCAGTTGTACCAACTTATACTTTCAATAGAAGGATATTAGTATTTGCTTTGCTATACCTCCTGGCCAACTTTAAGGATTGTCAAGCTTTTTAATTTTAGTCAATCTAGTGAGTGTAAAATGGTGTCTTGCTGTGGTTTTAAATTGCATTTCTGTGATCACTAATGAGGCTCAAGATTTTTACTGGCTATTCAAAAAACTGTTAGGTCTTTTTCCCATTTTCTTTTGGGCTATCTTCTTCCTAATTCCATTAACGAGTTCTTTAAATATTGCAGATACTAATCCATTGTCAGTTATATGTGATGCAAATATCTTATCACAGTTAAGACTTCTAGTTTTACTTTTTAAAACCATGCCTTTTAATGAACAGAATTTTTTAAATATTTAATATAATCATTTTTATCATTTATTCCCTTTATGGCTTAAACTCTGTGTTTTGTTAAAGAAACTCTTTATCTTAAGACATTTAGGTTATTTCCAGTTTTCAACATTATCTTTTAGAAGAACGCTGCATTGAACATATGAATATGTAAAAATGGGCTTTCACTGACATATTCTTAACGGTTTAGACAATTAGTCCACTGGAACATGTCCAAAAGTGAAATACTCTAATGCTGGTAGGTCTGGAAACCATGTCATACAAAGAGAGGATATAGGAAGAGTTGCAGCAGAGGGTAGTAGAGAGGGGGGCAGGAAGTGGTCCCATCCATAGAAAAGATCTGGATGGGATCTGCAACAGTTGTTTATATTTATAGCAATTTTTAAATCAGAAATTTTCCATGTTTCACTGAATTATAAGTCACATGATGTTTGTTATGCCACATTATCTTATAGGTGCAAATATAAACTTTCTATGCATTCCAGAATCCAACACAGCTCCATTTGGATATGTATATATATATGCCTGTGTTGTAGGTGAGGCACTTTCATTCTTGTTATACTGATAGTTTACAGAATACATGGTTCGAAATAGATTTCTAGAATTTAAAAATATTTTTAAATCAATTTGGAGAGGATTCAATTTTCTGAAGACAAAACCTACGTATTTTCTCTTTCTTGACCTTGAACTACTTGAACTCTATAGTTTTCCAATTTGTTTACTATCTTGAGGAATGTGTAAGTCAATCAAGAAATTATTTTCTTGAAGCTTCTGTTGTGATTTCCAGCAAAAGGGACCATGGAGATGGTGTTTTACCTGATGTTGATGTTGCTTAGTAACTCAGTTGACAGGAATAGTTTCTCAGTTTAGATTTTCAAAAGGCCAAATAGCTTGGATATTATTACTGCTCACAGAAATGTCTGTATCTCTTGCCTTCCTTTTCAAACATGGTATTTACTAAAGCATAAGTAAGATAAAATATTCTTTTCATTTTTATATAGCCTCTGACTATTTCCCAGTAAGAATGCATTGTCTGAAAAATCAGGGGGAAAATAAAGCTTTTAAAAAAATTATTATTTTAGATGATGAAAAGAGGGTTCAAATGAAGAGTTTAAGAGATGTACCCGATGGGGACTCTTTTTTATTACATATGCATAGAACTTACCATTACTGCTATTTAACAGTCAAAATCTATAAACACTGTGATTTGAAGATCAAGCCCCCTAGTTCAAATTCTTTCCTTAAACTTCCCACTCAGGACTGTGTACTCCAGGTGAACTGAATTTACTTTCTATTCACCACTCACAATTGCACTTTTTTACTCTTGTCTGTATGATATTCTCTCCACCTAGATTTCCTATATCCAGGACTTTGAAAATCGAATCTTATCCATCATTTTAGGTTCAGTTAAGCTGCCACCTCCTCCAAGTAGGCCTCCCTGAATACCACAACTAAAAGTACAGGCTCTTCCATTGATCTTTAATTTATTTCTGTATCCCCAGAGGCTACCCCTGTGCTGGAACATAGTTGTGACTGTGTGGGATCTTGATTTGCTCTGTTACACTATTATAATGCGTGATATATACAATAGATAATCCACAAGTGTAAGTTTTCCTTTTGAAAATCTCTAGCATATGTAGATTTATATTTATGCACCTTTTTGGCAACCATAAGAGTTTTGGATTGAGTATTCGCAAATCCTAAGTATTCCTCTTACGAGTATTTTTAAGAAGTGAGAAAAGGAGCTTAGTCGAATAGTAGCTTAAATAGCAGTGGTGAGGAGTAGAATGATAGTAGCATTTATTAAGCATTTATTATATGGCACATTATAAGTTGTTCATATGCATTATCTCCTTTATACGTTACACACAGTCCATGAGGTAAGATGCTATTATTTTCCCTATTTTACTAATGAAGAAAGTGGAACTTGGGGAGACCTGCATAAGTTCCCACATATAGTCGCAGACAGAGTATAAAGTTTTGAAATGGAGTCTTAGGATCCAGAAAGGAAAACAAGAGAAATTTTACCTGGGTTTTAAGATTGTCACCCCATGTATGTTAGGAAGGAGGTCACTACTGTGAGTAAGAAATATTGATGCGTATGCATTATGACTTTGTAATGGAAAAAGGCTCCTAACCAATGGAAAAAGGTTAAGTTAATATATCTCTAGTGGTCTTAAATATTAATGGGGAAAAAAAGTATTTATAAAAGCTTTCATACACTAATTTGATCCCTTTATGCTTTTAAAGCTGTTTTCCTATGAAACATTAACATTTTAAATAATGAATTACCCCAAAGTGGGATTCTTTAGACACCTAATTCCTGGAGTTAAGTTTCTAAGAGTATGTGTCTGTTTAAAAGAGCTGTCAGTAAAACTACACATACTTGATTTCGTTGTCATTTTAATTATTTTTGACTGATCCTGCCTTCTAGATTCCAAATTAGAACAACCTCTTAAAACATTTTTTAAGGAGAGGTACCTGAACCACTTTGACCTGACACGTGCATACACTAACTTGGGACTGCCCCCAGCCACACACTTTCCTTAGAGAATAGTGACTTAGAGGGGACTCTATCAGTGAGGATACACGGTTATACTAGCATGTATTTCTGGAAGGAAGGGAAGGAGGGAGGGAGGGAGGAAAGGGATTCATTTTGAATACTCTGAAAGAGATATCTAGCCAGGAGATTATAGTAACCATTATCCCAGCTTTTGGCCACTTGGATGAAAGAATGTTGTTAATACCTGCAGTCCTACTGCTACCCAAGATAGTTGTGTGCACACACTGCATTATGAACGGATTTCTACTAGATTAAAAACAAGTTATAACAGGTTTGAGGCATCTATTTCACAGCCACCTTTTATATCATTATGGTCTCAGAAGGAACTATTGGAGAAAATAATCATTTACATTTCCTTGAATACTAAATGTCTTGTTCTAGTCTTCCAGTATTTAATAGGTTGTCATTTGATATCAGCATTTAAGTAATGTCACAATAGGTGGTGCCATAGCTCTGTATTGATTGGCATTATAGGAAAATATAAAGTGTTATTTGACCAGTGAAATCAAAAGGGGAGAAAAAATATAAAAAGGTCTTCTGAGCCCAGCTTTTAGGAAATTCACGAATAACTAAAAATTTTTCAAAGGACCACATTCTTTCATTCTCTGTTAGTAAAATACCTTGACTGCCTTCTTGATTCTTCTGGCAGCCAGAACAGCAATACGCTGGGGCCTGAATGGCAAGCAGTATTATTTGTAGCACTGATGTCAGCCTGTGTGGAGATTAAGATATTTGTATTAAACTACTGGTTGGGTTGGAATCGCTGCCTTTTTAAACTCCCCCCACCCCCAGTTTGGCCATTTCTACTGCTGATTTTCAGCAAAATAGCTGACAACTGCCTATGATTAGTTTAGCCAGATGCTACTTGTTCTGGTAAATTCATTTTAAGCATTTGACAAGACTGCAAAGGTGAGTGCCAGCTTAACAAAAATATTTTTACAAGACAAAAGATGTATAAAAACTCAGTTACTTTCCAGCTATATGATGACTATGCAAATTAACTGACAACCTATCTTCTTTGGTGTTTATTTGTGACTCATTTGTCTACTTTATAGAATAATTGGTGGCGTTATCTTTCACAGGTGTTTTCAGAAGATGTCACCAAATGGAGTGCTCACAACTTTCTGTATGTTGTTATGTGGCTCTATGAATTTCCTGTGCCCCAAGACTTAGGGAGTTTCACGGTAAAATTGGAAAGATCTGGGTTAGAAAGTGACCAAAAAAGTTAGGGGTTCTTTCTCTAGCTAGTACTACCATTCAGCATCAACAAAGAAGCTCTTTTCTTACTCCAAACACGTTGTTCTTAAGAATGGCTGTCAAGTGCCTTAGCTCCAGGTAACATGGACCCATGATAACTACTTTATTGTCTTTTTTTTCTTTTTAACGTTCCTTTTCTCATTCTTTCCCCTACTTTATGTTCAGTCTTCTCTTCCACCCTCCTTTTTCTTAGCATACAGTATACTCTAGAAATGTCTCTTCTTAGTGATTATTGTGTTAAATTTGATTAGTTGAAAACAAGTGAATTTAGATTCCAGATTCCATCTATTCCTTGAAATCTGAGAGCCTGCCAAATCCAGCTATCTTTGTAGGCTTTGAGCAATTTCCTGTCCTCCTTCTCAAAGCTGGGTGTGATGCTGCCTTTTGGAATCCTATGTCTTCTGATGTTAGTTCGGAACAGGCTTGAGATGCTGTTCTGTCCAACCTTATTTTCCAAATGAGAAACCTGAGGTCTTAGGGTTTCAACAACTTGTCAAATATCACCTAGCGATTAAGTGGCTCGGGTAGGGTTAGAACCTAGATCTCATGGCATTCCAGTGTTCTGTTCACTTGGTAGTATTCCCTCCCAACTGGCTTGACTGTGTGCATCTGAATATCTTTATACTTTGCTGGTTTCAGGTTCCTCACCAAACTTTGTGACTTACCTGACTTCAGAATTCATACTCCGAGCAGAACACTGATATGAAAGTTTTCAGTTGTGCCCCATTTCTGTTTCCTTTTTTCCTCCCTTTCTTCCATCCTCCCACCCTATAAAATCTTCCTTTCTCCTTCATTACTGCATTTCAGAAACCATAGAAGTATCTATAATTTTCCTTTGGAATTTCCTGTTTGTTTCTTTTTTCTGCATCACTTTTTCATTAAACCTCTGAAAACCTTACTTAAAGAAACACACACACACACACACACACACACACACACATACATACATACATACATATCACCCTGCTAACTGGCTTTTCTTCCTGGTCTACTGAATAAGACACTAGATTGGGAATAAGAAAACTTTGATGCTTTTTCTTACCTTGACTGATGGCATAAACGCTCTGTGCTCCAGTTTTCTACCCATAAAGTGCTTTTTCTCTGTGCTGCAGTTATCAACCAAATTTAATTTAAAGATCTGGATATGTTTAGGGCTTTCTCTGAGAATGGTGCATAGAAAATATATGATGGTATTACTATGTTTTAAGGTATGGAAAAGAAAGGTGATTGTTTTGGTATTGGTGGTTATTTTATTAATTTTTAAAAACTAGTATATCCATAGCTTTTCAGGACAATGATTTAAAAACCCTGTGACAGCGTTATATTTCTCTTTGCACTTATTGTACTACCCTATGCTTTAAATTAACCCAACCTCTACCAAACACCTAGTCAAGTAGTGTTAGTGGTGGAGGTGGGGTTACTTATGTGTATGTGTTAAATGTGTGTTGGTTGAATGGGAGGCTCTAATTTTGTGGTGATCCCAAGCTCTGAGTCTGTCTTTTTAACAAAGGCTTCCATGCCATATCCTTATCTCAATCCTAGTTTTAATTAACGTGACAATGGTAGTCTTCTATGAGATTACAAGATTTATAAGTAGGTAACTATTTTATCATTTTATGTAATATATAAATTGCTACGAATAATGTGCTATACATTTAGCTTTTATAAAAAGATCATGGTATGTTAATATGTAATAAACTGTAGGATTGTGAAAAGTTTATAAACACTCTTTTAAGGACGTGAGCCATTGATTAACCATTTACTTTGCCTCTCACTCTTTGCTATCATTTGTCAGTATCCTTAACGATAAAAATGGACCCTGAAATACGCTACATAAAATACTTTGGGACTTCAGAGAAGGTATGGGCAGCTTCTGGCTAGGGGCCTGGCTTCATAGAAGTGGTGGAATTCCTTGTTGGGATTCCTGTATGTTGAGATCTTGGTATAGCCTGTGCGGGCTAGGCAAGGTAGAGGGAAGAGAAGAGGTTGGAATTTAAGGTAGAAAGAACAGATTATACCAAGATAAAAGGTGAAGGAAGTACAGAGTAAATTTAAGAAGCAGTGAGTGCTCCATCTTGCTGAATCATAAGATATGTGTATGGTATTGAGAGAAATTCCACTGAAAAGGAAGTTTGAGACCCTATCAAGAATAGCCCTGAATGCCATTTTTAAGGAATTTAGATTTTATTTATAAGGCAGTAGGGGAACCATTGAAGAATTTTAAGTAGCAGAGGAATATTATCAGAGGTGGTTTTGAGAAGATTGATCTGAGAGATATGAATAAGATGGAGGAGGAAAAACTGAAGAAGGAGAAACTACTATTAGATAAGTGCAATAGTCCGAGCAAGAACCCAAACCAGAATTGATGCAACCGACATTTGGAAGAATAGCTCAACAGTACTTGACTTTTTATGTGGACAGGTTAGAAATCAAAGACAATTCTGAGCCGGAATAACTTGCTGAAGAGGGATGCCATTTTTTTAAGTAAGAGAGTTGTCATTTCAGAGAAAGGATCCTGTTTGGGGACAAATGGTTTTTGAACTTCTCTGATTTGAAGTATAGATTGAGTATATAGCTAGAGTTGCCTAATAGGGAGATGTACATATGGTGTTTGCAGGGGTATAAATAATGACCTATTTTTGCAGGTATCCCCACAAAGGAAGTGATTGCAATTATGAAATTAAAAGAGGTTGCTAGAGAAGAGTGTAAGAAAGGAAGAAGGCCAAGGAGAGGACTTTGGCGAACACCTCATTTGAGTAAAGAAATGAGAGTTGCTAGAGAAGGAAAAGTTAGAGGAGCTGGGTGGGGGAATCATACAAAAGCAGTGTTAGAAAGCCTGTGGAGGAGAAAATTTCAGGAAGAAAGGGTTAATCAACAATCCAAAATTATCAAGAGAAAATACGTGGGTTGAGGATGAAAAAGTTGTTGAATTTGTTGGCCTTGGTCAGAGTGCTGATGCTGTCAGGAAAATTTCAGGAGTGGAAAGGACAGGGATCAGGTGGAAGGGGTTAAGCAGGTCCTGGGTATTAATGAAGTGAAGTCAAGTTTGTGTAGATTGCAGTCTTTTCAGAAGGTGAACATTGCTTATTTTTGCTTTCATAGCGTTAAACTGGGTCTATTATGCATTTTAATATAACATGCAAGAAGCATTTTTATCATTTTGTAGCAGATTTTTAAAGCTCTAATTTCAGATTTTGAACTGATCAGCATGAGACAGATTCTCTTTAGCACCGTTTTAGTTCTGGACAAAATTCAAGCTGTATATTACTGATTACTCTGAAATGCAAATAGTGCTATTTTGTTTTACAGCTATCTTTTAAAAAGCCATGTACTCACTAAGATAAATATGTGCTGCATGAACAACAAAAAATGAGAAAGAAAATGGACATTATTTGTATTTTGTAGGTTCTCTGATATGGAACTGAATGCACTATTCTTCAAATGCTAATGAGCAGCAAAATGTAATTTGACGATGCACAATTCACTTCTGACTAGCTTCTGTTGATTTGTAGCACTATAACTCCATACCAGGTGAAACTACCCATTTTGAGAGATTTTTATTTGACCAATATTTCTAATTGTGGCCAAATAATGAGATATGATTATCATGAAAATATATTATGTTGGAGCAAATCATACTTTCATGGAGATCCAACTATAATTTCTTGATTGAGTTGTCTGCCACCAGGGACATGAGCTTTTATTTTCCTCTTTCCCCTTCTGCTCTTCTTTCCTTTTCCCCACCATTGGCAAACAAGGGCTTTCCTCTAGTTTTCAATTTGGAAACCTGCTAGTAGCTCGTCTTAGTTGCAAACGGTGTTTTAATCTCATATGGCTTTGTTGTCACTTTTCCCTTCACCTTTTTTCTATTATTACTGTGTCATGTCATTTACACATACACACATGGCATATACATTACACATACAGGCATGCACAACGTACATATACCCGTGCATATATAAATACATGTATAAATTCATATTACAGAGTAGTGAGAGACAGGTTGTAAAGCAGAAAGGCAGAAAGTTTAACTGTTTAGCTCATAGTCTAATGGGGCAGGTTTTATTCCTTAGCTTCACATAAGAAAAATCTCTACTCCACAGTCACAAACTGAAATTCAAAATCCAGCTGGCTATTTTACAAATATGCCTCTAGAACTTGGGAGATTGGGTTAAAGCATGTATGGCTCAGTGAGACCAGTCATTATGATTGGCAAATGAACTCAAAACACCATCTTAGTAATGTTAGGGCAGTCGGGAATTCTGTTTGCACAGCATCCAAAGTGTAATACTCTGAATGAGTAGCAGATTGAAAAATGGTAGAAAACTTTGAGGTTGTGATTCTCCTATGATATGGAGTAACACTTGTTTCATAGAATAATGAAATCTGGTTTGTTGGAAGGAACCTTAGAGGATCATCTAATTTGTTCTCTTTTTCCAGCACAGCAGTAGTTTCTGTTAACACACCTGAGAGAAATGTCCAATGACATGGAATACCTTACTTTCTGTGGGCTCCTTTTCCACTAAAAATATATTCTTCATACTGAATTGTGATCTGTCTTCCTGTAAGCTCTCACTTAGTTCTGCCCTGAGGGACAAGATAGGATCCAAGACTTACCTCTTCCTCATAATATCTATTCAAATATTTGAAGTTCTTTTCCATTTTGTTCACTTTTCCAAAGTACTTTTCTATGGTCTATATGCATAGTTTTATCACCCGTCCCTTGACCATTGACCTCCCCAGAATGTTGGTTGCTCCCCTTCTCATTTATTATAATTTGTCAATGCCCCTCCTAAAATGTCATAGATTATTTAACCCAGCACTCTAAATAGAGCCTGATCTTTGCAGAATACTATTGAACGATGTCTTACACATTATACATTTAAAGATCAAATCCGTAGAGTATAGGTTCCCATCTTAGATTATCAATGACAGACCAAGATATTTAGCTTTTATAGTAATTGCATCTTGCAGTGGACACATGTTGACTCTGTGGGCAACTGAAATCCTCATTTCTTAAAAAAGTACAAACCACAGTCAAATTGGATTATCCCAAACCCTGGACCTATGCCACTGATTTTTTTTTTCGGTTTATTTAACAATCTGTAAGATTTGTGTTTATCCTTGTTAAATTTAATTTTGTTCAGTTTTAGTTCAGCACTGTTTCCTTTTACAAAAACTTTGAATCCTGATTCTATCGTCTATCTTATTAGAATCTCTTCAGGCGTGTGTCATTTGCAAATTTAGCAAGTATACCTTCAAACATCTTCTATGCCATTGATATATTGAAAAAGACAGGAATAAGAAGAAATGCCTGGAACTAACTATCAGAAACCTCCTACTGGGTTGACATCAATCTAATAATTAATAGGTTTTGAATTTAATTTTTCAACCAAATTAAAATCTACCCCCCTGTACTGTTATCCTGTAGGTACTTATATGCCTTTCTAACAATGGTATGGAGAGAATTTGCCCAGAGTCATCATGAAATAAAAATATTCTCTGTTTTTGCCTTTCGGTTGCTTTTTCTCTCTAAGAAAGACTTGTCAGTAACTTGGCATCAGTTATTTTACATAATCCATGCTACTTCTTGATTTTCAACATGTTTTGTAAGCTCATGAAAACCTTTTGTTTGGTAAACCCACATGGGGCAGGGTTGGGGCTGCTTTATTTTCTTTAACACAACTGAGAAACACTGATACTTTAACCAAGACTTTTGCTAAGGGAGAAGCAGGGAAGGTATAAGAAATCTTAAAGAAAATGGTTTGCAACGTATAGAATTTGAATCCCCCTCTAGCTAATGTGGCCTGACCCATTCCACATGGAGACCTATGGAAAAGAGAGGCTTTACTTTGACCCCTTAATTTGGTCTGCATCCACATCTGCCCGCTCTCTCAATTCCTGTTTCTAGAACGAAAGGGATGCTTTATCGCTACATGATTTCTTACCAGAAATGACCTCATCCTGTCTGTGAGATTCCACTCTACCTACATTTTTATGACTTTTTCCCATATACATTCAATAAAATAGTAACTTATATAGTAGTAACATGATGACCTTGGCATTCATATGGTGGAGATTACCATCCTGCAATACCAGGGAGTATGATCATAAACTGCCACCTAATCAGGCAGAAATGTGGAAAATTAGGAAGGACTAGGGATTAAAGACCAGTTAAGTAGCTATTTCTTGTCTTCTATGTGAGATGTGATGAGTACCTTAACTACTTTGTAGCGGTGGGAATGGATAGACAGTCCAGCAGTAGAATTGGGAAATAGATAAAATATGAGACAAGGGAGAAAAAGAATCAGATAAGTGAAGCCTTTGAGCCAAGATGGTTGAATAAAAGGGATACTCTTTTGGGGAACAAGGCAGTTGGGAATTATATCTACTGGAGGAAGAGAGCAGGAAGAAAATCATGATGGATTTTTAATGATGCTAGCATACTCTGGGTGATTTTAAGCATACAGTTAGAAGTTCCTACCTAGAGAGATACTTGGGGACCGTTGCCAAAAAGATAACAGGTGAAATCAAAGAAGAGTCTTTGGAGCAGAAGAGGAAGGGCTTACAGGTAAAATCGTGGAGAATAATGCCTACATTTAGGATGAGGGTTGGAAAGAATTTGCCAAGAGAGTGTTAAGAAAGAGGGAAGATTAACAAAACTGATGCTGCATCTCAGGAGCCAAAGAGAGAAAGCATTTTTTGTTTGTTTGTTTGTTTAAGAACATTAGGGAGTAAAACAGCATCATCAACTTCCCCAAAGAAGTAGAAAAGTGTAAGCTAATGTCAGGCATTCATATTTGGTGATGACATAGTTATCTGAGACCTTCCACAGAATAGGTTCAGGAAAATGTTAAGGGCAGATTGGAAGCCCTTATGTAATATGACCAGGAGTGGAGGAAGCATGAGCAATATATCCATTATAAATATAAATGGCTGTGACAGTAAGAAAATGGCTTTACTATTACTTCTTCCTGTTTATCCAGTAGTTTTGTGAATGAAAGGGAAAGGGAAGTTTAACTTATTTGTTGAAAAATTACTGGAAGTTTGCTCTACTGTTTTAATTGATTTTAACTTCAGACTGTTCAATAATGAGTACATAGTTTAACCACCACAGGAATGAAATTGAGTTCTTTACTCTGCATAACTGCAATAACAGACAGATATTAGTTTTTCAGTAAAAGCAACAAAGGTTATTCTCTAAATTACTTTGGACTTATAATGCTATAGAGCATTTAAATTACATTCATATGTGCGTACTTTAAAAAAATAATTTTAAAACTTTTTTATGGTAATAGAAGCACGTTTATGCCACATCATGTAACATAGAAAGCCTTCTGTCTGTAGACTGGTACAAAATGATTGTAACTTTTGTGTTTCCATGGTTCTTACTTTGAAACTGCCACCAGCATTTACATTCCCTAGTGATCCAGTTTTGAATTCCATAGGTATATATGAGCACATGCCAGCCAGGGTGCCAGTAAAAAGCTAAGAAATGAAAAAGGTAAATAACAGCCAGAAGAGGTGGCAAAATTACCTTTTCTTCCCTGTGCCAAGATAGCTATTGTAGCTGAAAAAAAGAGGGAAAGGGTGTGCAGTAATTTACAATTAGGTAGATATAGAAAGAGAAAAGCTGGGCAAATAATTCAGGTATATAAGCAAGTTCAAGAGATGAATGAAAACATTATTCTGGCTATTGAGGAAAGAAAGTCAGGAGAAATGTTGACTAACAAAAAGCCATATGTGAACCCAGAATAATCAATAACTAGGGTTGACTAGAGGTCTAGCAGCAGTAGTATTTGGAAGAATAGAAGAAAAATGTGGCCCCATGGGTCATGTTAACCAGAGAGAAGGCTCTGAGAAAAGACACAAAAGAGATTGGCCTCTGAAAATTTGCCTTACTGTCTTCAGGATTCCTTCCTCTCTCCCTCTCTCCCTCCCTCCCTCTCTCCCTTCTTTCCTTCATTCTTTCCTTCCTTCAATGCTAAGGAATGGCTAAACACTACATCCCCAGATGTATCTCAGGAATACAGATAGTGAATTATAAATGATACTTAAACCCACCTATTACCAAAGAAAATCATTTGGTTCATTAAAAATTATCAGCCTCAAATGGCCCAGAGTACAAAAGTTAAGTCTCAACTAAAGGAATAAAAAAAAAAAAAAATGAGAAAGCAACTAAAAAAAAAAAAAAATCCTGCCCTTTGCCTAGCCAAACAGAAAAAGAAAACAAAAAGTGAGTAGGATTCATTGTTAGAAAATGTAACCTTTAAAGCTAGCAGGCAGTGTGTGTTGCCTGCCTCTGTAGGGCAAGGCCCTTGAGAGGTGCTTAACTATGCAGGTATGATGATGGCAGAGTTCTTAGGGTAAAAGCAGAGGCAGAGATTGTCACCACGTGGGCAGTAAAGGCTGCCTACTGCAACTCTGGGCACTTTTTGTTGGCTTGTTTAGTTGTGTGCTATGTGTATGGGTGTTTTGGCTCAGGACAAAAACTCCAGTGCTGTTGGAAAACGCCTGTTTCACATAGGCAGTATAAAAATGGCTTTACCAATCTTAAATAACAAAGAAGTAGCAGAAACAGATTTCGAGTTTAATCTTGGTTTCTAGTCACTTGCTTAGCTACCAGTGGTGTGCTCTGGTTTTCAACCAAATTCCATGTGCATTTGTATTTGTAGCCTGTTCTTTGTGTCAGTCTAATGTCCTGGTCATCAGACCACTCATATCTCGAGGGATACAGGTTTTCAGTTATAGCTGCGTCAGTCATCACAAGGGTAAATGGGGAGATTTGGGATTCTAGAATGTTGTGCTAGTGCTGATTGGAAAAAGGTTTTAAAGGCTTAAAGGTTTTTCTGTGGGCCTACTTTTTTTTCGAGAGAATGGTGGGAATTCAAAACCAAGCACTCTCAATACTACCAGTAGTGTTTAACCTTCATCTTGTGTAACTTTTAGAAACTTTTCAAAGTACACATCTAAGCAGCTTCAGATGAGTGACATGGCGGTGAGCCTCACTGGGGATGCTGTCCCATCTTGCTCCGTAGCAAGAGAGACAGTCAAAGGTTGTTTCCATAACTTGACTATTGTGACTAGAACTTCAGTGAACATGGGAGTGTAGATATCTCTTTGAGATCCTGATTTCAGTTACTTTGAATAAATACTCAGAGGTTGGATTGCTGGATCATATAGTCACAGAAAGCCAAATACTGCATGATTTCACTTATTTGATATACCATAATAGTCATAGAGGGATAGTGGGATCGTGGTTGCTGGGGTGGGGGAATATGAGGAGTTACTAATAAATGGGCATAGAGTTTTGGTTAAGCAAGATGAGTAAGCTCTAGAGATCTACTGTGCAGCTTTGTATCTATAGTCAACAATGTATTATATACAGTTAAATGTTTTGTCAATAGGGTAGATCTCATGTTGTGTTCTTACTACAATAAAATAAAATTTTTAAATAGGGTGTATGCTATGGGCTGCTCAAAGTGTAACTCTATTTCTATATTTGAATTAGCACAATAGTTCAATTACCTTGCTAAGTATGGAGAATACCCCTTAAGAAACCTACTATTCATTCATTAGTATTCTATGCTTATGATTCCAAGTGTAAAACAAACAGGACACTTTTCATATTTAGGCCTTTCAACTTTCGAGTCCATAATATCATCAATTTATAGTTAAATCTTAGGTTGATCAAGGTAAAGAAGAGGAAAATCTTAGTTGTCCTCCAAATCAGTGCTAAGAAGATCAATATGAGTCTAATTTAGACATCTCAAAAGAAGGAATGAAACACTAATAATTAGTATGTTCAATGAATCTAATATGAGAATGGCCACATGCAAAAAAGAATGTATCCCTGACCAGAGATGTTGCCTTGGCACAATGAAAAATGAGTACTTTTAAAAAAAAATAGGGGCTTCCCTGGTGGCGCAGTGGTTGAGAGTCCGCCTGCCGATGCAGGGTACACGGGTTCGTGCTCTGGTCCGGGAGGATCCCACATGCCGCGGAGCAGCTGGGCCCGTGAGCCATGGCTGCTGAGCCTGCACGTCCAGAGCCTGTGCTCCACAATGGGAGAGGCCACAACAGTGAGAGGCCCGCGTATCGCAAAAAAAAAAAAAAAAAAAAATAGAAGTCCTCTCCATCCCCACCCCTAACACCCAACACTAATACATGTTTTTGTTCTTTTTTTTTTAAGATGCAGTTGGCTTTATTCAGTGATTCATGAATGGGCCAGCATCCCATCCAGCAACTAGAAGGACGCCTAATACATGTTTTTTATACATGTACATACACATACCGATTTTATAAACTAAAAAGTGTGGGAAAAGGAGAGTAGAGCCACGGAATATAAAAGCTCGAGGTGGTACCCTTAGTCTTCATTGGGCATAAAACACTGGTCCACGGACCAGTGTCAGTCTGTAACCTTTCACCAGCCTGTAGTTAAATGATAATGTAAATGCACGTGCAAACATACACACGCATAAACACACACACATATATACACTCATAAAGTTAAGTTAAACGTATTCAATATAAAGAACTTCTCCTTTGTTCTGAGATTATTTTCTTTCCACTACTTTTCATGATCAATGTCTTACTTTTATGAGATAGTAGTAGTGATAAATGGTAGTTTTCCTTTAAAAATAATGGCCTAATTTGGCAATATAGAAAGGTAATCTCCCCCCTTTGGGGGGCATGCTCTCTGGAATCCTTACACCTGGGAACAGCTGATCTAGTTTAATCTCCTTATTCCACAGTTGAGAAAAGTAAGGCCTAGAGAAGTCAAGAGAGTTTCCCATAATTCATTGCCAGGAACTCATGGAATTGAAACTAGAGTCCAAGCATGCATATTCCTAGTCCAGAGCTCTGAATCAAACAATCAATTACCTGTTCTCTTTCCTAAATAACTCAATTGTATGTTTAAATTAACCTAAACTTTGTCCCTTTTATTTCTCTTCTTTTACCAGATTCATGTCTCCTATATTTTGATATGCCAGTGCTGCATTTGGTTACCTTCATTATGCAGTTGTTAGTTTGTCAAGCACTTTTTAATTATTGACTTGCTTCTTATTTTATCAAAGTGAATTAAAGGTACATTTGTCAAAAATTCAAGGTCTTCCATTGTCCTTGTACTAGGACTAAGCTGTCTCCCCACTGGTATCATTTGAGAAAGGCATTGATAGCATTTTACTTGGCTGCCTCCTGGTGCTGGAAAAGCTATTTCATTTTCTGGTAAAGTTTATGCTGATGAGTTGAATGGAATGGGTACTGGTATGATGCATTTAATAACATGTTACATTCATTTATTTTATTTTGCTGTTTATCAAGCAGGATTTTAGCATCCTTACAAATTATTATCTGTCCCAAGAAAATGCCTAGTCAGTTTGTTTTCCCTGCTGGAATTAGTATATGAAGCCAGGTGGAAAATTTAAATCCATATATGATGGGTTCTAATTCCAGGACTATAAATAAGTTTGCTATGCTCATAATAATTTATATTTGTACAAAATTTTATATAATATAAACATATTTATTTTGGTTTTCAGTGCATTTTTTTATGTACATTGTCAGACTTTTTCTCAATAACGCTGGGAGGACATCGGTGCCGTTATTCCCATTTTATAGATGACAAAACTGAAGCTCAAATATCTAAGCAATGTGCCCCAAACTACACAACTAGCCAGTAAATGGCAGAGTCAGGACTGGAACCTCAGGTCACATGACTGCAAGTCTTGCATTTGTTCTGTATTTCATATCCATGCTAGTGCTTCTCTTGGCATATTGTTCTTAAAATATGTCTTCCCCCTTCCCTCTCTGAGAGTGATACCATTCTTAATCAGACATCCCATTCTCATTTTAATATCCTAGAAATGTTTTCAAATTGTTTAATTTGTTTTAGTGGTTCTACCTTCTGGGGTAACTTACTTCAAACACCATGATGAGAAGGGAGGGAAAAGAATAAATAGTATTGTTCTAGAGTTTAAACCTGAATTAAGTATAAAATCATAAACTTGATTAAATGAACCATTTTATAGCCTAACACTATACAGAAGCATATTAATTATGTTAGCAAGTGAAAGAGTCCACATTCAGGTTCTAAAGGTCCATTTTTATTGTAGAGCCATCAAAATCACGTCTCAAATTCTATAACTGTCTTCCTCAAGGATGGATTACTTAATCAGTAGTTCTGTGATAATTGGTTAAACTATCTGGATGCAGGGTATAGGTCCTAACCTCACACTATATCCTAAAATAGATTTCTTCCATCTAGATTTAAAAAGCAAAAGTTAACAAAATAAATCAATAGAAGAAAGAAAACAAAATGTAGGTGACTATTGTCTGATCTTAGGATAGAGTAGGGCTTGCTAAGCATGAAAGCTTGGGTAAAAAACACAGGTACAGTTTACTAGATACGTATCAAAGAGTAAACTCTGTAATGCAAAAAAGAAGGTATGAACAAAATTAAAAGGCAAATGATATACTCTGAGAAATAGTTGAAACATATGTAACACCCAGATATATTGTATAAGAGTTTAGAAATTACAGGTATCAGGATAAATTTGTACTTTACTTTTAAAATGTAACTTAAATGCAGCAAAGTCCCTTGTAGTGTGTTATAAGAAATTGCCATTGGCAAAACTGGAAATGATTAAAAGCGTATAGGTTGTTGGTAAATAGAAAGTAGTACAAACCCTAGGATAGCTCACACCAGCCTACCATTTTGCAAATTTGTGGTGTTGAAATATTATGTTCTACATGTTAATGAAACAGAAGGGAAGCTAATACACTATATTATTTTTTTTTTAAAAAAAAGGACTAGGCATCCATGGGGAAGTGATATTGTACGTTTATAAGCAGAAGAGCTTATATCTGTAACTGGATAGTTAACTTATAGGCAAATAAAAACGGCACATGCAAATAAAACACAGTTACATGGTGTCATTGTTTTTCAAAATAAAATAAAGCAATCCTGGCAGGATTTGATTACTTGTAATTAAAAACATATGAAAGAGCATACCCCTGATCTCTTAGGAAACCATCAGTCACCTGAAACATACAGTGACAACAGCACAGGATAGCAGATGTTGGTAGCTTATCACTGGATCTGGAACTCAGAATTGGAGTTATAGTCACAGGCATGGAAAAATCTGCACACACACGTGTGTGGGTGTAGTTTTGTTATATTGCAGTGCATGGAGAAAGAACAATAAAAAAAGGGGATTTTCAGTATTATATTTTGCCTTCTTTCATTCAGTTCCATGTTACTGCCTTCTTATCTGTTTTGAAGCTAAGCCGGATATAACAGAAGATTGTAGGCATTAGGAAATCATCAAATGCTAACAGAAATTTGTTAAAAGAGAATATGGTTCTAGTGGTGTGAAATTCACAAAACTAATGAGGGATTTTTCATCAAATGTTAATAAACATAGAAGTGGTAGAGATACCAAGAAAGAAAGAACATGAAATGCTTCAGTTATGAGCTAGTACTGGAAGTTTCTTACAGAAAGAGGAAAAATGTTCACTATTCCCTTTACTAACAACTTCTTTCAAGATAAAAATATAGATAATAGGCCAGATACCACTGTATAGTTATTTAAAAGGAGATTTCTATGTTGAGAATATGTTTTTGAAGCTGGTGCACATATGATTTTCATTCAGAAAACACAAATGAGAAAAGGTTTGTAATAAAAGATTTGACCCATGCCGTTGAATATAGTGAATTAACTCCATTATTTCCATTCTTCATTTCTGAGGCAGGTGGATGGATTTATCAGGATCTGTGAAACATTCTAGGGTGTGTGTTACACATAACAGTTATCAAGTATACTCTCTAATTTATGATTTGGTCTATATGTGTATAGGCCTATGTATATGTTTGCAGATAACCTTCTATTAACTCAGAACACATCACATGTGGAATATAATTTCTCCTCACTACACACTTATGAATTAGGTAGAAAGCAATTTTTCTTCTGACACATGAGTGGAAATAGAAGTAGCAGGTGGGTATGGTAAGTAAAACAGCCAAGTAGCAGCAGCACAGGAAGTCACCTCCTCTTTTCCTTCCATTTCATTTTCCTTCTCCAATTACACATTATTGTTTTTTTTGATATATTTCCTCAAAGCTTCCCTCAAAGTAGTCATCAAATGTTATGTGTTTCAATTTGTATATATGCCTAATTTTAAGAATACTTCTAATTAGAACAGTCTAGGTCCATAAAAAGAAGAAACATTTGGGTGGTTACTCATTTCTTATAAGGTTACAGTGTAAGTTATACTTATAAACTTCCTTCAGGTATCTAACAGATGACTCAATACATAAGAAATTGAATGAGCTTACTTTTGGGGAAGAGAATTCTACAGTAGAAAATGAGCTACATCTGCATTTAAAAAATGCATTTAAAGTACCTCACCTACTATTGATGACATTTGTTCCAGTTCTTTTGTTTACCAGAGGCAGGGGAGGGTGATATTTACATACATGTTACAGAATTAGTAGCTTCCCCTTAACGATGGCTACTGCTGGGCCTTTGCCGTGGGTTAAGTTTGAGGTGTTCAGGTCATTTTATGATCTTGACCACAGCCAAGTTGACTGTCAAGGACTTAGATATTTGCTAATGCCATTTCACCAGATTGTTCTTTCAAAACCAGTTATTTTAATTCTTTTTTGTATTTCCCATGCCTTGTGTGTTTCTAGTTGAATAAAAATAAATAGAAAAGAAACAACTATTCAGTATTCCAAAGCAAGCCGGTTATGTGTGCATCACTTAGAGGGCTTTATAGGACTAAAGCAGAGAGACTGGCAGATTCATGACAGTCAGCTGAATACCTACCATTTGTTTCTTTCTAAAGGCAGTGGGAATGAATGATTCTGGTGCATGTGTCATGAATGTTGAGAAGCTCATCTCATGTTAAAGGAAAAAAAACCTCATTGGATGGCTCTAGAGAGCTATATAAGAAACCTAAGGATGCTATGCTCTACCTAAAACATGCTGGTCAGATCAGTGAGGGGAAAAAAGAAAAAAAATGTATTATATATACATACACACATATACATATATATATGGAATATAATATAATGAATATATATAAGGAATGCAATCTATATATATGAAATATAATATTTTCCTATCCCTTTTAAGCTAAAATTGTCCAATATTGTATAAGGTCACAAAAGTGTTTCCCATAGAAAGTTAAGGGTATGAAACTAGAACGTATTTAATTTGAATATGTATGTTATGCATATATATAGACACAAATGTATTTGACTTTATATTTAATACATTTGCATTTATAATCAATATCTTTATGTAATTATGCAATTATATATCCTTATGTGCATGTTATTACAAGCTTATGGAACCATCAACAATACCCTAAGTATATTGTTTCTTTTGATCTTTTATTCCATGAAACTTCAGGCGAACAGTCCATACCAGCTGCCACATTTCTATCTGTTAGTGCAATGCTGAGTATAGACAAGTAAGCACTTGATAGGTTGAATCACATATATTGACCTTCACCTACGTAGTTTAAGCAATGTGGCCTTCCTTTATCATAAAGTTGCAGTGATTTCCTGATACATTCCTTTGATATTTCCATCCCTGACAGCTCACAAATCCCTCTCATACTTTGACAGCGTTATACTCTGTTAAGAAAGGAAAGCAGGAGATATACTTTGTATTTCAAATATATTAGGTTGACATGTTGGCTGTGGTCAAACTTTATTAAAGGTGAGGGGAAGTAAATGTAGAAAGAAGAATTAACAAGCGGAGAATAAGGTGGCTTGGGAAGGGGGAGTCCAGTTGGTAGCCAGTGGGAGGAAGGGAGCCTAGCCATCAGCACGTTTCCATGGGAAGGCGGTGCTCACGGAGTTTTTTCCTCCCATTATTGCAATCTCCCCTTTCAATAATCAGCCACACTAGATCCCAACAGTCACCCCATAGGGTTGTTTTTTGCTGATTTTATATCTATAGATCCAGATATTTTATATATATATATAATCACAGCACAAAAACTGATAATATGAGGGTTATAAGAATAACTTGCTTTTTCATGATACATTTAAATTTCTTTTATTCCATATATGCACATGGAATATATGTGTATATATATATATATATATATATATATATATATATATACATACTCATGTATCTATGTATATAGATGTGTATTTATATTATATACTAAGATAGGGAGTGGCATAATTATGCATTCCAGACTCCCAAGCAAACATTTATGGAAAGCTCACTCTAGGGACATTTCTTCCTTCACATCACACTACACTACTGCCCCTTTTTTTGGGGGGGGTGGTATGCGGGCCTCTCACTGTTGTGGCCTCTCCCGTTGCGGAGCACAGGCTCCGGACACGCAGGCTCAGCGGCCATGGCTCACGGGCCCAGCCACTCCACAGCATGTGGGATCTTCCCGGACTGGGGCACAAACCCGTGTCCCCTGCATCGGCAGGCGGACTCTCAACCACTGCGCCACCAGGGAAGCCCTCCTTGCCCCTTTTTTGAAGCAGTGCCTTTTTTTCTTCTTTTTTATTTTTTATTTCCCAGAATGTTCTAGTTCTTCTGAAATGTTAGTCTTCTCAGCATTGAAGCTGGGACCTTTACATACCAACAGCTGTTTTCAGGTCTGATTTGAACCAGGACTGGGGGGAGGGTGGTAAAAAAAGAAGGCTTTCTTACACCAAGTTCATATCAATAGCAACTTAATGCTTTGGCTTTTACTCCTATTTCTATGGAATTAAATTATTTGAAACTTTTTTGGCCGTAAAGAAATCTGAATATATGGCCTCTTATATTTCTTTTCTGGACTTAAGTACTTGTTAAAGGTTACCTACTTTTAAAAGAGCTAGACCAAGTATAATAAAATATATACCTTTTTAACAGCATTCTTCAACTCTGCCTCATCTGGACTACTTCTGGAAATGACACATTATAAAAAGACCAACCTATTTAAATGGTGGAGTGATTATGAATGTACTTACCATGGGGTCCTAAAATGCTGTTTCATACTCACTGTGGAGTTTAATAGGGAAAATGAATACTTGTGTCATAAAATCTTTCCCAAACAGGCACATTGAAAGACTTGGATCATACATTTAAAAACATATAGGGCTTCCCTGGTGGCGCAGTGGTTGAGAATCCGCCTGCCGATGCAGGGTACACGGGTTCGTGCCCTGGTCTGGGAGGATCCCACATGCCACGGAGCGGCTGGGCCCATGAGCCATGGCCTCTGGGCCTGCGTGTCCGGAGCCTGTGCTCCGTAGCGGGAGAGGCCACAACAGTGAGAGGCCCGCGTACCGCAAAAAACAAAAAAAATATAAAGGCATGTACAATGCATGTATTCAAACGGTCAGTTTATGATATTTGTATGTCATTATATCTCCTGTGATACTGAACAATAATTAAACATAAATATTTAGTATTTGACTCATTTTAAGCTCAGGTGAGCTTATACTAAAATCAATTTTCAAAAATTGGCGAGTTTAAAGTAGTTATGTTTGACCAAAAAAACGTCAAGACAGTCATTCCTGTCAAGGGTCAGGCAGTGCTTTTAAGATGCTACGGATCAGGCACACTCAGTGTGATGTATACTCGTGACACACTAAAAGCATCCTTGGCAGGAATGCTATCATTTGGCAGAGTTATTTTAATGGCCTGTGACCCTGTTTCTATGTCTTTGTTACCGATTACCTTGACTATGTTTTATAAATTTGCTCTGGATTTTGGATTTTGGCATCTCCCTCATTCTATTCTCAGTGTCTCATAGCGACCTGCAATTATCTCCTCATTGCCTCCTGATATTTGCCACTGCCAATCTCTTGGAGCATGAAACAAACCTACTGTCATTTTATTGAGTTTTAGCACTGCTCCTAACCAATCCTTTATCATGCTAGCAGTATCTCTATTGCTGTTTCTTATCAAATTAATAGGTGAGCCGGATATTTGCATGTTTAATCACATAAAGAAAATATCCATATAGTACAAAAATGTTACCAGTTGTATAGTATAGATGCCATATAACAAATGTCTACGGGGTTCATTTGAAATTCTTTAACACTGTGAACAGAATATAAACCCAAGTTAGGGTGAAAGCTACTCTTTCCACAAGCACTTATGGACATCTTTTAAGATTGTCTAGGACAAGTTTGTAACAATGATAATGATACAATGTAATAACGATGATGGTGGTAACAGCTCACATTTATTGAGTTTTTAGCATATGTCAGAGCTGTTCTAAATATTTTACATGAATTTATTTAATCCTTACACCAACCTTATGAAGTTAGAACCATTACCGTCCCATTTTATGGGTGAGAAAACTGAGCAGTAACATGCCCAAAGTTATAAAGCTAGGAAGTGTAAGAGCCAGAACTTGACCCCTATTTTTTTCAGTCATCAAATTGAGATAGTAAGAGTTGTCTTACTTTCTGCTTAGTATCTGATTAATAAACTTCAAGGAGCTACACAAAGATAATACTTTCAGTAAGTGTTGCTTACCAGTCACTACCCATATATTTAGTAGACAAAACCCATATGCAGCTGTGATTGCTCCCTACTGAAATTCTTGTTTTACTTTTTGAAAGGAAGAACTCTGCCACCAGCGTGAATCATCAGGGAAATAAAAAGAATTCTGGTGTCTTTCACTAGAAATATTCTTTCTATCCATCCATCCATCCAGAACTTATTGTGCGACCAACACTGTCAGAGGTGATAGGAAAATAATAGTAAACAAGACATGGGTCCTGTTTTCAAAAAACTTAATCGAACTCAAGAAGAGAATAGAAACCCATTTATCTTTGATGATTATATATTCACCTTCCTGAAGGCAGATTAACTTTCAAGGAGTCGACCAGTTCTGTGATTCAGACTGTAAGAATAAATTTTCCTTCAAAATTGAATTTAATTTGCTTAATTTGTTTCAGTCTGTTTTCAGATTAGTTTGGGTCTAATTAATGCATTAGTTACTATTAGATAAGGGTTGCTTTTCTCTGTTAGCTACTTTAGCCAAAGAGGACTATTTAACACAATTCTATATCAATTTAATGTGCAGAATAGTCTATTTTCTGTGGAAATATATATTTAGAGAGGAATGTGTGGCATCTCTGAGTGTTTAAAGATAATAAAATATTCTAACAAATGTTCTTACAAAAAATATCTTTGAGTAGGATTCTCATTCTGTTGGCCCAGAATTAAGTGGAATATTATGTAAGCCTTTGCATTATTTTAATTTCTGTCTTATTTATTTTTTAAACAGCATTAAGGAAACGAAAGGATGTTTTTAATATCCCCTCTCTCAAGAATCTAAGACATTGATCAGTTCTTGTTGTCTCTATTTTTAAGTCCCATCCCCCCGAGTCTTTGTTCATAGACAATGTTTATAGAATTATATGGTCTTTATTTGCATTTATTATTCTTAATATTTTTAAAGCACAATATTCTTTCTTTGTTTCTACATTTTCCTTATAATTATTTTTATTATGTGATCGACTCAAATTGCTGTGCTTAACTTCATTAAATCAGTATCATGCTATGAGACACAAGGACTTCTAAGTTTTCACTATTAAAAATAGCTGTATAATTTCTCTCTTTAACTATATATGCCTTTCCTTGATTTGATTATTTCCTTTAAATGTGCCAAGATCTGTAAACATTTTTCTGGTCTGGAATTTTCTAGAAAAATTATCTTCCAGGAAGATTATATCAACCATCAGGAATAAATAAATATGAGTTTCACCACAGCCTCAAAAACAGTAATTTTTATCTATTTTGTTTATATTACTCCTGTTTTCAAAGAGAGATTGAGACAGCTGTGAAAAGAAATAAATTCAATAAAAGTATAAAAATAAAAATGAAACTTTTTAAGAATTGTGCCAATAAATATACAGTCATAATCTCTTTTGTTGTAATTTAAATTCCTGTGGCTGTGAATGAAAGAGAGTATTTTCCCATCTTTAAAATTAACTTTATCACTTCTTTTCTGCTTTGTCCATTTATTGACTGAGATCAAATATTTTGCTCTTTATTTTCTATGAATTCTTTATATAACATGTATTCGCTCTAAATGTTTCCTCATTCTCTATCATTATATGATTATAATTTTCAAAAATCTTATCAAGAATTGTAACTATGACTTAGTATATTTGTATTTACAAATAGTAAAATACTTTAAAATTATTTTCACTTAATTTTTAAGTGAAATATCTTGTTGATTTGGAATCATAGATGCCAAATGAGTTTGTAGGTCTATCACAACTGCTATTATAGGCTAAGTGCATCCTTTTGTTAGGACCGCTTATTATCTTCCTTTTGATATGATTTGGACAAAAATCTCTTCTTAACTAGGACAGCTCTTTAGTATTTCATTTAGACATGCTACACCTAACTCACTTTCATTTCTGTTATAGGAAAATTGTACTATTTTCTACTTTACCTTTCCAGCATTGTATTTGTCCTGGCTTTGTTCATTTTGGAGTTTCACAGACACTGTCTACTTTATGTGGTTATGACAATGATGAGACACTGACTTATGGAATTAACATAGACACGTGCAAACTATTTTATGGTACTGACATAACAAGAAACCAGTTCCGGGCCATGATTGAGACCAGGAGCTACCGAGGTTCAAGAGTTTCTATTCCACAGAGTGCCATTTTGTCCCAAATGATTGATGACATTTTCCTGCCCTATTCTCCACAGATTATGAGAACACTATTGCGGTCTAGAGCTTCTGTAGGTACCCGCTTCATTAAGCATGATCCCAAAATGTCATTTAATTTATTTCTTAGATTGAATGTCTCATTAAGCTCTGATGAGGCCAGGAGCTACTTTGGGCTGCACTTGTTATGAAGCACTCTTATCTTAAAATTTTGTTCTGTCCCTCTTGGCAAAGGAAATGGACAAGACAGTGAAATCAATGCACAGTGCACTTTATCTTTGACAAACTGAAATATTGTTTTGCTAAAATAGGCCCATGGGATAGAGAGATTAAAATCACACATAAAGTAGATCAGCATAAAGAGTGACTACAAATTTATGTATTATTGGGCATTATTCTATTTTGCTTCAATTCCATTTTGCCTTATTTGGACAAACAGAACATATCTACTTAATTAAACAACACACTGACAGTCCTCCTCTTCCCCAGCCTCATTTAAAAAGTAATGTTCTCATTTCTTGATTACGCAAGGTGAGTTGAGGGTAAGGGTTTTATTGTTTTTGTTTTTGCGGTATGCGGGCCTCTCACTGTTGTGGCCTCTCCCGCTACGGAGCACAGGCTCCGGACGCGCAGGCTCAGTGTCCATGGCCCACAGGCCCAGCCGCTCCGCGGCATGTGGGATCTTCCTTGACCGGGGCACGAACCCGTGTACCCTGCATCGGCAGGCGGACTCTCAACCACTGCGCCACCAGGGAAGCCCGAGGGTAAGGGTTTTATTCTATCCAGTTTCAGTAAAAGGGCTATCTCAATGGTTGTTTTTCTTATCTTAGGAACAGATAAGACAAAACAAAACAACTTTGTAACAATTATATTCCCCCCTTATATTCCATTGTAGAGTCAGGGGCATGGTCATTGGTTGGTATGAATGAGAGGCGGAGAAAGGAGGTGAATCCTCCCATAGACTAAATTGAAAACACTTTGTGAGAAAGGAATGAAGATGTTGGCCAGCCCTGGATCATGCTGGCCATTGGAGGACAAGTTGTGAATGCTTCCTTAGGGTTGGGATCAACATCTAGCAGCTGATTTTTTCTTTCCTGATTCTTACATCCCACCACCCAGCCACTGCCATACGGCACCCTCATAACAGGAGTTCCACCCCTGTGTACCGTTTCCCTGACCCAACGCCAGAATTTGTAGAACTCTGCTCTTCAGGCTTTCCTCTGAGTCTTTATGCAGCATATTAGAGAGCTGCTCTGCCATCTAACATTTTGTAAATAAGTAGTGTCATCTAGCATATTGTGCACTGTTGCCTAAAGTGTCTTGGGTTTGAAGCTTTTCACTCTGTAAACCGTGTCAGTTTGCTACCTAATCAATTTGAAATTTGGAAAATTTGCCCTTGTGTATAGGGATAGCAGCGGTCTTTTAGTTTAAAACAATAACTTTAACTTGAAAAAATAGCAAACCAGAGACCCATAAATACATAGAACAACTGGCCTAAAGGATTATCAGTCAACCTCCATGTTTGGTTAAAGGGCAAGAAAAGGGGCTTCCCCGGTGGTGCAGTGGTTGGGAGTCCGCCTGCCGATGCAGGGGACACGGGTTTGTGCCCCGGTCCGGGAAGATCCCACATGCCACGAAGCGCGTCCGGAGCCTGTGCTCCGCGACGGGAGAGGCCACAGCAGTGAGAGGCTCGCGTACCGCAAAAAAAAAAAAAAAAAAAGACAAGAAAAGAAAATCTGGGACCGTTTCAATACGTATTTTAATAGTATCTTGGGATTCTACCATTCCATGGAATGATGAATTTTAGTTCTAAAATCCATAAGCATTATTCATGTGACCTGAAATAATATGGTATACCCATATTTATTCTGTCTTCTACTGAGTAAAAAAATATCCCTTATTAGCCTCAAAAATGCCACTTGAATTAACATTGTGAACTCTAGTTAGGAGTAGGTAAAATTGTCAGAAGATGAGTGGAGAGTATGACAAGTATTTAATGAAAGTCATCAGTCTGCATTTTAGGGCATTTAAAGATAAAGATCTTGACTCACTATTTTGTAGGTTATTCAAGAAAAAGTATGTTAGAACCTTTGGTTTGGGTTTTTGCTTAAATCATCAGATGCATGGCTAAGGAGGCCTAATTTTGGTATCATCTTATTTAAATAGTCTAGGTTTTTAAAATTGTATTAATTTTAAGGTAGCCTCAATCAAGATCCTATTTTCCTCTTTCTCAAAATAAAATAAACTGTGTGGTATTAAATAATAGGAATTCTGTTTTGGTTTTGCTTTTTAAATATTTATTCATTTATTTGTCTGTGCCGGGTCTTAGTTGCAGCAGCGGGATCTTCATTGTGGCATGTGGGATCTTCATTGCAGTGTGCAGGATCTTTAGTTGCAGCATGTGGGATCTTTTAGTTGCGGCATGCGGGATCTAGTTCCCTGACCAGAGATGGAACCTGGGTCCCCTGCATTGGGAGTGTGGAGTCTTAACCACTAGACCACCAGGGAAGTCCCTTTGTTTTTGTTTTTAATTAGGGTTATTAAAGAGGAAAGCGGTGTTTGGTAGGTGGGTGAATCCACGGGATTTAGAGTCATGGAACCTGAGTTAGAGTCCTTGCTCTGCAAGTGACTAGTTGTGTGGTATTAGGCGTGCTTGTAACTTCTCCCATTACTAGATTTCCCTAGTAAAATAAGTATAATTGTCATATTTGCTTCTTTGAGGGTGTTGCTAAAATTAAGTGAGATAATCTACGTAAAATGTGCTTTGTTCACTGCATACACAGGAGCATCTGTGATTTATTACCTTTTATAACTTTTGAAGTTTGTAAAAAGTCATTGGTTAAATAGTTGAAAGGTAGGCTTGGGTATTTTCATCATCATACAACCATTATTATGGTTAAGTTTGTCTGTATTCTGTAAAGGAATGGTTGAAATGTGTAGCAAATGCAGTTTGGGTTGTTGATGTTAAGAAATTTTTTTTTCTTTTTTCTTTTTTTTTTTTTGTGGTACGCGGGCCTCTCACTGTTGTGTCCTCTCCCGTTGCGGAGCACAGGCTCCGGACGCGCAGGCTCAGCGGCCATGGCTTACGGGCCCAGCCGCTCCTCAGCATGTGGGATCTTCCCAGACCAGGGCTCGAACCTGCATCCCCTGCATTGGCAGGTAGATTCTTAACCACTGCGCCACCAGGGAAGCCCCAAGAAATTTTTAAAAATTGGAATTCACATGAAATTTTGATAATAGGTCAATGTTATTTTCTCTATAGAAATTACCTTCATTATCAAGAAAGGGATTGCACATGTTTTTCTTGTTGGAGTGTATGAACTTTAAGAAGGCAACCTGAGACTATTTACTAAGATATGAGATGAAAATGTGTTAAAATAATGAAATAATAGACATATATCAGGCTCTAACTTCAGTTGAAAACAGATCACGTTTAGATTTCTCCAAACCAAAGGAGAAAAGATTGTTTTTTCTTCTGTTTTTCCCCTCTTTCTATGCTACTCATCATATTCTCTTAAGACTGCTTCTGTTTTCACTTGTTCTCAAGATTAAGAAAAGCATTTTCGTTGAAATGTTAAAATATGCACACTGTGTGCATTATGGTTTTAATATCATAAGACTAACTTCTACGTCAGTTCTCTCATTTCCTATCAAATTGCTGTCAGTTACCAAAGCCATCTAAATACTACTACATGATATGTTTTAGAATTTTGCTTTGCATTATCAGGTGCTAGGATGCAGCAAATATTGGTTTGTATCTTTAAAAATGTTTCCAGTAACTCTTAACTATATTAAATATTAGTGAAGGGCTGAATGTACTACTTGGGCAATATGCAAATGCACTCTTGATTTACTGTAGAGAAGCATTTTGTTAAAGTGGTTATATTTTCATTTTCACTAATTCATTCAATAAACAGTTATTAAATATCTGTATATCAGAAACTGTGAGGATACAAAGATAAATACAGTGTAGCATCTGCCATCCAGAGTCCCACACTGTAAAAAAAACAGATAATCTAAGCATGTAAATTACAGTACAGCATGTTAACATATACTGTACCAATATCAACCTCAGTGCTTTGGAGTACAGTAGACGTAACAAGCAACTGTCTATTGGAGTCCAGGAAAGCTTTACTGAGCAACTGGCTTTTGATCTTGATCTCACAGGACAAGTGCGAGATTGCTCCATAAAAAGGAAGGAGTATAAGAGCATAGAATTTTACGTGCAGAGAAATGGGGTCATGAAAGTATCTAATATCCAGAGACAAAGGAGTAGCTAATTGTAGGAGCATAGAATGAAATGTATGCTATTCAATACTTGATAACTAAAAGGCCAATCTTCTATTCTGACATTCCACAGGCCAAACCATATTAATCGTAGAATTTGAATATATCATGTTTTAACTGAAAAATGAGAACAAAAAGTATTTATTGTGTGTGCATGGTGTTAAAAATTGTAATGTCTTCATATTTATGATTTTCCTAGAAACAGCTTTCTTAAAAAAAAATCCTAAATTTTTATGCCTATTATAAACTTGGGTATTGGGTTTCTATTTTTCTTGTGTTATTCAAGTTTCTTTCTATAATAACAAGGACAATTTAGATAAGACATGATTAACTTGGTCAAATTTTTGGTCATGAAAATGACAGAGTTGGTTTAACCTATTATAATCTGCTCAAAAACAAATCTCTGATATGCAACTTCCATATAGCATGCAATCTAGGTGAATAGGTTTAGGTTTTGTTTTTTTGTTTTTTTAATTTTTATTTATTTATTTCTGGCTGCATTGGGTCTTCGTTACTGCATGGGCTTTCTCTAGTTGCGATGAGAGGGGGCTGTTCTTCGTGGCGGTGCGTGGGCTTCTCATTGTGGTGGCTTCTCTTGTTGTGGAGCATGGGCTCTAGGCACGCGGGCTTCAGTAGTTGTGGCACGCGGGCTCAGTAGTTGTGGCACATGGGCTTAGTTGCTCCGGGGCATATGGGATCTTCCTGGACCAGGGCTCGACCCCATGTCCCCTGCATTGGCAGGCAGATTCTTAACCACTGCACCACCAGGGAAGTCCCTAGGTTTTGTTTTTAATAACAACTTGCATAAAGGAAATTTAATGATCTCATTAAATCTGCCTGCTGAGAGACAGGGGCCAACTGGTCTTCCTCTCAGGTTTCTTGTAATATAGTTTTCTTGGATATTAGATGGTTTTGTTTCATTGAATCTCAGCAGTTGATTGCTTTAAAAGCCTTTTACTGAGTTGGGTCAACATTCCACCTTGAGGAGATATTTCTTTCCAGTCATGCAAGAATTCAACTGTTACTAACAGTGATATGAGTCATTCATGTATACTAAGAGGGAAATAGGTTCCAGTTGTTAAAAAACCTGTTAATTTCTAGTTCTAACTGTGGGTAGCTCTGTGAAGTGAATCATATCACTGCCTGTGGAAAAGAGAAAAGGGAATCAAGTTCTTAGCTCACCATCAGCCATATAATCATTGAAGATGAAGAAGGCTAAAGAGAGAAATCCTCCACTGGGTGTTCTGTCATTCATCCAGTAGGCCTTTGTGTGCCTTTTTAGCCATGAGATTATACATTAAGGGACTGCAAGGTGATGTGTGAAACCCCATATTTTATATTAAAGTCTGTTAGATATATAATGTGGGTTTATCTGCTTGTTTGTGCTATTAAACAGCTGCTACCTTCTGCTGACTAAGTTAGATTTCCATAATGGGAAAAAAAATATTTACCTATATAGATACACATGCATATGTACATATGGCTCATACATTTATATAGAACACGTATATCTTATTGACAGTGAGGAAAAATTGTAGTTTATTTTCATTTGTAGTTCACATGCTTAAAATATTTTGTCCCTAAAGATACAAGTATGAAATTGATCTAATAGGTTCAACAATCAAATCTTGAGACCAAAGTTATCCTATTTTGTATTATTGTGTAGTGATTAACCCCTTTCCCATAATATTAGAGACTTACTCACTGGACCTCATCTGTTGAAGGAATTTTTAACTAACATTTGGATCAGCCCAAGAACTGGTGGATTTACTTGTGAAACGTTATATTTAGTGTTTCTTAGCCAGGAATGTCATTATACCAATGCAGATACTATAAGGCCTCAATTAATGACTCTTCTGTGGGAAACCTCTACATATTTTTTTTTTACTTTTTATTTTTTCCAGCTTTATTGAGATGTAATTAACATATATTTGTGTTAGTTTAAGGTATACAATGTGTTGATTTGATCCACTTATATACTGCAATATGATCACAACCATAGATGTTAACTAACACCTCCAACACATCACATAATTACCATTTTATGTTTGTGTGTGGTGAGAACATTTAATATCTAGTCTTTTAGCAATTTTCAAGCATACAGCACAGTATTGTTACTTATAATCACAAGGCTGTACATTAAATCCCCAGAACTTATTCATCTTCTCTATATGGGTATTTGTACTCTTTGTCCAACATTTCCCCAATTCCCCCACCCCCTTGCCCCTGGTAACCACCTTTCTACTCTCTAGCAAACACCTTTCAAAATGATGTTGACTATGTTAAAGATATTTTGTAATTATACAGAGGCCTGTCATGTGGGTTAGAGATAAAATTGTTAGCTCATGCAACACATTTCTCAAGAAAGCGACAAATGTTGATTAAGAGAACAAGTGGGGTAGGTAAGAAAGAAGAATCAGGTTGTGATGTCTGTATGACCCTGAGAGAAGAATTCCATGTTACAAATAAAATATACTATCCTTTGAGCTTCATCTCAAATGCTTTCTCATCAGTGGCAATACCTGCTCTGGAGGCAATGGTGTCTTCCTTTGAACAAACACTTTTCTTGTAATTCTTTTATAGAACTCATGATTTTCTGCCTTGAAGGGTATTTTGATTACTTGTTCTCAACTATTAGAATCTAAAATCAGAAAGGGGGGAGTGGGAACACGTGAGACAAAGACTTCTGCCATACCTAACACAATATTTCCCTCACATAATAAACACTTAATGAGAATGTGTGGAATTGAGTTTAATATTAATCAGTTTAACACAAGAAAATGTAGACTATAGCATGGATTAAAGTCCAAGAGGCTAGGGACAAAAATCAAATAGAAGGAAATGTATTTGATGCAGGCCTTCAAAGCTCCCATAAAAAGCACCAGAGCCGTGCCCACCTCCTTCTCTATACCACTCACACTTACCAGTACAGAGGATCAAGACCACATTAAAAACTATGGTGTCGTGTCATCTCACTTCAAATTCTTGTTTCCTCAAGCCACACGGAAGAGATAAATAGTTTAAGTCACTCTCATACAAACTCTAGCTCCTACTTAATTCCTTCGGCCCCCTACTTTGGAAGGCAGGAAATACACCTCTGTTCCTGGGTTTCTCATGGGCACTTACGCTGCCACCCTCATGGTCACACCCCAAAGTTGTTCTGTTTGCAGCTGCCATGTTCTGCTCTGTGTCCGCTGACTCAGGCACCACTGTCACCACACTCACCCCCCACCCACTTTCCTGAAAGCCACTGTTCTTTCCCCACCCAGAGTGAAGGAGATGTTTTCCCATCATTTCATGCTTTCCCTTAACTAATCAAGTATTTGCTCATAATTTGACATGGGTGTTTAATTCATACTTCTCTGTTGTTGTTAATTCAATGGTGCCCACTTGACTTTTGCAAAAAGAAATTTAGGATTTTCAAAAAATTAGAGCTGAGGCATGCTCTAGGAATACAAAGGCTAGCACTCTTAATTTATGTTTTGAGAAGTTAAGGCAAGCTTTTCATGTGAGTTTGACATTTGAGCTTTTCATAATGATATGAAAAGCACACGTAATAAATTAGACTAATGATCTCAGTTATTGAAATATCTCACGTGTATATGTATTTTATTCCACTGGCTTTATCAGCTTTAGCTTTGTGACCAAGGAGGACAAATTAAATACTGCCTTCCAATACAAGAAAAAAGAAATCACGCCCAATATATTTTCTAATAAATTTTCTTATCTATGGGTTACTGTAACTCATACTTAAAACAATGTTATTTATTAAAGTCAGAATAGGATATCTTCTGCTTCTTTCAAATAGACTTCTGGTAGGCAGTCTTCAGAGAAATTATTAAACTTTCATATAATGAGTATACAGTGAATATGTTCTGCATGTATGGAATTAGCAGTCTGGTCTAGGTTAAGCTGTACATGAAAAATATTGTTTCCTATGTTTAGCAGGTTCTTCTGAAAGCAAGCCATGGAGAAAGGTGTATAATTATTTCAATAGTAAAATTTAAAACTCTATGCTATAGTTTTTAATATTTTAGTGTTTTCCATGATAGGCAATTATCATAGGCAATATAATAATATATTATTTAACTATCTTGTCTTATAGGATACCAAATGGGAATATTACATGTAAATAGTTTGCTTATTGATTCTTTGAAATAAAATTTGGGATTTTTTAATTGTCATTAAGTCTGGGGAAAAACAGAAGTAAAAGAAGGCAAACAGATTTTCTTCCATGATACTTCACAAAGTTTGAAATGTAAAGATGAAAAAAGGAAAAATGTACTCATAATCCAATAGGTCTTATAAGTGCTGTTGTTGTTATTATTTTTTTTTAATCACATTTTAGAGCCACATTTTTATTCTTAGGGATTCACAGCTGTATAATGAAATCCACTAAATAAGTATGACCAAACATATCTCTACAGGCTTTATGTGTGATTGTTTTTCAGGAATATCAATAATACCGAAATGGAAATAGAGCTCTAAAGAGAAACTACCTTGATGAAGGTATATGCTTACCCATAGTTGTAGCCTATTGTTATCCCAAGATAGACTTTTCATATTTCTGCACCATCATTTTTCATCTCACTCACCAAGTGAATATCTTTTATAGATGTCAGAATGATTAGATTTACTGTCTGCAAGATACTCATTGTTGAGAATTATAGACCAGTTAGAAGATTGGCAAGGACAAGTTAAAACTGAAAATAGGTCTCTCAACAGGCATGCAGAATCATAGCAGTGATTCAGTAAATTCTCAGGGATATTTTCCTTTCATGGTAGGAAAGGGGGACAGTTTATTGTTTGTGATTGTTTGCAGAATAAACGCTGCAAGTAGAAAATTACACCTGTATTTATTGTCGATCCTCATTTGTTATATAATGCATTTTCCTCCTCCCCAGATGTTCCTCACCTTCTGTCAAAACGTTATTTCTTTTGCTATCTTTTGTTGAAAGTAGTTTCTCTCAGGCCTTATTCCCTGGATTCTGCCACTTTTGTACTCCCCAGCTAGAGAAGTGAAAGTTCTGTTTTTAAAAACCTGAATGTACACAAGTTTCATTCTGACAAGTCCTCTTTTTTCAGGATGACCTTATCAGGGATTACAAATTTTAGAAGGAAGAAAAAAAAAAAAGAAATCTAAGATGACCTTTAATGTCATTATTTAACTTGGGTCTTGAGGAGAGCAAACAGAGCAACAGCCTGAAGATGTAGGTTTACTGGTAAACATTTCTGTTCATCTAGTAGCAGACTGACAGTGGAATGGCAGAACAGCAAGGAGCAGGAGGGGGCGTGGTACAATGGGGATGAGGTTAGAATGGGGAAGGTGGTGCCCAGCAGATGGTAGCTGGGAAGCGGTAAGTGTGCTGACAAGCTGTGTCCATCACTGCATGTTTCAAGAATTCCACTTTGTGGCTTGTGGCCTCAAACTTTACTCATTTGCTGTCACCATATAGCTTCCCCTTTTGCAAACAGTTCCTATAAAAGCATTCTTTTCCATACACTGTCTAAATGCTGTTCTTTTTAACTGAAAAATTCTTTAAGTTCTATAGTGCTTTACAGCTTTCAAAAGTTTCACACAGATGATTTCATGTAGGCCCATAATAACCCTTATATGTGTTATAATTAATCTACTGATATGTAGGAAAAAACTGTTCACTGTGCTTGGTCTCCTAATAATCACACACATACACACACGCACACTCTTTCTCTCCCTCTCTCTCTCTCTATATATATATATAGAGAGAGTGTGTGCGTGTGTGTGTGTGTGTGATTATAAATAGCTTTGCTGTACAATCTATTTGTATAGCAGGAGCAAATATTGTTAAAAACAGTTCGGTTGGGTTGTTTTTCCTCTTTTTCCCTTCATTTGTAGGACTCGTGAGCATTTGCTTGTCTCATCTTTAGTTGAAATTCTGGTTTCCTTTCAAAAAATAAAAGGAAATGGCCTAATTTAAGTTGAAATAGTGACTACAGTCTCATATTTCTGCAAAAACACATTCATTGCAATTGTTACCGCCATTTCCAGTGCCTAAAATGCCCTTAGAGGATATACATAGTGCATTAATTTGAAATTTTCACCCATATGGCACAGTTGAAGAAAAAATATATTGTATTAGGTCAAACCACATGTAATTGCTGATATTTAACCATTTTTGAACTATAAATAGCAATTTGGTATGGTTCATCCTGATCTGTACATTTTTTTTATTCTTTATGTTCAGTTTGAGTAAAACAAATTATAGACCATGTATATGTATGTTTCATCTTGCAGCTAAATAAAGGTGATATATAATTTCACAAACCTTCAGAGTGTCTAGCTCAATTAAAAATAGTTTGCCCAGGTATTGAGATTTGTCTTCATAAGAGTGCTCTGAGAAGGTTGGTTGATAATGTATTTTATTAACCAAAACTTCTTTTGCTAATACGTCTACTCAGACGTAACTCTGTTATATATAAATATATTTGTTGCAACAGAGAGGCAGCTAAATAATGTGTTTAAAAATAAATGAATTAATTCTTATGGTGATCACTGGAATTTCTTGTTCAAATTGTGTCCAAAATAATAGCATTAAACTTCTCCCACAATTTAACAAAATGATTTTGCTCCCTATTTTTTTCTTTCTGAGACAGTTTTTAGATTAGAATGAACTATAAAGTGCACAGATGATTAAATATCTGTCTCTTTAGTCTGAAAGTGCTTAGTTTTTTGAACTGGGATGAAAGTTGAACTGGGTTTTGTATTTGGATGAAGTTATTACAGTATTGAAGTGTTAATTACATATCTGTAGCAAACCTCATAGTATTAATTACACTGTAGCGTATATCTTTTTTTTTTTTTTTTTGTGGTACGTGGACCTCTCACTGTTGTGGCCTCTCCCATTGTGGAGCACAGGCTCCAGACGCGCAGGCTCAGCGGCCATGGCTCACGGGCCCAACCGCTCCGCGGCATGTGGGAACTTCCCAGACCGGGGCACGAACCCGTGTCCCCTGCATCGGCAGGCGGACTCTCAACCACTGCGCCACCAGGGAAGCCCAGCATATATCATTTTTGAGAAGTGTCTGAGTCACATCCAGGCTTATTCCTTCCTTTTGTTGTTTATTTTGGTATTTGAAGAAAAAAGGGAAAGTCTAGTTTATCAAATAGGAAAAACAAGTGTTCATGAATGACAAAATATTTCCAACCAAAGTAGGTGAACTCATGTACAGAAATTAAAATAGATTTTAATGGTAAGAATGCATGTTAAAAATGAATCATCTCTTGGATTTCTCTTAAATTCACTGTAACGTGATATTGTGGAAAAAATTTAAAGGAAGGTCTGAAGATCGTAATATTAGACTTCATTCATTCACAAGCTTAAATTAAAGCACAGTGCTAGTATAATGTGACCCCTGAATTCTGAGAGAGAATTGTCTGGGGTTTATGCTTTGTTTTGTGGTTTTAGTTTTGTTAAAAGTGGAAAAAGTATCTTGTTTTGCTCTTGTCCTTGAGTTTTTCTTATTTCTCAGTCCAAAGTGATTTTTTCTTCTTATGTTTACTATTTTAAATGAAGAAATTTTCTTATTATATATATGGTTCAGTTTTTTACTCTAATTTTCAGATAGTTTATTTTAGTGTGCTTTTACTGGTTATAGATGGTTTCCAAATCTCCTTCTCTAAATTTTAGCCCACTAATAGTGTCTTTCTTATTTTCTCAAATGGGAGTGATTCCAGCTGACTTATATGAGCTTGTGTGTTTCTTCATTTGTTTGCTTTTGCTTTTTTGAAAATGTTTACCCCACTGCCTTTGAGATAGAAAATGGTAGATTGTACCATATCATTATAGTCACCATGGCTTGATTATTTTAAGTTCAAACACTGTTACTTCCTCATTTATTTTCTGATATGTTTTCATTTATTTGTATGTTTCTACAAATATTTTATATAGGTCAAGTTACCAATGTCATTTTTGATAACTTTTGTACTGCCTTTCTCCATTTTTTACTGTGTATTTTCTGATTACTAAAACATGTAGGGTAACTGACATTGAATATACTTTCCCTGATATGTAGTAAAACCAATATTTCTACTGAAATAAATTAGTAGTGTCCTACCAACAAGGACCTACTGTATAGCACAGAAAACTATACTCAATATTTTGTAATAACCTATAAGGTAAAAGAATCTGAAAAATTATATATATATATATATATATATATATATATATATATATATATATATATATAATCACTGTGCTGTATACCTGAAACTTACATGATATTGTAAATCAATTATACTTCAATAATTTTTTTTTACATCTTTATTGGAGTGTAATTGCTTTACAATGGTGTGTTAGTTTCTGCTTTATAACAAAGTGAATCAGTTATACATATACGTATATCCCCATGCCTCTTCCCTCTAAATGTTTGATAGAATTCGCCTGTGAAGCCATCTGCTCCTGGGCTTTTGTTTGTTGGAAGATTTTTAATCACAGTTTCAATTTCAGTGCTTGTGATTGGTCTGTTCATATTTTCTATTTCTTCCTGATTCACTCTTGGCAGGTTGTGCATTTCTAAGAATTTGTCAATTTCTTCCAGGTTGTCCATTTTATTGGCATAGAGTTGCTTGTAGTAATCTCTCATGATCTTTTGTATTTCTGCAGTGTCACTTGTTACTTCTCCTTTTTCATTTCTAATTCTATTGATTTGAGTCTTCTCCCTTTTTTTTTTTTGATGAGTCTGGCTAATAGTTTATCTATTTTGTTTATCTTCTCAAAGAAACAGCTTTTAGTTTTATTGATCTTTGCTATCGTTTCCTTCATTTCTTTTTCATTTATTTCTGATCTGATTTTTATGATTTCTTTCTTTCTGCTAACTTTTGGGTGTTTTTGTTCTTCTTTCTCTAATTGCTTTAGGTGCAAGGTTAGGTTGTTTATTCGAGATGTTTCCTGTTTCTTAAGGTGGGCTGGTATTGCTATAAACTTCCCTCTTAGAACTGCTTTTGCTGCATCCCATAGGTTTTGGGTCGTCGTGTCTCCATTGTCATTTGTTTCTAGGTATTTTTTGATTTCCTCTTTGATTTCTTCAGTGATCACTTCATTATTAAGTAGTGTATTGTTTAGCCTCCATGTGTTTGTGTTTTTTACAGATCTTTTCCTGTAATTGATATCTAGTCTCATAGCATTGTGGTCGGAAAAGATACTTGATACGATTTCAATTTTCTTAAATTTACCAAGACTTGATTTATGACCCAAGATATGACCTATCCTGGAGAATGTTCCATGAGCACTTGAGAAAAATGTGTATTCTGTTGTTTTTGGATGGAGTGTCCTATAAATATCAATTAAGTCCATCTTGTTTAATGTATCATTTAAAGCTTGTGTTTCCTTATTTATTTTCAAATTGAATGATCTGTCCATTGTTGAAAGTGGGGTGTTAAAGTCCCCTACTATGAATGTGTTACTGTCGATTTCCCTTTTTATGGCTGTTAGTATTTGCTTTATGTATTGAGGTGCTCCTATGTTGGGTGCATAAATATTTACAATTGTTATATACTCTTCTTGGATCAATCCCTTGATCATTATCTAGTGTCCTTCTTTGTCTCTTCTAATAGTCTTTATTTTAAAGTCTATTTTGTCTGATATGAGAATTGCTATTCCAGCTTTCTTTTGGTTTCCATTTGCATGGAATATCTTTTTCCATCCCCTTACTTTCAGTCTGTATGTGTCTCTAGGTCTGAAGTGGGTCTCTTGTAGACAGCATATATATGGGTCTTGTTTTTGTATCCATTCAGCCAATCTGTGTCTTTTGGTGGGAGCATTTAGTCCATTTACATTTAAGGTACTAATCGGTATGTATGTTCTTATTCCCATTTTCTTAATTGTTTTGGGTTCGTTATTGTAGGTCTTTTCCTTCTCTTGTGTTTCTTGCCTAGAGAAGTTCCTTTAGCATTTGTCGTAAAGCTGGTTTGGTGGTGCTGAACTCGCTCAGCTTTTGCTTGTCTGTAAAGTTTTAAATTTCTCCATCAAATCTGAATGAGATCCTTGTTGGGTAGCGTAATCGTGGTTGCAGGTTTTTCTCCTTCATCAGTTTAAATATGTCCTGCCAGTCCCTTCTGGCTTGCAGAGTTTCTGCTGAAAGATCAGCTGTTAACCTTATGGGGATTCCCTTGTGTGTTATTTGTTGTTTTTCCCTTGCTGCTTTTAATATGTTTCCTTTGTATTTAATTTTTGACAGTTTGATTAATGTCTCTTGGTGTATTTCTCCTTGGATTTATCCTGTATGAGACTCTCTGTGCTTCCTGGACTTGATTAACTATTTCCTTTCCCATATTAGGGAAGTTTTCAACTATAATCTCTTCAAATATTTTCTCAGTTCCTTTCTTTTTCTATTCTTCTTCTGGAACCCCTATAATTCGAATGTTGGTGCATTTAATGTTGTCCCAGAGGTCTCTGAGACTGTCCTCAGTTCTTTTCATTCTTTTTTCTTTATTCTGCTCTGCAGTAGTTATTTCCACTATTTTATCTTTCAGGTCACTTATCTGTTCTTCTCCCTCAGTTATTCTGCTATTGATCCCATCTAGAGTATTTTTAATTTCATTTATTGTGTTGTTCATCGTTGTTTGTTTCATCTTTAGTTCTTCTAGGTCCTTGTTAAATGTTTCTTGCATTTTGTCTATTTTATTTCCAAGATTTTGGATCATCTTTACTATCATTATTCTGAATTCTTTTTCAGGTAGACTGCCTATTTCCTCTTCATTTGTTAGGTCTGGTGGATTTTTATTGTGCTCCTTCATCTGCTGTGTGTTTTTCTGTCTTCTCATTTTGCTTATCTTACTGTGTTTGGGGTCTCCTTTTTGCAGGCTGCAGGTTTGTAGTTCCCGTTGTTTTTGGTGTCTGTCCCCAGTGGCTAAAGTTTGTTCAGTGGGTTGTGTAGGCTTCCTGGTGGAGGGGACTAGTGCCTGTGTTCTGGTGGATGAGACTGGATCTTGTCTTTCTGGTGGGCAGGTCACATCTGGTGGTGTGTTTTGGGGTGTCTGTGGACTTATTATGATTTTAGGCAGCCTCTCCCTAATGGGTGGGGTAGTGTTCCTATCTTGCTAGTTGTTTGGCATAGGGTGTCCAGCACTGTAGCTTGCTGGTCGTTGAGTGAAGCTGGGTGCTGGTGTTGAGATGGAGATCTCTGGGAGATTTTCGCCGTTTGATATTATGTGGAGTTGGGAGGTCTCTTGTGGACCAGTGTCCTGAAGTTTGCTCTCCCACCTCAGAGGCACAGCACTGGCTGCAGCACCAAGAGCCTTTCATCCACACAGCTCAGAATAAAAGGGAGAAAAAGTAGAAAGAAAGAAGAAAGGGAGGGAGGGAGGAAGGAAAGAAAGAAAGAAGATAAAATAAAATAAAGTAAGATAAAATAAAATAAATTTATTAAAATAAAAAATAATTATTAAGAAAAAAAATTTGTTTTAAAGAAAAAAAAAGCTGATGCATAGAACCCTAGGACAAATGGTGAAAGCAAAGCTATACAGACAGAATCTCACACAGAAGCATACACATACACACTCACAAAAAGAGGAAAAGGGGAAAAAATCATAAATCTTGCTCTCAAAGTCAACCTCCTCAATTTGGGATGATTCGTTGTCTATCCATGTATTCCACAGATGCAGGGTACATCAAGTTGATTGTGGAGCTTTAATCCACTGCTTCTGATGCTGCTGGGAGGGATTTCCCTTTCTTTTCTTTGTTGTCACAGCTCCCCTGGCTCAGCTTTGGATTTGGCCCCGCCTCTGCGTGTAGGTCACCAGAGGGCATCTGTTCTTCGCTCAGACAGGACTGGGTTAAAGGAGCACCTGCTTTGGGGTCTCTGGCTCACTCAGGCCGGGGGGGAGGGAGTGGTTAGGATGCGGGGCGAGCCTGCAGTGGCAGAGGCCAGCATGACATTGCACCAGCCTGAGGCCCGCCGTGCGTTCTCCCGGGGAAGTTGTCCCTGGATCCCGGGACCCTGGCAGTGGCGGGCTGCACAGGCCTCCCGGAAGAGGGGTGTGCATAGTGACCTGTGCTCGCACACAGGCTTCTTGGTGGCAGCAGCAGCAGCCTTAGTATCTCATGCCCATCTCTGGGGTCCGCGCTTTTAGCCGCGGCTCACGCCAGTCTCTGGAGCTCCTTTAAGCAACGGTCTTAATCCCCGCTCCTGGCGCACCAGGAAACAAAGAGGGAAGAAAAAGTCTCTTGCCTCTTCGGCAGGTCCAGACTTTTCCCCGGACTCCCTCCTGGCTAGCCGTGGTGCACTAACCCCCTGCTGGCTGTGTTCAGGCCGCCAACCCCAGTCCTCTCCCTGCGCTCTGAGGGAAGCCCGAGCCTCAGCTCCCAGCCCCGCCCGCTCCTGCGGTTGAGCAGACAAGCCTCTCGGGCTGGTGAGTGCTGGTCAGCACTGATCCTCTGTGCGGGAATCTCTCTTCTTTTCCCTCCACACCCCTGTTGCTGTGCTCTCCTCCATGGCTCCTAGGCTTCCCCCCTCCGCCACCCGCAGTCTCCGCCCGCGAAGGGGCTTCCTAGTGTGTGGAAACCTTTCCTCCTGCACAGCTCCCTGCCACTGGTGCAGGTCCCGTCCCTATCCTTTTGTCTCTGTTTTTTTCTTTTTTCTTTTGCCCTACCCAGGTACATGGGGACTTTCTTGCCTTTTGGGAGGTCTGAGGTCTTCTGCCAGCGTTCAGTAGGTGTTCTGTAGGAGTTGTTCCACGTGTAGATGTATTTCTGGTGTATCTGTGGGCAGGAAGGTGATCTCCGTGTCTTACTCTTCCACCATCTTCCCCTCTAGGATCAATAATTTTTTTTTTTTTTAAATTAGCAGTGTCCTCGTATTTATGAGCAACAACTTTAAGCCAGCACTCAACTCCTTGTTGTTTAGGAATTTGATCTGTAGGGTCAAAGATGCGTGGATGGGAGAATTTCAACGTTAGGAATTCAGGAAGCAGTGGTTATATATTTCTGAAATTTGGGGGGGTTTTGTTGTTTTTCTTTGGTCATTGTTCAAAAAACAGATGGTGGGTCTAGCTTTAAAGTAAATTATTAATTATAACTGTTATCCTTTTTAGTTTAAAATCAAATGAAAAACATAAGATTAGATTAGTCTTGACTATAAAGTGGAATTGTATGTACTCATGAAAAGCCACCATTTCCAGACCAAATTAGACTCTTATTAACTACAAAAACATGATGGTGCTTAATTTATTTGGGTTGTAGTGTTACCTCAGTGGTTAGTTGTCAGTTTCTGAAAACAGCAGTTTTCAACATTTCAAGATTTTCAATTAGACCGTAGTGACAAATGCCAGTCTTGCTAATCACTAGAGTTTAGTCAGTAAAATTACGATATGGTCTTTCTTTAACTATCGTCAGGTCACTTAGTATCTGCTTAATCTTTTTACGCTTTAATAAACTAAGGGAAAGATTGAGATCATTAGATATCCAACTGTAATTTAACACTGTCAAGATTAAGGAGGGGATTATGGTCATTAGGAGTAAAATGGTCTCATTTATGGACTAAGAACAATGAGTCCCATCAATAAACTACTTTCTGCCTCTAATGATCCTACTTCTAATTGTGTGCAAATCTAACAACAAACTCATTACCTTCTTTCATTCTTGAGGGGACAATGGCTTAACAGAAATTCTTTGAGTATGTGTTGCTTTTATACTTCCTTGACTTTTGGTACCTGTTTATCAAAGCAATAAATTATTTCTAGGTGAACTGGTATGTCTTTTAATGGAAATGTGCTGTGTTCTTTCTCAGTTTTTCAGCATAGATTTGACAGAGGAATAGATTTTCTAAGATTAGATAAGCTCCAAAATCAGTGGCATCTTAATCTTTACACGAGTCATTCATTTTAGACAGATATCTGTCTTATACAATTTCCAATTTAAAATACTTGAATGTTCTAAGAATTGAAAATGATCTCAGTGAGGGGTTCATAAAGGAGGCGTCTCATGTTGGGCTCTCTGTCATTCTCTCACCTTTATGGTAGAAATTCTCTTAATCCACCTCCTCGTAACCACGTTGCCTGAGAAATCAATGTTCAGCTTTTGCTGGATATAAGGTGTTGACTGATGCCCTTGCAGCTAGTAGGCTGTTCTCAAGTACATCCTGGCACTTCTACTCTTAACGTTTGAGATCATGGTGTGCCATGAGTCTATTGTGCTTATTCTCCAAACCTCCTGTATATGTCAGTTGTACTTGTTAGTTCAATTATGTCTTTCTTTTTTTTTATTTTCTAAATTAAATTTTATTGGAGTATAGTTGATTTATAATATTGTGTTAGTTTCTGCTGTACAGCAAAGTAAGTCAGTTATACATACACATATATCTACTCTTTTTTAGATTCTATTCCCACATAGGTCATTACAGAGTATTGAGTAGAGTTCCCTGCACTTTACAGAAGGTTCTTTCTTTTTTTTTCTTATTTATTTATTTTTTATACAGCAGGTTCTTATTAGTTATCTCTTTTATACATATTAGTGTATATATGTCAATCCCAATCTCCCAACTCATCCCACCACCTCAGTTATGTCTTTCAATTAAATATTATGTGAACCAAGAAATAGTGCTTAAAAAATACGTTATTTTTATGAAAACTATGTCGAATGCTTTGCAAAATGCTTTATGCTTGATAAAGTCATTTTAAGTTTGCTGTCTAATCAGGATGGGTAAGAAAACTTAAAAGATAGGAACCAATTCCAAAAGCCTTCTGTACTCAGATTGCTCCATGAATATATTTAAATTCTAGCAACTTAAATCTAGAAACCAATCTAGAAACTGGCTGAGACGGTATGTTTTGTGTGTGGTTTATATGCAAGCAAGCCTCAGTACGGAGCCAATCAGAGGATCCTAAGTCAAATAGAATACCTTAGCTCTACATCAAAAAGATTGGCAAATGGGGCTTCCCTGGTGGCGCAGTGGTTGGGAGTCTGCCTGCCGATGCAGGGGATGTGGGTTCGTGTCCCGGTCCAGGAGGATCCCGCGTGCTGCGGAGCAGCTGGGTCCATGGGACATGGCCGCTGGGCCTGCGTGTCCAGAACCTGTGCTCCGCAGTGGGGGAGGCCACAGCAGTGAGAGGCCCGCGTAGTGCCAAAAAAAAAAAAAAAAAGATTGGCAAATGAATATTATTTATACTTTTTCTGTTAAAATATCTAAGATGTATATCATGTTTTATGAACACCTACTTTAACTGAACTTTTTGATTAACTGACCCTGCCTGATTTTCTAATTGTCTTTCTAGTCATGTCTAGTGTATTAAAAACTGTATTGCTGCTCACTTATATTCACTAGAAGTGTTAACTTCATATTCTAAGTCCATCATTTTTTCTCCTTTCTGCAGTGTATAAATGGGCCATGTGTGTTTATACCTTGAAGATTTTATTTCTTCCCCCAAGACAAACTCAATTTCTATAGGCTTTTGTCATTTTACCCAGTTAAGGTATTAAAAATCATACAAACAAGCTGAAGGCATCTGTCTTTTTTCTCTCTCTTGTGAATATTATTACCAGTGTGAATATGTTACCAATAGCATACAGACCATCTGAGGAGGAGAGTCTCATGGTGGCCTGAGAATAATTTTGTTGGCAATCTTAATGCTAAGATCAGAGATAAATAGGGAGGGTTTCTTGTGGGGCCTGACCATGGTACATCCTGTAAGAAAAATGTGATGCCTCTGCTCTAGAGGAACTTAAAATCTTTTTGAAGAGATAAGATTTACAGATAAGAAATACTTAGAGAGCCATATAAGATACTGAAATGCCTAGATGGTAAAGGGCAGATTATAAATTTTCTAGGAGCTAAGAGAAAGATAGTAAAAAGTATAATTATGTTACCAATCCTAGAATGTTTATCCATCTCTAATGATTGAACCAAAGAATGGCTCAGGAAGACTTGGAAGTCTGGGTGTTATCAATGGAACATCCTTTCCATTGTAAATTGGAGAATAAGTGATAAAACATAAGACTACAAAAATAAATACTATATTAGGAATTACCTAATATAATTTAAAACATGACCAGACTTGTTTCTGAAGGCTGAAGAATGAATATTTGTTTAAAAGCATGTAATGCAAATGTTCAGGTGGTCAATGAAGTCAAAAGAATTCTGCTTCTTAGGATGGAATTAGAACTTGTTGCATCATCTAAACCTTGGCATGGAGATACTGGCCTACAAATGGCAGTTTCATCTGGTTCAGCCATTACATTTATACTCAAAATTCCCATGGGGACATTAATCAGTAGAAATGCATATATCGCTCTCTCTCTCTATATATATATGCATATATATTTCCAATAGTCACATTTAATATGTATAAGAATGCTATATAGCAATATAGAAAATATATTAATATTAAAATATATATCATATTTATTCATTCACTTAATTTGATCAGCATTAACAAAATACCTGAGCTATTCATGGCACTGAATTGTTCTGGGCACAGTTAAAAGACTTACAAAATCATTGAAGCAGTGTGGGTCAACATGATACATAAATAACATAAGGATATTATTTCCCCATTCTGCCCATTTATTATTTAGGACTTGATGTAGTTTGTTCTTAGTTGACTAATGATTAGACTATTGGTTAGTAACATGTTTTTTTCATTTCACCCAATATTTATTCAGTCATACTATGTGTGATGCACTGTGTTAGGCCCAGTGAGAAGAGCAAAAAGTACCTCTGACCTTCAAGAACATGACCGGAATATAATTTCCCTGATAAAATGATTGCAAAGAATTTAATCAGGTTGATTAAGAGAAATTTTTTTTTTAATTTCTTTATTTTTTGGGTGCATTGGGTTTTTGTTGCTGGACGCAGGCTTTCTCTAGTTGCGGCGAGCGGGGTCTACTCTTCGTTGCGGTGTGAGGGCTTCTCATTTCGGTGGCTTCTCTTGTTGCAGAGCACGGGCTCTAGGCGTGCAGCCTTTAGTAGTTGTGGCACGTGGACTCAGTAGTTGTGGCTCGCGGGCTCTAGAGAGCAGGCTCAATGGTTGTGGCTCACGGGCTTAGTTGCTCCACGGTGTGTGGGATCTTCCCGGACCAGGGCTCGAACCTGTGTCCCCTGCATTGGCAGGCAGATTCTTAACCACTGCGCCACCAGGGAAGTCCTAAGAAATTTTTAAAAGACATTTCAAACAGTTCTTAGTTTATTCCAACTCTTGCAAAGTCAAACTTACATGCAATAGTGAATACTGAAGGAAACCAGGAGTCTTCTTTAGATCCCATAAGAAGAGGCAATAATCAAAAAGTCAAACCCGTTTGCTACGTACATGTTAGTGAATATAAGGCATAGTTAAATAAAACTGACTGCAAAATTGAGATCCAGTTTTTTAACATCCAAGTTATTCCTAGGCAAATGTTTAAAACCTTAACCTATTTATATTCTTAAATTTTGCCCTCCCCCGAATTTATATTAGAAAATTCAGCAAGTACCTGAAGCAAATCTTAGGGGGAAAATGATAGTTTTGCTGCCTAATATTTTAAACTTTTGACTACAAATAATATGAGGTCATGAGTCCTAAAATGATTGGGGTCACATGCTGGATTCTGTGTTTATGGTGGAAAATTTGAAAATACTCTTTTTTACGAGGAAAGAATTCATGTAGAAAATGAAGTCTGTTGATGTATAGTAAGACAAAAAGAAGTGTTTTACAAGCGAAAAACAGAAAGTGTTTTCCAACTTGGCTTGTTGTTCTAGTACTACTCATTAGTGTATGATCACTATTGTCTTTCTAAGATCATACCCTTTATTAGGCAGCAATATTCTGCTAATGGAGAAAAGAAAATGAGCGGTTTATGATTATGTAAATAAGGCATAGTTTTTCTATTTCTGAAAAGTAATAGAACTTTTCCCCCTAAACGAATAAAGTCTCAAATAAAATTAGAATCCCTGTACCTCGCTACTCATTAAAGAGTGACACTAGTAACAATTTGCAAAGAGCAAACTGTAGAAATGCAATAAAACAAGATTATCTTGGCAAAATTGAGATTTCTCTCTGTACATCATGCTAAAAATGCAGCTGAGAGCTGGTCTTTGCAAGATCAGTGAGGGATCTCTGCATGAAATGTGATTTGCATATTTAAAGAATTGATTTAAACCACAGCTTGTAACCCACGCCACAGAGAGAAAAGCAGCATAACATGGATGCACCATTGTCCATCTATGTGTAGCAGAGTCCATGTGTTTGTCAGATGGACACTAGTGCATTTTTAATTCTCAGAGGCAATAAGGCTGGTGTATGAAGTTTACAGAAGCTATTTCATTTTATGTCCACCATGGATATTGTGACTATTGTTTATTTCTGAGATAGCACAGTAATCTTCTATTAATTTGTGTTACTTTAATGCCTTCTATCCTAAAAACCTCTTGATTTGTATTCAGGATATTAGTCATATTCATTAGTTTCTAATTGCATTTGGTAACCTCTGGTAGCTTTTGAGACTTCAAATGTAATTGAAGGTTTTCATTTTAACTCATAGAATCAAGGAGTGATGGTGACATCAGTGTTCTAAGAAGAACACATTTTCCCCCGGAGGCATTTGTGAGATGGATTGAAAGTGTGGAGACTAGTGGCAATAGTCTAACCTTTGGGTGATGTGAGTCTCAGAAAAGTGGCAGTTGCCATGGAAAGGCAAAGATGGATGCTAAAAGGCATTTTGAAAAATAACGATTGACGAGAATTGGCTGGGTGTGGTTAATAAAAAGGATAAAGAGTAAAATCTAACTCATTGGTTTTAAGAAATGACAGCTGAAAGAATGGTGGTACCATTGTGGCAAACAGGATAGTTGGAAATAGATTTTGGTTTCTGGCAGAAAGTGGTTGCCCAGGTTTGGATATGTTGCTTACCAGGACATGGACCACCCAATGGGATGTGTTTAGTTGGTAAGTGAGAAGAGAAGACTGTTCTTCAAATAAGAGGTAGGAGCTTGAATATAGAGATTTGGGAATCCTCAGCTTATATACAATAATGAAAGCCTTGATGTGAAAGCAATGCCTTAAGATGAAGTTTTTAGAGAAAAGAGCAGAGGGTGTTGGGAATGCTTCCATTTACATGGTAGGAAGAAGCATAGAAGGCAGCAAATGAAACAGTTAGAAAGAAGAGTCATATTGCTCTATAGAATGAAAGAGAATTTGTATTTGGAGTTGAATCAGCATGATAATAGTGGCCTCAAATAATTTTTCCAGGTACCTAGAAATTTCATATCATATACTTTGGGCCTAAAAGTAACCATTTTATGAGTTGATGGAATTCTAATGAATACAAGTATCTGTGGCATAGAATAGAGATACTCCTGAAATGTTTCCTGTGAAAAATATATCTCATGTACTGTGCCTTGCTTTCTAAATATTACCTTTATACATAGAAAAGAGAGTTAGGGGGCTGTTTCGGCCCCATCCTTCTGCCAACTACAATTTCCCTGTATCAACATCTCTAACACCATCAACTCAAGTTTTTTATGACACAAGCACAGTTTACAAAGAGTTTTCACAACTCATTTGTAACTTTATCACCACTCTATGAGGCCAGCAAGGCAGGTGGTATCATTCCTGTTTTACAGGTGAGAAAACAAAGACTCAAAGCGGTTTGTGTGTCTTGTGCAGTCATATGGAAAGTAAGTGGGACTCGGGTCTTCTAAGACCAGCTTTCTTTTTGTTGTTATCCTGCTGCCCCACATTTATTATACCTTCCCTGAAAACTACTGTAAGTGAGACTAGAATTTCATCAAAGCAGATCCTAAAGGTACATTATGAATTTACTCTCTGTTTTACTGAGTAAAAATCCATTTAGGCAATATTCCATACATTAGGTCAGAGGTCGAAAGTGACTGTTTACTGGGCTTTTGGGGACACATTTTGAGGCATATTAATTCCTTCAGGCTTCTTGAGTAAATTACTCTTGAAAGGGTTCTTATTGGTACCCTCCAGAGGCCCAGATGAGTTAATTGGCTTACAAAACATATGTGGATTGCACTCGGGGAATAGTTCACTCATCTCTTAACATCTGGATGTACTGTTTTATTATTTTTTTTACTATTATGTATTCATGTCTGAAAACTGTGGCCATTTAAAAAAAATATGGCAAGTAAACAGTATGTATATAATTAAGAATAATTCACTGTAGCTCTATGCACATTATAAAAATGTTTAAAAAAAGAAAAAGCCCTCAAGTTTATAGCACCATGTTAAAAATGTCCCAGTGTATCTATGTAACTATGAATTCAGTGTAATTTAAATAACTAAAAAACATTTTTACAGCAACACTCCATTCTCATTTTGAGAGAATTACCAATTATATTTATATTATCTGCTTTGAAAATATGGGAAACAAGATTGTTCAAGATGTTTGTATGCATGTCATTCCATGAACCAAAACACAGTTTTTGTTAATCTGCATTCCCCTGGAGAGATAATAAAATATTGCTCTGCTAAAATCTGATTTTCACCTTATGCTAATCATACCCTCTTCCTCAGACTTCTTCTCCTACTCCCTTCTAACTATAACACTCCATCAAAACAAGAAACAAAACAAAAACGTCCTCCAAGAAAGAAAATTACAGAACTACAAAAGCAGTACAAAAACCAAGAAAATGAATATGTCTCTTTAGTAGAAAATAAGAAATGAACGTTGATGACTCTGCCATTGAAAATGAGTCCCATTCTACCACTTGGCCGCAAAGTTCCTTGGCCTGGATTCCATCCCCATGAATTTTTCTCTCCACTTCAGCTCCCCTAAAAGCATGGAAACAATAGCCTTTGTTGTAGAATATGGCTGCCTCCAGGATTCCACACTGTGAAATGTGCCTTTCATTCCCACAGCCATCCTCACACAACCCTCGCCTCTCAAGCCTGTCTGTTGGCCTCATTATGACTTCGCCTTTACCCTTCCTTACCCTCTCCCTTTTCTTCCAGTCTATCAGTTCCCCTCTAGCTGCACTCACCACATCACCTGACTTGTACATTTCTAGCACACACTGCCAGCACTTTGGAATCTCACACTTTTCCTCAAGCCCACCTCCTTTTGTCTTCTGTCATTCATACCCGGCTATTCCTATTGCTTTGTTCCAATTCCAAGTCCTGCATAGATAACAAAAGTCATACAGTCCACCTGATGGGATCTTCTATCCCATGATTTCTAACGTTGGGCCCCTAATGGAGTAGTGACCGATTTCCGTTTAACTCAAATCCTCTCTTGTTCTCCCACAACAGCAATTCCAAACTGTGTTTGTTCTCCTCAAGCCCCCAAGTCCATCCTCTGTATGCCTAGAAGATCACCTTTTCTCCTTTTTGACTGAGAAGATGGAAACTACCCCTTTCATTCACAGTTACATGTCTCAAGGAACACATCATCCTCCATCTCTTTCCAAAGTTTCTTACTTCCTGCTCACTTATTTTTATTGAAGTATAATTAATTTACAATATTGTGTTAGTTTCAAGTGTACAACAAAGTGATTCATTTATACATATGTGTATATATATATATATATATATATATATATTATTTTTCAGGTTGTTTCCCATTATAGGTTATTACAAGATATTTAGTATAGTTCCCTGTGCTATACAATAGGTCCTTGTTTTTTATCTGTTTTATTTATAGTAGTGTATATCTGTTAATCCCAAACTCCCAATTTATCCCTTCCCCTCTTTCCACTTTGGTAACCATAAGTTTGTTTGCTATGTCTGTGCCTACTCACTCTTTAATGCTTATAATCTGACTGGTACCTCTCATCAATGTATCCATCCTTGTATGTACTTGATTTAACCTCCTTACAAAATTACAAGCTCTGAGCATAGCAGGACTGTGCTTTACTCCTCTCTCAGGTCCTTGTCCTTTGCTATTACAATGTTGTGCCATTAGCAGACACTAAATAACCATGTGTTAAATTAGGGACATAAAAGAACTTCACATACCAGGTTCCGCTTGTACTTCTCATACTTGGAAATGCTGCTTAACTAAAACTTGCCTTTCCTTATTCCTAAGAGCCAGTAGAGCATATTGGTTAAAAGCACAGACTAGACTACATAACTTCACATACTAGTTCTGCCACTTACTACGTATATAACCTTGAGGAAATTATTTAGTCTCTCTTTGCCTCAGATTTCTCATATGTGAATAGAGATAATAACAGGATATATCTCCCAGAGTGGTTATGAGAATAAAATGAGTGTGTGTGTGTGTGTGTGTGTGTACGCATGTGTGTGTAACACTGGGATGTGTAACTTGTCAACTTCCTAAAATGTACTGGATTATCATTTTAAAGCCGAAGTTAACTACAAATAGATCAGTTATATAGTATACTTCTTGGTCAATTATTTATTAGATCTCTAGAAAAGTCTGAAAGGAAGTATAAGGTAGAGATATAATACTGGAGAATTTGATTTGCATCCCTCTGTGTTACTTTGACAAGTGATCATTTGGCCATTGAGATTACATTTCATATTACTTTATAATGGCTGATTTTTCCTCTTATATTGGCTGGCTTACAGGACCTGGCTTTGAGTTTCTGCATGCACCTATTGCTGTTATATTTTACTTAATTTGAAGATTTTTCAAATTTTGCCAGAGGTGCCTTGATCCTATCTGCCTGTGGTATTATGCTAGCTGTATAAAAAATGCTTTTTTTTTTAGCTGTTAAATAATTATTCTGTTGATGCATTTGGCAGAATAAGCTTATATAATCAGCTGCACCTTGTGGAATTCACAGTATGCATTTATCCTCAGAAGGATGGAAATAGTTGTTGTAAAGAGACTCAGGTGCATTGTGATTGGAAGAGGAACCAGAAATCCACAGACCTGGCTGTATATACATGGACAATCACTTTTGATTTCTCTCTTTCTCCATATCCTCATGAGCTATCTGGGCTAGGAAATTAATGTTGCCCCTCCCAAGAGTGTACTTTTATTCATCTAGAGCTCACGGTGTTTGCTAGAGGTGAGGGGTGAGGGGTGAGCAAAATGGGTGAAGGTGGTTAAAAGGTACAGACTTCCAGTTATAAGATAATCAAGTTCTAGGGAGGTATGTCATGGATAGCAAGTGACTGTAGTTATGATGCTGTGTTATATATTTGAGAGTTGCTAAGAGACTAGATCTTAAAATTTCTCATTACACACACAAAAATTTTGTAACTAAACTTATTGTGGTCATCATTTCACAATATATACATATATCCAATCAGTGCATTGTACACCTAAAACTAATACAAAGATATATGTCAATCATATCTCAATTAAAAAAAATAGAACACAGGTCAGCAGACTTTTACCATCAAGAGTCAGAAGTTAAATATCTCGGGCTTTGCTGACCGTACAGCATCCATGTCACAAGGACTCAGCTCTGCAGCCGTAGGCAATGTGTCAATGGCCGTGCTCCTATAAAACTTTACTTATAGACACTTAAATTTGAATTTCATACAATTTTCATGTGTCACAAATTTTATTCTTTCATTTTTTTGCAACCACTTATAAATGTAAAAAGCATTCTTACCTTGCAGGCCATATAAAAACAGGCAGTGAGCCAGATTTGGCCTATGTGCAAGTAGTTTGCCAACTCTTGATCTGGAATAACAATTTATACATGTATTTATATATTTGAGGACATACAATACGTAAGGTATTACCTTGCGGTGCTTGTATTCATGATTATTTTCACTTTCCTTTCCCTGATTTCATAAATGATCATGAGGCATTTGAAAAATCCGAAGGGCCTTTGACCAGATTGTGTGTGTATGTGCTTGTAGATATTTTTGCCAGAATACTTCAAAATCTCTGAGCTCTTTATTCACCTTTACTTTGCCAAATGTTTTCCCACCTGTGTAGATGAATGAAGGTTTTTGACAGCTTTTCTTTACATGACTTTCAAAACTAGTTGCTACTTAAATTACCCAAAGGTGTCTGTAGCCCTTCCTTGTATATTTGATGAGTCCCTTTTTGCAGGGGTGGAGGGACTTTTCAGGAACATATTTGAATAGATTGAAAATTCTTCATGACAAAATTCAGATATTTTGGGGGGGGGTCTTATGGAAGATGACATTTAAAACATCCTTTGTGCCTCTAAGGTAGTTCATTTCTTCAGGACCTGAGACATATCCAGTGATTTTTGGCGGGTAGGTGTTGCTTCATAGAATCTCCCTATACACTTAAAAAGGTTCTTTCCCTTCTTTGTTAACTGTCAGATTCACCCTATGTCCCAATATTTTATCTCCTATAAAATTCAGAATGAACATGAGTGATATGGGGGTACCATTCAAAGTTAGGGAGTGTCTTTTCTTTTACAAAGAGGTTATTAAAACAAAATGCATTAAACAGTTAAGATCCTACTGTACATAAACTTTCATAAGATGATTTTTTTTCAATTGACATGAAAGAAATCACATGTATTACAAAGTTTTTGTGAATTTCATATTATTGACTATATAATTATCATTCATATCATTGTACTAAAGTTTTTACTTAATTATTCCCTTATCTCTGATCATCTAGATTGTCATTTTATATAAGATCATATGACTTTCTTTGGCTAAAAGCCTGGCTTCTCTTTCAGGCTTTCTTTTTTTTTTTTTTTTTGAAGACAGTTAACAACAACTAGTATTACTGTGTCAAATGTTAGAATATTTATAAGCCACTTAACTCTAATTCTTTTGGAAAGTTATGATTTTTTTTTTCGGTTTACATTGTACCAGAGTTTCTGTAACTGTACCCTCAGCAGTACAAAGTAGTCTACACTTTAAAAATCATGTTTGCTAATTGGGTAAAAGAAACATGGTGTCTCAGTTCAGACAAAATTTATTAAGCACTCACTGTATGGCAGGTACAGTGTTAAAAGCTGAGAATAGGAAAATATTTTTGATAGCCTCACTGTGCTTTCAAGGAACTAAAATTCTTTTGAGACAAGTAGCCGTATAAACTATTAGAATGCAATGAAAAAACCTTAAAAGAATCAAAAGTACTATGGGAGCACTGAGAATGGGGTTACTACATCTAGAGATGTCATGAAAAACTCCATAGACGAGTTGACCTCGAGCAGAATGGGAATTCCAGAGAAAAAGAGTAGAGTGATGGTTACCAGGGTGGCGTGGGATAAATTGGGAGATATTAGTCAAAGGGTACAAACTTCTAGTTATTAGATTAAGAAGTTCTGGGGATCTATTATACAGCATAGTGACTATAACTAATAATATTGTATCTTATACTTGAATGTTGCTAAGAGAGTAGATTTTAAATGCTCTCACCACAAAAAAGAAATGATAATTATGTGACGGGATGGAGGTGTTAACTAAAGCTATGGTGGTGATAATTTTGCAGTATATAAATGTGTCAAATCAACACATCAGTATATTTAAACTTACACAATGCTATGGGTCAATTATATTTCAATAAAACTGGGAAGGAAAAACAAAAACAAACAATAAAATAAGAAGTAGTAACATTTGCTTTCATCCCCCCATTATGGAGGGCAAAAAATTTTTTTTAATCAAGTAAAAGGAAGCAAGTGCCTCTGGGGAGTGGGAAATAGGGGGCAGGAGACAGCAGGTGCTATTTTCGTAACCAGTTTTATAGAATGATTTGACTCTATAAATTATGTACATTTATAACTTTCATAAAAACAAAAATTATGCTTAAAACTTCCACAAAGAAATAATTAAAAGTTGCTTATATTCTTTATAAAGAAGAAGAATGGGAGTTCATTAGTCCAGGGTAGCAGAAAGATATTCCAGGCAGAGAAATGTGAACCAAGGGAGGGAGACGTGAAAGAGAAGTTGAGGATGGCAGTTCAGGAGCATTAAGTGTGGGAGAATGACCTTAAATGAAAATGAGAGATAAGGAGATGGAAGTCATCTATTTAAAGGCCTTATACACATTGATCCTGTATGTGACGGAAGAACAAAAGGAAATAACATCTTTCTAATTCTATAAGGTGCTAGTTTATATGATAAGAGCTCTGTCTACATCATTTCACTTTATCACTATGACAACCTTAGGAGGTTAGAATTGTTTTCCCCATTTCACTGATGAAGAAACTAAGGTTCATAAAGGTGAAGTAACTTGCCCAGAATCGCATAGTAAGTAGTGGATAAAGAATTTGAAGTAGGTGTGTCTGACTCCAAAGGCCATGCTTTTTTTCTCCACCATAGCATAGCACACCATTGGATACTGAAAGATTTTAAGCATTGTGGTGGCAAAATCAGGTTTTAGTTTTTAAAGAATAAGTCTGGCATAGTGTGGAACCAGATTTTATGATGCCATTGTTGACTAATTTGGAAGTGTGTTTCTATTCTAGGAGGACTATTTAGTCGGATGTATTGTTAATTTGGATTCCAATCCCAATTCTACTGACACTAGTCAGCACCTCCTGGGCACTCCACCACATGTATTTTACCACATTCTGTAAATTAGTGTTTAATTGTGGTTGAATACAGTATTTTAATGCTGAAACATGTTTTATAACGTTTGGTTAGTGTGATCTGCTAGAAAAACTGTTTTGGAAGAACATATATGATGTTCAGGGCTAAATCTCTTTTGTCAGCAAGTATTACCAGCATGACATCTGGTTGTGTGTCATGTTTAGAATTTCCTGTGATCACAGCTTAAAAAATGTTATTCTGCAACTTTCAGCAGCCAACCATATTTAATACTGAAATAGTGGTTTTGATTTTGGTGGGAAATTGGTAGACCTACATAATGAATGTTAACTTCTAGTTGTCTGAGGTTGAAAGTAATGACCATTTGTGTGGAATTCTTATTTGAGTTTTCTTATCCATTACTGGCTCCATAGAAGACCTCCAGATCCTTTACAAATTGGCAAAATAATTTCAGTAAAAGGGCCATAACTGTTAAACATTTATTTTCAAATACTGAAGGATAGAGATTACAGTGGCAAATGTAACTCGCTGACTAACTGGAGGGACAGTGATGGACCTTTTGAAATTGATGGAAGGTGAAATTCATTTTAAAAATTTAGAAATAAAAATAAAGGGATAAATAAATAGATCCTTTAAAAAAAATAAAGGAGAGAAGGACTTTATCACATCCAGGGCAGCAACAGAGTTACTGACTTGGGAACTAAAGCAGATGTGTGCAGCATCCCTTTCTACTCAGTACACTCAGGAGTGGTAATTATATTGTTCCACTCTGATTAAAATACAGGTAATCACTGCTGTCGGCCTTAAAAAAAAAAAAGTTCACTGATAAGAAACTCTGCAATTAATTGCAATGACCATTCAAAGAAAAGCAAGCAACAGTGAAAGCTAGAAATGTATATACCCTAAAAGAAGTTTGTAGAGCTACAAACAGGAAGAAGACATGCTTGCCATGAATACCTCAAGTGGAGCTGGTGGGAAAGAGGGACCAAAGAAGGATGAAACCTACTTTGTCTTGTATTGACTAAACCACCCTTAACCCTTCCACTTGTACCAGTGTTAATGTATCAATTATGTACACTATGAAGGAAAAACAATCGAGTCTTTCAGATTTCTCATTCTTTTAAGGAAATTTGGGCAGATATTTTCTTGACTCTGTGCTTTAAAGGCCTGCAGCTTTTAGATTTTGTGTACTCCCCACCCCACCTCCAAATGCAATTAGCTGTGTGGTTGTTATTAGCAACATTTGTTTCAAGAGAAATATAACAGCAAGACTTTTGGTGGGGGGGAGACAATAGGAATATCCATGGTACCTATGAAAGTTCAGAGTAACTCACAGCGAAGTAGAGGAAAGAGGAAAAATAGGAATAAATTACAAGCATAACCTGGAGGAGAATGACCTTACCCAACATCTAGAAATGTTTGTACTTGGAATGAGTCAAGGATGAGGAATTATTACCTAGACTTATACAGCCAGAAAACTAACTGTACTAAATTATATAATGAAACAACGTAACTGAAGTTGGATCTGTATACAAATGCCTCCCTATTTCCTGTATCCAGCTCAGACCTCTCTTCTGATCTCCAGATCCATATATCCAACCTCCTATTTGCAATCTCAACTTGGATGCTTCATACAATTGAAACTTAGTTGGTCCAAAGCTAAATAAACCCATGAATATTCCCCCAAAATCTCCCTCCTGATGTCTCCGTTTCCTTTGTTCATGCCGGAAACCCAGGAATCATTCTTAACAATTCCTTCTTCCTTACCGCTCACATTTTATTCACCCCAAGCCCAGTCAGCTCTGTGTCTAAATTACATACCACAACCATCTTTGGTCACCCTAATTCAAGCCACCATCACCTCCTGTCTAGACCATAATCATTGTTTCTTAACTCTTCTCCCCTTTTCTATTCTTGACCCCCTCCCTCCATTTTCCACATAGCTGCCAGAGTTTAATCTTTTTTAAAGTGTAATTTTCATCAGCCTCCCCTGCTTAAAGCCCTTCAGTGCATTCCCATTACTCTTAGGGTGAAACCTAAAGTTCTTATCATGGCCTAAAAGGCCCCACCTACCCCTCAAACCTCATTTCCTCTTTTAATCCATTGTTAGGTTATTAGGCAAAAACACTTAAGGTATAGTAGATTTATGAGATGATAACACCCAGATAAAGCCCCACTTTATTTATGGACTGATTTCAGTGGTGAGGAAATTAGAAAATCATTACAGTTATATCCTCTAGTTTGTTTAGTTTGCATTGCCAATCTCTTATCTGGGGGCATATAGTAATCCTATTAGTATCCACAGTCAGTTAATGAAGAAGGAAAACGTAACTCAAACCTTACTATACCCTTCCCAAGCCTCTTTTATCTGACCTGTAACCCTACTACCAAGCAGAGCTGCCAATTCGAGCAGCACTAATGTGGAAGGGACTCTGATGACTCCAGCATTATGACCTCATCACTGACACTGACCTCATGACAACCTGCATTCAGTTTGGGTGAAAGTCGATGGCTTATATATAAGTGCATATCTGTGGACTTCACTCATTAGACTTGTTCTGGGAGAACCCAGGCAAGTGCAAGAATAACCTTGCAAAATCGTACAGTCCCAGTGATTTCCCTGATGAGTTCAGAAATACATTTCTTGGATAATTTGGCCATAGTCACAAAAATTACACTCAGGAAGGCTAACAGTCTTTTAATATAGCATTATAGCTTTATTTTTTTATTTATTTTTTTAATCTGTTTTTATTTATTTATTTTTGGCTGCATTGGGTCTTCGTTGCTGCGCACAGGCTTTCTCTAGTTGCAGTGAGCAGGGGCTACTCTTTGTTGTGGTGCGCGGGCTTCTCATTGCGGTGGCTTCTCTTGTTGCGGAGCACGGGCTCTAGGCGCGCAGGCTTCAGTAGCTGTGGCGAGTGGGCTCGGTAGTTGTAGTTTATGGGCTCTAGAGTGCAGGTTCAGTAGTTGTGGCGCCTAGGCTTAGTTGCTCCACGGCATGTGGGATCTTCCCAGCCCAGGGCGCGAACCCGTGTCCCCTGCATTGGCAGGCGGATTCTTAACCACTGCGCCACCAGGGAAGCCCAGCATGCAGACTATTTAGTTGTGGCATGCATGTGAGAGCTAGTTCCCTGACCAGGGATCGAACCCGGGCCCCCTGCATTCGGAGCATGGAGTCTTACCCACTGGACCACCAGGGAAGTCCCGCATTATAGCTTTATGATGACACTACCTACATGTATTTAATTCTTGCCAAATAACACGTGGAAGAAAGTATTCAAATGGTTTATCAATCAATATAATATTTTCGTACCTTATTAAGGATATAATATACCATGAGTAAAGGGGTTAGTAAAGTTGCCATTAAATGGTTCCTCGGATTAGAACATTTGTGAATGCTTTCTCAAGAAGCTGGTAGTTGTTGTAACATAAAAAAAAAAAAAACAAAAAACAGTGCTCATTTCTCACAGCTGGTTTATCAGAACTTTGGCAACATTGAATATAGTTTTTTTTTTCACATGTTTTTTCTGTGTGATTTTTTTCAGTAATTATTATAGCTCAAAACTAAATGCATACATAAACATAGACTCAAAATTCCAAATTTTACAAAGATGTAATTTCAGATTTTGTAAGATTTTTGTCCTTTCTAGTCTTTAGTCAACAAGACTACATTTTACATATTTTTCCATAATTTCACTAATTTAGTTTTAAGGCCTCCTGTTATAGGTAACATTAAGTAGCCTCCTTTCATAAGGGTCCTTTTTACCACTTGTGTTCTGATTACAAGCAAAAGAAGAATGCATTACATAGACTTGACAAGTGAAGACTTTAATATAGGATTGCCATAAAGGATTTATCAATATCTGAAGGTTCTGGCAAGCTTTTTTGCTAAGGAGAATACCATTCCAGCCACTTACATAAAATCTCCAAGGGAGGACAAGTCAGTATAGCCCAGCCTCAACTCAATAAAGACATGACTTGGGGGCTTCCCTGGTGGCGCAGTGGTTGAGAGTCCGCCTGCCGATGCAGGGGACACGGGTTCGTGCCCCGGTCCGGGAAGATCGCACATGCCGTGGAGCGGCTGGGCCCGTGAGCCATGGCCGCTGAGCCTGCGCGTCTGGAGCCTGTGCTCCGCAACGGGAGAGGCCACAACAGTGAGAGGTCCGCATACCGCAAAAAAAATAAATAAATAAAAAATAAAGACATGACTTGACCCATTAAAGTTATTCCAGTTTGAGATGTGGGTGAGTGAGAGATCTTTTACTGTAAGAAAAACAAATGAGCTTTAAAAAAGATTCTTCATAATGAGAACAAACTATTCCAACAAGACTACATCTAGCATTGCTTTATAGAAGCTTCGGCTTGCACCTGTTCTTCCCAATCCTGGCCTTGAGCTAAGACTGTCAACAAGAGTAAGAGATTTTAGTTTGTTTTTTAGTCTTTGATTTAAAAACTCACACATACTATTTGCTGCAGGCAGAATAACAATTGGAGAAGAGACAGCAGGTGAAAGAACTCGATGCTTCACAGGTAGCTTGGCTGTCCAGTGCTAGTGGGTCGGTGGTCAGGCTACAGAACTTTGGGTTGCAAATCATGATTCAGAGGGTTTTAAACTTTTCTTCTCTCCTCCTTTACCCCGGCTATCCTTTCACCATACCTTCCATAGTTATTAGCAAGGTTGTTTGTTTGTTTTGTCTTTTCTTTTTGTTAGAAGGCTCCACTTCTTTCTTTTAAAAAAAATGCATTCAGACTGAGGTTTACAGGCTGAGATCTCGTACAAATGTATGAACCCAGACAGTGAAACATACTTAGTTTTTCGAGTTAAACATGTATATGGTTTATAAAGTAGTTTTCATGTTTTGTTATGGATGTCCCTCTTCTCTCAGCATCAGTTCAGGCCGTATTATGGATCCGATTGAGAAAAACTGCACCTTATACCAAAGGCACATGTTCCAGGGGCAAGTGATGAATGGCTCTTGTGAACACACATTGAGGACATACGTTTTTAAATTTCATTTAGTAAGGACTCTAGTTAAGTTGTGTTTTCTGTTAAGGTGACTTTTTAACAATTTTTTTTTCTCCTAAGAATGAGTCATTCTCTAACAGATTTTTTTTTTTTAATTAGAGGAATTTCTTATTTGGGTGCCATTTATCACTTATTTTCTTTAAAGGCCTGAGAAGCCCACAGTGCTGACTGAGCCTTTGCTATTTTTATTGTATAAACACATTTGCTTCATTTTCATGTATAGCAGTCATATAAAACGAAACTATTAACTTATAAATGTACTTGAGAAAGAATACAGCTGTGCCTATTGTTTGGGCTGCTTGTAATGTCCTTTTCTTTTATACATGTGCTTTCTGGATGAGTCACTTTAATGTTATGCCGCTCGGCTGACAGTAATTCTTCAACTAAATATATTCAGTTAAAGAAAATTACAGGGTGCTTATAATCAGGTTGGGGCCTATTCACATACAGACTTGCAAGAGTAAATTGTTACCTGGCCTTTCTTAGAGCAAAGATGTCAAGAAGTGCTGGGTTACTTTGTCAATGGGTAAAATTAATAGAAATATTTAATTCAGAGAAAAAATTCCTCAAGTTGCTGGAAAAGCTTTTATATTTACATAAAATTACACATTCTGCACATGGTCTAGAGAATGTCACCAGAGTACTGTGATTTTTTTTTCCTTAAATGCGTATCAGTTCTCTTAGGTACTATGTAATTGAAGAGTCTTTCCATATAAAAATCTCACTTAAAATATTTTTCTTACACTTAACTTTTCTTCAAATTATGAATTAGAGCAAGTCTGTCATTTCAAGTGTTTTGAATGAAGATCAGGCCACTCTCATATATTTGCTTGAAGCCAGCAAAGAAGTACTATATGTATATATGTATATTTTTCAACTGAAGTAAGCAGATAAATAAGATTTGTAGAGAAGGTTTCTCCCTACGTGTAACTCAAGAGAGTGTACTGAGTTTAAAAGGTTATTTATGGAGTATAAGAAAGAAAGCTATAATAAAGAACCTGATAGCTATAATTTAATTTTTAGTGTTATAATTCAGATTCAGTAGCAGATGTAAAAAATGAAATTAGTAAAAAAAGTTAAAGTGCCACCAGACTGACTAATCAGTCATTGAAAATGCTTGTAGTGGAAATTTACTCAGATAGAAAATGTTTGCCCTGTCACTAAAGACTCCTTAATTTATATTAGTGAACTAATATAATGACAGGCACAAAAATAAACCCTGAGGTGGGGGCTATGCAGTAGACAAGCATTTCTAACCTACTCTGGTGTTTAAATGTTCTTGGAACTCCAGCTGCCCTACATCTCCCTACCATCTCCAGTAAATATATATATATATATATATATATATATATATATTTCTGTCTTTCTTTCTCTGCCTCTCTCTCACACACACACGCACGCACGCACGCACACACACACCCTGAAGACATATTAGAAGAAATGTAGGCTAGGATCTAACTAGTTACATAATCAAATTGTCTCCTAACTCTTAAGATTAAAACAAATGTATTCAAGGCAAATAATCAGGCAGGTAAACACATGTTAATTCTTTATAACACTTACAAAAAATTTCTTATGGTTTAGACATGTCTAGAAAATCAAAGTAACTAACTTGTAAATGTCCCCAAAGAAATACTACTGCACAGATTTTAATTTCCAGAAATATTCTTTTTTGCGGTACGCAGGCCTCTCACTGCTGTGGCCTCTCCCGCCGCGGAGCACAGGCTCCGGACGCGCAGGCTCAGCGGCCATGGCTCACGGGCCCAGCCGCTCCGTGGCATGTGGGATCTTCCCGGACCGGGGCACGAACCCGTGTCCCCTGCATCGGCAGGCGGACTCTCAACCACTGCGCCACCAGGGAGCTCCCCAGAAATATTCTTTAAATTTGGAACTTGCTAGTATCTCTAACAAATTGGCTGTTCATTAGTATAACTGTCACTGCCTCCCAGACGTAAAATTCCACGTACCCTGTAAAACCTACAAACAGAGAACCCAATCTAAGTTTAGTTCCTGTGATTAGAAAGAAGACCGATATTAAATCAGGCCGCAGTGAGGTAGCAGGTAAGGAATGACTGCTTTTTTTGTTCAGATTACATCTAAATTGTTGTTTAGTTTTTGGTGGCACGTTTACAGTAGGAATTTGTCTGTTGGTAGAATATAGTGGGAAGGATAGTAGAATATGAAACGAATGTTTATAGATTACCTATTATGTACTTGTTATAATGATAGAAACTTTATATTAATCAAATTATTTAACTTGAATGGCTACCATTTAAGGAAGGTATTATTATCTTTATTTTTCAAATTGGGAAATGAAGACCCAGAGAGGCTAAGCGACTGGCTCAAAGTAACCCAACTATTAGTGAATATGGTAGAGGTTAGAATCTAGGTCGACCCTGACTCCTGTCCCCAAGTATAGGTGGCATACCCTTGTGCCAATGAGTACAGATTTTAAAAAAATTTTTAATTGAAGTATAGTTGATTTACAATATCGTGTTAGTTTCAGGTGTAGAGCACAGCAATTCAGTTACACACACACACACACACACACACACACACACATATATATATATATATATATATATATATATACTTTTTCAGGTTCTTTTCCCTTATAGGTTATTACAAGATACTGAGTATAGTTCCCTGTGCTATACAGTAGGTCCTTGTTGGTGATCTATTTTATATATAGTAGTGTGTATATGTTAATCCCAACCTCCTAATTTATCTATCCTCCCACCTCCTTTCCCAGATTTTATTTCAAGTTGTTGGCCTTCCAGAAGTAGAGACACTGCTTTACATTTACAATTTCCTGACAAGACATCATTTAGCTCATATGATACCCCTTCTTGAGAGTAGTATATACCTCATAGAGTTTTTGTGAGAGTTAATACATAAAACTAATTAAAATAATATCTAGCACATAGTAAGTACTCAGTAAATGTTAGTTATTACTTAGAAGCATAAGTAATGACTAACCCTTATACCTTAGGAGGACTAGTTGAAGGAACCAGGTGTTTGTAAGCTGGGCAGATTAAGAAGATGCAAGTGACACCTTTCCTGTAAAATAGGGTGTAGACTTGAGCAGTGTTGATTTAAGGCAAAATGAGGACTAATGGGTAAGAAGAGTTCAAGTAGGCTGGTTTCGATTATAAGCAAATAAAATTTTTCTAATTATATCAACTGTCAAAAATGAAGTAAGCCACTTAGGGATAGAGTGAAACCCCTGTTGTGGGTCTAGTTTATGCAACACCGTAGATTAACACCCCCTGAAATAGAATTCCACCAGTGAGAGAATAAGAAATGAGAAGGAGCCAGCAGGTGAAATTCCCAGCCCTTTTAACCAACTCTTCCAAGTTGGAGTTGCTTTATTTGTCTTACATGGAGACCAGGACTGACTACATGTTTAGGGGGACCTAGTGCAAAATTAAATTGCAGAGCCCCATTTTAAAAATTACTAAGACTTTCAAAATGGTGGCAACAAAGCATTAAACAAAGTGCAGGGCACTTTTAATGCAGCCATAAGTTTGCATGTGGGCTAACATCCTTGGTTTCTTACATCTCCAGTACTTTATTTTCTTTCGTTCATTCATAATGTTAATAAATTTTTAGAGAGGGAGAATAGAGAAGCTGAAAAAAAGAAAAGGTGTCCCTTACTTCTCTTCCTTATCTCTGTTTCTCACTTTCCCCTTTGTCTAAGCATCTCCTTCAACTTCCTGCTTCCTTTCATACTCACATAATAATTGATATGCTAACTTCCAATCACTTCGGTTGTATCTAACTTCTACATGCACATCCAGTTGCAGAAGTGGGAAAACATTTAAATCTGAATCAAAATTTCTTGAAATATACATATTCATTCAACAAACATTTATTGAGTACCATGTGTGATAAGTACTGAGGGAAAAGCCAAGTACTAGGTAGGGATCTTACCATTAAGTAGCAGGAGGTTTTATAGCAGAGACTCTATATACAAAAAAATGAAAAAAAATTCTCACTTAAAGAAGAAGGTGGTGTGTGGAAGATCACTTAAACAAATAGAAGTGTCTCTAAATGGTAGAGAATTTGGACTAGAGCTCTAGAGGGATTTACAGAGGACTAAGGATTTGACAGGTGGAACTGAGGAGGACAGATGTCTAGAAAACATTGTTTTATTCAAAATTCAACTTTAGGGTAAAAGCAATTTTAGTGGATTAAAAAGAATGTCGCGTTATTTGAGTTATCTAGACTTTTGTGTGCATAGCAACTTGATTAGGCTGTTATTACTCTGTTGAACAATCAGAAGGATCCTCATGATCACCCCCTTTTTTACTACTGGAATTACTATTGCTTTTCGCAGGAGGATTACTATTGTGACTTAAACCTCGCCTATGGGCACATTTTGTTTATTGCAGAAAGTTGTCATGAGTTTATTTCTTCTGTGTAGCCTATATGACATAAACAACTTGTCAACTTCATATCTTCAGTTTTTCAGTCAAGCAAGTGGGAAAGGAGAAACCCTTAGTATAATTAGCAAGCATCTCCTGGAAAAACCCAAGAGAAAAAGTTCAGCTTTAAAGTCTGAGAGAATGGTTACCTCCACAGCAAACTCGTCCTTTAAATAAAGCAAGCAATGATTGCTGAGCCATTAGCACATTTATGGCAGGGCAAAACTCTCTTCGACTTCTCCGATAAAGAATAATTTCCAAGCTTGTCAGATCTAAACAAATGGAACTAAATTGGACATAGCTATTTGAACTGACAGAGTAATAGGAAAAAAAATAATAATTTGTCTTTAGTGTTGGTGTTTAATTTTCAGTCTCTTGAACTTCCAGGTATATTTAAGCGATTTCTCCTCATTGAGTTATAAAGGTGTACGTGTCAGTGTGATGAATTTGTATCAGAAGACTTTGGCGGAAATTTGCCAGGGGATTGATTTTTGTCAGTCTCTTGAATTTTTCATTGTAATTCTGATATGCCTCTGAATGAGACTGAAATTTACTTTAAAAAAAAAGAATTGTAATATTATTCTATTTCTGTTTCATGGTCCTTTAATGAAAAGAACTGTTTCAGAGACCTGGATTTAAAAATCAATGTCACGGGGGCTTCCCTGGTGGCGCAGTGGTTGAGAGTCCGCCTGCCGATGCAGGGGACACGGGTTCGCGCCCCGGTCCGGGAAGATCCCACATGCCACGGAGCGGCTGGGCGCGTGAGCCATGGCCGCTGAGCCTGCGCGTCCGGAGCCTGTGCTCCGCAACGGGAGAGGCCACAACAGTGAGAGGCCCGCGTACCGGAAAAAAAAAAAAAAAAAAAAAAAATCAGTGTCACGGGCTACCTATCAAATTCTAGTAGTTACCTTGCCTTTTCAACTAGAACCCTGCCAAATGCCGTTGATATTGATAGAAGTGTCTTCATACATAGTTGGCGGTCATAGAGTAATAGGGTATCTATAAACTAGTGTAAGCTTAAAAAAAAAGTACCTCTGTGAAAAGAAAGCATCGTGAGAGATCTGGAAAGTGTGCATGTGTTTAAGAGTAGTTTGAATACAGTACTTAAGATTATTTGTTGTCAATGAGGAGAGAAAAAGAAAAGTGCAGAGAATGTTAGGGGTAATTAAAGCAACTAACGATAGTGTTTGAGGGCTCACTGAAGCTTTGTGGGTGTGTATGCACACACATGTTTGCTCTGGTTTGCTCTAAATTCTCTGTATCAACAGTTATTTATCATTTCTCTATGAGTATGAAAAGTACTAAAGTCAGGAACTTTTACCATAGATATTAGTTTATAAAAACCAGGATCTTTCAACAAGAAAAAAATATTTGATCCTTTTATGTAATTTAACTTTAAATCATTTATATAGCCAACATCACGCATTAATAAGATAGGATCTCTTTGAATGTTAGTTTCTCTTTAATCTTCAAATTAGATTTTAAAGAATGAAATATTAGGAATTCCATCAATAAATTTAAATAGAAATGGATTCATTTGAGCTAATGGCTGAATAAAATGATGGTGTTACCATATTAAACATGATGATTTGGTATATTATATTACACATTTTCACTTATTTCATGGAGAGTAGAATTTTTATGAGTAGTAATTCAGAAAAATGTGAGTTGAGTTCATGGAACTATTCTCCACATTAAAAAAATACTTGAACTGATACTGTTTTCTTTTAGTTGTAAAAGAAATGTTCTAAACACTTTGCACGTTGTTCTTTAGTTTCAGCTCAAATTCTCAAGAGCAACCTTGCAGCAATGGAACAACAAATTGTTCATCTGGAACGTGACATCAAGCTATTTCCCAAAACAGAAAATCAACGTGATAAGTTTGTGGAAAAGCTGACGATATCCTTTATTTATTTAAGCATTTTGTTTATTTGTTAGTTTCTGTGTGTGTGTTTGTCTGTCTGTCTGTCCATATACCTATTTACCTTGTGGTTAGTTCTAAACTTACCATTCTATTCACAGCTTGGATGAATTTGTATATAGGCTGTTTTTATATTACCAGCATAAATTTTAGTTCATGACGTTTTGAATCGTAGAGTAGGCAAGGGAACAATTATATAAGAAAAAATGCCATTTCTCAAAGACAAATTTCATTTGAAGGCCCACAAGATATGCAAGGTAAGTCTTTTGAGGCTTGATGTGACCTAAAACAGAACAAAGAATCTCCTTATTGTTTAAAGGAAATGATCAACAGAAGAATTTTTTTGCTCAGAGGTTTTTTTCTTTTTGTGTGTGTGTGCAGGTATTTTCTGAGGCGATATGTGCATTTTCAAGGGCAATCAGAGGATAACTGGTATCAGTAGACTGAAAGGTTATGAAGAAAAAAATGGATGCATGCATGGACAGATAGATTAATTGATCAGTAGATTATGTATTTAAGTAAATTGTAATAGCTATCTGTATAACGTTAGGCATTGCCTGCTACCTAAATGCTTTTAAATCCCTATTTTACATATAGTATATTCATATAAATTACAGAAATATATGAAAGGAAAACTTGAGAAATGATATTTAGCTTGAATTGTTTAATGTTAAATCTGTTGTCTAAAGATAAACTACATTAGAGCTGATTTTTTTTTTTTTTTCTATTTTGGTTTTCAAAAGTTAAAGCCATATCCTACTCTTCTGGGTTTAAATAAATATCTTGAACTGCAGATTGATTCACCATTTTATACCTCAAGAGGGAATAAATACTGTAAATTCTTTATCTGATAATAAGTAAATTCCTTCAACAACTATATGGCAGTCACCTTGTTTCAAGGTTAAATCTATTGCCTTTTTCTTCTCTGATATGCTTTCTTTCCTGCCCAACTTGGAAGTTATGGTCCTGAGCTTGAATTACTTGAGAATGGCAATTTAGGTTTATGTGAAAAACAATTTTTATTTTCACTCTTTGGTTCATGAATTAATACTGTATTTTGTGTGGTCCTTTAGTGATGGTGAGTAGTTATAGAAATAGGAATATTGGGAACATAAGTTTGTGGGTGACTGGAGGCAGGAAATACTCAAAAATAACCTTGGATTACGTACCTGTCCACATCAGGATATTTAATGTGAAGATTTAACTTTGTTGCTGATTAGATTTTTCTTTCAAATTTGTTATATTGTCCTGTGGCTGGAAGCACCACCTACATTTTTCAACTTTTGATTTTGATTCTTGCCTCACATACTTGAATTTAATTCCTGATTCCCTTGTCTTTTTTAACATTTTCTTCTACAGTTGGCTTGTGGCCACACGACAGCATACAACATTGAGGGGTCTTTGTTGCTCATTTAGAAAAAGAAAAGTAATTTCAAACCCTCATGAACTTGGCCTGGACTCTATTTTATTTCTCTCTTTATGCAGGTAATTAAGCGCTTTAAAATGAAAATCCAGAGCCTTCTGTATCTGTATGTTACAGATGAATGGTTATTCTTCATTTAAGTGACACTAAAGCGTGACTGTTTGTCCACAAGGGGATTGAAAACTGTATTAAAATGTATGGGGCTGTTACTTTGCATATCATATTTTAAAAAGCAAAATAAAATACACAGCAATTTATTTTAGAGAAAAAGTTAGACTATTGTGTTGAGTTGTCTAAAAACTCCAAATTAATAAATTACAGTGATAGAACTGTGGCTCAAATTATTCTTGCTTCGGGAGACTCTTTGGGCACCAAGTGAGAGTTTGTATCTTCTAGAAAATGGCAAACAAAATGTTTAATCATCCTATGATATATGAATTCTGGTGCCTTCTTAATATTTTTTCTACTCTTCTGGCAATTCCAAAAGAGAGGGATATTTTCTTGTGGGATACTTGATTCTGTTTTAAAATTAGAGCCATGATCCTATTTCTAGTATAGGATTCTTTGTACTGGATGATCTTTCCAATGTTTCTGTCCCCTGCCAATAAATTCTTTTGCTTCAGGCACTGGCCTTTTAAATTGAATAACTATGGGCACAAGTATGGGGGTAGTTTCCCCTTGAAAGTAACCTTACCTACTTAAACAGTAATCTCTCTATAAGGACTGTGAGTTCAAAAACTGAATAGCAGTGACACTCCTCTGGGCTTTCAGAAGGGCATCAGTGCTCTAGTTAGCAGCAGTGGCATGATGGCCAAGGGCAAGTGAATATGCAGGTTGAATCTTCACCAAATCTCCAGGTTGGGCTAAGTCCCATAGAATCCTATGTTCACCCTTATTCTTTCACAGTATTGATTGAACTCATAATATGCTCGGCATTGACAGGCCATGGAAATTCAACAGTGCACGAGATAGAAGATTTGACCACAAGTTGCTGACAGTCTGGCATTTACCTACTTCTCTGTCTTGCTGGCCCAGTGACCAAGATCAGGTCTAGTGTGTTAATTTCTATATGCCCATCCCAATGCACAGCACCTAGCAACATGAAGGCGCTCAGTAAGTGTATATTGAATCACAGAATATTATAGCTATAGAGACAATGGAGATCATCTGGTCCAAGATCCTACTTTGACTTAACACATCAAAGGGGATATTGTTGAAAGAGTAGTAGGCTGTGCTTGTAGTTATAAAACTTTTCTTCATATAAATTTTCACAGGAACTTGAGTCACATTGAATCACCTTTTCAGAGCATGTAAAGTGTAATCAGTTTTGGAAAAGATAATCCACACCTTTTAAAAGTAAATGTCAAAAAAATTAACCAAAGAAAAGAGAATGATACCTCTCCTATGAATGGAGTGGCCCAGGCTATTTCCTACCTCCTAAGCAATAGTCAGTGGCTTTTGAATGAAGCTTGTCACCTCTGCTTCCCTTTCTCTACCCCAAAATGGTTGCTTGTTCCAACTCAAAAAAAAAAAAAAAAAAAATGGAAAGAGTAAAATAAGCAATATTAATTTTGTAAGACTACAAAACAGGGAGAAATGGAGAAAATTCTCTCATAAATCATAGTAGAGAGGTTCTAGGATGAAAGGGGATGGTCTATAATGGATACAATAGCACCATATATATTGAAACACACATGGTTCAAAGATCTGGATACCATGTGTGGGAATTTGCTATTATTCTGATTTTTTTTAAAAGCAAAGTTCTTTGTATTCTTCATGCCAGTATGCTCATCATAATAATATTGGGGAAGTTTTAAGTTCAATTGTTTGTACAGTGAATTCAAATAGAATCTATATTCCTTTTTTGGTAAGTTATAAAAATGACGATAATATTCACTCGTTAATTGAATGTTTACTATGTATCAGACACTGCCTAATTTTACATACTTGAGCTTTTAAAAAATGGTCCTATTCATTAAATGAAGAGTATTTTCCATATCTGGTGATGAAATTGATCACAGTTGTCCCTTTGTCAATGTAGTGAGCTCAAATTGTCTCAGGATAACAACCCATAAAGTTATTTGTCATAGGCCCATTGTTTTAAATTCATTAATTTCGAGGGGTCATCTCTTTTTATCTTTTAAGGTTACCAGGAATTCTGTAGTCTCTGTCTGTGTTTGGCGCCTATTGCAAAAATTGGTAGGGTGAGGTTCAAAATCACATCCGGTTTGAAAGTTTAGAAAAATAACCCGTGCTAAGGAAGGGTGAGAGGGAACACTGTGAGTGGTCTGCGTGCCAATCCTCAGGCTCATTCTTGTTTTGTTTTGTTTTGTTTTGGCCACACCACGCAGCTTGTGGGATCCTAGTTCCTTGACCAGGAATTGAACCTGGGCCCTAGGCAGTGAAAATGAGGAGTCCTAACCACTGGACCACCAGGGAATTCCCTGAGGCTTGTTCTCATGGACTTGACATTATATGTGGATTCTGATTTTTTCAGCTTTTGTCTTTTGACCAATCATGTGACTATGAAACAGTTTTTCTTTCTTTCTTTTAAATCTAAGCATCACTTTTACTTACTGCTCCTTGCTTTTTCCAACAGGAAAAAACATTCTTAAAAGAGGGCTTCTTAGACTTTAGAATATGCGTTGTGGTCCATTCTTAACATCTTAAACTGTCTACAAAACACGTTATCCACAGTGTTGACCTTACTGCTTATATCCTGTTGACAAATTTCTTACATTTACTTACATAGATTTTGTCAGTGGCAGAGCTGTCTATTGCTGCAAATCAGCTTAGCTTTTTGATTGACTGCTGGCTAAATCATCTCACCAACTGGAGGGCAGGGAGGACTGAGCAGCAGGGGCACCATTAACACATTGACAAAAGGAGCTGACAGAAAGTTAATGACATTAACACCCTGTAGCTAACTATCAACACCTGGGAGTTTCTCCTAGTGGGAGGGAGAGTCATTTGAAGTGGTTAAAAATCAAGTTCCTGGAGGAAGCACATTGCCCTGACCAGACAATTCAGAACAGATTCGGGGTCTCTACTGTACTGCAATTACATTGATTTTTCTCCCACTATTCTTTATTAAGTGAATAATTTTTGAAAAGATGAAAAACTCACAGGGTTAGTGTTCAACCTCAGTAATATTAATCACCTTTGAGAACATGCCATATAAAAAATAGACAAAACAAAAACAAAACAGAAACCTCAAGAGCAAGTTTTTTTGTTTTTTGGGTTTTTTTTCTCTCTGGTATGAATGTACTAATCCAGGCTGTTTTCTAGCTGCTGAAAAATCGAGAGGTTTAGGTTAGACTGGAGGGAAGTTTAGTGGCTCGGACTCTCTCTCATTACCTTTAATTGCCTGCTGGTCTCAAACTCAGAAAATTAGGAAGTTCAAAGCAAAACATTTTTAAATGAGACTGCTCAAGGAGAGAGGGTCCAGGATTGAAGGAAGGAAGGAAGGGAGGGAGGGAGGACAAAGAAGGAAAGGAAAGGAAAGGGAAAGAAGGAAGGAAGGAGGGAGGGAGGAAGAGGAAAGAAGGAAAGGAAAGGAAAGGAAAGGAAAGGAGGAAAGGGAAAGAAGGAAGGAAGGGAGGGAAGGAGGAGAAAGAAGGAAAGGAAAGGGAAGGGAAGGAAGAAAAGAGACAGTGAGCATATGGGAGCAGTAATAGAGAAAATGCATACATTGAAAAGCAAATTGTTTTTGAAAATCACATGGGGGAAAATATTGCTTTTTTAAAAAAGGAAGATTGTTAGCATTCTTTGAAATGGCCACTGTGCATGCTTTGTAGGATCTTAGTTCCCCAACCAGGGATTGAACCCAGGTCCTCTGCAGTGAAAGCAAGTTTTCTTTTTTTTTTTAACTTCCATTATTTGTGCAGTGATTTGCAGTAGAAGGTATGATCATCTATAATAATAAAAATAATAATATAATAGTAATAATAGCAACTGTTTAGTGAATGTCATGTGCCTGTCACAGTGCTAAGAATATATAGGTGTCTGTATAATCTCAAGTGATCTCCAATGCAATACTATAGGGGAAGTACTATGATTAACCCCATTTCAAATACGTGAGAATTGCGGCTATAGAGGTTCAAAGGTTCAAATACATGTGTGAGATCATGTATGTTACAAGTCTGGTTAATGAGGGCCAGGATTCAAGTAAGTCTTGGTCCTTCAGACTTCAAGCCTTGTGCTTGTAACCATGGTATTGTGCTGCCTCTAGGGTCAGAAAGCTTTGTAAATCTGAGATGAATTCCACATTTGTTCACTGTGAAATAATGTGTTGCTTCAGAAGGAAAAAAAAATTCTTTTTGAAAGGTTTGTAAACTAATTTAAAAATTAGCTGCTCATGTCTTCCACAAAGTCTTCCTTAATCATAGCAATCAAAATTAATTTCCTTGTCCCCTGTGTTCTTATAACATTTTAATATTTTGATTATTGTACTCGCTGACTTGCCTGTACTCTGCTTATGTGCATGTGTGTTTTGAACACTGGGTTATAAAATCTTTTGAGTACAACAAGCCTAGCACAATGCTTTACAAAAAGTTGTCTTAATAAATGTTTATTTAATATGTTAGAGGTCATTGCATAATGATTAATGTTAAACAACATTCTGGCAAGTAAATAGAAAACATTAGCTTGTGATGCTGGCATAACTTCAGTTTGACAAAAGGAAGGGGTATAACATGTTTCCACTGTTATTCCTTTATATGTTTTGATTTTAAATGCAGGTATTAAGAATTATCTCTTTGGCTCTTGGAAATCACATTCTAAGAAACTGTCTCAATGGAGCATATGGTTTTTCAGATCAGTCAGTTCAAAAGTTTTTTATCTGAAGAGTCTTGCTTGTTTGAACTTCAGCCTGAAATTACCATGAGCTCCATTTTCCAAACTTTGTTTAGGGAATTGATGGACATTTGGTGCATGATGCTAATGGTGAGAGAAGAGCATACTGCTTGGTTAAAGGGTACATAAACCCTTTCAGGCCACTAGAGACTCATCTGAGAAATCATCTTTTTCAGAACATAAAACGGGACATAAGTCATCTGAAAGAGTTAATGTACCCTCAACCTTACAAATTCTCATTCCTACCAGAAGCTAAGTTTTAAGAGACTAAAAACCTTTCTATGGGATTTATTCATACTGAGTAGAAATGATGTAAAAAAAAGAAGTTTGAAAAACTAAATGACCCAATGTGGTTATGGTTTTGTGTATGCATGTATACTAGAAAACATGTAGCATAGACATGTATCTATACATAGATAGAGATATGATTTAAAGCCATTTTGGCATTCACAAGAGCTTAAATTGGATATTGTAGCAATGAATATGAGTTTGTTTCCTTTTGCTTTGATTTCAAATTTACCAAAACTCTTTTATTTTCAATTATTGAAGGCACGCACAGTATGTTAAATACACACAGTTTATAGGCAATGATCGTGACGTTAGTATAACTAGTCAGTAAATATACTCTTGCAGCAAAATCTCAATCAGGTATTATTTGAGAAATGTAGGTAAATACATCAGTGTCTTTTTCTATATTAGATGTCTGTTCAATTATTTCTAGTTAGGCTCTCTGAGATATAACTTTTGAAAATTATAGCAAGTAAACTTAGCTTTTCCTTGAAGGTTCCCTGTTCCTTTCTTCTGGTTTTAAACTTTGAGGTGTGGGAAGTGAAAACAAAAAAATGCAAGAAAGCAAGTCAATATGTTTAATAAACATGTAATGATACTGTCCTTTGTGTTGCAAAGGTAAAATAGGATAATTACCTACTACATTGTCCCAATTCATTACTGAAGTTAGAAATGGAAAGAAATACGTAAAAAACATCACTGAAATTTTTCAGTTGAATCTTAGTGATGGATATATATATCCGTACACATACGTATACACACATACCTCATAAGACAAGCATTTAAAATTACAATCAATTTGAGAGGATTACATCTCATCTACTCATTTAAAGCTAAGGCACTCAACAGTGGTGAGAATTGAAAATGAATGAAAAATTTAAAAAGAAACTATAGAAAAGCTTTCCCAAGATCATTAGTGAAAAGGAGAATATGACCTAGTCACCAGTTGATGTTGTCTGGGTAAGAAAAGTCATGAGTAACTTAGTTGGAAATGGTTCCAAGGGGTGAAGGTACCAACTCCTCTTTACCTTATCAAAAGCAAACATTTAGTAAGTGGCTTTTTTTATATCAGCTAAGGCATTATCGACTTTGTGCATGGCAACACTGATTACTCATCTCCAGATTTCTGTATTATGGTCCTGACTCAAAACCTAAAGAGATCCAATTTCATTTTGCACACTGTTGAGAAGTACTCTGTCCACTTTATTTGCCTCATATATATAAAAGTACTTTTGAACTTTAATGTTCTGTACAAATGCAAAGCATTTTTATTAATCCATTTGAATGAAAAGACATGTGGATGAGTATCAATAGACCTAAGTGTTAGCCTTGGTCTTTGCAAACGTAGGAAAGACACTCTGTTTCCTCATTTGTAAAACTGAAATGAAAATACTTCCCTTGCCCACCTCACATATGTTTTTATTAGGACTAGGTATAGTAATGACTTTGAACATGCTTTGTAAAATGAAGAAATAACATACAAGGTGTCATTGGTCATTCTGCTCTAAACCTCACAAATGGGAGATAAATTATTTCCCCCAAGGAAAATATTCTTTGTAAACAACCACAGTCTGCTTTTGTCCAACTTCATTTTATCTAAGTTGGTTTTTTGTTGTTGTTGTTTTCATATTTTTTTTTAAGACTGAAAGAAAAAAGATACATTCATGTAGTAAGTGCCTATGGAAGAAGCAGGAGGCTTGTACTTCGTTATTCTAGGAGTATCCAGATGTTTGGGATTAAACAAATCCCTACATTTTTCACTTAGGTATAAGAGAGAAAGAAGCAACTAATAGAATTTGAAGATACTTGTATACTCCATGAAAGGTGATATTCTAAATGTTAGGATACCTATAAAGTAAGATGCAGGTATGGTTCCTGCTTTCAAGAAGGCATGTAGTCAGGGAGATAAAAGTGATAGAGAGAAGATAGCAACAAACAATCCAAGCTCATTTCATAGTAAATGAGTATAGTGCAGACTAAAAATGCAATAGGCCTTTTCAATATTTCTTCCCCTCTTTCGTCTATAGTGAGACAGCATTCCAGCTTTGACCACAGTTGGAAATTAATGTGGCGACTTTATTATTTTGTTGGAAATGTATTCTCTAGCCAAGCAATAGACCCAAATGAAAAGTTAATTATGGAAATGCATTCCAAAGCCAAATGGAAATGACTTGTATATTAGTCTTTGTTTTGCATCAACTATCTCCCTCAATGCAGATAATTAAGAACTGACTGTACCAACAATTTCTCTAGGTTCAAAAATAAGTTTCTTTCCATGTTTTTATCAGTCAATCAACATCTACTCATTAAGCAGCTACTGCAGAACCTAGCACCATACTAAGTACCATGGGACTGAAGCATAAAAATGAAGTACAAAATGTTCTTTGCTCTAAGGAAGCCTAACATTTACTTAAGAGCATGTGTATGAGAAATAAGGCACTCAAATGGTGGTGTTTCATAATGTTTAATTGTGTGACATTGTTACCGAACCCAACTTGGATCCACTTGCCCACATGCAATAAAGCCAATCTACTGACCCTGGGTTGTGGTAAAGGAACAGACAAGGAGTCGGGGCAGCTAATGCTCAAAAAACCCGAACTCCCCAATGGGTTTCAGGAAAGCATTTTTAAAGGCAAGGTGAGGGAGGGGAGTTGCAGGGTTTGTGATCAGCTCGTGCCCAATTCTCTTATTGGTTGATGGTGAGGTAACAGGATGGTGTCACAGGGGTTAACATTATCAATCCTCAGGCTCCAGTAGGTCTGGGGGCTGTGTGCTTATGGTCATCTAGTAGTTAACCGCTTCCATTTGATGATGGTTTTAACATCTGTAAAACAACTCAGGAAATGTACATCAGATACTGTTATCTATATATTTCAGGGAGGAACTAAAGAGTCTGTGACTGCCATATGACTGATTCACTGTTTAAATTCTTACCAGTTCTCCTGGCTCAATTGCTGTTTTTGTTGCTGCATGGTCACATCCTTTCAATCATTCATTCTTTTTTTTTCTTTTAACTTAATTTATATTTTTATACAGCAGGTTCTTATTAGTTATCTATTTTATACATATTTGTGTATATATGTCAATCCCAATCCCCCAATTCATCACACACACACCCCAATCATTCATTCTTGAGCCAGGCTTTTGTGACTCAGGGGAGGCCTGGGAAACTTACAGCTTTTCTAGAAACAAGAGGCAGGCAGAGGACATTGCCAGTGGCGGGGGGGGGTCCTGTCCCAGGAAGGCCCCATAGGGTCCTGCTTGGTCACAACATTGGTTTTAAATGCATTAAAAATTCACCAAGTAGGGAAGGTTGTGGGGTTTGGAGCAGCTTCATAGAGGAGATAAGACTCAACTCCTGCTACAACATTAGCTCTCCGTGTGCAGGAAGTTTACTGTGTTGGTTTTGTGTTGATCATCTTTTGTACTCCCAGTGCCTGGCACACAGTAGGCCTCAATACATGTCTGGTGAATGAGTGAATGCATGATTTACTCTCTGCTGACATTTCAAGGATGTTGGAGTATTTTGTAGAGATAGTAGTTAAAAATATTTTGTTAGATCCTCTCATAGGTCATCCAAGATGTAGTTCTGTTTGACTTTGAAATTCATTTAATGTCTATTCAAACAAACCCCCCAAAGCCCCTCATTAACTATGTCTGATTCGATAAATATGAAAATGATTTTGCATTTCAAGAACTCACCCATACTGGACTGTATGCAGATATTCTAGGATTGGATGGAAGGAGAGTCAGAATTTAAGATTTGAAGTGATCAACTAAACATTATAGGCCTTATTGTATTTACAAACAGGATTTTTTATTACTAAACTTTATTTTGTTCAGTGATTCCTATATTATAGAATTAAATAGCTTAAATTCATATTTCATGTTAAAAATAATTAGTTATAGGAATTGAGATACCATATGATGAGCATATGTGTTAGTTTATTTAACATATCTGTCTAAAAATTCAGATATCAATACAAAATTTACCCAGAAAGTTTGCCCTCTACTCTCCCTTTTGTACACAAAAGATTGTATCTCCCTTTTCCCCACATGTGTATTGTCATTCTTTAATGCCTGAATATGCCTTGTGAACAATGCATCAGGTCTGTGAGGTATATAAAAATGAGTAAAACATGGACCTTTCATTTCAGAACATATAAGTTTATAAACAGAATCAACAATATACCCAAACAGTTGTAAGACAATGTGGATATGATAAATGCAATATAAAATGGGGAAATTACTCTATAAAATAATAAATCCTAGTACATTCATAGAGGTTTCCAGTCTGTGTAGCATGTTCACATACATCATCTTAGTAATTCAGACCATTTCTGATTTCAGATCACTTCTGACTGAAAACTTAGGGGAAGGTTTTATGGAGAGTTACAGACCAGACACAAGCAAAGACTCAATCTGTAAAGATCAAAAGTGTGTTGAAAGAATATCAAATATACATGATTGGCTCAAAGTAGTGAGAGTTACAACTATGAAAACGAATAAAAAATCAAATCCCAAAAGGTCAAGAATAGTGGTCTGAAGAGGTTGAACAGTATTTGGTGGGTTGTAAAGGGCTGAAAGGCAAATAACTTTACTTCTCCTTTCCCTGTTTCCAACCACCACATGGCATTTGCTTGAATGAGGTGGTACTCGCTACCTGCCAGCTATTGATCCAAGTAAGGACTAAAATCAGAATTGTTTCCAGTATTAGAAAGATTGTGTTTGTGTGTGTCTGATGGGGCAGATGGATTTTTTTTTTACCTTCAATTTAACTGTCCTGTAGCTTGGATTCGTAATACAGCAATAACAACTTATATTTGTATAGTATTTTACAGTTTAAAAAGCTCTTTTATCTTCCCCTGTCTCCTCTGAAATGTTCCATAATGAAAGCTGTTATATTAAGTCTTGCACCTAGTCGATGTTTATGAGGAGTTATTCATTCCACAAATATTTACCTAGTGATTTTCGCTATGTGCCAGGCATTGTGTTAGATACTTGGAATACAGTGGTGAGCAAAAAAGACATGACATAGCCTCAGGGAGGTTTTAGTCTGATGGAAGAGATGGACAAGCAACCATGGCAGGTGACATGGAAGAGATTTATAATGCCATACCAGTCAGCAACCTAGTTAGGGAGATCTCTCTTGAGAAGGTGATGCTTCAGCTGAGATGTGAAGGATGGATAAGAAGTCAGGGAAGAGGTGAAGATGAATCTTTACTTCTGCCTGTTTATCTATAGGTGTTAAAAGTATTTGACAGTTTGGTAGCTTGATGATGATTTGGTTCATTGAAATTCTAATTCATCTGTTTTCTTGTCCGTGGTCTTACTGGATTTGTACTTCTAGTGGAGTTTTAAAGTTGGAGAGTTAGAAATCTCTCAAATGGAACCAAATACTGAAGACATTTTATGTTTTAAGATCTTTTAACTTTTTTCCCCCAAAGTTGCTTTTACTATTGGTTAAGGATTGAATGTGGGTATTTTTGAAAAGCATTTTTGAAAAGCTATGTCAGATTCAGTGGAAAACCTAAAGCTCTACTAACCTTGTGGGAGCTGGAAATTTTTAGCTAAAGAGGTTCCAATAGATTTAGATATTTATCCAAACCGAACGGTCAGACCACCAGAGATTTTCCCATTACTTGTTTACATAGAGCTTAACTACAATGGTTTCCATTTTCAACATTTGCTTTTTTTATTCAAACAGCTTAATCGAGAGCTATAAAAACACTGGATCAGTCTTTTCAAATAAAAATGAAATGCAGCTGCCATGGGTTAGTCTTACAGAAGAAACCCTGCTGCCTACAGGAAGTTTAGGTGTTAAAATGATGTTTTTTTAAATACCAAAAGATCTAGTTTGGATTGTAATGTCATATCTTTTAATTACAAGTTTATAAAAACCTGACAATTCTTTTGATTTGTGTCTGGTGTGTGTGCACGTGCATGCATATGTGTGTGCATGCGCCTGTGTGTGAAATACCAAAAGAGTAATGAGATTAACATTATTGATATGTTAATTAAAAGAAGATTATGTTAACTCAAATACACATTGTCACACTACAAATGAGACATATTGCCTCACTATTTGTTTTTCTGCACATATTTTATATGTTGTTATTTATCTTTTTCATAACATAAAATGCCAAGATGTGCTTAGGTTAATAATACTAATATTGATCCAAAACTCTTTGGACTTATGAATGATTTTTACCTATTTTCCTCTTCTGTAAATCATTGCTTTGCATTTAAATCTTAATATTTTTAAAAATAAAGTGTTTTAATCCTCATTTTATTTAGAGGAAATAAAAGTATCAGCTTTCAATAAATTAGCCTGAACCCAGAAAATCAGGGAAATGAAATGATAATTCCAAGTTATGCAATTAAATACATTTTAAGTACAAAGGGATTGTATTAGATAATATCGAATGTCCCTTTCCGCTCTAAAATGTTCTTATATTCTCAATCCAGTGTAGTATATCCATCCTTGTTCCACTCAAATATTAAATGCATAAATGTTGAATTAATTTGCTCCCTGATTCATTTTACCAGTATTCATAGTATAATGCTATAACATTGTTTTTACTGATAACAAATTCATCTGTTCATTCAGCAAATGTGTATCAAATACCTACTATATGCCAAGCTCTGTTGTTTTCAGTGATGCAAAACTTAAAAATATATATATGTATATCAATCTTTGAGCATATAATCTGGTGCAGTAGATGGTCAAAAAACAAATTCATAGTATAATACCAGACAGTAATAAGTGATAAGAAAAATAAGATGGGCAAAAGGATTAAGAATGATAGTGTTGCTTTTTTTAAAAGATAAATTCGTCAGGGAGGGACCCCTCTTGAGGGAGTGACATTTAAACAGAGATTTGAATCAAGTGAGGAGATGATTTGTGTGAATAACTGAGGGAAGAGCTTTCCATGCAGAGGGGACAACTAGTGTTCTAAGGCTCTAAAGTGTGAACATGAGTGTGCTTGAAGCATGTGTCAGGCTGAGGACATTTTCTTCTACCCTTCTAGTTTATTCTGGCTGGCCTAAGAATTAAATTAACATGAGACAGATTAACAGGAGAAAATCAATCAAAAGTGTAGTAACATGTATTCATGGGAGAGACCCAGGAAAACTGAGTAACTCTCCAAAATGACCGATACCCTCACCCTTAAATACCATCTTCAGCTAAAGACAAAAGAGGATGTTGAAGGTAGTGGTTTAGGACTTCAAAGGGGAGGAAGGCAATTGACATAGAGATGGAAAAGCAAATGTTTGGCAAACAAATCTTTGCTGGTCTATGCAGAGACAGTGGGACACAGAGAGGAATTTTAACAAGCAGACTCTGCTAGGTTTCTCCCTGTCTACACACCTACTTCATACTATAGTTATCTATGGTGATATCTCCCTGCCTGGAACACATCCTCTATCTACATTCTAAAGGCAGTTAGGGGGAAGGTCAGAGGTTCTTCCTGAGTCTTTTGGGTCTTGATTGTTTTCAGCTCAAAATAATCCAGATGCCAGAGAGATATTTTGGGGTGACAAAACTTTCTTCCCTCCACAAGTAATAGTAAGAAGGCTAGTGTGGCTGTTTTGCAATGAGGGAGGGAGAAAGGGTAGTGAAGGTAAAATCATGGAAGACCTTGATGTATGATGGAAAGCCATTTGAGGATTGAAAAGAGGAAGAATGATGGTTACAGAGATGAGGAAGACTGGATGAGGTAGAAGGGAGGTTGTAGCAGTGGTGAATCAAAAGTTTGGCTTCAAGATGTTCAGTTTGAGACACTATTAGGCATCCAAGTGGAGATGCAAAGCCTAGAATGTTTGAATAATTGAGCCTAAACTATAGGGAAAGATCCAGAATGGAGATAAAAATTTAGGAACCATCAGCACATAGATGGTATTTAAAGCCATTAGACTATATAAGATTACCTAGAGAGTACAGACAGAGAAGAGAGGTCCAAGGACTAAGGTCTGGGCTACTCCACCATTGAGAAGTTAGGAAGATGAGAAGAATTTTAACAAAAGAACTGTAGAAATAAAAGATACAGGTAGTGTGGTAGGAGGAAACCAGAAAACTGTACTGGCCTGGAAACCAAGTAACAAAAATGTTTGAAGAAGGATCCGTTTGACTGGACCCATTTATTCTATGCATTGATTTAAAAGGTATTGCTGTGGCTTCGTTAAATTAACATTTGTTAAGTAGAGCCCCAGGCCAGTTCAGCAAAAGGGAAGTTTCTTACCCTCAAGATCTGGAGGAAGTACAAAGCAGGCCTCCAGGGGCCCCATGGGGAGGTTAAGGCTGGGTGCAGGCAGAGGGAGAGGGCAAGACCTGGGGCACATGCCTTTGTTAGGGTCCATGGGTGGACTGCTTTGGGGTTCCTGGGCTAAGGCCAGATTGGTCAATTCAAACCAAAAAGAGCATGTGGGGGGGAGGTTGTCAAGCTCTTCAGGGGTCTTATCTACTGATACACTAGGGGAAGGCCCTGGGAGGTGGGGGAGACTTACTCATGTGGGCTGCTGGGGACATCACATCAGGAACTTATATTTGCTTGTGACTCTGCAGGCTGTTACTCAGGAAGGACTAGTGTTACCAAACCACATTTGTGTCTGCTCGTCCACCATGCAGCAAAGCCAATTTACTGACATAGGGTTGTGGTGAAGGAAAGTACAGTGTTTACTGCAGGCAGCAAGCAAGGAGTACAAGTGGCTCTTGCTCAGAAAATACAAATTGCCAGATGGTTTTCAGGGAAGCGTATTTAAAGCAACATTTAGGGTAGGGTTGCCAGGGGCATGACTTTCTTCTGATTGGTTGATGGTGAGGTAACAGGGTAGTGTTTCAGGAATCTTAATCATCAGCCTTCTGGTTCCAACAAGTCTGGGTTCTGTGGGTTTGTGGTCAGCATGTAGTCACCATCCTCCACCTGGCTGGGGTCTTAGTTCCTGCAGAACAAGGCAAAGATATGTATCAGATAACTGCATTTATCCCTTGAGGAGGAGCTAGGACTCTGTTTTACCACTGAACTGTTATTTCTTGACTGCTTTTCCTTTGCTTCTGCATCCCTCACTTCCCTAATTAGTAACTGTTTGAGTCTGCTCTTTGGAACTCGGGGAAAGTCTAGGAGACCAAAGTCTTTTTCTACAAACAAGAAACCAGGGACACAGAGGGGCTTTTTACCTGGGAGGGTTCCAGCGGGTCCTGCTCGGTTTCAGTTCCCCCTTTTCTTTGATACTCCTCTATCCTGAGGGGACCAGGTGGAAGGACAAGAAAGAGAATAAAGTTTTGGATAGAGAGGTTAATCATAAACTCAACAGGAAAACTAGGTTTTAGGGGGACTGGGTTTCACTAGTGTCAGTTCAAGGACCCTGCAGGCCACTTGGCCATATTTAATGGATGCTGAGGCAGCAACATCACGCAGTAGTTTAGCTAAACTCTCGACCAGTAATACGTGTAAGGCATTGAACTCAGACAGCAGAGAGGAGCTAGTGACTTCAGAACCCTCTCAGTATTTTATTGACAAAATGTAGACTCATATCATGCATTTCTTCATTTACGTCTCTATTTGTTCAGATAGCACACACAGAGTTATGTTAGATTGTTTTTTCTTCTATTGTACCTGACTCTATATTTCCAGATCAATCAAAATGTCCCCATTAAGTTGTCAGTTAAGTCACAAATAATTTCCATAAGCCATTCATTTCATGTTTTTAGAATCCTCTGCATTAAAGGCTATCAAATGCTTTGAACAGGTATTCAGTGAAATCTCAATTATTTTGTAATTTCAGTAGCATATATCCCTTTGTAAAATGCTAGAATTATACCTTTTTGTTTGTTCGTTTTGGGGTTTGTTATTGTTGTTTTGGTTGGGTTTTGGTTTTTGGTTTTTAGGGAACATCCTCTGAAGTTCATTATTATATAGAGCACTAGGCATCTCATTAGGCACAGTAACTGTACTCTTATCTGCCTTCCTAAACTGTGTTCCAACTATAACTTAACCTTATTCATATGATCTTGGATTCTCAATTCCTGTGAAGTGCTCTAGAAATATTTGTCCCGGTGATGCAGTATTATATCTGTCCATCCTACCTTAGGTCTGAAACTCTATTTCATTTCTTGCTTTAAAAATATCACCTTTGTGTTCTTGAGGCCCAGATGATTACCCCCTTGTGTGTGAATACATGCGTGAATGTGTGAATATATGTCTATATCTTTCTCATCTTCCTCTTTCTCAGTCTCTCTACATGCATGTGTTTCTCACAGAAATACTTATGCACAGACACACTCGTATACACACAGAGAACATGCCATGCATTGTTTAAGGGCAGTGTGTTGAAGCAAAATTGGCTCTTCATTTCCCGCCTGTGCACATACATACATGCACACACATATGCCCATGCCTTTGATGCCATCAGGGCAATCTGTTCAGTCAAAATGCACACATACATTTTGGAGAAGTTCCATGGCTTCCAGGGCTATATTTCTGTTGGTCCTCTTCACCTTCTACCCTCTAGGAATTCAGGGATGGTCTATCTTCTGTCTCTTTAGAACTGACTTTACTCTCTGTCGTCAGTGTGTACTACCTGTGTTACGGCTCTTCATTTCTGCAACAGTTATTCTACCATTATTTTTGTTCCAGTACCTCATCAGTCCAGATCAGTACAGAGTAAGAATATCAAAGCTGGAGCCCACTGACGGTAGTGGAGATGAGAGACACTCAAAACATGCTCTTCTCTCTTGGTAGAAAGCTGGAGCCTAGAGAGGAGTGGTATTTAATAATCTCCATCTGCCAATGGCATGCACAATGACGAAGAAATGGTTGAGACTGAAAACAGTATGAGTTAAGAAAATCAAATACTTCCTATGTGCCAGACACTATTCTGGGCCTTTCAGGTAGAGGGCTTAATGAGACGGACAAGGTCCCTGTTCTCATGAGCTTAAATTTTAGTTGGGCTGCGTTGGGGATGCAGTGCTATGAAATGAAATAGTTATGTGATAGTGGCTGGGGTGCTACTTTCGGTTGGGAGGGCAGAAACAGCCTTTTCGTCACGGTGACATTTGAACCAAGACAAAAATCTGGGTAAAAGCATTTGGGGTTGGGAGAAGAACTTGTTCAAAATTATGAAAATGGAAATGAGTTTAGTATATTCAAGGAATAGAAAGAAGGTCGATTTGGTTGGTGTGTGGTTAAGGAAGGGGAAATTAATGTAAGATGAAAGCTGAGAAACAAGTAGGAAATAGATCATGTCAGTCCTTGTTCACCAGGATGAGGAGTTTGAACATAACTGAACTAATCTAGGTGTTAGGTAATATTATTATTGCTATTGAGTTGAGTTTTAACTAGCCAGTTCTCCAAATGAGTTAGTGTTTAGGATGAATCCTAGCTCAGTGCTAGAGAGCTCATGGAGAATGTCATAGTACTTGCTTCCAAAGGAGTTTACAGTATAAATAATATATTCATTTGATTTAAAAAAATAAGATTCTTTTGAATTGTGCCCACAACTTTGGAAGAACCAATATTGGCTATTTTCTTTTTTGCTTTAAACAAATTATTTTCTCCCATCAGCATTTATTTTGATGATGGACTTGAAATTGTGAGTTTCATTCACTCTAAGTTTGGACAGTATTATCTTTATGTACAGTGCCTTAGAATTAGTGCAATGACTGTCATCATCCTTACTGGAACACTGCCAGGACATCTGGTACCATGTTTAATATAAAGCAGTTATGCCTTCTACCGCCAAACAAATGATTCATTGGTGGTTGGATATCTTATAACTTCTCCACTTATGTAATCCTCTGCTATAATCTAATTTGTAAAGTGGAGTGGGAGAAAAAGTGAAAATTTAGAAAAAAACATAGCACATCAAGCCTTTGTCCTGGTAAAGCATGTCACATCTTAATCTGTGTTGTTTCAGTAAAGTATCAAACAAAAAAAATATGATTATAGTTTTTACTTTTTTACACTTGGTAGGAATTGTTTTTATCCATGCATGCTTTTAATTGCCAAATCTATTTTGGCTTTACCTTTAAAGAAAAATCACTGCATTTTGCTGTATTTGTCAAAAATGACAGGCTAATTCTTTGAGTCAAAACAGTGTACGTGAAATGTGATTTTTGTTGCTTTTCTGGTGTATCACAACTTGTTTTTCGAAACCTTCTTTGCTGTGGTTAAGAGTCCCATGGCATAGAACAAATTGCTTATTTTGAGCTTGCAAAGTATAGCTAATCGACAAGAATAAGCTTTCTAATATCTGCCATCAAACCAAGAAATGAGGTGTTGTGCCAGAAACATGCACGTATAAAAGAAATGATTCTCTTACACAGGATGCTGCCACTTGGACTGTGCATAGAGTTGATTTGTAATATAAATTAACTCTCCAATTATCGATTGTTCCATCTGACTTGGACACATTAAAGCTCTGCAAAGAGGTTCCGAGTTATCAATAATAAGAATGCTGTGTGTGAAATGTAATGGGGTGTGTCAGCTGGATCCGAGTGAGATATTGTAGTAAATGTTGCTCAGCATTACCATCTGTCACCTATTCTTTTTGCATAATATTTTAATCCATTAAAATGTATCTTTTTTTCTTAAAAAACATTAACCTACTTCGGTTATAGCAAAAAAAAAAAAAAAAACCTTTGAGGTAGTCTCTGACCACTGACCTTTCCAGTATCCTGAGGTTTTTTTTTTTTTTTTAACTTTTTTTTGTCTTGGTTCCCTCATTAAGATGAAGAATGACAATCCCTAGAAATAGAGCATGCCAAGCTCCCAGGTGCACTGCTAACAAGTAGTAAGTCACATTAACTTCTTAACTCCTCAGACAAGAACTACATTTGGCCGTGAGATATTGCTTCTGAAACTGCTTGTTCTCAGGAGCCATGATTGAATGAACTTAGAGACTTGCTTTCACTAAGTGGAATGGAAAACTCATGTCACAGCATGTCAGTTCCTGCTTAGTGAATAAGATACTCCTTGGGGTATAAATTAGGCAGTTTACATACATAACTCTTTTAGGGCACCTAGACCCCATTGATTTCCTTGTGACTTCGGTGTGTGAAATAGTACCCATGTGACTTAAAAGACTTAACATACAGCTACACTGTCCAACTTTGACCCCCCAAATAGTTCACTCATCTGAGAGGGTCTGGTTCAATGGGGTCTCCTCCCTCTAATGAGAAAGGGAGCTCTTCGCACCCCCTTGCTTTGCTGCTCTCAGGCCACTAAATGAAAGGAACTTGCAAGTCAGTTAGAGCCATTTACCAGATGAACCTCGTGGCCTGAATAAGTTAAACACTGTTAAGTCTGGCAATTTACCACAATCAAAGAGTTCCAGCAGAAAATATGCTGGTTCTGATTTCTAGCCAATCTGTGTTTATGCAATGCTGCTCTTGGCAGCTCCCTGGGTTATTTTGAGTCGCCTACTCTTCTAGTCCTCCTGTTGTTCTTAATTTGTAAAATGAAACAAATTACTGACCCTTGAATTGTGCTATTATACATGCTTGAGTAATTTCATTTCATTTACAAAGAACTCTATTTATTTATTATTTACACTCTACCTACTTCCAGAGCAATGTGTACTGGCTTATTTTTAAATCTTTCTAATTCCAATCAACTGAGTATTTTTCCAAGGCCTATTCTGAAGAAGATATGTCATCCAACAGTATTTCACATTTACTGGGCTACTGTGATATGTTGATTATTATAGCATTTCTCTGGTCACCTATAAGTGACTGTATTAACAAAATGTCTTGCTTACTTAATGTCTTACTATCAAAGACTTACAAAATGTCTTACTATCACTTCTTTTGAGGTGGTATGGGCTATTGGGAAAGAATATAAAACTTAGGTTAGAGTTATGTGCCTAGTTCTTCCAAATATGTGACTTTGGGAAAGTCACTTGCCAATCCTTGCTCGAATTTACTCAATTTTTGTTTAATTTATTAATTTTCTTTATCTTTTTTGGCTGCATCGGGTCTTAGTTGTGGCATGCGGGATCTTTTGTTGTGGTGTGCAGGCTTCTCTCTAGTTGTGGCTCATGGACTTCTCTCCAGTTGTGGTACATGGACTTCTCTCTAGTTGTGGCACATGGGCTCCAGGGCGCATGGGCTCTGTAATTTGCAGCACACAGGCTCTCTTGTTGAGGCGCATGAGCCCAGTAGTTGTGGCGCACAGGCTTAGTTGCCCCGCGGCATGTGGGATCTTAGTCCCCTGACCAGGGATCGAGCCCGTGTCCCCTGCATTGGAAGGCGGATTCTTTACCACTGGACCACCAGGGAAGTCCCTACTCAGTTTTAAAAGTAGTGTTTTTTGCATCTCTCTCCAAACCTTACAAGGTTAGAATAATCAATGCAGTAAATATCAGTTGCAGATAAAGTGTTTAAGTCCTATGTTTCTCCCATTGTTAACACCAGGTAGAGTAACTGTCAATTGAATTGAAATGATCAAGCACCTCCTCCCGTGTACTCAGGCATTGTTCAGACAAACAGGGGAGAGAGATGGCAAGGCAGGGTCCCTATATTAAAGAGTCCACAGTATGGTGGGGGAAAAGCCAAGCACACAGCAAGTGTGATAAATTCCTGATGGAATCGGTGGCACAAGTGATATATACAAAAGTGTCATAACTGGCAGGAAGTGGAAGCAGTGACCTCTGACCAGGGGACTGGGAAATAGGTGAAAAATGAGGATAAAACAAGATAGGTGTGGAAAATTCCTTCAAAAACTCTTTGTAAATACTAAGACACAATCTTACCGTCAGTGTCATTGATTTGTTTTAACAGACATTTGTGTAGTATTTGCTATATGCAAGACACTGTTCTAAATGTTTTACCGTGGTAACTCGTTTGATCCTATTGATAACCACAGTGAGGTAGATGCTATTAACTTCATTTTACATTATGAGAAAATTGGTACAGAGGGGCTAAATTGCCCCAGGTTACAGAGCTACTAACTGGCGGAGCTGATTTTGAACCTGAGAGTCAGGCTCTAGAGGTGGCACCCTTAACTAGGTTTGCTATAGTGCTTCCCCATCACCCACTAACACAGAAGTTGACATCTATGCTTGAATCCAGTGCTAGAATCCCTTCTATGGCATCCTGACGTGGCCATTTTGATCTCTATTTGAGGACCTAGAGAAATGACAAGGTGCTAATAACTACCTGTTGAAATAGCTAGCTACATTTCTGGACAGCTGTTATTACTAAAGAGTTCTGAATTTGAGCCAAACTCTGCTGTTCCTGTAACCTCCAGTCACTGATTCTGTGTCTGCATTCTGACATCACACAGATTAATTCTACACCTCTTTCCACATGATGACTGTTGAAGTATCAGAAAACATGTCCCATGCCTCCTGCTTGAATTCTGCACTGTCTTTTCCATTTGCGGGGCAACAGGATCAAAAAAGAAAATGGTATTTGGGAATAATTCGCAGGTTCCATTATTTAACTGAGCACTTATTTATAGAGTTTTTACCATGTGCAAAATGTTGTACCAGGTGCTACCAACTGGAGAGAGACTGAATAGCAAAGTAAGTTCTCTGCACTGAGCTATTCAGTTCCTACCCAAGATGTTGTAATTATCATATAAGATACAACCTGAGGAATAGACCTGTTGTCTGCACTAATTGAAGTAAGGTTTGAAATAAGCGGTGGCTTCCTAGGTGCACTTGTATGCATGCCTTAATTACCCCACTGGATTACAAACCTGTGGGCAGAGACCGCTAATCCAGCCTTGTATTCCCCACAGCTCCTAGCACCAAGGCTTGTGTGAAGCAAACGAACAATGAATGTTTTTGAATGAATGAATGAGTGAGTGAGTGAATGAGTGAGAGAAATACAGCATTTATTAATGCTGTGCTTCAGATAATTATTCTTATGAAATTCACATGTGGTAATAACAATAAGGAAGCCAGTTTTACTTTGCCATTTGGATTTCTTTAAAACTGTTATTTTGCCAAGTTAAATAATAGCACTAAAGAAACAAATTTCCCCAGGAGAAATGTCTGAGTAAAATGTTTGAAAGACAACAAGGTGATTCAGCAGCCAGAAGTATAGGACTTTAATAGTATTGATTAGTGCTCAACTCTCTTTAAAAAGATTCACTGTTACCATCTGAGAAGTTCTCTGCCACCATGTAAGCCCAGTAGAGTCATTTTCTAGGTTACCACCGTGGGGTGTTCCTTTGGAGCCTATTTTCCTGGCTAATATTGTTATCATAGTGGAAAATGCAGCAAAAACATGGAATCCGTACTCTGACCATTCAATTGGCATTTGTATAGTGCGTCACACAGTCAAGCAGTCAAGTTCAGATGAGATTTTAATCCCAGTACATTATTGTGTGCTCTGCTTTTTAAGGAGGATGGGCTGTCTATGGATATCCAAGACTTCTTTTTTCTTTTTTTTTTTTTCCGTTCTGTAGTCTGTGAAAAGTTATATGAGTGGCAGGGTACTGTAAATGATACAATGATGCATGCCCATGTTAAAAAACTTCAGGCACCTATTTGTGAACAAATTATTATCCTTTCTGCTGTCTCACTTGGCATAACCTTGATATCATGCCTTTATTAGTGTTACTGTACTGATAATTAACTGATCGAGAAATTTAATGTAGCATAATTTTTAAAAATCGTTTTAAGAATATGTCAACATTTATTGTACAGGACCTCTGTGGAATAACTCTCGGATAAGACCCAAGATATAATAGAATGGGAGAGGTTCTTTTATTATTGTTAAAGATTCTGATAGTGCTAGGCCTGTAATTAATTAACATTTTCATTAATGATCTGTAAGGAGTACGAGTAAACAACACTTTAAGTTCATGGGTAATAAATTAATAGATGCAGAAAATACCAATGAAGACAGGGAAATAATTCAAATAGACCAGAGAATTTATAAGGTACAGAAATGTAACAGGAATTCCATTGGCCACATGTCATCCCCTACGCCAGCAAATAAAAGGCAATATTCACTGCATTCAAGGGCTATACAAAATAGATAAGCGAACAAAATAAATAAATATCATTGTCAAAAAGGAAGCAACAGCTATTGTTTGTGATTGGGGCTCTGACTATATTTCTACATATAAGTAATTTAGCTTTGTGCATTTTAGAAATGATCAAAATAATTATTTTGGGCTTCCCTGTTGGCACAGTGGTTGAGAGTCCGCCTGCCGATGCAGGGCACATGGGTTCATGCCCCGGTCCAGGAAGATCCCATATGCCGCAGAGCGGCTGGGCCCGTGAGCCAAGGCCGCTGAGCCTGTGCATCCGGAGCCTGTGCTCCGCAACGGGAGAGACCACAACAATGAGAGGCCCGCATACTGCAAAAAATAATAATAATAATAATTATATCATCTGAATGGCAGTACTTGTAAAGAAGCTAACATTTATTGAATGTAAACTATTAGCCAATCACTGTATTTAGGCACTTTAAATACATTATTAGTTTTCATCAGCTTATCACACTTTATAGGCTTAGAGACATGAAAATTCCCAAGATCTCATACCCATTTAATGGTAGAGCTGAGTTTGAACTCAGATCTTTCTATGCTGCTTCCTGTAATAATTTGAAAGATTGCATAAATGTGTGTGTGTGTGTGTGTGTGTGTGTGTGTGTGTGTGTGTGTGTGTAAAACAGGTTTGGAAACATTTACCATCAGCTAAATGACATACTATTTAGTGATCCTCAGGTATTTTCCATTAAGCTTATGTTCAAGGGGGAATTATTACATTTAAAATGGCCCCAGAAGTCTGTTTGACTAATTAGGCCACCAGGGGGCCAGGATAATAGTTATTTTAGGTTTCCACTGAGTCAATACCGTGTTTCACATGTAATTTGACATTGGTCATTTTAATGAATACTTGGGCCTTAGGAAACTTTTCCGCTATGCCAATAATTCCACATATTTACTCTTAGCCTTGACATCATTACCAGCAAGAAGTAGAAGTGGCCATCATCAGCCTCCTTCTAATTAATGACTTGAAACTTTCACAGCAAATAAAACTAGTGATCAGTGTGTATGTGTGTGTGTTTAGAGAGAGAACCTGGAAACAATTTTGATTTTCTCTGTATCTAAACTACATGAACTAAACAGGTACTGAACACACATCTTTGAGTTCATTAGCTCATCAGGAACACATTTCTAAGAACCAAGAAGACTGGATAATTAGAACCCATTTTGGCTACAAGAAATATAACAAAGTCATGTATCTTGCTGGTAAAGATAAGTAGAATCATGTCAGTATATAAAGGGCAGTATTTTTCTCCTGTCATCTTTTCAGCCCAAGTTTTTTTAAAGATTTTATCATTTTGCAAAGGGTTATCTTTTCTTGGTCTTTAATCCTAAGACTATATGTGGTGGGAAAGTTGGAGACAAAGTCAGACCTTCCCTTGCTAATCCACTACAGTGAGTTCCTACGATAACTAAGCCAGGCACCTGTTCATTAGCTACAAAATTCCAGCCTCATCTCATTTTTTTACTTCTGAGAGATGGAGTACTTCAAATGAGCTTCCTTCCCCAGGCAGAGCCAGCAAAACAATCCAGATTTCTAGCCTTTCTAGATCAGCATTCTTTCCACTATCAGAAATGACCTCAGAATCCTTCGCAAGTGCAGCATCCTAGGCAGTCTTTACCAGTTGCTTTGAGTTGCCAGGTAAGCTGAAATATACACTGTTACCACCTCTAGAGTTTACCATTTAATGTCTTCTCATGAATGAGGAACGTCTATAGTCATGACTCAGTGTGACATTAAGTAGTTTGGACATAAATACATTAATTGAGATATAGTAAATAGCATTTATATGAGAATTGTGCCTGAAATATATACAGTTGTACTCTGTTCACTCCATAGAAGAAGAGCAATTTAGGTGGCTAGATGTTTAAGGTGTTGAAGTTAAAAAAACAAAAACAATTGAAGTGAAACTGAAATGTCTAAATGACATAATCTATGATTGACCATTGACTGTTTCTGCTGGTCAATGTTAGATGTCTTATGTGATTCATTAAAAATATTCTAGGGAAGAAACTGCTACAACTAAAAAGGCACGTGGGATATTAGAGTACTGAATTAGCAGATATGGATTCAAATCCTGATCCTGCAAAAAAAAGAAACAAAACAAAACAGCTGTGAATTTGTTTGAAAATCAGTTCATCCCTCTGGTTATCAGTTTCCTCATCTGTGCAAGTGAAGAAGTTGAACTAGATGATTTTTATAGTTCTTTCTAGCTCTGAAGGTTGAGTCTGCTCCCACTGTTGCACAGGGAATCTAAACATTGTTTCCTCTTTCAGTTTGGAAATTCCCACGAATCTTGTGTGAATTAAAGGCCATTAAAGAAAACTTGTAAAGTAAAAGAAAGCCATTCACAGAAATGAATAAATGATGCAGTTAAACATAGGGGTAGTGTCTTCATTGAGATACTTGTTTGTCATCCAACCAAAAACCTTTAGCATGTTCAACATAGTAAAGAAAATCCGTTCAGTCAAGAAATACCCATTGAGCACCTGCTATATATATCACATACTAGAAAATCCAAGCCCGAAGTGGCCTATAGCACAGAAGAGAAGCTAAGTGCTTTATGTAAAAGGATGACACTGCATGGCCAAATGGGTGCCTTTCCAATATTAGGTGAAATGCTGGAAGAATCTGTCAGAGGTGAGAAAGATCACCTTTGGAAGGGAGTATCGGGAAAAGTTTGAGTGGATAGAGCAGATTTAGCCAGGATAAGGAAGGTCCATATGTATGCCCCAAAGACCCCAGCTGAGTTACAAACATTAGTCCACCAGTGTCCTCTCCTAACACCCCTCCCACTAGATTTTGGAGCTACCTCTACCACTCCCTTCCCTACTCCCAACCCTGCTCCTCAGTTTGAGTGTTCCTTGTCAGAGGACTTTGATCAAATCCGTGCTATTACCCCAATTGAGAACAATTTGTAGAAATGACTATAGTGCATTGAACAACTCCACTCCAAAAATATGGATTTAGGGCCATGCTGCTCTGTTGTTAGCATCCCTCATTCTAAATCCTTGAAAAGAACTTTTTTAAGCTTGCTTTTTTTTTAATTGATATATGTTTTAGAGCAGTTTTAGGTTTATAGAAAAACTAAGCAGATAGTACAGAGTTCTCATATACCCTCTTCACCCCTCACAGTTTCCTCTGTAATTAACATCTTGCATCAGTGCTGTACTTTTGTTGCAATTGATGAACAAGTATTGACGTACTGTTATTAACTAAAGTCCATAGTTTACATTAGGGCTCATGCTTTGTGCTGCACATCTGTGGTTTCTGAAAAATGTATAATGACTTGTATCCACCATTACCTTATCATACAGAATGGTTTCACTGCCCTAAGCATTCCCTGTGCTTCCCGTATTCATCCCTCCCTCCTTGCTTCCCTCCCTCCCCCAGAACCTCTAGCAACCATTGATCTTTTTATTGTCTCCGTCTCCGTAGTTTTGCCTTTTCCAGAATCTCATACAGTTGGAATCATGCAGTATGTAGATTTTTCACACTGGCTTCTTACACTTAGTAATATGTATTTAAGGTTTGTCCATGGCTTTTCAAGGCTTGGTGACTCATTTCTTTTTATTGCTAAATAATATTCCATTGTCTGGATGCTTAAAAATAGCCACAGGTTTTGAAAATAGTTCCAAGGCATGTCCGTATTCAGCTTTGCCCCTGGCACAAGTTGCAGTTTATCAGTGCAGCATATTCTGTTGTCACAACCATAGAATCCCAGCCACTGAGATAAGGAAGGGACCTGCAGCACTGGTTTGCTGGACATAACAACATGTGTAGGAGAAAGATGCAAGACAGGTTTTCAGGTATCTGCAGCTCACGGCTGTGTTCTGTAGCTTATTGAATGCCTTGAACGGTGCAGTTCTCCCCTCTGGACTTTGGTTTCCTGATGTGGAAAATAAGGTAGGTGCAAGATGAACTCTAAGCGTCCTTTAAATTCTGAAATGTGATAATCTGGTCTCATCCTCTAGTTTTTTAAAGGTGAGAAAACAAAGCACAAGGAAACTAACTAATCTCAGTGAGCTAATACAGCAAATTATTGGCACTGCTTGGACTAGAAATTTAGTCTCTACAGTTGGTCTAGCATTTTTTCCCTCTCATTTCACCCTGTGCTTCCTGATTTTTCATGTAGGAACCTATCTTTTATGTAATCAGTGGCTTTTTTAACAGCCACTGATTACATAAATTGGGGGAAAAAAAGAAATAGAGATTGAAAGGAACAGAATCTTTTCTCTTTATCTGAGCTTTGACTGCATTGAAAATGTGCATCCAGGCTTCTATTTCTAATACATGTAATTCTATAGTGTCCCGGAAGTGAATGCTTTTTATAACATTTTCACCACTGATGGGTTGTTCCCACTAATCATAGCAGATTTAAAAGGATAGTGAATATTTATTTATATCCATAATAGCATTGCAAAATGTAACGGGTGAAAATAAGTGAAAGAATATGCTTCCTGGGGTGTCTCCTCACTGTTCCCAGTCAGGCCACGACACTTATAACCTTGTAACGCTGTAACCACCTGTGACCAAGTTCATTATCAAGCAGATAGGTGAACGAGTTAGCCTTTCCGCTGACTTGGTTGCAGTTCAAGTGGGTACCAAAATTGCCCATTTTCTACATCATAAATACATTGAGAGAAAGATAGATGTAGATAGATATGGATTTTTTTTCTCCCTCCTTTTCTAATCTTTAAAATCCTGGAGTTTTCTTTTTCCTTAATCATCACAAGCTTTCTTAGTCTCGGTCCTTTTTCGTGTTTAGCCTCTTTGAACTGAGGGGTAAATAGATCTACACCAGATTAGAATTATATTACAGTAGCTATAATTAAGGGCTAGAATAGAGACCTTTTTAATAACAGATCTGTGAAATCTGAAGTTTCAGTGAACATTTTGAGTAATCAGGGTTAAAATATTTGTTGAACATGATAGTTGATGAAATTTTTTTCTAAATGAAAGTCTGGTTACTAGAAGTGTTACATCTTCAGGTTACCTAGAAAAGGTGTTGATAAGCTAGATGTTACATCAGTTCTCATTCTTGGAATCATAGAGCTTGATTTAATTAACAGAGAAAGTTCTGCATATACAATAGGGGATAAAGTGTGGATTTTACTTCTTTAATAGTTTGACAAGCAGATTGCAACAAACAAGGCATTTGGAAGCCTGTTAGGGTCCCAGAGGCCTTATAAATATGCAGTACACTTCTCTGCATTTCCCCAGGTCCCTGAGGTAGAGATGTGATGAATAAATTTAAAACCACCAGTTCTTTTTGTGTAGCTTTCAGCTATCACTAATTTCAATCGAGAAATGACTGTTTTACAGGTATACCTTCAGTAGTTTCCAAAGTAAAGGAAATTAAATGTAAAAATGTGTTTAAGTTGCTCTTACATTGAAAGATTTTCTACTTTCTGTATCATGATACGTTTTCTTTAAACTCAAATACAAGAGCAAAACTCTATGCTTCTTGAGGATTGTTTTATATTTAATAGTGCTGTTGAGTCTCACAAGGGACAAAACATGCAGATAAAGTATTTCTTAGAAAAGTGATATATATTTATGTATAAACACATCACTGGAATAGCATAATCCATGTGGAACAAGTTCTTCTTCAGAATTTGATTTTAATAGATTAACATCCTTACTATTTACTATATTTGTAGCTATTTATGATTGAATAGATCTCTCTGGTCCCTTTGCAACGATTTCTTGAAACTTACCAAAATTCATGGGGAAATCATTTAAAGCTCCTGATACCTTTTATATATTACATAGAAGACCTATGAAAAAGGTTAAGGTAAAGCAATTCATTGCATATACATTTGCAACAAAGTTCATTGAAGTCATTGGAAAAAAATGTATAATGGAAGGCTCATTAGCTTGATATAGAAGACCACAAAATGTAAAGACTGCATTAATATTAAATATACTAAGCAATTTTGACACCCAGTAAACACTTATTGAAAAGACTAGCCTTTTCTAATGTTAAGTCTGAGAAAAGGGGGAGTTTTTTAATTGAAAACCCACATCAGTAGTTGCTTTTAAGGAAAAAAAATGAAATTTTTACTTACTGATTAAGAACTCAGTTGTGTCGGTTGTGAAGTTTGGGGAGTGGGAAAACTAATTTGTCAAATTAGGCCCTTGGAGGGCTTCCCTGGTGGCGCAGTGGTTGAGAGTCAGCCTGCCGATGCAGGGGACACGAGTTCGTGCCCCGGACTGGGAAGATGCCACATGCCGCAGAGCGGCTGGGCCTGTAAGCCATGGCCGCTGAGCCTGCGTGTCTGGAGCCTGTGCTCCGCAATGGGAGAGGCCACAACAGTGAGAGGCCCGCGTACCGCCAAAAAATTAGGCCCTTGGAGTTCAACAATAAACTAGATGAAGTCTCGTGGGCTTTTATATAGAAAAAGGCACCTGTATTTTGTCTTAATGTGCCTTTGCTGTCACAGCTGCAACTGAATCACACCCAGAAGTGCTAAATTGCAATTCCCAGTAGCCATTTTCAGTGCATTTTTAAAAAAATGTATCCAAATAACAGACCAATTGAATTAAGAAAAACACATTCTTTAACTGAATTCATGCTTAATCCTTTCCTTTTATTGTCCTCTCAATAGATACACTTTGTATTTTTGCTTTTTAACAATTTCAACCAGAGGCATGGTGTAACTAAAATGAGGTTAGAAACAGTTCTAACATGATAGTAGTGGCTCTCTGAATTAATTTATGCTTGTTTTTTTCTGCCTTACCAAAAATGGTCTTTTCAGTATTATAGAACAAAAAACTCATGACTTGTGTCACGATTTGTATAGCATATTGCCCCTGCTGTATGATACACACCTGTATATCCTTGAGGCTATCTTACACCAAACAGTTTGTACCCCTCACTCTCTCACACCTGTATTGTCCCTCCCTCTCCCACTGGTAACCACTAGTTTGTTCTGTATATCTGAGTCTGCTTCTTTTCTGTTTTATTCACTAGTTTGTTGTATTTTTTAGATTCCACATATAAGTGATATCATGCAGTATTTGTCTTTCTCTGTCTGACTTATTTCCCTTAGCATAATGCCCTTCATGTCTATCCATGTTGCTGGAAATGGCAACATTTTGTTCTTTTTCTATGGCTGAGTAGTATTCCCGCGTGTGTGTGTGTGTGTGTGTGTGTGCGCGCGCGTGCATCACATCTTCTTTATCCATTCATCTGTTGATGGACACTTAGGTTGTTTCCATATCTTAGCTATTGTAAAAAATGCTGCCTTGAACATTGGGATGCATATATCTTTTTGAATTAGTGTTTTTGTTTGTTTTTCAGATATATACCCAGGAATGGAATTGCTAGGTTGCATGGTAGTATTTTAAACGTTTTAATAACCAGCATGGCCATTCCAATGTATAATGGCTGAATATCGGCCCAGTACGGTGTTCAACAGGACAAGCTAATTGACAGTGGTGGTTGTCACATTCATAAGGATATCTCTTACTGGTATTTCTGTGTTCAACACATAAGAGTGACACGATTCCTGACAGGTGAATGAACATGCTGTGACCCTTTGTAGTAAGGCCGACTGCATGCACCAGCCCCATTCTTCCTCTCACCAGCCCCCAGGAAATCCTCAAACTGTGACTATTTGGAGTTACAGCAATGGAAAGAGAGAGTGTGTGTCCAGTGAGCCATATCTTAGTTGTGTATCTTTCTCTTGTCTCCATAGACTATGGCTACAGAGAGGGCAAGGGATGTATCTTACTCATCTCTGTCTCTACTGCCTAGTACAGTACTTGGCACAGAGCAGGGGCTCAAGAGTTACTGAACAAATAAAAGCATTGAACCCCACTAATAAAATACCACTCTATTGGTAATCAAGAGGCATAAGTGAAAGAAATAAGCTCCGTAATCTTGCCAGAGTCATTAACCTAGCTGTAAGATTACTTCTTCGTCTATAAAACAAAAAAAAGTACAATGTCCTCAATGCACCAAGTGTGAAGCCAACTGGCCAAGTATTTATAACAGTCAGATTGACAGTGAAAAAAACTGAAAGCAGCCTCAGTTATTTAAATTAATGATTCCCCCTTCCCCCTTTCTTGTATTTTGTGCATCATGACATGAACCTTTCAAATTATGCTTCCCTGAAGTCTTGTAAGATTCACTTATGGTCAGGCTGATATTCCGTATGATCTCTTCAAAGGCTGTGTTGCACCATTTTTAATACTACATCAAGATGTCAGCGATAGATCTTACAAACTTGGTTATTGTTACCATCTTCCAACTTGTACTCGTAACCCATATGTTGAGCAAGCAAATCCCATAGGAAATAGTCAGAATGCAATTGTGTGTCTCCTGCTACCTATTTAATGTTTATTCCATGGGGATTATCTTTCCCTGCACATAGAGGGAAACACAGGCAGTCCCCCATGGCTTTCAGATCTCTGAAGTCTCTTTAAATTGCAAACACAGTCTCAATCCAGAAATCAGAGTGCTGGCCTCTAGCGTGCTAGTAATACTAGCAATCTAAACTCACAGATTTCAAGTTGAAAGTAAAATCGTTTCTGCTTCCCAAGCTAGGCTATTGTAATAGTGCAGGGAGCAAGGTGCTTCCCCTGCTTGGGGAGCCTCCCCTGCCACTCCCTTGATGTGGACTGATGGCATTTCCTCCAGCTTGCCACTTCCCCCTTGTCCCACTTTTCTCAGGGCTCCATGCCACACACGTTATAACACAGATTCTCTGTCAGTGTACCCGCCCCCTCTCAGATGTTCCTCTTGTATAGGACTTAAACTAAGGCTCCAGATCATCTCTCTTCCCCACCAGGCTCACTTCTAGTCCATGGAAAACACTCATTCAGGTCTTTGTCCTGAAAAACTCTGTAGGGATCGAAGCCCAGCTGTGTCTATGCCCCTGGACCAGGCCACTTTAGCTTCTTCAGGGATAAGTCAGGTACCCCTCTTCTGTGTCCCCCAAAGTCATAGAACACATTCATGCTCTGAATAGTCTGATGGAAGCCCCCTTCTCTAAGCTTGAATCGAAGGATGTAGTGTCTCCATATACGTACACACCCTTGGCAGATGTCTCATGTCATGACAACAGCTTTCTCCAAAGAGTCTCTTTATAAATCCTGTCCTCCTCCACTCTGCTAACCTTTTATAGTTCTGAAAATTCTGCATATGGGAGTCTGCCTACAGACATTTTTCTGTCAAATGTTTATCTGACATTGGCACGTCAGTCAAGTATGAGAAGAGTCCAATTTTAATATCTAGTTACACATTAAGTGTGATTTTGTTGTTATTTTCTCACCAGGGATGCTTCAGTAGGTTCTATGAGACCGTAAAAGGCATTTCTGTACTTTGTGGTGTCTGGTGCTTTTATTTGCCACCAGAAACATGCAGATTACCACAATCAGGGTGTAGATGACACAATACTTAGACTGCAGAATAAGCTCTCCTCTGTTTTGAAGTTGATATCTGACTTCTGTAAAAAGAAGTTTAAGAAAGCTGATTATACCTTCAGAAAGATGCACATCTTCTTGTCTTTGGAGAGGAAGACTTAAAGATCTAAATTTTCTGTGTGACTGAGAGACTCTAGTTGTGGGACGTTAGAAACGTGGTAGATCTGGAATATTAGCTGTGCAGAGTAGCAGGAAACACTAACCACATTCAAACAAAAACAGCTCATAGATGATGCTGAGGGCTTGGCTGCGGTTGGATTTGTGGATTTTTATTGTTGCTATTATGTAGTTAAGTGATTTTCTTCAGTATCACGCAGTCACTCCAGTATAAGAGTAGAGATAGTACTTGTAGTATTGGTCCAGAGTCGGAGCTTTCCTTGGCAGATGATGAAGCAAAATGGTAGAAGGAAATTGACAGGGCTAGGGATTACAGTTTAAGTGATAAGCCATGGAGCCATACTGGGTGGTGAAGGAAGGCGGCCAGGAGTCAACTAATAGATGGCTTACATAAAAGGATTTCTGCACGTGAAGAGCAGGGAATGAGAGGACTTGAATGCTGTGATCACAATGGATCACAAATGGGATGTTTTACTTGGCGATTTCAAGAGCAGTGCAGTTCTGGGTAGTCACATCACATACATGAAGGGAATAAGAAAACTTCTCTGTGAAAGAATGGATGTTGTAGAGAGTGAGAGTATGTGAGGGTAGAAGACCTTGAGACTGCTGTCATAGAGGGGGATTTTGAGTTTAAGATTTCAGAGGTGGAATAAGCATTCATTTGTCCTCCAGGCGATGACAAAGTACCAATATGTGGCAGTGAGAGAGAGGAGAGCTAGTGAAGTGATGCACAATGTTTTTGGTAGGATTTACTGTAGAGGATGAGTCTGTGAGCCAGGCACCAAAGACCTCATAAGCATGGTTGAATTTTTTGTAAATTTTATCAATGGAACAGTAGTGGAGTTGTGATATAGTTGAACAGCATGCCTATAAGAAACAAGGATTAGAGTGGAAAGGTAAGAAAATGAAAGCAGTATTAGGAAAAGAAAACCACTTCCTTTATTTTCGGTCTACAGTGGATTGGGCTCTTCACATTTATTACTAATTTGTACCCTAACTCATCAAGATACATATTATTTTTATCTTGTTTATTATGGAAAATAATAAGTATATACAAAAGTAGAGAAAATGACATGATGAACCCCAGTGTACCTGTCATTCAGCTTCAACAATTATTACTATTTTACCAATTAATCCCTTTTTCAGGTGAAAAAAACTGAAATTCATAAAGTTTAAGCACTTTGCCCAAGATTCCATGGCTATTTCACAAGTGACTAAGCCAGAACTTGAACCCAGATCTGTGTGACTTCAAAGCCTATGTTCTTTCCACTACACCATACTCTTCCCGTATAAACCATTATTGTCTCTTTTTAAAAACATCTTTCACTCTAGGAGCACTTCTCTGTAGCATTGGAAAGCCAACCAGTTGAAACTGGATCATATCCTCTTCTTTGTTCCAGGTCAATTGGGAGCAGTATTCCTTCTCTTGTAACAACTTTATCATTTCATCTTTTTGGTTAACTAATGTTTTATATTGGAGAATTCTTCCCAGATATTTTCTGAGCGTACCAATTTTTTTGTCCAGGGTACTGCTGCTGTCATGGTTATTTTGTAGGTAAACATATTACTTTTCACTCAAATGAATTGTGGACTCTGTCAGCCAAATACAGGATTGTTGAGAGAAAAATATGAGCGTTTAGCACGATGTAAAATCTTGATTTCTAAGTTGATGCTAAAATGTGATATGTCCATAATTATGTGATATTTGTCTATAATCTTATCAGGTGTTGAAATGGTAGTTTCACACCGCTTGCCTTTCAACATATATGGACGTTGTTAATTCGTTCAGGAACTCAGAAATATTCAAGATAAATCACAAGTACAACATATGCGGTAATGTCTCTAATCTTTTCGATTTGTTTTGCTTTAAACAGTGGTCTGGTATGTCTTCATTTACATTGTCGATGTAATAGGCTTCCCCAGCAGTCCGGCTCTGGTAATTATTTGGCTTATTTATACCTCAACACCTTGAGCTGCTACATCTCATTTAACTTATTGCTCTTTAAAGTTCTTGTAACTCAGTGGTTCTTAGCCCTGGATACACATTAGAATCATCTAGGGAAGTCTTAAACAATACTGATGCCTGGGCACCATCCCAGACTAATTAAATCAGAATCTCTGGGAGTTGTAGCTCCAAGAACCATGGTGATAATTCCTATTCTTTGACCAGTGCCACTCAGAACACTCTGCTCGGTGTGAGGTTGAGGCAGTTAAAGCAGCAAAAGTCCAGTTCTTTACCTCATCCCTTCCACTTTTATTTTTCTTCATTTGGCAGTATTTTTTTTTAAAAGATGTGATTAAAAACCATCACATTCATGGGTTATCAGAGCTTACTATTTCTCCACCTGCCTCAAATTTACTACTGCAAAATGCAACAGGATTCCAGAAGTAAGATTGCATTTGAAGATTTTAAAGGAGATCCATTTGCTCTACACTCAAGTTATTGTGATACAAAGGGAGAAGGGCCAGGAGACTCTGAGCAGAGACAAAGGAGTTTGAAAGAGGATGAGACACTGGGGAACTAATGGTTGTTTAGTGTGAAGGAGCCTCAGAATAGCTGGAGAGGTAAGTATGAGCTGTATTCTGAAGGACTTTGTATCTCATTTCAAGGGGTTTGATTAGGACCAAATACATAATTTGTGGGGTCAGTGCAAAGTGACAATGTGGAGCCCCTGTTCATAAATCATTAAGAATTTTAAGATGGCGGCAGAAGAGCATTAAACCAAGCACAGAACCCTTCTAAGCATGGGGCCCTGCATTACTGCCCAGGTCCCTTCCCTCAGAGCTGGCCCTGACTTTAGTTAAATTCTGAAGATAGTGGGAGACAGGAAAGGTTTAGGCAAGGGAGTGACTTAAGGCTCATTATAAAGATTTCTCTGATCGCTAGGCAGAAAAATGGATTGTTGAGCTGAGACACCAGGTACTACCAGTGGCTTTTATGAAAACTGGTGTGTCTATCTCCATATTTTTTCTGTGATTTTTAACCCTTATGATGGTAATAGTAGTGATGGTACTAGTAATAGCTTCCATTAGTATAGCACTTAAACACTTTCATATACACTATTGTCATTTGATCCTTCAACAATCTGATTGTCAGGCAAGGTATATATTGTTATCCTTGGTTTATAGATAAAGAAATAGTTAAGTGACTTGCCAACAATTATGTGACTAGTGGATGATGTATAAGGGATTTGAAGCAGCCCTTTTGACATTGCACGCACTATTGATATTTCTACTCTACTCATATTGTTAGTTTTATTATTAAGAACTAGTTAATGAAAGCAATTTTTAAAGCATCTTTTTGTCCGTTTGCACTTTTTGGTGAATTGCATTAAATTGTAGTTAAAGACATTGTCCACCGTGTTTTCAAAGCTCCTTGTACATATAAATATCCACATGATGGATTTTTTACTTGAATGCCAGCAAGATTTTTTTGTACCAAGATGTCTGTTTTCTTTTACTCAGACATTAAAAAATGTTCCATGCACCACTCTTTAACCTGGCTGTCAGGGAACTTATATTCAAATTCAGCACCCAATTTTCAAAATTAGCTCATCCAATCCCTTGACTCGCTCTAGACGGTGTCTACTGTTACTATCCTTGACAATGCTATTTTCACATTATATTCAATTTTCTTATATTACATTTTATGTTACTTCAAATACATTTGGAAGCATTCAGGATATAAATCCTTACCTTAGAAATGAAATAATAACCATTTGGAGATTTGTGCAAAACAATAAGAAGAAGCACAAAGGAATGTTTAAGTGGCTGAGCAATAGTATGGGGGACTTACCCATTCAAGCTGGTTAAAGCAGGAAGTAGCTGACAGGTCAGATAAGCATCTGCTAATTAAATAAAAGATAAGATTGAGTGATAACAGGCAAGTTAAAAAGCATGTGTGAACCTGCAAATGACTTAGGCCAACCAATCTTCTACTCTAGAGATTGTATAATATCACTATAAATTCCAGTACTTTTGTGTCTTACCCATCATCTCTAAATTTTTTATAGTCTGTCATGCTCAGGCCCTATAATTTTTATTTTTGCTCTTCTTTCTTTGACATTTCTTTATTGTTAATTATTTTGTGTGTATCATGGCTAGAGATTTAGATGTTGGAAGGTCTAGTCTTTCACAGTAGATATAACAACTAAATTTTTGAAATGTACGTTTTATAAATATTTGATTAGTTTTATAGACTCTATGTTTGGATTGTTTTAGGTGTTTGTTTCTTTGTTGTAATTTAAGCAGTCAGATTTAATTACATTCCAGGGAAAAATGACATTCTTTTAATAGCTTTGGTTTCACATTTTCTTGATTCTCTTGTCTTTTTTAGTTTGTTCCTAATTTGTACACAAATAATGATTCCAGTTCAGAGTGGCTACTGCAAGAGATAATACTTGAATTTCAAAAACTACCTTATTCCTTTTATGATAATAGTATGTTAAAAGTATCTAAGGTCAAATTTTGGCATCTGAGACCAAATGGAAAGCAAGCTTCTGTGTACAAAAGAGATTCCATAAAAATAGCTTGAAGGAAGCTATTTAGAAGAATTTATTGGCTGGATACGATCTGTAGTCCACTAGTCATCACTATACCTAAATGGATTCTTTGCCTTCTTATCCTGGGTAGACTCATAGTCACGAACCAGCCCTTGCTGTCTACCCTGGAGTTCACCTCTCGAGTCCCAGACAGTCCCTGACTGTCACTCATAGATTATCTGATGGTCACCTGGCCAGCCTCTTGTTTACTTTCACTACCCAGTGCCAGACTATCCAAGCAAGGTTTTTATAAAGATTATATCTTTACTTATTAGGAATGGAAAGTAATTTAGAAATATTCTAGTCTATTGGTCTTAATTTATGGATGAGTAAACTGAGACTTAGAAGAGGTGACTTACGTCTGCATTGAATAACATTTTGTAACCTTTTTATTGAAATCTGAAGATAGAGACGATTTCTATAGAGTTTTGTAGAGTTTTTAAAGAAATTATATTTTCCTTTGAGTTATTTGAGTTGTGTATGTGTATAATAGTTACAGAAGGGACACTAGTTTTTCTTATTTTGTGTAGATAATTATAGTAATGTAGAGCAACCACAAGAAAAAAATTAATAGTAATTAACATAACAATTTAGATATATCATACTCTATTGAACCTTGAAACGATTTGTTATACACTATCATCATTATATTATTTTCTCTAGAAAATGTGTAGGTCCTAGCACTCTATAAAATTGAGAGTAGATATTTATAAGTTAAGAAAATTTCAGCTAATGTTTATGGAGTTCTAAGTATATGACATTACATTTATATTTTATTTTATGCCATTAACATAGTGAATCTTGCCTTTGGATATGAGAAACTTCATCTTTATAATTTCCTTTCCCTTTAAAATGTTCTCAAATGTAATTTCTTTTTTTTATATATGGGATTTTGTAATTATCCATATTATACATCATCCTATGTATGTATACCTCTAGATCATGTAATAGCCATCATCTGTATTACTTATTTTCCCTCTGAGACCTTTAAAATGCTCTCACATGTAAACACGTGGTGTTGATTTCTTTTGAAAATATTTCCAATGTGTAATTGGCATGATGGTGGTTTTACAGCATTAATTCCCTAATGTTTATGTGAACCTTACAGGATCTGAATATGAAGAAGAAACCCTTGACTCACTGCCATTAGGACATGTGCTCATCTATACCTTCTCTGGTTCTTGTTTTTACCAAAGATGTGAATTTGCATCCTGGCTGGCTGCAGTTATAGAGGCTTTTTTTTTTTTTTCCTTTTAGAAAACTAACTGGCTCCTATAGGAATCAGACTCATGACCTTGGCCTCATTAGCACCATGAGCTAACCAACTCTGACATGTAGAAATTACACAAGCGACAAATCATAAGAGAAAACAGAACTAAAAGATGGCCTTTGGGGAAATAATTTTCTTAAAGAGCATATCCAAATTGAGACCTGCATTTAGCAGCTTATATGAAATTCTTGATCCTACAGAGTTGCTTGTTTTAAGAGTGAAAAACAATATAAAAATAGCAGTAGAGATTGAAAGCAATCAAGTTGTCCTGACTCACTATCTTCTTTCCTGTGTAATATAGATTTATATAGAAAAAGGGGCTCTAACCACCTGTCAGTAATATGTTTTTGTCAATTTTCCTGTAGATTTTTATTCATGAAAATAGCACTAGTGGCAAACATGAGCTAGTGAGTCAAAGTATCCTGCACAATTTCCTAAACTACTCTGCCAGTTTATTTCAGTGATTTATAGTGCCCCGTTTTTTGGGGGGGTTTTGGGGGGTCTTTTCGGTGGTGTTGGACCAAAGCAGAGTATGAGTGAAAATGGCTATGGGTTGTTTTGATAAATGGACAGGTACCAAGTATTACCATTGGAGTGACTTTTTCCCCTAAAGATAATCATTGCTATTACTGTTACTACTATTTTGTTTCCACCTTACAAAATATGGGGTGGAATTTGATCAAGTTTTTATTGTGAAAACTGAGGACTGTTTCTGATTCTCTTGTGAATTTCATGACTTTGGGAAAATTCTTTATTTGTACACCACAGTTCCCCTCTGCCCCTTAATATAGGGACACCAAGGTATTGAGTTTGATGTGAGAATTAGCACGTTTATCAGTGAATCTTCTGGGCAAACAAAAATAGAACACATCTGCACAGCCATAGTTGTCTCAGGGGTCAAGAGCAAGTGTTAAATCCAAAATCATAAGCAGTATATAATTTTGTTTATGGTTTTGAGCACATAAGACATGTTTCTTATTATAACTAATGCTGTAAAACTAACACACCATTGTAAAGCAATTATACTCCAATAAAGATGTTTTTAAAAAAATGATATTTTTAGCTGTAGATTCTAAATTACCCATTTCATTACTTTTCTTTTTTGTTTATTTGCTATATCAGAAAGTATATTCCTATGACTTGATAAAATTTTATGTACCTCTAACAAATTTAAAAGTTAATTTCTCACATTGCTTATAGACAAAGGGGAGACCTTTAAATAAGCATGCATTTACATAAAGTCAGAATTTCATTGGAGAGCTTTCTTAACAAACAACTGCCCCATTGTTTACAATATCATCCCATCATGATAACTACATATATTATTGTAATGTTTGCATCAAGATGCTTCCAATTTCAATATAGTATATTTCCTTGTATGATTTGTATTAAATATTAACACAATAATTTAATATTTGACTTTATGCTATATATTATAAACTAAAAAAAAAATAATAACTAATGCTGTATTTCTTGACTCTTTCTGGTTGTTATCATAACTGAATTAATTTTATCCTCATACCCTGATGCTAGGCATTTAGAACTTAGTAGGTAGTTGAAATTTGAATAAATAATGAAGATAATATAAATGAATTTTATTTAACTGATAAAATAGACACATGGATTGAACGTGATACCTGACATTGTTGATAACAAGGAAGAGGCAGCAGAGTTTTATTATAGTTTCCTTATTTTTTTCAATATGGAAATAAATCTATTATATGATAAATACAACATAGTTTAACTTTAGTTACATTTAAAAGAAAATGAAAATGAAATGATAAGATTTAAGAAATCATGTTTGCAAAACTCATTTGAATAAATCAGAAATGTAGAGATTCATCATTAGACAGCCCAGGATGTAGAATTTGTTATTAAACAATCTATGAAATTATAGGTCTGATGTATGTTATTTTCACATTTACTATTAAGGAACTCTAAGTTCTTTTCTTCTCCCTTTCTGGGTTTGTACCTATCACACAGACTACAAAGAATGTTAATTTGTTGGCCTGCCTCTCTTGAGAGGTTTGCCACATTTTTGAGGTAGAATAGAAAAGGAGCTATAAAAAGGGAAAGTAACCAGAGCTAGCTGTGAAGACTAAATGAGACAGATAAAAAGGGCCTAGCATAGATGTGGCATATAGTGTCCTATAATTAATAGTAATAATAGTTGTTATTATTATTGATAAGGCCTTGACCTAAATAACGCTGGGGGCCTTAAATTATCTTTAGCATTAATAATAGTAACGTTGATATTAGTATTATTAATACTATTATATCTTGAGGTGACAAGAGATACACATGAAAACATAACAGTTAAGGCTTAAATATGATGACGTTCCCAGTAAGGACTACCATCAACCCATCTGGATAAAGTGTTACATTTTGGAGAGTGCTGGTAGAAAAGGCTAGAAGGAAAAGTCAGAGGATCCTGAGTTACAGACTATATAGCTTGAACTTTACCTTATAAAAATGCACTGATGGAAAAATACTTTAGGAAGATCTATATCATAGAATTGAATTTCAGGAGCTTTAAACATCGCTGAGTGCAACCCCTACCATTTTTGAAATGTTGCAAGGTTTGGGTGATTTGCCCAAGGTCACACCATTTGTTGGTGGCAAAACAAGCTATTGCACCTCAGACACCTGACATGAAGATAGCCTAGTACTCTTTTCATTTAAACTATGTCCAGAATGGATATTATAAAGGGATTGCCAAATGTCACTCTAAAGCAAAATATTTTTATATTTTTAATTTCAGTTAGAGAATCAAGAAATATGCATATACATTGGAGATGATGTAACCATAGTGACCAAAGTAAACAGACTTTTAAAATTTAAATTAAGGCACTTTCATCAAAGCTGCATAATAAATGCCATTTATAGTTACTTTATTCTTTATGTCATACAGTTATAATACATTCAAAATCAAATATCAAGACTAAATTATGCTCCAACTGAAAAAGCCATGTCAGTTTCCTTTATGTTCAAATACTAGTTGAGATTTGTTTATTGCACCTCTTTTAGAACAATAGAAGCTTAAGAACTATGCTTGGTAATAGAACAAGAAAGCATAACTATAGATATAAGTGATTAACAAGAATTCTTTTCCCAATTGTGTGTTGTAAGACTGACACATTGGATTAATATTGAATAGGTAATTTACAATTCTGTGCTGTTTGCAGAGATATCATATTTTGCTATTCTTAGGAACTTGCAGATGAGTTGGTTTTGGAGGTTTTCTGATACCCAAAAGACTTTTAAAAATGGCAGAATTTCCCTTACGTGCAGCTCTGATTTCTAAGGCATACGCTCACCTTGAAACCCCCTATTTTTTTTAACATCTTTATTGGAGTGTAGTTGCTTTACAATGGTGTGTTAGTTTCTGCTGTATAACAAAGTGAATCAACTATACATATACATATATCCCCATATCTCTTCCCTCTTGCGTCTCCCTTCCTCCCACCCTCCCTATCCCACCCCTCTAGGTGGTCACAAAGCACTGAGCTGACCTCCCTGTGTTATGCGGCTGCTTCCCACTAGCTATCTATTTTACATTTGGTAGTATATGTAAGTCCATGACACTCTCTCATTTCGTCCCAGCTTACCCTTACCCCTCCCTGTATCCTCAAGTCCATTCTCTATATCTGCATCTTTATTTCTGTCCTGCCCCTAGGTTCTTCAGAACCATTTTTTTGTTTGTTTTAGATTCCATATATATGTGTTAGCATACGGTATTTGTTTTTCTCTTTCTGACTTACTTCACTCTGTATGACAGACTCTAGATCCATCCACCTCACTATAAATAACTCAATTTCGTTTCTTTTTATCACTGAGTAATATCCCATTGTATATATGTGCCACATCTTCTTTATCCATTCATCTGTCGATGGACACTTAGGTTGCTTCCATGTCCTGGCTATTGTAAATAGAGCTGCAATGAACATGATCCTGGGGAGTTGCACGTTGGCTCGTACAACTAGCTGTCCCCTATACCTTGCCTATCCCAATGATGCGAGGAAGACTTGCTTGATTCAGATCTCGGTTCCATTTTGTTTTGCTGCTTTTGACACTCTTAGTACTTGACCTAACTTTTTGCTTTTCAGATTTGCATGTCCCTTTTTTTTTTAACTTTGGTATAGATAAAAGGTTTATGCCCTTATTGGTTTGAATTTTTGTTACTTAGTTTCTTTGATCAGTACCGAGAAGTAATTTGCTTTAGCCTCTAATGGATTATAGTCTGTTTTGCCATTGCTTTTGCTTTTCAAATCCATATGGACACCGGAAGGCTAGATCTTGTTTCTGTTACCAACAGGAGACACCCAACTGTAGCTTACATATATTGTAAGATCTACAGAGAACGTTGCAAATTCCCCATGTTGTCCTCTGTTTCGTAGTCCCATACCATTCAGAAAATGGTACATACCAGTCTTGATAAACTAGCATTCTCAAGAAAGAAGGTTGTGATATGTTGTTATTTTGAGATATTGAAATTATGTTAAATTATACATGGGGGATATTATTTTTTTTATTTAATTTAGTGTTCCCAAACTGTTCTACAGAATATTGTTCCATAGGCTGTGAAAATAATTTTTTTTTAAAAAAGAAAAGGTTGGTTGAGGGTAGTCAGGGAAATTGTCTGTGGCCAATAAGTTGTGGATATGCTGGGTTAAACAAAGATCAACAAGTCTATTTACTGCAGAATTGCTCCTGACTTAATATGCTACTTTTGTTGTAAATTTCTAAGAGGAACTATGATATGAAATGTTTCCCAACTTATTTAGCCATGTGTGCATCTGTGTGTGTGTGTGTGTGTGTGTGTGTGTGTGTGTGTGTGTGTGTAATACCTTTTAACATCTCAAGCATGGTGCACGGTTTGGGAAAAGGTGGTCTAGCTATTTATTCTTGTATGCCTAAAATGTAAGTGAAATGGACCCGGAGAAAATGGTTAAAATTTCATTATACACCATACCTTAAATGGCTGCAGACCTTACTGGCAAAGATTCCTGGAAATTCCCATTGAAATGTTCAGGAGGAGGGAGAAAAAAATCAAATAGGATTACTTTTAAAAATGCATTGGCGGGCTTCCCTGGTGGCGCAGTGGTTGAGAGTCCGCCTGCCAATGCAGGGGACACGGGTTCGTGCCCCAGTCCGGGAAGATCCCACATGCCGCGGAGCGGCTGGGCCCGTGAGCCATGGCCGCTGGGCCTGCGCGTCCGGAGCCTGTGCTCCGCAACGGGAGAGGCCACAACAGTGAGGGGCCCTCGTACCGCAAAAAAAAAAAAAAAAAAAAAAATGCATTGGCAATACCCGTGTTGTTGGATATAAGAAAGAATAGAATACTTTTAGCTACTATCTAAACAATATGGATTATATTATATCTAGGACTTTAGGACGTTATAAAGCTACACATGAATGCAAGCCCGATTATCAGTAATTAGAAAGATGTTGCTTTCAGAACATGTGATCCATTTACACCAACATGCCATAACCCCGTCCAAGGATTATCAGTTTGTAAACATATTTCCTGTGTGAGTTACTTACAACATTCTCCAGGTGTTTAACAATATCTTTAGTTGATCTGAAAATAAGTCACAGTGGCTGAACTTGAATACTTATAACAGCAATATGAAAAACATGGGACTGCAGTGAAGCTGTTATCATGAAACACTCTCCTGTTACAGCATAAAACCCTCTGTGAACCATTACTGAGAACAGAGTAACACTGAGAAAAACCCACATAGATATATTGCCAGAAACAGTTGCCCTAGTTCTGTAGTTTCAAATTGAAGTTGCAGAGACTCCCATATGGGAAAAGCACTTGTACATATCTCTCTGATGGCATTCGTTTCATGATGTTTGATTCCATTTTGATGGGTATGTTGCTAGCATGATTCCTGCTGTCACTATGATTTGTGTTTATTATAGCTGTTTCCTTTTTAATAAAGGATGCTGTTGCATATAAACACTGACAGGAAGCTGTCTTTTCAGAAATTACATTCTGTATGCTGCACTAGTCATTGCAACGTTGTAAAGTGAGTATTTTGCTACCAACGGAGCAGGATTATATTTTTTTAATGGATCGATTAGTGTGTTTTGTTGTTATGTTATAAGAAAGGACCTAGTGTTATTTTTATTTTGTATTTGTTTTTAAATAGCGTACACTTTTAAGGAGAAATAGCAAAGTAGGCAATACTGTGTGGCTGAACATACTTTGATAGAAGAACAACTCAAAGACCAGGGAAAATGAGCATGCAGTAAGGGAGAGCACATCAGATTGACCACAATGCAGGAGTCCCAGGAGGAGAACATCCAAAGTCAATAAGCATCATTTCTCCTAAGCTGAACTGAGGCAGTATGTAATGCCATAGTCAAGACTCGGAGCTGAGAGATCCCAGGCTGAGAAAATAGTCAAAGAACGGGAGGCAAGGAGGCAGGGAGCTGTCACTAGGGCAGGTCAGCCAGTTGTGCTGGGTAGTGTTTTTTTCACCAGGAGATGCTTTTAACAACCTCATGCCCAGTGGCATTTTTAAATTGATGTCTGGCCCCAGAAAGGTCTGTCTGTAAAATAAATTGAACAAGGTTGGATAGAACGTATATAAAAAAGAAATTTCAAGAAACCTGGTGTAATTAATTTACAGTGTGATAGTCCATTGAAAGCATCTCTAATCAGGTACAGACTGGCTCCTCCTGTGCTTCCGTCTCCTTCTCTCTCTTTCCCTCTCTCTTTCTTCCTCAGGTTAGAAAAAATTCTCGACTTAGTTAGCCAAGGATGCACCATGCTATAGGAAGTGAGGGCAGAAGTACAGACAGCAGAATTCAGCATAGCTCTTTTGGTTCCAAGTTGCATGAGGGGATGGCACCATTGGCGGTGGGGGGAGGTAGTGGTCGGAAATGATAGGCTTACTTGTCTCCTTACTGTCAGCTGTCGCCAGATCGGGAAAGTTCAACTTATGCTGTACCACTGCTCTTTTTCATACACACTTATCATCACCATTCGTATAGTATTTCTAGAATGTCTACATTCTCATTTAAAGGAATGTGTACGAACCCTGGGCTTTCCTCATCCCTGAACCAAATTCAGAATTACCAAGGCTGTGGGCTCCATCTGAAGGGAGGAAAAAAAGAGTCAAGGCCAGGTATCCTGAAACAGTATCTTTCTCCACTTCCTGCCATCAGTTTACCACTCCCGCCCCCACTCCACATGTGCATACACTCTCTAACATCCTTTCATCTGGAGGGTTAGGATACTGCCTCATCTTTTGGAGAACCTTAGTCAAAAATCTGTTTCCCCAATGGTACTTTTGTGTTTATCAACATAGCTTCCTGGAAGCACTTCTGATACATCAACACTTGCTTTGGAACTTTATCCTCTACTACAATGAGATTGACTTTCAGCTATGTACCTCAAGTAGGAGTGAGGATAAGAAAGACTTTCCCTACCAAAGGCACAGTTAACAAAGGCTGAGAAGTGGGAAAATCTAACAGTTAAGTAACAGTGGACTGTTATATTTAATTGGATGATTGGATAAATAATGAATTGTGCATGAGATGTAGTACGAAATAAGGTTGGAAACGTCCATTAAGGCTGGCCCCCTCAGAGTCTTGAGTGCCTAAGGAAGAAGCTTTTATTAAATGTGTAAGTCAGATTTTTGAGTAGAGCCTACTGTGAGGAGGCAGACATGAAGAAAAAGCCAGTACTGAATCATCAAAATGATCTTTCCAGTTACAGACTCCTTGCATTGGGAAGCTAGAAGTTTATTCCTATAAGATAGAAATCTAAGTGAAGTAAGCCAGACAGAGAAAGACAAATATCATGTGCTATCACTTATATGTGGAATCTAAAAAATAAAATAAATGATTCAAAGGAACTTATATACAAAACAGAAATAGACCCACAGACATAGAAAACAAACTCATGGTTACCAAAGGGGAAAGGGGCAAGGGATAAACTAGCAGTTTGAGATTAACAGATACAAACTACTATATATAAAATAGATAACCAACAAGGACCTACTGTATAGCACAGAGAACTATATACAATATTTTGTAATAGCCTATAATGGGAAAGAATCTGAAAAAGAATATGTATATACGTATGTATAACTGAATCACTTTGCTGTACACCTGAAACTAACACAACATTGTTAATCAACTATACTTCAATTAAAAAAAAAAAGAAATAGTCATAGCTGACTATAGAGAGAAAAGAAAGTGAAAAGAACATTTGTGCAAAAGCTAGTAGTATTTGCCTGCCTTTCAGGTTTAATCCTTCTGTCTTATTTGGCAAACCATCTTTGGCCCTAGTCAGAAACAGCCTTGCCCTTTGTCAGGAAGGAAATCCTTTGGTGAAAGAATGATAGTAATCTTTTATGAGAATTGAATGATCAGTTGATTGGAAGAAGACTATAATTAAATGTGATTTATAAGCAATCGATTTTGCCTGAAAAGATTATGAAGCCATGTAAAGGTTTTCTTTTTATTTTTTCTTAATATTTACTAAGCTTTTATAGATTTAAGATTCGGTCTGAACAGAGAATAGAAAAAGCATTAGCTGTATACATTTTATTAGCACATAGGGCTATTAGCTGTAAGAAAGTATTACCAAAGACTAGATTGGCATGACTAAATCTCACTTAGAGATTGGCTGTTTCTACCTAGTAATTTTATACCTGCCATTCAGCGACCTGCACTAGGGTAGTATTGGTGAACCAAGTGGCTTAAAAGGCAGATCATATAGATTCTCCAAACTTAGCCTTATGAGTCTCAGAGATAATATCATTTACTTTTCAATAAGTTTTTGATATTAAATGGAATCATTTTCAAACAGTGTCACTACTGTCTAAACACTAGTTAGTTAGACATGCATATTAGCAATGATAAAAAGAAATTAAAAAGAAGAAAGACTGAGGCAAGGTTGAAAAGAAATAGAATGACCTATGCCTAAATCACGTACCTTCCTAATTAAATGAAACAGGATTTCATTACTGCTTAACTGACTCTGATCTTACAGACGGACCTTGACTCACTTCCGGGTCAGAAGTCTTCTCACACTATGTTTATTGAGGCCCCTCATATCTGAAGTGGCAGGGCTGCTCTAATCCTCAGACCCTGCCCCTTTGCTTTGCTTGCTATCCTCCACTTTGCCCTCACTTCTGTACCACCTACAGGTTTTATGTGTTAAAAAGCCTCTGCTAGCAGATTTTGATTCAACATTTTATCAGTGGCTTACTCAATTTTACTTTTTTTAGCCCCAGTTTTCACTGATGCATTCTCAAGACTAAAATAATAATGAAGTGCCTGCCAAAGGTAATGTTTTCTAATGCCACATGGACTTTAGCAATAAGGTAACTTTGTCATAGAAGAACCTGAAGGAATTGTAGTCACACTTTTTAAATGGTTTGTTTTACTAGTGTTGCTATAGAAAATGCCTTATAAATAACATTTCGAGAACAATATTTCTGTGAATCTCATTATAGCTGCCAGAATGTTTCCCGGCAACTTTTCTTATGTCTCCCAAGAATGCTATGTGTAGATCCTGGTCAGTTTTCAACCATTTTCATAGATGACAGCTTTAAATATCAATTATACAAGACTGTGGATAAGCTGTCTAAGATTTCATGTCCTCTTCTAAAGGATCTCTTTGAGTCCTTGAGAGATAGAGCCATTTGAGTGAAGAAAAGCAGGAAAGTTTTAGGGCCCAAGGCATGGTGAATTCACAAACCTATTTCTTCCCTGCCAGTTCTCATCTTGATGTAATAACTAAAGTTGCTGGACAAGCTATCGTGACCTTCCTGGAGTGAAAAAGGGAAAGGAAAGGAAAAGAAAAGAAAAAGCTAGACCGGTATTCTCTTCCTAAAGAATGCCAGAGAGAACTTTAGAGAAATCCTCCCTATACTGCTTTACCTGGTCCCCTCCTAGAATAACACAGTGATTCATGAGTCAAATGAGATTTCCTTCCTCTGAATTTGCAAAGGGACAAAATTGCCTGCAAAGAATCAGTATGAATGGGTTTTGAAGAATAGAATAGAATAAAAGGTAAATTGACTGATGAGCTTAATTTTTAAGACCCATTCATTCATTCATTCAGCAAAAAGTTATTGAGTGCCTGCTAAATCTCTGTCTTTCTAGAACTGATATACTAGTAAGGAGAAACAAACAATTTTTTTTTTAATTACAGAGTATGTCAGAAGATGATAAGTGCCATAGGAAAAAGAAAGCAAGAAAGGAGTTGAGGGTATGTTGGTATTTGAGATAGGGTAGCCAAGGAAAGCTTCCTTGATGTGGTGAGCTCGAAATAAGGATCTAAATGAAGTAAGTCATGCAGACATATGGAGAAAGAGCATTCCAGGCACGAGGCAAGAGCAAGTGCAAGTGCAAAGGCCCTAAGGCAAAAGTATACTGGGAAATCCTGGTGTGATCCAGGAAAAGTAGTGAGTTCAGTGTACCTGGAGCAAACTAAATGAGGGGAAAGAGGAATAGAAGATAAGGTCAGATAAGTCCTGAGGAGGGGAGGGAGTTGTACACCCAAGTGAGGTAGGGCCTCATGTGTCATTAATAAGGACTTGAGCTTTTATTGAAAGAAAGATGAGAAGCCATTGAAAGGTTTTGAACAGAAAAAAAGACGCGCTGTGTCTGATCGGGCTTCCCAGGTGGCGCAGTGGTTGAGAGTCCGCCTGCTGATGCAGGGTACACGGGTTCGTGCCCCGGTCCGGGAGGATCCCACATGCCGTGGAGCAGCTGGGCCCGTGAGCCATGACCGCTGAGCCTGCGCTTCTGGAGCCTGTGCTCTGCAGCAGGAGAGAACACAGCAGTGAGAGGCCCGCGTACCACAAAAAAAATAAAAATAAATAAGTAAAATAAAAGAACAGACTGATCAGTGTGGCAGGTTGGAAGTAGGGAGACAAGATAGGAAGTTATTGCAGTAATCTAGGCTGGAGATAATGGTGGCTTTGACCACGGTAGTGTTAGTAGAGGTCGTGAAAAGTGGTCAAATACCTTGATATATCAGTCTGAACCATATGAAATTGCCAATATGTAACCATTTTTGATCAATGAAATCTATGACTTCTAATATAGTTCTTTCTAATCTTGAAGGTAGTATGGAAAGAATTTTACTAGAATGACAGAATGAACATATGAGATAGGAGAGGAGTCAAGGAAAAATGCCAAGGCTTTTGACCTAAGTAATTGGTAAGAATAGAGTTGCCATTAATTGAGATGATGGGGAGCCCAAGGCTGTCAGTTTGATACCTGCTGGAGCTAGTTAGCTTTCTGTTCCCGGACACTGAATTAGTTTAATTTCCACCAAATATTTTGTTGCTGTATACCAGTGGTCACAACTGGACACTAGATAATAAGGTGCATGATTCGTCGTAGATCTGTGCCCACTGATGGCAAAAGTAATCAAGATTTCCTGTTATACTGATTGATACTGGATCAGCATGGTCATCTTCATGTTAGAAGGATATAGCGTTACTTGTATCTTTTATATAATGTGGTTGAAAATATGTGATTTCAATATTTGCTTACACTCATACCACCTCTTTCAACTTTCATTGTCGCAGCTCATTTTCTTCCTGTTTTATTATATTCTTTCACGACCTCCTGTCACTCTAAATCAGTTAAGATTCAGCTAGGCTAAGTATATGTTGGTACATACAATTTAGAAAGATTGTCTTTATGTTCTGTGATCAAGTGTGGAAAATAGGACTTTGGAGTCAGGCTAGAGTAAGGTTTTACCATTTTCTAAGTCTGCTCTCAGGAAGCAATGAAGGTAGATTCACACAAGCCCAAGTTGAACAAACTTTGCATCCTGACTTGAATGGCCTTGCCAGCAATACTGTATACATCCATAAAAGTGAAAGTAAAATATTTGACCATGTATTTTCTTTAGGTACATTAAAGATATGAGGCAAGTTCATCACAGCAAAATATAACTTTGTGGAAAATGTGTACTGCCGAGTTACATTTAAGTCAGAAATTAGCAAACATTTGTCAAGAATGCTGATAATATACTTTTTAAAGGGGTCCCAGTATTTGTCTAGGACGAGTTAAAGGTAAGGGTCTATCAGGTGGCCTGACGTTATCTTTTTGCCTGACTAGCAGTCTCTGTGATACATATCTTTGTCTATTATGGGGGCTGATTTCTTCTTCTGCATTTGAATTTATAAGGGAAAAAATAGAATTGGACTGAAAAAGTGTTAGAGAATTTAGAGGAATACTTATATGCATCATTCAGTGTGTCCAAATTTAGAAACTATAAAAACTGTTTGTTCAAGCTACTATTTTCAAGATAACATGTTGTGTATTAACATAAGTGGTGCCCCAAGTCGTTGGAAGGCAGGCTTGGTTTTGTCACTGGGAAATGTTTCAGTTGAAGAATCCTTAGCAGCAAATTGGTCCACATTTTTAACATTTTCCTCCCTTAAAAAAGGATGATGAGAAGCAATATTCTACCCTTAGTATAGAAACCTACCTTTAATATATGGCTGTTGACTAGTTTTATTTATCATTCTCCTTCTTTTTATTAAACTCTTATCCTTCTTTCCTCTGCCCTTCAAGACCCAGTAAGGGAGATAAAACAAGAACACAAATAAAACAAGAAACATGACATGATGTGGTTGTAACAGATACTTTTATGTTAAATCCTGTTTTTACTGGAAATTAGCATGTGAGTAGATGTGAATTATATGTCACATATATGTATGTGATTTCATGATTCAGTGCAATTGTTTCTCAAAGTGTGCGCCAAGGTGTCCTAGGGATTTCCCTCAAGATGCATCGGAGACTGTTGGTGAGATGGGAACCTTACCGCCCTCCACCCCCATCCCCGTACACACACGCTCACACAGAACAGCTCCATTTTTATCTCTTTCATCTTTTTGTATAAGTAAGGCTTTGTGAAATGAAAGCATTCTTTTGATTAAAACAATTATTTTTAAGCCACAACTTTAGTAGGAAGAACATGATATTTGGTTTGATATAAGAGAATTCTAGGTTAAAATTTCAGTTCTGCCCTTAGATGATGCTTACGTCATCTATCACCATAAGCCCTCTACAGAAGTCTCTCAATTTTCAAGATCAAATGAGTGACTTGTAGACAGCGCCTGTTGCAGTGGTTGACCAAACATTCCTATTGAATTAGAAGAATGTGGATTCTATTCAACTATTTTGATATCATGGGTCTTATTTTAAAAACTTGGAAAAAGCAGCTTCACATATTTTTTATGCCGATGGTTGTTGGTTTCATGTGTATTCTAAGTTTCTTCATGTGGTTTTGCCTAAATAACCATAGCTGGCATCCATTTAACTATCTACTTATATTTGTTTCTGATCCCCACAGAACAGATAAGCATTTCGATTACATTTGATTCTGTTGTGTTTATCTATTGTCTTTCTAATTGTGTAGAATTTGGAGCTCTGGAGCAGAGAATCGCCAAATTTTAGCCTCACTATGATGAGATATGAGACCCCTTAGCCCTTGGGGTAGCCCGTGCCCTGGAGCCTGTTACCTCAGTACATGAGCAGCCTCATCCATTTCCCCCAGAGTGCCAGGCAAATATTATCATTTCTTAAATATACCACAATATATAAATTGTATATAGATGCATAGAGAAGCATAGATGGTCCCTCTCCTGCTTCCTTTCCTCTTTTTCCCCTTCCCCTCTGTTCCTTCTTTTCTCACTTTCTTGCCTTCAAACCCCCTGATTTATAAAGACCAAAAAAACAAGGAGACTAGGGGTAGGGAGCATAGGCAATCTGATGAAGGCAAGAGAGTCCAATTCTTTTTTTCTGGACCTCAAGCCCTATTTAGATAAACTTTATTTACACATTAAGAGAAAAAATATGTTTTGACAAGTTGACTAGTTTCCCTCTGGGTTTCTATTTGCCTCAAGCAAAATCTGCAACAGTTGTGTGTACGTGGGGCAAATGTGTTCACGTATTGGGGTCCATGCCAAATGAAAAAGTTAGATGTGCACTAGCTTCCATAATGGAAACAGCACGAATTGAAACAGAAAGGTAATAGAAACCAGCGCAGGGTGTCTAGGCAAGATGAGAAAGCAAATTGCCTTGAATATGAATTGCATGATGACTCTTGTGATGTTCCTATTATTTTTTGAAAATTCAGGATGGCTTTATGTTGAGCTTGAACCAGAAGGATTGCGTGTCCATTCTGGGTGTGATCTGTAAGAAATGAACTAAAACAGGTGAACACTGAAAATGTTAAAATGTCATCATTTGTTTTACAGCCCAACCACCAGTTTTCTGATTGCAAAGTGAGTTCTTCAGTCGTGTCCATTGTTGGTCAGTAGTTCTTATGATTAACTTCTTTAAACTCAAATAACATATTAAGAATGCTTTAAAATAAGAGGTTCAAGGGCATTTTTTTTAATGCCTCACCTTCACTTGCCTAGGGAACGCAAGGCAAGATTCAGACTTGAATATCATTTTCCTCTCTTAGGGATGATTGTTCATTTTTTAGTTGTTTATAAACAGACGTTGCTCTTGTACTTCCTATTACCTGATGATAATTCAAGTTAAATCAGCCAGATGTTAAAGCACGTACATCGATTTGATGGGAGAAATATTGGTATTAACACCAAACCACGTTGAACCTTTGTAAACATATATTTTTGCCTAATAATACCAGAGGGAAATTAGTAGAACTGGGGAATATTACACTTTGCATTTGCAAAAGAATGAGATTCTGGTACTACTGTTCATATGCATAAATGTGACTGAAGGCAATGGTAATTACCTGCACCCCTTTCCACTTTAAGAACCAGTGTATCCTGACCTTGTCAGTGATTGTAATCATTCCACTGTAACTGATTACAGTTTTTAACATGTCACATCATCACCAATGTCTTAAACATCACCCATCATTGGAGAAAGGATAGTGGTAAAACTACAGAAACATTCAACTCAGATAAGGCTTCTCAGTTGTGCTATTAAGAGTCAGAAATATAGAATGCTTTCTCATAAGGACTCAAACACAAAAGGATCTTCAAGAAGCAACAGTAGCTGTGGGCTTCCGTGGTGGCACAGTGGTTGAGAATCCGCCTGCCAGTGCAGGGGATGCAGGTTCGAGCCCTGGTCCGGGAAGATCCCACATGCCACGGAGCAACTAAGCCTGTGCGCCACAACTACTGAGCCTGCACTCTAGAGCCCGTGAGCCACAATTACTGAGCCCACACGCCTAGAGCCCGTGCTCTGCAACAAAGAGAAGCCACCACAGTCAGAAGGCTGCGCACCACAATGAAGAGTAGCCCCCGCTCACCGAAACTAGAGAAAGTCTGAGTGCAGCAACAAATACCCAATGCAGCCAAAAATAAATAAATAAATTTTAAAAAAAAGAAAAGAAAACTAATAGACACTCCAGGAAAAGGACAGGAAAACAATTCTTAAAAAAAAAACAACAACAGTAGCTGTATTTTTTTCCCTTCAGAGGAAAAGATCAGATTAAAAATCTTGCCTTTTGATACACTCCTCAAAGCACTCTTTTTTTTTCATAATTCTTTCAATCTAGAATGTTGAGCATGACTGTTTTCCATTCATAATCTTGAGAATTTTCTAAAATTGATGAGTAAACAGGTTTTACAGTAAGAAAAAAAAAAAGTTGTACAGAACTCGATAAGGAATTTGCTTGTCTCTCCAGTTATCCTGGATGTTTCCTATCCCACTTCTTCAATAAATGTTTTAATCTCTGTTCCTTGCCCCCTCCATGGCAATGCAGAGATTTTAGGGTATATTCACACAAAAGGCAGTAATAAATCAAGGTTGGTAAAACATCATTTTTCCTACTCTAATTGGAAAGATTTAGCTCTTTTATAGGTCATCAGAACCTTCAAGTATCTCTAACATAAAATTTTCATAAAATGGTTTCAAAAAAGAATTACTGCCTAGTATAGCACTCTGGACTTAGTAGGCATTCAAGACATCATCATTGTTCCTGACGATACACATTTAAATACATTCTTTAAAAGTTATTGTTTCTGCTAAGCAACGCATTACTTTCTAACAACAACAACAACAAAGCCTATTTATTTGTTTTTGTGGAATATTCAGACCATAAATATTTAAACAGCCTAAGGGACCGTATGTTTGAGTGTTACTCTTGGTGCTAAAACTGGGGAAGTCCCAGGAAAACTGGAACAAATTGGCCACCCTCAAAATTATTTCTCAAGTTGAGGTTACATTGTATGTGTATGTACGTCAATCTGAGCTTTTGGATAATTTTTTACCTTAAAACCTGAGAGTCCAACAAAGGATCCTCCCTTTTACTTGAAATATGTAACATTATATTCATCATAGAAAGAGTAAAAAGAAGAGTATAAAAAGTATTTTCATTAAAGGCTAGATCTTTAATTTCAAGTGGTATTAGTAGAGATTTTATTACTAATTCATTTAATATTTATGAGTCCACTATGATTTTCAGTTATCCTTTATGACATCATTTATAAGATGACTGAATAGGAGCACATTTTCTAAGCTGAATACTATTTAGAATAGTATTAAGCAATTCTTCAATAGCTGGAGATTGGAAGAGAGAGGGCTAGGTAGAGAATTAACCTCTGAGTCATGTTATATACTAGGAAATTAGGGTTACATTTGCAGTGGTGTGGAAACAAATTTAAGGATAAAGTGTCTAGTGGAACTTCATAGCCTGTCTCATATATGTCAGAGATCAAAGTATGTCATGTGAAAGATAGCATTACTGTGTAGTTAAAATCTGAAATAATGCACATAGCATATGATATCTAGACATTATCACAGCCCTGAGCATGCAACAAAATGTGTTTAACTGTCATAAGTATACTGTTTCTTCTCCTAAGTTTTGTTTCCTTTTAGAATATTGTCATTGCATAATAAGTAATACAACTTAAATGAACTTATGTATAATTATAGTCCTATTCACATACACTGATATATACGTGTGTTTTAAATGGGCACTTGCCAGATCTTTAAAGTTGCCTTCAAATCTTGGTTGAAAATCAGATTGGAAATTGTTTTGATTTTATGCATGTTCAAACAAATGACATGCTAATTTATACCTTTAGAAAGATATTTGCATGTGGTATACTTTAGAAAGACACAATTTTATTAAAGTATTTGGATTAACAAATGGTAGTGCCAAATGCAAAAACCCACAGCAGTAGAGTTGAGCATTTAATTACAAGTAAATTTTAATGTATGCATCAAATATATGTCCCACTGTATTTAATGAAAATACATTGTTTGTATTTCTCACTTTGGAGGCCCCTTTGAAGATAGTAAAAGTGTACTTTCAAGACAGAGAATAGTCTACATAGTTTGTGGATTGGAGCCAGTGTTCCCCTGAGTTTACTCTTATTAGTTTTAATGCAATTAAAAATGTATTTAGAAGCCTAATAATATTATTCATGGCACATTTCTGTAACTTTAAGCATATGATTCTTTGGGGAAAGCAAAAAAGAAATAAAATGTATTTTGTGAGTTAGAGGGGAAGCTGCACATAGGTTATAGAAGGGGCAATGTCAAAAGGAAAGGAAATGAGCACAGGGAAAGGCCATATTTTTAATTACTTCCAAAGGGTGCTGGTATATGTTTTAAAACTGTTCATCTCTGTTTTTATGAAGTGCTAACTCCTTGAAGCACAAAATTACATGTGTGTGCCTGAAGGCATATGGAAAGAAAACACATCAGAAACTATTGCTGACTCTTAGCCACTGGTTTAATATGTACAGTTTTGGAGAGGTTTGGGAGTCCAGCTGAATCTACTGATTTTGATTAGTTTTTCAAGAAGAAGAAGAAGAAAACACGTTTTCAATTGAAAACCTATCCCTCAAAATTTGTTAGAGATGGCGCTTTGAGATTTTCTTCCTGACTAAAAAATAGGTTGTTAATAGCAAAAGGTCATTTACAACTCTAGGATTTGCTGTAAACTATGATATACCTTTGCAAATAGAAATCTTTTAACATTTACTCTTAATTTTTTTCCCATTCCTTAAAAAGCAAGCACAGGAAAAAAAAAAAAAATACTGACCTGGCCAAGTGAAGCTAAAGCATATTTATTGGAGCAAAGGGTTTGGTGGTGCTGATGGTGTGCTCAGAACTGGTGTGGTATTGCAGAGCAGGGCTTGGAAGTAAAAAATAATCAAATAACTTATTGGACCTAAAATTCGTGTATTCAATATCTCATTTGTGTATTCAATATCTCAGTGCTATAATTTGACTCTACTGGTAGATAACCAACTTTAAGGGAAACAATTACTCTTTGGTGCCTAAAGATGATTCTGCATTTATTAAAACATATTTCAAGAAAACGAGTGTTTTGCTGGTAATTCAAAGACTTCCATGATATTCCCACTTGGGAAGCCGCTTTCTCTAATGGTTCTGGCAAATCTTCAGCAGGGGTTGGTGAGGGCTTATGAAAAGGCGTGCATTGTTTACCACTATATAGAAAGCTGTAATCAAAGGGCAAATAAATACCTCATGTTCTAAAAGTCAGATATACCACTTAATATTTTCAGGTGGCAACTGTACTGTCATTTCATGTAAAATGCCTTTCATTAACTATAAAAAACTGTACCTGCCTGCCAGGCTTTGAACGTCCTTCTTTTAACTATGAAAGTAAACAGTAGAGAAATCACATACTTCTAGTGCTTTTTAGAATAGATTTGCAAAAAGAGAGAAAAAAAAGGAAAAACTCCTTTATAGTTTACTAGCATTAAATAACATCTTAGAAGAGAATGTCATAGTGATAGGAAAGCATGATAAGATCAGTAAAATGACAAAACAGTCAACCCCACATTCACAGTGGATATAATCAACTAGTCAAACAATAAAATTTTAAAATCTGTCTCTTACAATTTTTTTTTTGCTTTTCATCTCTTGTATTTTTTAATGATGGCATCTCCATTTTTGTTCCTGTTTTTCTGTCTAACCTAACAGACATATTTTGATAGTCTATATTCAAACACGAAGGTTTGAGAGATCAAGAGGAACCTACAAATAGTGCAGTATAAAAGGCCTGTGCAGCTTAAGACTTAAGAATGTATTGATGTCCAGAGGAAAACACCACTGATCAGCTCTTCCGATGCTCTCTTCAGGCAGTGATGACTTAAACCATCTATACCAAGAATGCTAGAAAGCTATAGAAGCAAATTGTTTTTCTTAAACATATATCACTTATCTTAGAGTTTAAAGACAGTGACTCTAGGGACGATTGCTATTTGTGTACATGGCTATAGAAGAGATAGGTGAACAAGTTACAGCATCCACTTCACGCATGTGAGTGGTGAGCTGGCTCTTCTGTGGTTGACAATGTGTCTTTTTAGTAGAGTCTGCATCTGCAGCCCTGCTTCTTAGAGACATAATTTATTTGATAGCCTTACTCAAGGAGAGAAACTACATATAGACATCTTCAGAAATATAGGACCATCTGGTTAGAATTACTTTTAGTGGACACATTGAGTATTAGTCGTTCATCGTTGATACCGTGAGCAGGAAGGACGTTATATTGGAATGCACAGCAGCAGTCCAGTCTGGGCAGTCACGTAGATGTCTTAGGCAAAAGTAAGTTTTCTTCCTAATGTTACTTTAGGTATTTGAGGCACGGCACCTGGTTTTCAATTCTTGCTGAATATTTCTTAATGCATACTTATAAGGAGCCTCATTTTAACAGGATCTTCTTTATTTGATCTACATCATTTGCAGCATTGTTTCTGTTCTTTAATTTAGTGAAGGGAAAGTTAATGATTGTACTCTTTGGAGTTGAAAGTCTGTGAATTTAAATATACATTATATAGAAGTCTAATAAATAAAAGATTCTTTTTTTAAAGATGGTCAAATACAAACTGAAAGCAACTACCATCTGTAGAAAATTTTTCATAAAAATCACTGTCTGCAGGAACAAAAGCGTATCATTGTATATACCAACCTTGCCTTATGCATTATCCAATAAGATGACATTTTAAAAGATTCACAGTGGGTAGCATATGGAGTACTCCATAAACACTGACTAGATTTAATAATGTTTGTATCACTGTTTGGGAACATGTACAAGGAATGCGACAGCCATATATTATTAACATCAAAATAACTCAGAAGAAAAGCTCCTAATTAAAGCAGGACTGATCTAGAAACTTAGCAAAATTGCAGCCAGAAATAACCACCTACCCACCTGCCTGAGACTTGGGACTTTCTTTTATGCATACAAAACAGACTTGCTTCCTAGGGCTGTGAGATGGCTGCTATGAAAATTATAATGGGCTGTGACAATACCATTTTCAGCTTGTCCAGAATGGTACAAAACCTAGTCTCAGAAGGACACATTGCTGCTTGAGTTAAGGTTTCAGCCAAGTGGCATCAAAGGAAAGCAAGATGGGGTCCACAGTTGTGCTGAGCTGCACTCAATGACTCTCCGTGATTGATTAATATCCTCCTGCTTGGCAAATGTGCATATATTAAGCTCAGCATCACAATAGCAAAGACTCACTCACGGCCTGCTGTGGTAATTGATGCCCACCTGTCCTGGGGGAGCAATGTATGTAGTGCTTTTGTGTTTTCATAGAAGGGGTCTCTGTGCTATTTTCACTGGGTCATTTCTAGAAGAGGGAAACAGTAACAAAGTAAACAGGAGGAGGTTGTTTAATTAGACAGTTTGAAATCTTGTTGAGAAAGAATCCCCACCACTTACAAACGGAACAGTTATAGTATAATTTCTATGCTTGCATTCTGAAATATAAGAATGTTCACCAGGTTTTATTTTTATGGACAAGTATCTGCAGGCTTAGGAAATTTCTTTGTTATGCATTTAACCCTTTTTCAAAGTTGACATTTCCCTAATACTTACATTGCCTTTTAATTTTTTTTTAAGTCTTTATTGAATTTGTTACAATATTGCTTCTGTTTTATGTTTTGTTTTTTTGGCCCCGAGGCATGTGGGATCTCAGCTCCCTGACCAGGGATCGAACCCACATGCCCTGCATTGGAAGGCAAAGTCTTAACCACTGGACTGCCAGGGAAGTCCCTTCATTGCCTTTTTAACTAGCATTTTTCATACCCTTCCCTATAATCCATTTAATTAATTCCTTCTTAATTAATTAATTGCTCCTCCAGAAGCAATCACTTTTCTTCCCTGTTGTTGTTAGCTTGGGGCATGTGTTTTTTTGTTTTGTAATATCAAAACATATAGGTATATAGTATTGGGGCGTCTAGTTTCGTCATATAATTATTTTGGTCTAAAATATATATTATTAGCTCCTTAAGTATTAGGTTATCTTATTGTTTTTTCCTAGATCTAGAATCTGTCATTGCTCTTGTTTAGCTTATATGCACCTAAGTTTCAGTCCAGTTTTAACAAAATGCCATTTTTATTAGCTGAAAGTTCTAAATCAGTAGTGAATGTGTAACTATTTTCTTTCTTTTCTACATGTTCTTTTTAGATATTTATCCTCATTTTCTACTTTTATTTTGACTGGGAAAAAAGTAATTTATAAGCTAAAAATATTAAAATATATAAATATTCTATTAATTTGATTCGTAAAATGAGCTCAAGGCGCTTCTCGTATATGTTAGACCAGGGGTCCCCAACTCCCGGGCCACGGATTGGTACTAGTCCACGGCCTGTCAGGAACTGAGCTGCACAGTAGGAGGTGAGCGGTGGGACCAGCAAGCAAAGCTTCATCTGCCGCTCCCCATGGATCCCCAATCCCCGTCGCTCACATTACCGCCTGCACCATCACCCCTTCCCCCCCGCCCCATCTATGGAAAAATTGTCTTCCACAAAACCAGTCCCTGGCGCCAAAAAGGTTGGGGACCCGCTGTGTTAGACTATATAGCCATATTCATCATTTTTTTTGCTAGTACATGAGTATTTTTATCTAAATTAATTTTCATCCACTAATGAGTATTAGGAAGCATTGTACATCATTAAAAGTCTTTATTCCTAGACTAAGTATTTCCCAAGAAGTGTTACTATATAAATATATTCTTTCCACCACCCCCCCTTCCATCAAAAAGTAGCTTTAAGGCATTATGATAAAAATGATAATGTATTTATAGAGATGGGATAAATCAAAAGCAGTAAAGATGAAAGAATCAGATTAGACATTCCATTTGCTTACTCAATATGGTGTCTTTTATGCCCAGGTTTCCATCTTTACAGAACTTGCTGGGTCTGTTTCACCCACACTGCAATCTATCTGATTTTCTTTTCTCTGCCATCTGCTGTTCAGTTAATACATGTTTAAATGTGTGTTTTATGCAAAATACTAACAGCCTAACATTTTGGCACACTTTGCTCTTATGTCTTGACAAAGCCTGGGCATTTGTGGATAAAAGAGATATATTTTTGTTTGTACATAGAGATGAGTGAAAATCACTCCCAGCTACTCCCCTCACTAAAATGAGAATACACTGAGATGCTAAAAGGAAAGTACCCACTTTAAAACAAACAAACACGAAATCTTATGTATGAGAGTGATTTAAATATTAATATACAAAAGAAGCATACATGAACAATCAGTATTTTTGTTTTGTTTTCAAGACTTTCACTAAACTGGGCACTGGTATATATAACCTATTCTATCACTTGTTTAGAGCTTATGCAGAGCTTTTGTAGAAGTATCTGAATTTCCTTAGACCAGCCAATGACTACTTCCAATATTTTCAGGCAGCAATAGGTCTTCCAGGGCACCCAGGTGTTATAAAGGGGAGGGCACACCAGAGGGAGCCAGCCGGGTTCTCTACTTTTAGAGTCAGCTTAATCATAGAATGATAGAATGTTTCTGTTGTTCTTTACTGTTCCCTGGGTAACTCTGCCTAATACTTAAAAGCCTTCTCTTGGCATTGTCACAAAGTAGCTCTAAAATGTGAGTCTCAAAATTTATCTAGGCACATCCGCTGGCATTCTTTCTGCCCTCGCTTCATTTCAAGACACACACACACACACACACACACACACACACACACACACACACACACACACACACACACACACATCCTCTGGGCTCCTAAGCAAAGTCTGTATACTAAGTTGACGGGGCAGGAGGTGGAGGGGAGGAGAAAGCCACCGGCCCCTCTACCTTGAGCTTGCACAGAACCGTGAGACTACTCAGACGTACAAGTAAAATTTCAGATTCATTTTATGTGTTTGGGTGTGTGTGTGTGTGTGTGTGTGTGCGTATGAACAGTTAATGACCTCAGTAGAAGTTTGCCCTTTTTTTAAAAATTGTGGTAAAAGATACATAAAATGAGATCTACCCTCTTAACAACATTTTAAGTGTACAATACAGTATTCTTAACCCTAAGTACAACGTTGTGTGGTACATCTTGTTACCAATTGAATTAGGCCCTGCTGCTCTCCACTTACAAAATCAAACTCATAAAGCTTTGGTAGAAGGGAAAGTTGTTTTTAATCAGAATGCCGGCAATCTGGGGAGATGGTGGACTCAGTGTCCCCGAAGAACCACCTCCAAAGATTCTGCTCAGCCATGAAAGTTTTAAAGGAAAGGGGGGGAAGTAATCTCAGTGAATCATTTAGATAGGGGGTCAGAGTCATCGCCATCCCCCACTGTGTGCAGGCTTGTTGACTCCTCGTGATCTTCCTCTAGACTTTATCTTGTTCACACAGTTTGGTCACACAGCTTGTTCGCGAGATTACCGAACGAGAAGCTAGGGAAGAGATCTGGTCATCTATTTATTTTTTATTCCTACTTCTTTGATCTACGAAAAGAACTGAGTTAGGCAAGGTATTGTGTGATTAAAAGATCTGAAAGGTGTGCTTGGGCTGGAGATGAGTAGAGCATGGGTGTTTCCGGTTAAAAGTTAGTTACCATATAGCTTTGCTGAAATGACAAGGAAAGGGGCTTCCCACTGAGGGCTGTTTCCTTCAAAGAGCTGCTCACAGTCTCTCGAAATTTTTCATCTTGCAGGACTGAAATTCTATACCCATTGTATGGCAACTCCCCGTTTTCCCCTCCCCTCAGCTGCTGGCAACCACCGTATACTTTCTGTTTCTATGAGTTTGATTACTTTATTAGACACCTCATATAAATGGTATCATGTAGTATTTGTCCTTCTGTGTCTGGCTTATTTCATTTAGCATAATATCCTCCAGGTACATCCATGTTGTAGCATATGACAGACTTCCTTCTCTTTTATGGTTGAATAATATTCCATTGTATGTATATGCCACATTTTCTTTATTCATTCATCTGCCCTGAGACATTTAGATTGTTTCCACCTCTTGGCTATTGTGAGTGATGCTGTAATGAACATGGGAATGCAAATATCTCTTTGAAATGCTTCCTTTTTTCTTTTTTTTAGTTCAAGTGCTGACTTTGAATAACACATTGACATTGAAATATATATGATTCCTAAGATCATGTAATTTTTTGAGATGTCAGAGACACCTAGACACAGCAAACACAGTGAAAGATAGATTCATAGTCCTAGTTTATATCCATGTCACAAATACAACGCTACTGAAGCTATTTTGTTATTGTTTTCCTATAGCAGAAAACTTTCACAGGCACATTTTTATCTTTCCAACAAAGGAGAGAAAAGAGAAGGGATGTGTTGTTTGGAAGTAATGCCACTGTATTTGAATAGCTTCTTCCACAGAAAGCATCTAAAAATGTCTTTCAGAATTAAATAATACAATTTCATATTTAAGACATACATTGATACTAGAGAAAACACAGCATCCATTAGTGATGCAGTAAAATTAATCAATTGTTATATATGTATATATACACGTACATACATAGGTCCATACATGAGCATACACATACATACATATTTAGGGAACCTTAAAAAAATGGATGAAGAGTTGCTGAAAAGCATAAGAAATGTGGTGCAAAAAACACAGCTTTGTCTGAGAAAATTCTATTGTAGCAAGAATAACATTTTCCTAGTGGAATGTCTGGCCCAGGGTTGGTCCAGAATAACTGGCCATATTGAATAAATGCAGGGAAACATTCTGAAATGTTTAGGTGCCATGACAGAGGTATTAGATTAATGGACTTTATATCCTGAAATGAACTTGTTTTCAACCTTGCAAAAAATTTTAGTAAGTGAGGAAGAGATTAGGCTTAGGGTTAGGGTTACATGATCATCTAAAAAAAAATTTATATAAGGTGACGGTATGGATAGATTCTGATAAGTGAACATAGATCTTCAAAGCTTAGAGAACTAGGAGTTGGAAGTTTAATGTCAGGGATGACAAACAGCCCAGATTGAAAAGAAACGAGCCATCAATAAGCAATTGGGTTAGAAATATAAAGTTGTGTTTAAATGCCATTATTTTATTTTGAGTAACATATCAGTCTTTGATAGTTTATTGTGGATTAAATTCAGGATGAGATTGCTCTGCACTTACAAGGTTCTTACCCTGTTTTAGAGATTATAGGACATACAAAAGATGTGCAAAATATATTTTTACCGCCAACTGCCTTCAAACTAGAATCGGAAGACAATATAAAATTAAGCAACTAGCTTAAATAATATATTCAAGTATTTCCATTAAAGAAATCAAAGTATTCACTTTTTCTCAAGTGCTTCCATTTTTACTGAATATTTATGGAATCAAGCATTTTACAGCTGGAAAGAACTTTACAGAATTTCTATTCTTGTTGCTCTATTTTACAGTTGCTCTATTTTACAGATGACCCTGTCCATGCAAAAAAGGGATTAAATCTCTTGCCTCAGTTCATAGGTCTTTCAAAAGCCCAGTTGCTTTTTATCTTTATGAGTAAACTTGCTTAAGAAGACTTTTTCCTTTTCGTTACCACTTCTTTACCTCGTTGGTGATTTTAATTAAGGAAAGATAAGCAAAAAATGATAAAGCATTATCTGCTGAATTTGAAACTACCACTTGAATTGAAAATGCATGGTTGAAAACTGTCTACAATTCGGTATACTAATCCCCAAACTTGAAATGGGGGCCCTTGAAAACAAATGTAGGAAAAATAGAAAAATTAAATGCTCAAAGAATTTACAGAATTATTTTACAGTAAACGATCAATCCCAAGCACCTAGACATTCATTTCAGAGCAGCAGACATGACAGAATTACCTGGTATAGTAAAAATTAAAAAATTAAAAACAAAAGGGTGCGCAGTAATGATGAGAAACATAGGAATTCTCAGATACTCGGCAACACCATTTATAACTAATTTCGTAACTGTGTACAGTTATTCTTGAGTCTGTAGTAATATGGCTCAAAGTCCTTTACACCCTGACTCTGTCACTACCCAAAACAATAAAACTCAATTCCCCAGGTTCATACCCTTTGGCAAAATTCGCACTGACTACATATTTTGCTTCATTGACATTTGTAGTAAAATGATCTTTTAAGATCATTGGAAACTGTTAGCAGAGACTGCGGAATCTGATATTTTGCTCTTTTAGCTGAAGTTATAATCCCAGGATAGTTTCTATTTAGGGAGAACATATCAGGGCCAAACATATTCAGACTAAGGGTATGTTCATTGAACCCACAAGAGTGTTGGGGAACAGTCTTGAGGTACTGTCCTGATCTAGATCTGAATGGATAAGGGGAAATCTTTGCTCCATTTGCCTTGGCTTTGCAGTTCTCACTGTCGCCATATAAGCTGATCTCCAAGTTATCAAGGAGGCCACTATTTCCACCTGCCTGTTAGATATTACCATCCCAGTGTTTCCTAGCTATCTCAAACTCAGTGTGTTCAAAACTATTTATTATTCTCCCTCTCTCCCTGCTCCACCCACACTAAATAATGTTCCCTTTCTTGTCTCCCAAGTTGTATTAAAAAACAAGTATACAGAAAACACACTTTGAGTTACTAGGGCAAGAAAACTCAAGTATCCTCAATACTTCCCTCTCTCTAACCACTAACATCTAGTCTAGTCACCATGTCCCAGGGTTCAATGTCTCATCTCTCCAAACCATCCTTTCCATGGTTGCCAGAGTGAGATTCCTACAAACCGTAAGATCATATTGCTTCTCTGTATAAAAACCATCGATTAGCCATTACCTCCAAAGAAGACTTGAAAACCTTAACATGCATTCAATACCTTTCCAGGTGTAGGGAAAGAAAGACTTGCCCTCCATGTTCCTGGGTTCAACAGCTGAGTCTATGAAACAAACTGACACTAGACAGGTTAGCCTGAAGATAAGGTATACAAATTTATTAAGATTTAATATTATGACATAACAGGGAGAAAAAAAAGTGAACACCCAACAAGCAGTGAGATTTGAGAGCTTATACAATATCTTAATAGGGGAAGGGGAGATGGGACGTAGGCCACTTAGAGGAGAGTAAAGGATTTTTAGGAAAGACGAGTGGAACCTCAGGAGGATAGATGGAAGATATAGTATGAGGCAAAGCTTGTCTGGGTGTGGTGCCAACTTCTAGTCTCCTCTCCTTTGATAAGAGTCATTCTTCTCTGGTTGATGAAACTCCCAGGGAAGAGGTTTATGACAGTTGAGTTCCTTTTGGAGGATCTGTCTTTATGCAGATAAGGGGAGTTCAGAGAAAGCCTCTCCCTGCATTTGCTGTTTTCCCAAGTGCCTCCAACTCAAAATAATTCTTATGCCAAATGGGCATATTTTAGGGTGGCCTATTCTGCCACCCATCACAGGCTGTCCTCCTCTACAGCTCCCTGCTTTCTCAATCTATGTTATCTTGGAATAGTCCAAGTTTCTTGATAGCTCCAGATACAGTTATACTTCTGCTCATGCTATTCTCCTTGCCTGTGGTGTCTTCTCTTTGGATAGAAAAATCTTTTCCATACCTCAAGATGGAAGTCGAAAGTTACTTCCTTCTGAAACCTTACCTAATAATCTCAGAATCACTTCTTTCTATGTGTTTCTATATTTTTCTGGAATTCCTTTGTGGAGCTTAGTTTAGTTTACCATGCACTTTTATTTATTTACTTATTTATTTTAAACAAGAGAAGCAGTATGGTGTGCTGGTTAAATTCATACTTTTATGTTATGGGGGAGCTATGGGGGTAAGGGTACCCAGGTTCAAATCCTGAAATCACCACTTACTGCGGAGATGGCACTGAGAAAGTCAATAGGCCTCCCTGAGGCAAATTTCATCATGTGTAAAATGGAGTTACTGATAGCATATATGCATCAGAGGGCCATTGGGAGGATTAAGTAAGACAACGTTTGTAAAGCATTTAGCTCAGTACCTGGTTCATTGTAAGAGTTCACTAAACATTTGTTCCTGCTACTGTTGCTCTGCTATTATTTATCTGTCTCCCAACACTATTTTGTAAATTCAGTGAGGGTTAGGAGCCATGTCTGGTCACTTTATTTACTTCCTGTTTCTCTACTTAATCTCCCAGTTTCTTATACATTGTTGCCACATGATAAATGATGCTGAGAGCTGAACGTGAGGTAGGGCTGGAGGTAGTACTTGATCTAATTAACACCTGTGTGTGCAGACTATGAATATTCAATAATAATACTGACATTCCAAAATATACACATCAATCTCAAAATTTTCTAATCATAACTCTTATGTTACTCTAAATGCAACTATTTATATGCCAGTCTCAATAGTTATGCGTTGCCTAACACCTGCTATTTTTTAACTGCCTTTGATACTATGTAAATTCTCAATAATTTATCAGATACACTTTAATTGGATGTTTACATAATATATACTCTTCTTATCAGTAGTTAGGAACTAGCAAGTAGACTTACTATCATTTGGACAGTATTCTATGTTGCATTAGTCCTAGGTTTTTTTCTTATTGTTGTTAGTGTACGTGTATGTGTTAATTTAGCTAGCATTTTTTATGCCTTTGAGCAAAAACAATTGGATGGTATCAGTTCCCTGTTTAAAACCCTTCAATGACTTACATCTGTCTCAGGAAAAATTTCAAAATGCTTAAGAGACCTGTAGAATCTGGCCCCTACGGACGTCAGGAACCATCTCTGTCCTATCTCCCACTTCCTCAATAGGCTCTAGTAGTCCAGGACTTTTCTCTCTCCTTTATGTTCCTACAGTATTTAATATCCTTCAGAGCCTTCACTCACCCTACTCCAGTGCTCCTCCTGGCTCTGCCCCTTCAGGTCTGAGTTTTAATATTTCACCCCTCAAGTGGCATTACCAGACTCCTGGCCCACCCGTACTCCCACAAGTCTAAGTTAGGTCTCCCAAATATACACTCTTTAACAACCTGTGCTTTGCAATCACAGTTTTCAATTTGTAATTTAAAATTTTTTCTACTTGTTTAATGTATGCTTTCCCATGAATCTGTAATCTCCATGAAAGCAGTGACCAGTGACTTTGTATCAATATTAACTGCTGTATCTTCAGAACCTAGAAGATACCTGGCACAGAGTAGGCACTTAATAAATATCTTTGACTAAATGAAAAATCACTCTGTTAGGTGTCTCAGAATGCAAAGCTAGAGTCTGTCTTCAAAGGAAGAGTAAAAAGAAATGTACACAAAAGGCACAGTGAGTGAATAATGAAATGAATGGGGTAGAGAAAAGTAGGAGGGCTTGAGTGTACCTTTTACCTCTATAATGATCATCACATTTGTGGCTTTAACTGGAAACTGATTTAAAAGCATTTTCTTTATACCCAGCCGACTCAGGCCATCTGTGAAAAAGTGGGCTCATTACAAAATTGGTTCATCTCTCTGGAAACATAATTGCCTCCTATATGTTAAAAACTGGAGACTGGTTCAGAATTCCTATCGTTGGCTATGCTATCTTTGTTATGTCATTTAAATGTCCTATGCCTAAGTTTTGTAATCTGATTGTTAAAAGAATTTTGTAGTCTAAATCCTGAACCATTTTAAACTATTATGTTGAACCCAATTGCAGGTTAATATATGTATTCTATATTGTTCTTATTAATGTTTCACATTTTAAAATATTCATCAGTGTGTATTTATCACATAATGTGTGGTCTCTAAGTAAATTCCAGCTACTTTAATATGCCTTAGTATTATTTTTTAAAGATAAATTTCTTTAAAATAGTAATCATTTTTGACTAAAAATTATATATTCAAATTAAATGAAAAAAATTAATATTTGTTTTTTAGCATTTAGAGACATCTTTTCTGACAGGTTATGGAAAGAGGAAATATTCTCTGTATTCTGTAATAGATTTTATATTTGTGACTTCCTTTTATTTAAATAGATAATTATGCCATGTTGCTAACTAAATCGTGTGTGAAGGTTAAGTGGATCTCAAGTTGATTTTTCCATGTTCTCAACAATCCAGCAGTAATGATATTTCGAATTTCAAGTTTTTTATTAAAATCATAACTAATGTACTGCCTATTAAGATGAGAAGTTGTAAGAACGGATTTGACTCAATTAGCTGTGAGGTACATAAACTCCTTCATCCCGTGCTCTGCTAATGCTTATTCCAGTTCTAATGGAACAAGTTTTCTGTATTAACAATTACTCTCCACATCAAGATTAAGTAAAATGACAAACAGTAGTGTTAGTACTCTGCCTAGTATTTGATGCAACAATGCTATTGTAGGGCAGGGAAAAGTTTTCCCCGGTCCTCATAAGGTCCCTGGCTGCATCTGAAAATTAAGATTGACAAAGAGAGATTAATGGGAGGAAAGCATACACATTTATTGAATATAAGTTTTATGTGGCATGGAAGCCTTCATTAGGAAATGAAGACCCAAAGAAATGGTTAAACCTGAGTGGTTTTATGCTAGGTTTGATAAATAGTGGAAAGTCATAGAAAGATATGAATGGGCAAATAGTATGAAGTATAGTAAACTGGGGGGAACTAAGAAAGGCCTGTTCATTCAGATACTTCTTGGTGTCCTTCCTCCATCTTGGAGATAAGGTTGTTCCTTTCTTTGGGATATAGGGAAGCTACCTCTCACGTCGGCGTTTTCTGACCTGTTTCAGGGGAGAAGAGCACTGATGTTCCTACTTCTTCCATTTTCGCAAATTCCTTCAGCTTAAAGTATTCAGTATGTCACCGTGCCATATTTTGGGGTAATGTGTTATGAACCCCATCAGCTATTGTGCCAGTTAGAGGGCAAGGGTTACAATACCTACCTTCAATCAATTTATAGACAGCTAATTATAGCTACTGAAAATAGTTTAAAACTATATATAATGTATATAAATATACACTATAAAAGTATAAAATAATATAAAAGTATTAAAAATATTTCCTATTTGAATATATGCCTATGGGTGAATTATAGCTATTTCAGGTTGAATTTCAAGTCCATACTATTATTATATTAGTAAGGAATATAATCTATAAATCTGTATATAGTCACATGAAAGCATAGATGATAAAAGCTTTAGACAATTCTGTGTAGTGTGTAAATACCAAAGTAATTGTGTGAAGACTGCTTCCCTATGTCAGATTTTCAAATAAGTTAATATAAAAATGCTCTGTGGGACTTATGATGTATGTTTTATAAATTGTTTACAGATTCATGATTGAGATCAAATGGTTTAAAATTAATAATACTTTTTAAAGGTTAACATTTTACCTCCTAGCTTTTTAAAATGCTGACCGCATTTTAGCTTATAAACCCTGCAACAAACACTTCTCTTAGAGAGAAGATGATGTAATTTTACAATAGTTCACAGTTATCTTCAAAAACTTCTAAGCTGGAAAAATCAGAAATGCTTGTCTTTGTAGAAAAATGAATCTGAAAGTCAACTAATAAAAGGAAAATTGCTCTCAATTGCTTTTTTCCCCTTACAACTGATAACTTTATATGCATTTGATATGCCCACTTTACCGCCTTAAGCTTCTATTTCTTTTAGTATATAAATTACTATGAATTACCCCTATCTCTGAACTTCATCTTGGAAAGATCATTGTTTTCCAGGGTTCTTCTCTCTCAATATTTCAAGGACTCCCAAGGTTGTTTAAGCAGGTGGGAAGAGGTCAGTCTACATTTTGGTCCCAGAATAGTCTAATCATCTTCCACAAAATACCTTATTCTTTGATACCAATACAGCCATTGTCACCATCTCCTGTGGCACTAAAGGCCAAGAAATCTGGGCATCCAGGAGCAAATGGCCTTTTCCTGCTGCTCTCACCATTCTCTTCAATAGTTCTTCAGGGAAAGGCATCAGAAGAGCTTCTAGCATTAGTTACACGGTGTGCCCATAACCGTCCTTCCTATTTCACCCTAAACATGGCCACTGCCTTCTCATTCCGTGCTCTCACAACCCAGCTAAGGGCAGGCTGCCTTGCCCAGAGAAGTCCATCACAAGAGTCTACAACATATTTTCTAAAGTCTCTCTTATAATGAAGCTTTAAATACTCCCAAATAGGAAGCAGCAGCTCAGTTCAAATCTCTACTTTCTCCCTCTTCTCTGTAGGCACAATCCCGTTATATGCACTTTACATTATAAATAGAACAGAATTCTGTAGGCAGCTATAAGGATGCCTTGTATCTCTATGACAAGAAAGTGGCTTTTGGCCTCTAGGATGAAAACTACCCATGAGCCACCAAATACCCTTTCATAAAATACATTTTCTAATAAATTATTTCTTTACCAGGCATCCCAGAAGATAACTTTAAGACTTATTTCCTTTAAAATGTATTTTCAATTTCAGGTCTCTATTATGGGAGATAAATAAAATGCCCAATTTAAAATGTTATCTACTAAAGTATCTACTAGGGCCACATCTAGGTCTAATTACACAAACAACTTAAACAGACCATCATTCTACTGATAAATATATTCTATTACATATATAGGTTTAAAATAAAATCAGTATGATTGAAGTCTCCCTTTAAAAATGAATTTAAAATGTAAAGATTGATGAAAATATGAGGGGATTAAATTTTTTTCTCAAGTATTCAGAAAATCACTATTAAAATATTCTCTATCAATAAGGTTTGTTGTGAAATTGGTTTATCTTAAGATGTATAAGAAGGGTTTTAGTTTCCCAAGTACCCAAGTCAAACCCATGGTGCATCTTCCAATGTGATGTTATAATGAGACTTTTCTCTTTCACCAAATATTTCTTGAGAAACTATAGCATAGTTGTTAAGAATATGAGTTCTGGACCCATTCTCAGTTTGTTCCCATTACTGTGATGTACCAGCTGTCTGATCTTGGGTAAATTCTTACCTCAGAAAACAGTTGTGAGGATTAATTGCATTAATCCATGGGAAGCGTTCACAATGACTCCCACAGAGTAAATTAAAACAAAAATAAATAAATAAAAGATTAGGTATAATGATCAATATTATTATTGTTGGTTTTAGTTATTTTTTCACTGCTACTATGTCTGCTACGTGTTTTAGGGGCTGATGATGTTACCAAATTCAGGTTCGGCTGCTTACCACTCTAAAGTCAATGATCAAGAGGCAAGTGTCAGTAGAAAGGAAAGGTGCTTTAATCAGAAAAGCTGGCAATCTGGGGAAAAGGTGGACTCATGACCAACTCCCAAGATTCTGCTTAGCCATGACAGTTTTTAAAGGGGAAAAGGAGGAAGAATCTCAGTGAATCATCAAGGCAGGAAGTTGGATTCTGCATCATTCTCCATTGTGTGCAGAGGGGCTGACTCTCTCTTCAGATGGTATCTTGCCTGTGTGATCTGCCTGCAGAATTGCTAAGGGGGCCGTTGGGGGTAGAGAGCTAGTCATTCTTTAACTACTTAATTCTTCATTCTTACTGCTTTTTTTTCTAGGAAAAGAACCAACAGGTCAGGCAAGGTGTGGTGTGCATTCAGGAGAGCATAAGTTAGGAGTTAGGCTAAATTACCTAGTGATCTCATTCTTATAATTAGGTTCTTTTAAGGTTAGAGGGGAACAGAAATGGGCAAACAGGAAAGGGGCAAAAGAGCTGCTTTCAGTGAGTCAGTGGTCAACAAGACAGGGAAGGTCTATTCTCCTGGGCTATATTTTTAAGTGAGGAAACACAGGCAATGAACAGGTAAATAAATAAAAGAGATAATGTCAGATAGTGATAAGTTCTCAGAATGAAATAAAATAGGCCAGAGTAATAGTGATGGGAGTGGACATTTTAGACTGGATGGTTGGGGGAAAGCCTCTCTGGGGAGGTGGCAGTTGAGCTGAGGTTGAATGGCCTGGTGAAAAAGAAACATTCTAGGAAGAAAGAAGAGCAAGTGCAAGGGCCCTGAATTGGATATGAGAGCTTGCTAGGCACAAGGAAGAGAAAGAAGGTTAATGAGCCTCAGCATAGTGCTTAAGAGGGAGAATGGGGTGAGATTAGGTTGCAGCGGTGGGTAAAGGCCAGATCATGTAGAGCCTCATAAACGCTGAGAAGAAAATTGGATTTTATTCCAAGTGTTGTGGGAAACTGTCAGAGGGTTTGCAGGAGAGGATTTACATTTGATATACCAATAGATGCCATGAACAAAAAAAAAAGTAGAGATGACAAGCAGGCAGTTGATTATAAAAGTATCTCAGGGGAGAGACTGGAGCTACAAGTAATTTGGGAGTCATCAATATAGATGGTATTTAAAGTCATGTGAATTGCTCTGGTCAGTTAGACTATAGACAGAGGAGTCAGGACCAAGCCCTCAGGGTACTCTAACATTTTATAGAAGTTGCCAGAGAAGGAGAGGAGGTAAGAGGAAAAACATTTTAAACATGAGGGTGTGTGTCATAGAAACTAAGAAGAGTGGCTAAATGTGTCAGATGTGGCTGAGACATCAAAAGGAGGACAGGGGGTGAATGTTTGATTTGGCAACATGAAGGTACATTGTCATTATAAATAGTACACTTCTACCATGTGAAAAGAATGTTAGACTAGTATCATGCAGGCGCCTATCATGATGTCTACTATAGGGGAGGAAAAATAATTGTTTCTCTACCCTACTGAGTAATTGGCTGAGGACCAACCCCACCACCACCACCGCTTCCCCGTAATACAAGACAGAATAACAAGAGAAAACCAGAGAGAAGTTAATAAACTTGAATACCTCATGTGTACCTGGGAGATACTCAGAGAAAAATGAGTAACTCCCCAAAGTAGCCTAAGTCACCAGCTTAAATACCATCTTCAGCTAAAGACAAATAAAAGATGTGAGGACACCCATAATGGGGGAGAGGGTTACAGGGAAAAGCACCATACACAAGGATAAGGTTTGTTCTGGAGGTTTGAATCTGCAACTTCACCAGTGATACTCCTGATACCCTTGATTCTCGGGTGTCCTCCTTCTTTTCCTGGTACAGAGAGGAAGACACCCTTACAAATGGAGATTTCCTTTATAAATGGAAATTTCCCTTTCAAATGGGTAACTTTTACTCTTCAGAGCTTTTCCTGTGTCTGCTGTTTTTCAATCAGCTCAAAATAATCTATGCCAAAGAAGCATATTTTGGGGTGGCACATCTGCTCACCTTCACTACATTCTAACCCTAGATCGATGAGTGCCTTTGTTTTTTTTTGGGGGGGGGATGTAATTTATTATGTTTACAGTTTTATTGATAAAATGAGTGCCTTTTATCTAGTTTCCACAGCTCTAAAAATGGAATAGTGGTATTTCTCTGCCTTTTTGACAAGGTTGTTATGAAGGATATGGAACATAGTGGAAGGAAAAGTATATCGTAAATGGTAAAGTCCTGTACAAATGCAAATTAATAAGTAGAATTATTTGTAATATTAGATTATAAACTGCTTCAGGGTCTGGATTAAGCATTTTTTTATAAATTTATTTATTTATGTTTTGGCTGCAATGGGTCTTCCTTGCTGTGCATGGGCTTTCTCTAGTTGTGGTGAGCGGGGGCTACTCTTCGTTGCAGTGCATGGGCTTCTCATTGTGGTGGCTTCTCTTGTTGCAGAGCATGGGCTCTAGGTGTGCGGGCTTCAGTAGTTGTGGCATGTGGGCTCAGTAGTTGTGGCTCGCTGGCTCTAGAGCGCAGGCTCAGTAGTTGTGGTGCACGGGCTTAGTTGCTCCGTGGCATGTGGGATCTTCCCAGACCAGGGCTTGAACCCATGTCCCCTGCATTGCTGCATTGGCAGGCGGATTCTTAACCACTGCGCCACCAGGGAAGCCCTGGATTAAGCTTTAATGATCATTGTATCAAGCACAATGCTTAGCATAATACTAACCAGTATCTTGCGTTTAGTGGTTGCTCAAAAAAAGAAAATAAAAAATGTCTTAAATGAAATAAAGACGTGGAAAGGAATGATGGTGTCCAGTTCTTTTTCACCTGCAGAATCCCAAGTAGGATTTGGTGGCAGGGTTGCTGTTGTGAAAGATTTCAGTGCTGACTCATGCCCTGTATCCCTTTTACAAAGTAATCACTGTGAAGAGAAGTAAAGGACTTGGAGACTGGGCTGCTTTCCATTTGTTATTTCTAAGTGAAACCATTCCCAGAATTTTTCAGATTTTCTCACTTTGGTATACAGACAGAATTTCTGAAATCAGTTTTTCTTCTAGGAGAGCAAATTTATGAAATTTTGTATCACCACATGGGCATATTTTAGCTGGTGAAAAATTGTGTTATGATAAATGGTAAATGTCCAGTTTTTTTGCCTTTTTTTTATCTTTGGCTTTTTCTGTGTGTTGTACAGGTGTTGAGCCTTCTGAAATATACACAGTTTAGTACCTTGCTGCAAATAGAATATAAGTAAGTGACCTTTGCAAAGCGTGTATTCTTAGCAAGTCTGGCATGAGTCTGTTTTATTTAGGCAAGAGAGACTAGAAAACAAAAATCTAACTTTTATTCTGTGCTGAGAAATAAAGAGAATTGTCTTATTTCTGCAGCTCTCAAACAGGATGTTCAACACACTTAAAAATCAAACAAATAGGGACTTCCCTGGTGGCAGGTGGTTAAGAATTTGCCTTCCAATGCAGGGGACACGTGTTCGAGCCCTGGTCCAAGAAGATCCCACGTGGCACGGAGCAACTAAGCCCATGTGCCACAACTACTGAACCTGCGCTCTAGAGCCTGCGAGCCTCACCTACTGAAGCCCATGCACCTAGAGCCCATGTTCCACAACAAGAGAAGCCACTACAATGAGAATCCCGCACACTGCATCGAAGAGTAGCCCCCACTAGCTGCAACTAGAAAAAGCCCACGCACAGCAACAAAGACCCAACGCAGCCAAAAATAAATAAATTAATTAATTAAAAAAATCAAACAAATATGATATTCTCAGAGGTAAAATCAGAATATGTAGGTAGCATTACATACAACCCTTTTGTTTGTAAAAAGCAAGTAGAATAAGTCAGAAATGCATTAATTCTTTCAGGTCTATTGACAGCAAAATGGACTTGAGGGTTGAAAGATTTAATGTCACTCCTTAGCAAGGAAGAGGTTGTTGTATGGCTAATGTGAATGCTAATACTTAAGTAGCATAAGAAGGAGCCTGTGAAGGGGAGCATCTCCCTTTTAAAATCCTGCTGTATCCTGTAAGTGTCAGCTGCAAAGTAATTTTCCAGAAATGGTCTGATTTCCCCACTGACTTCCATTGTGAAACTAGAGCTGTGTTCCCATGGAAAATAAATTTGGCCCCAGGTTATGATAAAACACACTGAAGAATTCAGAAAATTTTATAAAATCCAGCATTTCAAGACACAGTTATCAGTACCTGATAAAATAATACTATCACAAAATGTGAATACACTGCAGTAGATCTTAAAGTAGCACACCCCAAACTGTGCTATTATTCTTTTTTTAACAAGTCCAAGTCTAGTACCTTTACATTTAAAGACATTTTACTTCTGTGATCATTATTGATTTTTAATAGACTTAATTGTAAAAGGTAGATTTGCTTTCCTTTATATTCTTCATGGTTAGTCTACTTACCTTTTTGTGAAGCATTCTTTTTTTTGTGGCACGCAGGCCTCTCACTGTCGTGGCCTCTCCCATTGCAGAGCACAGCCTCTGGACATGCAGACTCAGTGGCCATGGCTCACGGGCCTAGCCGCTCCGCGGCATGTGGGATCTTCCCAGACTGGGACGTGAACCCGTGTCCCCTGCATCGGCAGGCAGACTTTCAACCACTGTGCCACCAGGGAAGCCCTTTTTCTGAAGCATTCTTATGAATTAACATTCAAAAGCTTTCAGCCATAGAAGAAAGACCAGAAGGAAATGTCCCAAAAAGTTCACAACACTGAGTTGTTGGAAAGTTTAGTTTACTTACGTTTTTATATTTCTAAGTCACCTAAAGAGATAATTTTCTATATCTGTATCTTCTATAATCAGGAATAAAGTCGATAATTTCTTTCTATAAATTTACACATAATGAGATACATTTAGTCAGACACATTTACATTCCTGGTTCATTTTCTGTTTGGTAGTAGTGGTAGTTGTTATCACTTTTTTGATAAAAATTTTAAAACAGTGATGTAATTAATTTGGGGATAAATAATTTTCAGGAGTATACTACTGAAAGTGTAGTCCTGGTGTTACCGAACCAAACTTGGGTCCTCTGGCCATGCATAGTAAAGCCAATCTACTGGCACCAGGTTGTGGTAAAGGAAAGTGCAGCATTTATTATAGGCGCCAGACAAGGAGAGTGGGTGTGGGTAGCTTGTGCTCAAAAGCTCCAAACTCCCAGAGGGTTTCAGGGAAGAATTTTTAAAGACCAGGTGAGGGAGGGGCGTTGCAGGGTGTGTGATCAGCTTGTGCACAGTTCTCTGATTGGTTGGTGGTGAGGTAACAGGGTGGTGTCACAGGGGTTAACACTGTCAATCCTCAGGCTCCAGTAGGCCTGCAGGGCTATGTGCTCAAGGTCACCAAGTAGTTAACCTCTTCCATTTGGTGGGGGTTTTAGCATCTGTAAAACAACTGAGGAAATGTGCATCAGATACTGTTATCTAAGCACTTAGAAAGGAGCTAAAGGAGAAGATATGGAGGAGGGGTCTGTCATGGGAAGGCCTCATTGGGTCCTGCTGGGTTACACTGGACTGGCAGCCTCAGTATCATCTGGGAACTTGTTAGAAATTGTAATCCTCAGGCCCATTGGCTCAGACTCAGCAAACAGCATTCGGGTTTGAACAAGCCCTTTGGGCAATTAAGGTTCTAGAGCTACAGCAGAATCTCTCTCCACCTCTCTCTCCCCTCTCGGTCCTTCCCTCTCCAAAGCTCTTCCTCTCCTCCCTTCTTTTTCTCTCTCCCTCTTTTTCCCCTCCTCATGTGGTATATATGTGTATATGTATATATACACACATATAGATACATAACCTATATATAGAATTCACTGTAACCTCTCCATCTATATAGAATATGTATTAAAAAAAGAAAATATATACTTTTTTTTCCCTAAGTTTTTCATTGCTGTTTGTTTCTACCCTATCTCCCTCCTAAAAAGATATGAGGCAGTTTTCTGGTGTTTATACTTCTGTGTTTTCATTTAGCAAACATGTTTTAGCAAATATGTTCTTCATGGTTATACATTAAATAGTTCTGCCTCATTTATAGATTTTCACAGCTCACTGACCAATATAATGACTCCAGCAAGTTGTTATGGGCTGAATTGTGTCCCCCCCCCATTCATGTGTTGAAGCCCTAACCCTCAAAACTTCCAAAATGTGACTGTATTTGGAGATAGAACATTTAGAGAGGTAATTAAGTTAAAATGAGGTCCTTAGGGTGGGCCCTAATCCAATATAACCAGTGTCCTCATAGGAAGTGGAGATTAGGACACAGACAACACGGACAGAGGGACCACCAGGTAAGGACACAGGGAGAAGGCAGCCATCTTCAAGCCAAGGAAAGAGGCCACAGAAGAAAGCAAATTTGCTGACACCTCGATATTGTATTGCTAGCCTGCAAAATTGTGAGAAAATAAATTTCCATTATTTAAGTTACCTGATCTGTGGTATTTTGTCATGGCAACCCGAGCAAAGTAATGCAGAAGTGTTTACAGAAATAATGTTATAATTCAGTCTTAACATCTAATGATTGCCTTTGAGGTACTATTGGATCATGTTCCTTAACAGAAAGCTACAGCTTTACAAAGAGTGCCAGAGAACAGTATGAAAAACTACTCACCATGCACAACAACATGATAAAGCTCTATGAGAATCTTGGAGAATACTTTATTTTTGACTCTAAGACAGTGAGCATAGAAGAATTTTTCGGTGATCTCAGCAACTTCCAAACTTTGTTCCTGGTAAGTAATACGTCTTAAAGCCTTGCAAGGCCTGTTGCTTTTGTTTTTAAATAATTTCTTCCATAGGCATTTTATTTTACATACCTACTGACCATATTGATTTCATGTTATAGCCCTTTAACAGGAATTGACAGATATTTTATACCTGTGACATGGATTAAAAATTGTTGGCTGGCTTAATGTATAATGGGAACCTAAATGAATTATCTTCAACTTTAGGAACACATGGGAATTTTACTGCTGAAATTTTATAGAAAATGAATGAATTGGTACTCAAATGACCCTGATTTTTTATACAGCATAATATTATAATTTGACCTAGATTAAAAATTAACATCTAAAATCATCTTTTACTCAATACATTAAAATGCTGTGACTGATGAATAAGTTTCTTTCATAGTCTAGATGAGAAACTGATTCTAAATTGGACTCTATATCAATAAATGACCTGGAATACCTAAAGTTTCTTTCAGAATGTGAGCGCTCCTTTTTCAAACTGTAACTCTTGAGGATAATGGTAAACGTTAGAATTAATCGGAGGTCGATCATCAGGGTGCCAGTTATGATGCTAGAGGGAAGCAAAAGCTTTGTTGTATAAATGCTGTGGGAATATTTCTCTGCATCCAGTGAAGGCATAGAAGAGCACAGTCTCCGATTATGATAGTAACAGAAAGATATGCACAAGAGTTGATATCAAACAGGTAAAAGTCCCTTTATGTTAAAGAAGGAATTCTAGCAATTATCCCCAGCAGGAAGATCAATCAACAAACTAATTCATTGTAGTTAGAGGTATGTTTCTATCCCCAAAGCAATCCTTCGCTAAATAAGACTCTCTCTCTTAATTGATGGTGTTGCTCCATGAAATCATTTGATTTTGGTGTGATTTGCACAGTCTATGAAATACAAATATACTTGTGGAAAGCACTTGCTTTCATCTACTGATTTAGGACAGACAACCGAGAGTACACCCTGGCTTTGATAATAGAAGCTAAACCAGAAACTTTCATAAATATGATCATTTGTGTTATTTTTTGCTGAGAATATTAGCTGATTTTTGTCTTAGGTCTTTGCCTCTTAATAGACACACATATTTAACTTTTTAGCTGGTCAATAAGTAGCAAAATATATTCTACTGGCAATGAGTGGCTTTTTCAAAACTTAGACATTAGGAACACACCCAGGTTATATTTACTTGGATAATTTTCAAAAAGAAAAAAAAAAATGTATGTTGAAAAGGGCCGGGGACTAGAAAATACACTTCAGTTGACACGGAAAAGATAAATCCAATGATTTTCTTTTTTGGTAGCATCAATGTCTATGGGTTAATAGAGATAAATAAATATAATTAATATTGTCAATCTCTATGAAAAAGGACCTTGTTTTTAACATAAATGGGATCCTAAAACACTGCCTGTCATATTATGTGCCCCCTACCTCCCCAATACATGGACATAGAGTAGAATTTGCTGTACTTCTCTCGCGTTGTAGCATTTGTTTAATTATAATTCCTGTGTGAAAGCCTATGTTTAGTCCTATTAGCCAAATGCTTAGAAGCCTTGCTAAGAACTATACTTGTATTATTTCTCAGTCATAGCTTAGTTTTAAAAAGGTAAGGATATTGTTGTTAAGAAGAACTGATTCTATGTCCTGGTGCTCTCACAAACAAGCTATGTGATTAGGTAAGTCATTTGTCTTTCTAGCTAGTTAGCTAGTTAGTTAGTTAGGAAATGGTGGGATTACACTACTGATCTCAAAGAACTTCTTTAGAGTCTATGAGTCATGGTGGGAATTTCAGAGAGTCATTTGTATTCCATACATAAACAGGATATATCTTTTTGTCTACTGGCTTCACTGTGGGTGTAGCTTGAGTACAGGGAAATTATTTGTCACAAATCATTCTCATTGTAAATAAGTTGACATTCTGAAGCCCGGTTGTGTGTGCATTTAAGTTAACTTCTTGAGAACCTGCTATGAGTTTGGGAGCTTTCAAAACAGGTGACCAGCTCCTACACTGTGTCTTGGCCAGCCATTGCCACCTGTCCTACAGAATACTACTGCTACCACTTCTATTTACCAATACTTTTAGACTTGCTGTCATGAGAAGTAGTGTGCAACTTTTTAGCTGTTTCGAACTTGAGTTGGTCACATAACCTCTCTGGGCGTTAGTTTCCTCATTTTTAAAATATGAGTGATAATTCCTGCCATGGCTTCCTCACCACGATGTGAAAACACCTCATAACCTATGTTGTGCAGATGGAGAGTATTATTAGCCATTCTCTGCCTGTCCATTCAATTATTACTTATTGAGAACCAACTTGATTTTGGTAATGCTTTAGTCCAGAGACAAAAGGAAGAGAATGGTTTCTATCCATGAGTGGAGGGCAACTGACAAATGCAATATAGTTTGGTAAGTGCTGCCATAGGGTGCTATCGTAATACAAAAGAGGGGCTGCCTAACCCTGCCTGAGCTGGCCAGAGAAGCCTTCATAGGGAAAGTGACATTTAGACAGTCTGAAAAAATCCATAGGACTTTGACAAGCTGACTTTGACAAGTAGGTTTAAGGGTTTTACACCTGACCTATAAGCCGAAGACTCCTAAATCAACATCACCAACTTCAGTCAATCATCTATGCTCTCCATGTCCCTGTTTCATAGTGAGCTTAAAGTGATTTCACTCTCCCAGGGGAGGGAAGAACCTTGAAAGAGAGACAAAAGTTGTCATCGCCACAAGTTCCCATTTTCTTAGTGCTTTGTGTGTTTGGCCCCAGGGTTCTTGGCGCTTAAAAGCATATTGGACTATAGATGGAAGCAATAAAATACCAGTAGTGCTGAGAAGAAAATAAGGGTTCTGATTCATGTGCTACCAAAAATTACTTCCAAATGAGCTCAGAGTTTCATCTTGGGAGATCTATTTGGCATGTGTAGCATAAACAAAATACAGATACCAAAATAATCTTCCTGAAAGAGATAACCTCTAAAAGATGGGGCAAATGTAAATAAACAAAAAGGGTTGACATTATGGATTAAGACCTTTTTCAAAATAATCACATTCAAATGAATGAAAGCAAAATTGGGCAATCTCTATGAGATGCTGCTCTATAAATTATTCATTATCATTCATATTACATATTACTCAACTAATAAGGATATTGAAGATGTTCAGTTGAATGCCCTATATATTGTCATGAAGATATATGTAATTGGAAACATTTCTAAATTCAGAATTAAGATTCTCTTTCTAGTTAGCTTCTCTGAGAGCAAGAGAGTTTTAAAAACTGCTTATAATATAGGCAAGGTTAATTAATAATCCCTAAATTTAAGTTGAATATTTTGTAGAAGAAAAATTCCAGATTTACATAATATCAAAACATCTCTTTTGCTTATTCTCCTTTATGCTTCAGTCATTTAGTAGTTGACTGCACAGTCTTTTTTCTTTCAAGATATTTGGAATAGAATGTTCAAAATCAGTGAACCTTGTGTGTTTCACCACCATGCAGCATCTTGCTTAGGCATAAAAATTATTTTCAGCTGTTGGGAAAGTGTTTGAGGCAAGTATTATATACTTCAATAACTTTCATAGCTCCAAATAAATTATAGAAAATATTTCTTTTCTCTTTTAAATCTGTCAGTTTCCTGCTGCTTCTGTGTGTTTTTGTTTTGTTTTTTAAAGAACAATCTGTTACTCAGGCACTCAGTAAATATTTGTTGTGTGAGCGTCCTCATTCTATATCTTATATACTAGAAATAGAGGAACAAGGCTTTATAGGATTATTAGATCCATTGGCCTAACTTAAGAAGAAAATGTTACCATTACTGTTAATCAGGCTAGCAGATCTCCCCTCAACAAAATAAGTGTTTGCTACTGTTCATTTGATAACTAAACTTTAAGAATTTTTTTTTTAAAAATCAAGACTTTAACAATTTTTCAACAGCTCTTAGATGAGCGTTAAAATGGCTAAGTGTTAGGAGGCTAAGTGATATCTATAAATCATGGCATTTTATGCCATTGTTCAGTCTTGTTGCTTCTACCTCCTAAATATTTTTGGACTTCACTCATTTCTCTCCAAGCCCACTGACGCTACTTTAGTTCTGGGCCCCTGCCATCTCTCAGCTGGACTATTAATTACAATGATGTCCTGACTGGTCTCTCTGCCTACTTCTCCTACCATTTCTAACTTCTAATCCATTCCCCACATTATAGTCAGAGTAAAAGTTAAAAAACCAAACAAACAAGATAATGTTACTTTCCTAACTTATGATTCTTTAATGACTTGTGTCCTCAGGATAAAATCTAAACTGTTGAAAATTAATATGGTTTACAAAATCAAAAGAACTAAGATTACTTAAAGCCCAGACCATCCTAAGGTTGGCTGAATAAGCCATAATCACTTGAACTCTCCTTCCAGACTGGGAAAAGTCAAGTATTGACAGTGGAGGCAGCAGAACAAAACAGCAGTAAGTGCCTAAGAGGACCTGAGCCTCTTACAACAGAGAGAAACTTTGGGAGCACAGTATCCAAGGCTCAGTAAATGAAGGCTGGGAGGCAAATGTGTGATTGTCATCTTGTGTTAATTGCTCCCTAGCTAGTGCAGCATGGAGAGTTATGACAACCAAGGTCGCTCTTATCTTAATTCTTAGTTAGGGATGTTCTTCCTTCTGTCTTAAGTAATTGTTCTTTTAAAATCTAACCTTATCTGAAAGCTCCTTGTAGCCATTTTGGCTTATGGAGATACTTAATTTTGAGAAGCTCTCATTTTCCTCAAGCCATCTTCCTCTTTACAAGGACTCAATCGTGTCTAAATCTAAACTATAATTGGAAAGCAAGGTGAGCATCTGCATCTGCACTCAAAGGCTAAATTGATAATATAGAGAACATTTTATTCATTCATTAAAGGCATTTTGCCTTTAAAGAAATGAGGATGAATTTTTGCATAAAAAGACTGTGTATATAATTCCTGATCCAAGAACACTAAGTTATTTTGAAACATTTTTAAGCCTTCAATTCACGAAGCACTTGACATTTAAAGGAAATTTTAGTACAGTATTGTAAAAATGGTGGACTTATGTTAGAAACCAAATATGTTCTTGAGCAAAGAAGTCTTAATCAGTAATATAAACTCTATTATCTAGAATTCCGTCATCCAAAATCTCTATTAGATGCCTCAAAAGTTGATGCATACTTGCTTTGCCAATAAAATGGTAATTAATATTATGAAGATGCCCCTGAGAAACAGCAAAGACCCTGATGTGCCTCTTGAAATAATATAGTTTTATTTGTAAGCTAACTGTCTCATCACCTGTGAATTCAGATGTTTACACTAGTAACAATAATCCAGATATCCCAGATTATCTCTTCTTTACCCCCACTGGCAGGACTCAAGCTCTCTGCAAAGTCTCCACTCCCACAAGTACATCTGGAGTCATCTCATATGGGCTCAAACATGTGTTATCTATAGTCACTGCTTGACATTTGCCTACACATATTTGAGTGCCTCCTATTCTAGGGTGATGAGAATATAGCATTAAACAAAATAGACAAAGTCCTGCCTTTCCTGTCCTCCTGCAGCTCCCGCTCCCCTCTGCTGAATGCCTTTTGCTGGCAAAGCTGCTTGAGTTGCCCTCAATGATAATGGCCACATCCGGGCCAAGGTTGCAGTCTCCTGCTGCTCTAATTTTGCCATCAGTCCTTGCAGTACTTGAGTGTGGGGTTATGCTCAGTGCAGACGTAGCCACGCTTCCCGAGACCCTTCTTAAAAAGTTTATTTCTCATTTCTTCTGATCCCTTTCTCCTTGGAGGCTTAAAAGTTTTTTTTGAAGTCCTAGAGACCTAAAGGGGATCCTAAAACCATAATCCCCTCCATTGCTCTTCTTCCTCACTTTTGTTCAGGCACCTAGGCAGGTATCTTCCTTTTCCTAGAAGCCAGGGATAAATGAAGTACGAGCATAAATCCCTTCATGCAGATAGAGCCCTAAGGGCCCACCAGCTCCCCCTATTTAATCACACACACCGAGATAATTCCCTTTGAGCTCAGATGGGACCACCCTGGCTACATAGCCTTAGGTTTATTTTGAGCTATTGCAACTCTTTGAAAATAGGCAATCCATGTAAAATACATGGTAACTCTATTAAGCAGAATATTTGACCAGAATACTTCATTCCCCAGCTGTGCCGGAGAGCAGACTTTACTGTATTATACAGACATCATTTAATTCTTCTTTAGAAAAGGATGTCACCTATCAACTGTGATATTCTGTTTGACTGTTTTTATTTTGGGCCAGAAGTAGATGCCCTATTTTTCTGAGATGATTGTTCCTTGTATAAAAAAGCTAAATATTATATCATAAGTAACTAAAGGAATATGTAATGATGGCATCCATGGTTTAAAGAAAACCCACATTCCCCAACATGAGAAAAATGCTTACTGGTATAAATGGTTTTTAAATGGGTGCACATTTTAGATTAATATTATAAAAATTTAGGATATCATAAATATTTCTAAAGATATTTCTCAAAGTTATCAAAATTGTTTATGGCAAGCTGGATATTGCCCTTTAGAAATCTAAGACAACATAATACCTAACACTGAAAATATTGACAAAATCAGTTCAATGCCTACTTTTCTCATTAAAGTCTAGTAATAACTAGAACCAGGAAACAAAATGCAATATCTTTAGTTCTACCAATAACACCTCACATAGAATTTTTCAAGGAAGTGTTCCCCATAAATAAGTTATTATTGAATTATGTTCAAACAACAGGAAGTGATGCTGAAACTCGGCCTCTGTGCACTGGTGCCAGATCGAATTTTGGAGACAGAGTTTTGGGTGAAGTAGAGAAAAATAGCTTTATTGCTTTGCCAGGCAAAGGGGGACACAGCAGGCTCATGTCCCTCAAAACTGTGTGTCCCAACCTAGAGGAGTTTGGTGAGGACTTTAACAGCAATGGTTCAAGGGCAGCGTTGCTAGTAAGTATCAGGGTATGTGCAGGGTCTGCATTCCTTGAATCTGGCCTCCCGTGGTTTCCCGATGAGCTGTGGTTCTTTTTTTTTTTTACATCTTTATTGGAGTATAATTGCTTTACAATGGTGTATTAGTTTCTGCTTTATAACAAAGTGAATCAGTTATACATATACATATATTCACATATCTCTTTACTCTTGTGTCTCCCTCCCTCCCACCCTCCCTATCCCACCCCTCTAGGTGGTCACAAAGCCCCGAGCTGATCTCCCTGTGCTATGCGGCTGCTTCCCACTAGCTATCTATTTTACGTTTGGTAGTGTATATATGTCCATGCCACTATCTCACTTTGTCACAGCTTACCCTTCCCCCTCCCCATATCCTCAAGTCCATTCTCTAGTAGATCTGTGTCTTTATTCCTGTCTTACCCCTAGGTTCTTCATGACATTTTTTTTTCTTAAATTCCATATATATGTGTTAGCATACGGTATTTGTCTTTCTCTTTCTGACTTACTTCACTCTGTATGACAGACTCTAGGTCCATCCACCTCATTAAAAACAGCTCAATTTCGTTTCTTTTTATGGCTGAGTAATATTCCATTGTATATATGTGCCACATCTTCTTTATCCATTCATCTGATGATGGACACTTAGGTTGTTTCCATCTCCGGGCTATTGTAAATATAGCTGCAATGAATATTTTGGTACATGACCCTTTTTGAATTATGGTTTTCTCAGGGTATATGCCCAGTAGTGGGATTGCTGGGTCATATGGTAGTTCTATTTGTAGTTTTTTAAGGAACCTCCATACTGTTCTCCATAGTGGCTGTACCAATTCACATTCCCACCAGCAGTGCAAGAGTGTTCCCTTTTTTCCATACCCTCTCCAGCATTTATTGTTTCTAGATTTATTGATCATGGCCATTCTGACTGGTGTGAGATGATATCTCATTGTAGTTTTGATTTGCATTTCTCTAATGATTAATGATGTTGAGAATGCATTCATGTGTTTGTTGGAAGTCTGTATATCTTCTTTGGAGAAATGTCTATTTAGGTCTTCTGCGCATTTTTGGATTGGGTTGTTTGTTTTTTTGTTATTGAGCTGCATGAGCTGCTTGTAAATTTTGGAGATTAATCCTTTGTCAGTTGCTTCATTTGCAAATATTTCCTCCCATTCTGAGGGTTGTCTTTTTCTCTTGTTTATGGTTTCCTTTGCTGTGCAAAACCTTTGAAGTTTCATTGGGTCCCATTTGTTTATTTTTGTTTTTAGTTCCATTTCTCTAGGAGATGGGTCAAAAAGGATCTTGCTGTGATTTATGTCATAGAGTGTTCTGCCTATGTTTTCCTCCAAGAGTCTGATAGTTTCTGGCCCTATATTTAGGTCTTTAATCAATTTTGAGCTTATTTTTGTGGATGGTGTTAAGAAGTGTTCTAATCTCATACTTTTACATGTACCTGTCCAGTTTACCCAGCACCACTTATTGAAGAGGCTGTCCTTTCTCCATTGTACATTCCTGCCTCCTTTATCAAAGATAAGGTGACCATATGTGCGTGGGTTTATCTCTGGGCTTTCTATCCTGTTCCATTGATCTATCTTTCTGTGTTTGTGCCAGTACCATACTGTCTTGATTACTGTAGCTTTGTAGTATAGTCTGAAGTCAGGGCGCCTGATTCCTCCAGCTCCATTTTTCGTTCTCAAGATTGCTTTGGCTATTCAGAGTCTTTTGTGTTTCCATACAAATTGTGAAATTTTTTGTTCTAGTTCGGTGAAAAACGCCAGTGGTAGTTTGATAGGGATTGCATTGAATCTGTAGATTGCTTTGGGTAGTAGAGTTATTTCCACAATGCTGATTCTTCCAATCCAAGAACATGGTATATTTCTCCACCTATTTGTATCATCTTTAATTTCTTTCATCAGTGTCTTATAATTTTCTGCATACAGGTCTTTTGTCTCCTTTGGTAGGTTTATTCCTAGATATTTTATTCCTTTTGTTGCAGTGGTAAATGGGAGTGTTTTCTTGATTTCCCTTTCAGATTTTTCATCATTAGTGTATAGGAATGCCAGAGATTTCTGTGCATTAATTTTGTATCCTGCTACTTTACCAAATTCATAGATTAGCTCTAGTAGTTTTCTGGTAGCATCTTTAGGATTCTCTATGTATAGTATCATGTCATCTGCAAACAGTGACAGCTCTACTTCTTCTTTTCCGATTTGGATTCCTTTTATTTCCTTTTCTTCTCTGATTGCTGTGGCTAAAACTTGCAAAGCTATGTTGAATAAGAGTGGTGAGAGTGGGCAACCTTGTCTTGTTCCTGATCTTAGCGGAAATGCTTTCAGTTTTTCACCATTGAGGATGATGTTGGCTGTGGGCTTGTCATATATGGCCTTTATTATGTTGTGGAAAGTTCCCTCTATGCCTACTTTCTGCAGGGTTTTTATCATAAATGGGTCTTGAATTTTGTCAAAAGCTTTCTCTGCATCTATTGAGATGATCATATGGTTTTTCTCCTTCAATTTGTTAATATGGTGTACCACATTACTTGATTTGCATATATTGAAGAATCCTTGCATTCCTGGAATAAACCCCACTTGATCATGGTGTATGATCTTTTTAATGTGCTGTTCGATTCTGTTTGCTAGTATTTTGTTGAGAATTTTTGCATCTCTATTCATCAGTGATATTGGCCTGTAGGTTTCTTTCTTTGTGACATCCTTGTCTGGTTTTGGTATCAGGGTGATGGTGGCCTTGTGGAATGAGTTTGGGAGTGTTCCTCCCTCTGCTATATTTTGGAAGAGTTTGAGAAGGATAGGTGTTAGCTCTTCTCTAAATGTTTGATAGAATTGGCCTGTGAAGCCATCTGGTCCTGGGCTTTTGTTTGTTGGAAGATTTTTAATCACAGTTTCAATTTCAGTTCTTGTGATTGGTCTGTTCATATTTTCTATTTCTTCCTGGTTCCGTCTCAACAGGTTGTGCATTTCTGAGAGTTTGTCCCTTTCTTCCAGGTTGTCCATTTTATTGGCATAGAATTGCTTGTCGTAATCTCTCATGATCTTTTGTATCTCTGCTGTGTCAGTTGTTACTTCTCCTTTTTCATTTCTAATTCTATTGATTTGAGTCTTCTCCCTTTTTTTCTTGATGAGTCTGGCTAATGGTTTATCAATTTTGTTTATCTTCTCAAAGAACCAGGTTTTAGTTTTATTGATCTTTGCTATTGTTTCCTTCATGTCTTTTTCATTTATTTCTGATCTGATCTTTATGCTTTCTTTCCATCTGCTAACTTTGGGGTACTTTTGTTCTTCTTTCTCCAATTGCATTAGGTGCAAGATTAGGTTGTTTATTCGCGATGTTTCCTGTTTCTTAAGGTAGGATTGTATTGCTATAAACTTCCCTCTTAGAACTGCTTTTGCTGCATCCCATAGGTTTTGGGTCATCGTGTCTCCATTGTCATTTGCTTCTAGGTATTTTTTGATTTCCTCTTTGATTTCTTCAGTGATCACTTCATTATTAAGTAGTGTATTGCTTAGCCTCCATGTGTTTGTATTTTTTACAGATCTTTTCCTGTCATTGATATCTAGTCTCATAGCATTGTGGTTGGAAAACATACTTCATACAATTTCAGTTTTCTTAAATTTACCATGGCTTGATTTGTGACCCAGGATATGATCTATCCTGGAGAATGTTCCATGAGCACTTGAGAAAAATGTGTATTATGTTGTTTTTGGATGGAATGTCCTATAAATATCAATTAAGTCCATCTTGTTTAATGTATCATTTAAAGCTTGTGTTTCCTTATTTATTTTCATTTTGGATGATCTGTCCATTGTTGAAAGGGGGGTGTTAAAGTCCCCTACTATGAATGTGTTACTGTCGATTTCCCCTTTTATGGCTGTTAGTATTTGCCTTATGCATTGAGGTCCTCCTATGTTGGGTGCATAAATATTTACAATTGTTATATCTTTTTCCTGGACCGATTCCTTGATCATTATGTAGTGTCCTTCTTTGTCTCATGTAATAGTCTTTATTTTAAAGTCTATTTTGTCTGATTTGAGAATTGCTACTCCAGCTTTCTTTTGGTTTCCATTTGCATGGAATATCTTTTTACATCCCCTCACTTTCAGTCTGTATGTGTCTCTAGGTCTGAAGTGGGTCTCTTGTAGACAGCATATATATGGGTCTTGTTTTTGTATCCAATCAGCCAGTCTGTTTCTTTTGGTAGGAGCATTTAATCCATTTACATTTAAGGTAATTATCAATATGTATGTTCCTATTCCCATTTTCTTAATTATTCTGGGTTTGTTTTTTTTTAGGTCTTTTCCTTCTCTTGTGTTTCTTGCCTAGAGAAGTTCCTTTAGCATTTGTTGTAAAGCTGGTTTGGTGGTGCTGAACTCTCTCAACTTTTGCTTGTCTGTAAAGGTTTTAATTTCTCCATCAAATCTGAGTGAGATCCTTGCTGGGTAGAGTAATCTTGCTTGTTGGTTTTTCTCCTTCATCACTTTAAATATGTCCTGCCAGTCCCTTCTGGCTTGCTGAGTTTCTGCTGAAAGATCAGCTGTTAACCTTATGGGGATTCCCTTGTGTGTTATTTGTTGTTTTTCCCTTGCTGCTTTTACTATGTTTTCCTTGTATTTAATTTTTCACAGTTTGATTAATATGTTTCTTGGCGTGTTTCTCCTTTGATTTATCCAATATGGGACTCTCTGTGCTTCCTGGACTTGATTAACTATTTCCTTTCCCATATTAGGGAAGTTTTCAACTATAATCTCTTCAAATATTTTCTCAGTGCCTTTCTTTTTCTCTTCTTCTTCTGGAACCCCTATAACTCGAATGTTGGTGCGTTTAATGTTGTCCCAGAGGTCTCTGAGACTGTCCTCAGTTCTTTGCATTCTTTTTTCTTTATTCTGCTCTGCAGTAGTTGTTTCCACTATTTTATCTTCCAGGTCGCTTATCCGCTCTTCTGCCTCAGTTATTCTGCTATTGATCCCTTCTAGAGTATTTTTAATTTCATTTACTGTGTTGTTTATCGTTGCATGTTTCCTCTTTAGTTCTTGTAGGTCCCTGTTAAATGTTTCTTGTATTTTCTCTATTCTATTTCCAAGATTTTGGATTATCCTTACTATCATTATTCTGAATTCTTTTTCAGGTAGACTGCCTATTTCCTCTTCATTTGTTAGGTCTGGTGGATTTTTATCTTGCTCCTTCATCTGCTGTGTGTTTTTCTGTCTTCTCATTTTGCTTATCTTACTGTGTTTGGGTTCTCCTTTTTGCAGGCTTCAGGTTTGTAGTTCCCGTTGTTGTTGGTGTCTGTCTCAAGTGGCTAAAGTTTGTTCAGTGGGTTGTGTAGGCTTCCTGGTGGAGGGAACTAGTGCCTGTGTTCTGGTGGATGAGGCTGGATCTTGTCTTTCTGCTGGGCAGGTCCACGTCTGGTGGTGTGTTTGGGGGTGTCTGTGGACTTATTATCATTTTAGGCAGCCTCTCTGCTAATGGGTAGGGTTGTGTTCCTGTCTTGCTAGTTGTTTGGCATAGGGTTTCCAGCACTGTAACTTTCTGGTGGTTGAGTGAAGCTGGGTGTTGGTGTTGAGATGGAGATCTCTGGGAGATTTTCACCATTTGATATTACGTGCAGCTGGGAGGTCTCTTGTGGACCAGTGTCCTTAAGTTGGCTCTCCCACCTCAGAGGCACAGCACTGACTCCTGGCTGCAGCACCAAGAGCCTTTCATCCACATGGCTCAGAATAAAAGGGAGAAAAAGTAGAAGGAAGGAAGGAAAGAAAGAAAGAAGGGAAGGAAGGAAGGAAGGTAGGAAGAGGATAAAAAAATAAAATAAAGTAAGATAAAATAAAATAAAGTTATTAAAATAAAAAATAATTATTAAGAAAAAATATTATTTAAAAAAGAAAAAACGGATGGATAGAACCCTAGGACAAATGGTGAAAGCAAAGCTATACAGACAAAATCTCACACAGAAGCATACACATACACACTAACAAAAAGAGGAAAAGGAGAAAAAATCATAAATCTTGCTCTCAACGTCCACCTCCTCAGTTTGGGATGATTCGTTGTCTATTCAGGTATTCCACAGCTGCAGGGTACTACATCAGGTTGATTGTGGAGATTTAATCCGCTGCTCCTGAGGCTGCTGGGAGATATTTCCCTTTTCTTCTGTGTTCACACAGCTCCCAGGGCTCAACTTGGGATTTGGCCCTGCCTCTCCATGTAGGTCGCCGGAGGGCATCTATTCTTCGCTCAGACAGCATGGGGTTAAAGGAGCAGCTGATTCTGGGGCTCTGGCTTACTTAGGCCAGGGGGAGGGAGGGACACGATGCGGGCGAGCCTGCGATGGCAGAGGCCAGCAGGACATTGCACCAGCCTGAGGCGTGCCGTGCGTTCTCCCAGGGAAGTTGTCCCTGGATCCTGGGACCCTGGCAGTGGCGGGCTGCACAGTCTCCCCGGAAGGGAAGTGTGGATAGTGACCTGTGCTCGCACACAGGCTTCAGAGGTGGCTGCAGCAGCAGCCTTAGCATCTCATGCCCATCTCTGGGGTCCGCGCTGTTAGCCGCGGTTCGCACCCATCTCTGGAACTCCTTTAAGCAGAGCTCTTAATCCCCTCTCCTTGGGCACCAGGAAACAAAGAGGGAAGAAAAAGTTTCTTGTCTCTTCAGCAGGTCCAAACATTTTCCCAGACTCCCTCCCGGCTAGCCATGGTGCACTAACCCGCTGCAGGGTGTGTTCTCCCCGCCAGTCCTCTCCCTGCGCTCAGACTGAAGCCCCAGCCTCAGCTCCCAGCCCTGCCCACCCTGGTGGTTGAGCAGACAAGCCTCTCGGGCTGGTGAGTGCTGGTCAGCACCGATCCTCTGTGCAGGAATCTCTCCGCTTTGCCCTCCGCACCCCTGTTCTTGTGCTCTCCTCCGTGGCTCCTAAGCTTCCGCACTCCGCCACCCACAGTCTCCACCCACGAAGGGGCTTCTAGTGTGTGGAAATCTTTCCTCATTCACAGCTCCCTCCCACTGGTGCTGGTCCCGTCCCTATTCTTTTGTCTCTGTTTTTTCTTTTTTCTTTTGCCCTACCCAGGTACGTGGGGAGTTTCTTGCCTTTTGGGAGGTCTGAGGTCTTCTGCCAGCGTTCAGTAGGTGTTCTGTAGGAGTTGTTCCACGTGTAGATGTATTTCTGATGTATCTGTGGGGAGGAAGGTGATCTCCACATCTTACTCTTCCGCCATCTTCCCCCTCCTCGAGCTGTGGTTCTTGAGGTTATCAAACTATGACCTTCTCTCTGGAATGAAGACTGCTTCATCAAGTAGTTCATCTTCCATTTGTTGGGAGTTTTAGTTCTGCAGAAGAGCTCAAAGATACTGTTATGTGTATCCCTTCAGGTGGAACCAGGACCATGCCCCAAGGCTGCACTGTTGTTTCTTGGCTGCCCCTCCTTTGTCTCTGCATCTCCTCCCTTCCCTGATTAGTAACTGTTTGAATCTGCCCTTTGGAACTCAGAGAAGGTCACGGAGGCTGGAGTTTATTCTCTACAAACAAGAAACAGGGGACACAGAAAGGCTTTCATGCCCAGGAACCCCACAGGGTCCTGTTCGGTTTCACTAGCAGGAAAGTTATAAGATAAGCGGGAAAATTTATGAGCTTACCTTTTCCTGTGGCCCTGAGATTGGTCAAAGCTATTGATTGTTATCAAAGCCTGCCTGTTAAAACCTGAGCAGGAAGATTCCAGAGGTTAATGCTCCTGGTATCACCCTCTCAGCTTGCTGTTTTTCTTCATTGTGCTTCATCCTCATTTGTGTATCAGAAAACATGCCCTAGTCCCTGTGCGAGGCAGTAGGAGGCAGGACTCTCCCTGGAACCCTGCCCATGGAGCTCCTTTTGCCCAATATGTCTCCTCTCTCTTCTTCTCCTCCCCCCACTTCCTCTCCAGTTGCTTTAACAACTTGTTCAAGTCACTTCATCTAAGAAACCCTCCCTACTGCTCCAACTTTAGCCTAGATATCCCTTCTGGGTGTTTTCGTACCTCCATGCTAGCATATTTTACCCTGCAATGTGTTCATCTCCATATCCTCAGTGACCAGCACTATAATTAGCCTACCATAGGTAGGCTAGTCACTAAGGATATGTGCATGTGTACACACACATAGTGATGTGTGTGTATACACCCACACCCCCACACACCCCCCCACACACATACTCATTGAGTTATAGTAACTCAATGAATTAATATAACAATGAATGAACCAAACAACCAAAGATGAAGAAAATCAAAATTTTGGCTGTCCAGAGCTCACATTCTAGTGGAAAAGGCCGTCAAAGGAACAAATTCTAATACTAAAATGATACATATATACAAAGGGCTTGTGAGAGAGCAGAGGAGAGAGGCATTTGTTCTGTCTGACTTAAGGAAGCCTTCAAAGAAGAGACATGTGTACTGCAGCCTTTCACATTTAAAGAAGTTCTTCCTTTTTTTGTTTCCCCAACTGATTTGGTGTTTATGTATAGTGGTAAACATGTATATTTCCTAGTTTTCCATGCCGAGTTCAAAGTGGAAAGACAGCTATTTCATTTCCAGGGAAGCAGCTTTCAGGTAATTATTATGATCTAAAGGTTATCTATCACATGCTTGGACAGCAGTAACCAAGCTTCAATTACTTCTTATGACTGACAGCCGTCCTGAGCAATAGGCTAATCAATGCAGATTATCTAGGGCAAAATCAGTTACTTAAAGCCTGACTTGTCTGGTGTTACTTTGGGGCAGTGGGTCTTATCCAGGGATGATCTTGCCTCCCAGGAGACATTTGGCAAGGTCTAGAGACATTTTTGGTTGTTACAAACAAGGAGGAAGTGCTGCTAGCATCTAGTGGATGAAACCTGGGATGCCGCTAAATATCCTGCAATGTACAGGACGGTTCCTCACAACAAAGAAATAATCCTTGCCAAGATTGAGAAACCCGGCTTTAGGGTTATCTGCTAAAGATTTTTTTTTTTTAATTTTCATTTGGAAGACAATGTGAGGTGACTCAAATTAATAAGCAGAATTTGTACTAGATAAATTAATAATTCATCTATTTGTCACATCAATTTAATATATTAACAATAATTTCAATTATTGACTTGATCACTGTAAAGTATTGTTTTAATTACTGATATTTTCTATATCATTGAAAGATGCTCTGGTTCATATGACTTGTATAATTTGTAAATCATGCATGTAAATTGTAGGAAAATTAGAAACCATAGGCAAAAAAAAAAAAAAAAATTAACTGAAATCCTACTACCCAGAGATAATATTAATAGCTTGCCATATATTCTTCCAGACATTTGTCTGTGCAAGTACATATGTATTTAAATTTTAAATATATTTTTCTTAAAATAATAATAATAAAAAGTCTTGTGAAAGTTTAAGTCCTAAGTGTATATTTACTTGTACTTCCTAGCAGCTTACGCCTGTATGTATATGATCATCAGCATTTAGTGTATAGTGCCATTGGTTATCCCTTCAGTTGTGATTTAAAATATTAATTAGCTCATTTCATGATGCCTTTTTAAAAATACCTGGTCTTTGATGCCATGCTAGCCATCATTGACTATTGGAAGTTACCTGTAAATAGACAGGTGTAATCTTGCTTTCTCTTTTTGTTTTTGCATAATACCCTCATTAAAGTTGCCTGTGGCAATTGGTAATTGGTGAATTGCTAGTTGGGCCCATTCACACTAGTGCTTCATAAGCCTTCTGCTACTTGTCTCTGCTGTACATTTTAAGAACCATTATTTACCTCAGCTAGGCTGTCTTTTAGTTAACAAGTGCAAACTGTTAAATCACAAAAACCTTTCACAAAAGTAATAGTATGATTTGAAGTCAGACCAAATATCCTTCTAAATATATCTATCTATATTTATATAAATACATTTATATAAATATATTTATATATTAAATATATATATATATGTTTTCCTTTTGTTTCCTCTCATTCTCTTCTTGAATCAAATTTCAAAGTCATAGAATACAGTCTTTGAAGCCCTTTTTTTTTTTTAAGATCTAAAACATGTTATAATCCTGATGATGAAACAGTTTGTATTTTTGCTCATATAACTGTTTTTATTTTATTTTCTGCAAGTGTTTGGTCTCACAATAATCAGAATGTCCTGATTTTCTTGATAGGACTTTTAGGCAAAAAGCCAGGGAATAGACCAGTCATTCGTTTAAATCCTGGCATTTTGAATTGGAAGATGTTCAAAGTCTATTATTATTCAAGATCTTATAAATTCTGTGTTCAAATTAGTGGATTACTCACTATGATAGTTTAGTTGAAGTCATTTATTTTTTGCAGATTTCACTAATAGTGCATAAAAGAGCCAAACTTGTTTATATGGAGACAGTATAGTTTGGAATAGTGTATAATTTGTTTTTGCTCAGTTGTCTTTGGTCTAGAAGAAAAAGAAACAAGCTTCATGTACCTTAGAGACAAATAAAGCAACAGTGATTTGGAAGAGCAAGACAGATGATCAACTAAAATGTTTCTGAAATAATAAATATAACTGTAGTGACCAATTGTAATCTCCAGATGGGAGATATGGGTTGATGTCCCTTACAACCTGGAAACTTTATTTTGAAGATTAATTATTTTTAGTGTTATAAGCCATTCTCCTTCATCAGATGACATCTCTAAGAAAGTATTTGCCCAAGTACTTGCTCCTTAGTTTAAAATACAAATTTATAAATAAAACATCAATTTAAGATTAAGCTTCTTTAATACATCATAATTATGTGGTTGTTCTTTCATACTATATTAAAAGTCTAAAGCATATAATATTTTCATAGAAATATATTTTTATTACATTTGAGCATTATTTAGGCCAAATATGTTTTAGATAATCCTTTAGGCAACAGGTTTTAATGCATAGGGCAAATTAATTTATAACTATTACTGTAACTATAACTGCTTACGTATGTAGATATTGTTGCTCGAACATTTTTGTAAGTGCCTGGAAAGTATCTATAAAATAGACAACCCAAAAGTACATTGCTGCTCAGCATTGTTTGAATTGCCAAAAGTTCCAAATTTGCAAAATACAAATGAAGGAAATGTTTTCTGTGAAATGCACACTTGGGTTCATTTAAATAGTTTAAAAAAGAATCTTGGGGAATAGAACTTTAAATAGAAAAGATTATTTGTTTATTTCCAAGGTACCCTTCTTTGTTTGTTTTCTGTCTTTAGCTGGAATATGCTGATACAAGACAGCTCTGCTTTTCCAGTTTGCTTGCTTGCTTTTTCTCATTCATTCATTCAGCAAATATTTACTGAGTTCCCACTGAATTAAAGATACTGTTCTAGCTACTGGCACTTTTTAGTTTACTAAAATTTCTGCCCTCATGAAATTTGACTTGTAATGGGGAAGGTGAGATAATAAACTATAAACATTATTATTAGGAAAATTATGTGTTACAACATAATAAACGCAATGGAAAGAAAAAAAAATGTGCCAAATGGGAAAGCCACATGGCAATGGCTGACAGGTTTCAGCATTAAAGTTCCTTGTACAATCAGTATTTTAAATTAAGACTTAGATTTTAACACTATAACTTCTTCTGTAAGTATAGGAATCACTGAGTTTTCTTGTTTAGAAGACTTCACTAGTTACAATTAGATGATTTTTTTAATACAAACCCTAACTATTTCATAAGTTGTGTATCCTTATGTGGTATAGGAGAAATAAAAATGAATTCTGCCCCCCTTGAGAGAAAGAGTCTTCCCAAGGGCTTTATCATTTCAATTAAATAATTATAACCTTGTCATCTGAAATATGGAGGCTATGCAAACAGAGATCTTTACCTAGCAGCAGACAGGAGCTCTGACAAAAGATGGGATGTATAGCAAAGCATGTAGTACAGTAAAAGCATATTTTTAGTGCCAAAAAAAGTGAAAAATTCTAAGGAACTTACAAAGACATTGAGTTCATCTTGGATTCTTTTCGCCCTGGTCCTTGTTCTCTGCCAGCTGTCAGCTAATTGATCTGATAAACTAATGCAGTACTGTGTCACTCAATTCTCCACTACATGCATGCCCTTTAAATTCAGGACAGTGCCTTAATCTGGCAGAGCAATTCTGCTGTCAAGAACTTCTTGCAGCATGGCTAGCTGATAGAGGAAATGTTGGGGAGAAAGGCAGCCTTTCTTGTACCTCCGAAAGAACATCATGTAAGTGGCTGCCTAATCTTTCTAGGTCTAAGATTTTTTTCTCCCCATCAAGGACATTCCACAACTCAACTTGTCTGTTTTGGTCTCATAATCCAGCTCTATGATCTGTGTTTTTCAGATTGGCATCCTCTGGTATTGGCTTCCCCCGTGATATAGATCAGGGATCAGCAGTCTATGACCCAGGGGCCAAATCCAGCCTGCCCTCTGCTTTTGTAAATAAAGTTGTGTTGGCTTACAGCCAAGCTCCTTTGTTTCTGTATTCTCTGTGGCTGCTTTCACTCTATGATGGCAATGGTGGGGCTGAGTCTTTGAGACAGGGTCCATATGACCCACAAGGCCGAAAATATTTACCATCTGGCCCTTTACAGAAAAAGCTTGCTGACTCTTAATATAGCACATGCAAACAAGGGGATGGAGGTGAGATTCTGATAGGAAAATCACAGAAAACAGATACAGTCCCTTTGTTTTAACTTTCAAATGCAGTCCCTCCTTAAGAGGGGTTAGCTTTTAGAGAAGATGGGAATTAGGAGTTTCACTAGAAGAGATGTGGTATCAGCTAGACTGTTGATTTCCCCTTTCCTTTCCAGGTGACATTCATGTCTTTATATATTGCCCCTGAGACAGAACTGCTGCCCTCATCTTGCATGCTCAGCAGGATACTGCTGGGAGTGACCCAAGCCTTAGTGAGACCCAAGTCTTGCTTAGCCAATAGTCCTGAACTTACTTCTGTATCCCTGGAGGCAAAAGATACTGTACTTCTATGTCATTTTAGTGCCTATAGTATATTAGATATACAATATATGCTTTATACTCCTGATTTTCCCCCTACTCTGCCTTATGCTATGATACACACGTATCCCGATTGGTAGAACAATCCTTTGTCATAACGGGCAGGATTTCTTAGTTTTGACTTTCAGTAGGAATATCTCTACAGTCTATTCCTTTGGATCCCTGTCCTTCAGTCTTAAATGTGAGCATTACCAAGGGTCTACCCTTTGTCCTACATAATTTTTCCTGAGCAGTTCATATCTATTCTCACGGTTTCTACTCTTTCTTGAGTTGTGATCTTATTCTTCAGCTCTAGCCTCAAGTTTATTGTCTGTTGGATGTCTCCAACTAGATTTCCCACAACTGTCTCCAACTCAGCATATTCAGAATGGAGCTCATTACATCTATTACCAATTTCCTGTTTTGGTTAATTATATAACTAATTAATGAACATATTCTCTGTTTTGGTTAATTAAATAAACATATTCTCTGCTTCTGTTAATTAAATAAACATATTCTCTGTTTTGGTTAGTTATACGACTTGATATCTTCTTCTCCGCCACCATTAACATCTATTCAACCCCAAGTTCATGTTGATTCTGTCTGAATCACAGTCACTTCAACTGCCCTAGTTTTGGTATTTGTTGTCTCTCCCCTGCAGTTATCTTTTCAGTCATCCTGACTTCAGACTTAGTACCCTCCAAACCATCTTTATACCACTGCAAGATATTCCTTTCTAAAACCTAGGTCTCCCATGTGCAGCAACATGGATGCAATTAGAGATTATCATACTAAGTGAAGTAAGTCAGAAAGAGAAAGACAAATGCCATATGATATCACTTATATGTGGAATCTAAAATATGACACAAATGAACCTGTCTGTGAAACAGAAACATAATCAGGGACATAGAAAAAGACTGGAGGTTGCCAAGGGGGAGGCGGGTGGGAGAGGGATGGAGTGGGAGTTTGGGATTAGCAGATGCAAACTGGTATATACAGAATGGATAAACAACAAGGTCCTACTGTATAGCACAGGAAACTATATTCAATGTCCTGTGATAAAGCATAATGGAAAAGAATATAAAAAAGAATGTATATATATGTTTAACTGAGTCACTTTGCTGTATAGCAGTAATTAACACAATACTGTAAATCAACTATACTTGAATTTTAAAAATTTTAAAAATAATAATAAAACCTAGGTCTCACTGGGAGACCCATCTTCTCAGACCTTTAATGGCCGCCCATGGGTGACAGTAAAGTCTAAACTATCATTTGGAAACCCTTGGCAGTCTAATTTGCCCCCAACTACTCTTCTTTTCCTCTGCTCAGAATGCCATCATGTGCACCATCGTCCTTTCACCTGGTGAAATCATTTTCTTCCTTCAAGACTCCGTTCAGTGGTGACTTTCTCCATTACATCTTTCCTAATCTCTCCTCCTCAACTCCAAGGAGAATTCATCACTCCCTAGTTTGTATGTTTCCATCACGTGGTTAGTGTGATGTCACACTGCGCTCATTATAATTGGTGGTGTGCAGACCTGCTTTCTCCTTTATGCTGTGAGTTCCTCTGGAATAAATGTATCTCACCTGTCTGTGAATTTTTGTCACACAACAGAGTGTGTGGCACATAGTCACCAGCAGATATTTATTGATCCGTAACCATATTTGTAACTGGTGATCATGCTCCTTCTGTGCTAGACATCTAATAATAAATGTCTTTTGTATTAAATGCTTCAAAGCCCTCTAGCTGTCTCCTTCCACTTCCCCTGGCCTTCCTTGGCCATTTTTTCCAAAACCTTTCATTATTTTAATGATTCTTTTGACTCTTCCTCAACATTGATTCAGCAAATATTTGACTGAAGTACTTAAACTTATCTACATTCACCCCATCACTTATCATTGTGAAATCCCAAAGTGACCTATATTTTCCATGTACATATAACTCTTGAGTGAGCTATCCAAAGGCACAGGATGTTCCTCACGTTTACTGTTTTATTTGTACATTCTAGTATCCAGCCTCTCATTTGTCAGCATTACTTTGTGATTTACTGTTCCCTTATGACAGACTATGACCCCTTAAATCTTCATTATTTATCCATGGCCAACTACTCCCCTGCTTAAGTCTCTAGGATGTTTTTCTCTTTATGGTAAAAATCATTACAGAAGGACTATTCTTCAAACATACACCTGATCTTTCTACCTTCTCTAAGTCTTGCCATCTTCAAAAACGCTTTGAAGGGAATAAAACTTTTATTTAGGGGAGTTGCTGCATTTTAAAAGAAGAAAAATAGTCGTTAAGTTTTACAGGATAAAGTTTAGTCATATTAAATTTCTTAAGTATATCATAGTGTTGTATTTTACCTTTATAGTACTTAAGCATAAACATGCACAATATGTAGAAAGTAACATTGAGATTTCATTGTAGTAGAGTATCTGTGAGTCAGAAAGGCATTATACAGAAGTTCACACTGAAAGAAGTCAAATCTAAAACACAACGTTTATTATTGCAAAGTTTTGTACAGGAAATAAAATCCAGTGTGTCTGTAAACTCCCTAAATCCCCTAGTAAGTTATTTGTCCAACATGTCAGGCCTAATGGCAAAATCCCTCTATACCAATAAATAAGGCAGCTTAAGCAGAAGATTCATGATGAAGCCAGAAAACTCCTCTATAAATAATGGCATAGTATCCAGGGAGGAAGGGAGGTAAAGGAGAGGGCAGTAGATCATTAGCATAGTAAGACAAGGATATTTCCATCAGTAAGGAAGCAGTGATATTTGGCCAAATCTAGGTCATGATCAAGGATATAATCACAAGTGGGATGGGTTTTACATTGTGGAATGTAGCTGCATTGCGCGTATACAGATGGAATGGCTTGCTTCCCAGAAAACAATCACCACCATATAACAATGTCCTTATTATTTCTAGTTTTGAAAAGAGGATCTTAAAGCGGGATACCCTGGTCCTGCCCTCTATCCTATCCAAACCCAATTGTGAAGTGATCCACACTCTAATTTAATTTTCAGGTATTTTCACAGATCAACTCTTTCTGGCTGTAGCAACCCCAGATTCAAGGGGTTGAATAACAAGATATTCATGTTATTTTTCCTTTTTTATGAACTACTGACTCAGACATACATACTTCTAGAGCCAAAATATCCTAGAATAGAAAGTGAGGAATTCCCCGTAGGTTTATCTCATAACTCAGCCTCCTGGCATGTTTTCCAGAGCCTTTTAGCAGCTACATAGCCATTCTTCAAATAGGTTTTTAGAGAAAGCAGGTTCATAATTTGACTTGGTTCCACTGCTTTGCCATTCTTACTATAAAATTATTTTTAATTCTCAAACAGAGTTTCTCTTCTTAGAGTTCAAACGCAGGCACTGTTATTCTGCTTCTGGAAATCTGGAAGATATCAGATAAGCTTTGTCCTTTAAATAAATATCCACTTCCATGGATAGAGTTATATCTGTGTCCATGGATAGAGTTATATCCCTTAATCCTGTCTTCCCTGAGCTTAGTTATCCATCTTTTCTTGATTCGTGGTTTGGCATTTCCCAAACTTTCAGCATTTCCCTTATTCTTCATTAGAGTTCTCCTCAGGTTTTTATATATCCCTTAAACAAAGGAAGATCCAGATTTGTGAGGCCTGAGTTTATATAAATTGGGATGATCCATTTAGGAAAAAGAATACGAAAATATTTTTCTTTTGCAAGCTTCACAAAAACACATGGGCAGGTGAACACGTTGCCAGCGCCCCTCCCCCACCCCATGCAAGTGAGGGGTACTGATGCTCTTTCTTCATTTAGCGTCATGGTGAATCTGCCTCTGCCCTTAGAGTTGTTCCTCCCGTAAATTAAGCACAGCTCTTTAAAAAAGACCAAACTGTCAAAAGAGGTAAACCTAAGTCAGAATGTTGTTATCACACGTGCTAAGCTAGTATTTACACTAAATTAATCATCACTGTCTTCATTAATTAAGAAATACTTATTACATGCCGCCTTTGTATTAGATGCTCTGTTTGGTTTATACTTGAGTGCTTATCTGAATATATCATACGTGAAGCAAACTAAACCAACACAGCGCCTGCCCTTTCAGATGCTGTTAAACTAAGCCAAGACTGAAGCAAATGTACATAAAGGAAATCTTTGGTTATCTGAATCCATGTTACATATTTAACATATATGAAAAAGGATGAGCGCATCTTGATGTGATGGTTAGGGCAGCAGTCCTTGGGGTCTCCAATTTAATCTGAGGGAAGGGAGGTTTAGAGGTATTCTCTCTCTCTTCTACTTAATGAAAATGACATTTCCCTTACCAACAATACAGCATGGAAGTGTCAGGTTCACTGCAGGACCGCTGTGACCTCTAGGGGCCGTCTTGCCATGCTTTTCTGTGCCTCATCAGCTTTCCTTTTTTTATCTGTGTTGCTTGGCTTCCAGTCATTGTTTAGTGTTCTATATGTTTCTCTATGTATGAAAATTATCCTGATTGTTCACACATCAATAAAGGGAAAGGTGCTACCCCATAATTACTGGAAGGACATCTTTCTGTCAATATCCTGGAAAGTGGGACAACAACTCATCAAACAATCACTTTCTTCTTAGAAGAGCACAGAGTTCTGACTGGCAATCAAGATGGCTTTGTGAAAAGTAAATTGAGCAAAACCATTTTTGTTTACTTCTGTGAAAGAATCGATGCCTTGTTAGTCCAAGACAGAATCTTTATTCGCAAAGAATTTGATTCCCTCCCATGTGACATTTATTCTCAATGATGATTGAAAAAAAAAATAGGACCTAGACTCTAGACTCTAGAATACTATTTCAACTGACAGTCTAGGAGATTGACTGAAAGAGGACTAATACTCTAGTGCTTCTTTGGATGACCCCTAAATGCCAGAAGCACAGGAGCCTTGTCTGTGATACTTTCACTGATCCCCCTACATGGTAGTTACTCAATGAAAGTTTCCTGCTTCTCAGAGAAGGTACAAGTCACTGGGTGCGAATAAGGCTCCATTTGCCTTAGCTTTTTTGCTTCTTGGGCCTTTTCTTCCTTTCCCTGTCTTTCCCATCACCAAAAGGACAGAAAAATTATCAATGGCAATAAGTCCAGAGGAATTTCTAACACTTCATTAAAATTTATATATATATAAATTTTAATATATATATGCAAATTTAATATATATATGAACAACATTTTTTTGATGTGTATCTTCCCTCAGAAATAAGTTCAGTTAGGAATTAGTCAAATAGAAAATAATTAAGGGCATCAAGCAGACAGCATAGACACAAGAACATGCATAAATTCACTAGAAAAAGGTTTTTGATTCTTAGAGTACTAATCGTTAATCAGCAGTATATGAGGTGTGACTATTTTTTAAAGACAAACCAGAAATGTGTAGAGTCAAAGGAATTTTACCCCCATTGTTATCTTAATTGAAAGATAATGACAGGGCTTCCCTGGTGGTGCAGTGCTTAAGAATCCGCCCGCCAATGCAGGGGACATGGGTTCCATCCCTGGCCTGGGAAGATCCCAGATGCCACGGAGCAACTAAGCCTGTGTGCCACAACTACTGAACCTGCACTCTAGAGCCTGCGAGCCACAACTGCTGAGCCCATGTGCCACAACTACTGAAGCCCGCGTGCCTAGAGCCCACACTCCGCAACAAGAGGAGCCACGACAATGAGAAACCCGCGCACCGCAATGAAGAGTAGCCCCCGCTCGCCGCAACTAGAGAAAGCCCCCACACAGCAACGAGGACCCAACACAGCCAAAAATAAAAACAAATAAATAAATAAATTTATTTTTTTAAAAAAAGATAATGACATTTCCCAAAATATTCTGTAAATGCCTGTTTTAGATTTGTCCTAAGGGTTATGTGGCCTGTGCTTTAGATCTTTTCAGGGGTACTAAATCTTTGCAATTTGAGGGTAGATTTGATTTTGAAATCAGCCAAAAGTGATATCGAGCCACGTTTTATGAATAAGGTGTATGATCGAACTGGGTAACAAAGTTTCTGGTCAAAAATATTGCAGATCTAAAATAATGAGACTGATTTTATTTGATTCAGAGCTCAATTCTGAAAGAGAAGTTTCAATCACAGAGTAATGGTCCTCACCAAAATAAGTTTATGGCTTCCCAAGGTGGCCATTTGAAGGATGGGATTCCTGGTTTCAACAGGAATATTGGAACCAATCTTACAAGTTTACAGTTGCACCTTAAACTGTTACAAAACAAATGCTATGATGTGTTGCAAGAATTAGAGCATGGAAAACTGGGAATAGCCTTACTCTAGATATTGGTTAGCCCATCTTTTAGGGTATTTTTTTCCCAGCTTGGTTCATTTTTGGGGGTGGGAGAGACATACATATGAGGATGGAGAAACCTATAATTTAAAAAATAATGTCCAACAAGGAGAGAAGACCCAAGGGAAAACCTAAACATTATTAAATTTATAGAGAGGACTCTGTATGAGAGACTTGTTATTTTTTTTTAATTTTTAATTTAATTTAATTAATTAATTTATTTATTTTGGCTGTGTTGGGTCTTCGTTTCTGTGCGAGGGCTTTCTCTAGTTGCGGTGAGCGGGGGCCACTCTTCATCGCGGTGCGTGGGCCTCTCACTGTTGCAGCCTCTCTTTTTGCGGAGCACAAGCTCCAGACGCGCAGGCTCAGTAGTTGTGGCTCACGGGCCTAGTTGCTCCGCGGCATGTGAGATCTTCCCAGACCAGGGCTCGAACCCGTGTCCCCTGCATTGGCAGGCAGATTCTCAACCACTGCGCCACCAGGGAAGCCTGAGACTTGTTATTTTAGAAAATAATGTTGAGCGGCTTAATTTGGAGTCCAAACTAATTTTCCTAAGGTCCTCTCTTACCCCATCCCTCCTCCCAGCATTTACCCTACAAAGTCAGAAATTCCCCCACATTGCATTTGAGGATCAGCTTTACTTTTGTGGGACTCAGGCACCACAGTGCTTCCTGGGGACACGTTATACCTCAGAGAGGAATTTTTCAAGGAAGATATTGACCAGGTTTCTATTTCTGAGCAGCCAATAGACAAGATATGGGCTTAAGAAACTGACAGCTTTTAATTAGACATCAGGAAGTATTTCCTCTTAGAAGTGATTAAGTATCAGCATAGTTCCTGCAGGAGGTCATGGAACCCTATTCACAGGCAGAGGACTGGAGCATTTCTTGAGGGTCTTTCCTGTTCTGAGTGTATATTTCTACTTGTCAAGGTAATCTGATATTCTTTTCCAAGTCTCCAAGGTGCTTTTCAACCCACCCAAATTGGTCTCATCAAAAACCTAATTGATTGTGCTGCCTCTTGCATCTTCTAAGATGCTGACAGTAATAAGGCTGTAAACTCAGCTCTCAGAGCTGTAACATACCACTTGTTTTGCCCTTTCCCCCCACCCACCCCTCCCCAAGATGCTTTCCCATTAAAATATCTTATCAGTCACTTCAGAATTTTATTTTGTTCCTTTGGCTCAAAATATATATTTTTTTAAGTTATAGATTAACTTCCTATAGGCGCCCAAAGCGCTTCGTAGATTTTAATCAAGTTGAGGTCCATAGAGGCATGTCAAACTCAAATGTTTTTCTTTCCCAGATGGAAAGAGGGATACTCCAATACCTACTAAGAAAAATATGTCTGCAGAAACTTGCAGCATTTGAAAACCTCTTCCATGCTCCAGATTGTCGATTAACTTCTAGCTAATCAGAGTTCAGCATTCTAATGGACTGTGACGGGAGAGGCAATTTTTCCTCCAACTTCAGATCCCATGTTTTTGCAGTTGTAAGGCAAATTTTAAAAGAAGGCCTTGGGGATTACATCCAGCCTTCATTATCGGTGCATGACCGCTTTGTAACCAACTGCAAGTTTAATATACAAGGAGATTTGCACATAACAGTCTTCTTTTCTTCCTTCTTCTCATTTTGAATAATTTACCTTTGAGATTCTCTTCACGACCACACTAGTGTGCAAAGATCTGTTTGTCTGTCAAACCTCCTGATATGTACAGCATATGAAAGATGCATTAATTTTTTACTTGTTTCCTAAGGAGGCTGAACAGTAAGCTGGTTGTGCTGAATACAAGAGAGGGCTGCTTTAGTGAACATGTACTGGAATTCACTTAACTGGCTTCCTCTTCTGCAGTAGATCAGTTTCTTCTATGAGTCTCCCCTCTGCCAAGAGGGAGTCATCTATACAAATAAACTCAAGGAACTTTTCATCTAAACTTTCCTCCCGAACCTGAGACGGTTTGGTCTTAAACCAAAAGATCACTGGCAGAGCTGTGTGTTATGAACGTGTGTGGATCACGCAAATATCTCATTCAAAACAAAGATCTCCTTTTCAAAGTTAGAAAACATCTTTTTCTTTTAACGTTGGAGGTTCTATGTAAACACTCATCTCTACACAAGTGAACTTTCACTGCAGAGTGTGGCGCTATGTCCCTGTGACAAATGTCATGGATTTCAGCCCTCAGAAACACTAAGCATTGGCATTTTTAAGAAAATAAATGTAGAGGTCAGTGAACCACAACCTTTGGATGATTAGGAAAGAAACCCACCATTTGAAGGTGGATGATGCTTATTTCAAGGCCACTCAGATTTTCTACAATAAAGAAATATGAGATGTGTAGGGAATTATGTATAGAGAGGTTCTTGGTAATTTCATGTTTTGAGAATTCCCAGGCTGAAAACTATTATTATGTAAATCGACAAACTCCAGCTTCCAGTTCCTAGAAAACGAGAAGCGTATCTGAAGTTTAACTAGGTTTTGACCTTTTATGTTAGGAAGACTACAGTAGGGAAGAATGGAGCTAGGAAGTTCATTAGGGATTATTTTATGTAAGGTGGTCAGGGAAATCCTCACTGATTAGGAGACATTGAAGCAGAGACTTGGTAGCCCTGTCTGAGAGCAGAGAGAACACAAGTGGAAAGTCTCTGAGGGAAGTTGACCAGCGGGGATAGAACAGAATGACCCAGAACAAGTAGTGGGGGGACCAGATCATGTCAGGCCTTGTAGGCTGTTGGAAGGGCTTTTTTTCTTCAACTCTGAGTAGGAATAGATGGATTCTCTGACAAACAGACTGAGAGAAAGGAGGAGGAAGGAAGGAGGGGGAATGAGCTGAGGACAGAGCTTTAAGGGAAGGTAAAAATTAAGGGTGGGAGAGGGCAGTGTAGTCGAGGAAGGAAGGAACATAGCATCTTTGGAATCTAAGAGGGCAGAAAATATCTATTTTGTTTGATTTGGTTATGTAGCCTATATCTCTGTGATCATACCATAGTTACTTAGGTTAGTGAGCACAACTTAAATCTCCATCTAACTACAGTATCAGTACATATGTTCGGTGTCTATTACTGAGACACCTAAGCACTCGAGCAAGCTAATCAAGGCTTCAGTTACCCCAGTGAGAAAGTTAGACTTCTCAGTTACAATCACAGTTGACTGGTTGATGAAGTATTTATGAGATCTTCCATAAGAGGAATTTGATAGGTCGCTTGCACCATAATAAGTGGAAATATCTGGGAAAGAAAAAAGTTTAGCAGTATTACGGTGCTGATAGAGTCTTCAAAGGTACTGACTCTCAGTGTGGTTGCTGCAGCTGAAAATTCTTTGCCCTGAGCATTTGTCATGACTCCTTCAATCCAACATGCCCTCTAAACACAGCGAAACTAGAGAAAAGGAACATCTAAAGTTGTTTGATGTTAATTAAAGGGTAGGATTCTTTCCTTTTTTTTAATGGAAAGCCCAAATTTGTGCCCAAATCACTGCTACCATCTTATGTAGGTTTTTCTCTAATCATCTGGTAGTTCAGTTCTTTGTTCAAATACTGAAAAATTCATCTCGGCTCACATTGTCTCTTCCCATTTGTAACCTGCCATGATCATTCTCAAATGAGACTGACAAAGACCTGGAAGAGTAGATGAGTCCAGATTTACTATGACCTTTGGTATTCTTTAGGATTTTCACTCACTTGTACTAACAAATAGGGACCTCGGCCCAAGTTACACATCAGTAGTGGTAACATATATTGGGATCTGTGTTTCCCAGTAACCCTTACCCTTGGTTACAGGCAAGTGCAGCAAATTGCAGAAATGTCTCGCAGCCAGAACAATTCAAGCAAAGAATGTGGTAGGTATCTACCTATATGAAGCAGAGTAAATGGGAAGGAAGGAGAATTTTGTTAAAGAAAATTTTTTTGGAAAATGATGGAAAGGCATCATACATAGGATTGCCTTTCCTTTTCGTCATCATGCTCAGCACATCTCTGGGACAAGGAAAGGACATTGCTGCTCTAACCCTAGTTCACTGGTCTGGACCACCTTTCCATCTCTACCTTTTTTGCCTCCTGTTATGCCTGGAATTAAATGAGAACTCCAACCAGCAAAAAGGTTATAATGTTCATCTTCTCTTCTCTTTGAAATCCTCCAGTAGTTGGTTTTCCAGTAGGACCAGCAGCCTCCTATGGGTCAGGTGGGGAAAGTTTAAGAAAGTTTTGTGAGGCCTGTGGTAGAAGACTGAGTGTAGACTAATTCTCCTTTAAGCAGACCAAGTGAATGACATTCTGAGATAAATACTCACAAAAGAAAGAAAAGCAAACTTCTTATTTCCACATCAAATGGCATTAGAGTATGTGCTTCATTTTCTCAGGGTGATGACAAAACTAACTCTAAATGTTAAACAACAAACAATAACAGCAAAAAAAAAAAAAAAAAAAAACCACTGCCTTCCCCAGGAAGCCTCATCCCTCTGTTTTTGCCACAATCTCATAAGGTGTGTTGAACCTTAAGTAAGACGATGCGTGTATTTCATTATTAGTCTACATAGCAAAATGTTCTATGATGTTTTTGTTTCTTAGATTTGTCAAATACAGTATATAAACCCCAGAATTTTCCCCAAAAAATTATCGTTCATTTTATCTATATCTTTTTTCTCATGGCTCAAGAAGGCAACTTCTGTCATCTGTTCAAAGGTTTGGGGTGTGAGAGAGATTGTGTGTTTCATTTCTTCATAGTTTTAACTGATATTGCACGATTTCCATATCAAAAAGGAGTCTTCCTTCTCCCCAGTGCACATGAGCATATGTGAGCCTGCTCCTGGGCTAGAGGAAATGGAGTACAGATCCTGAATTTGTACTGCCCAACTGTGGAATTATATAATAATAATAACCAGCCCATTTACTGCCTACTTCTTCTATGTGCCAGGCACTGTGCTTAATTGCTTTCGATGCAATATCACATTAAATCACAAACCAACACTGTGAAGTACAGTTATTTCGTAGATCAGCAGAGCAGGCTTAACACAGTTAAGTAAGTGACCCAAAGTGATAAAGCATGATGGTCGCTAGGCAGCTAGGATTTAAACCGGATCTCTCAGCTCCTAAAGGCCATCCTGTGTTCACAAGGGTATGCTGCTCTACTCAGAGTGTTTGGATTACGGGTCCTGATTTGAGAGGAACAAAATAAATAGGACTCTTTCCCATTATTTTTACTCTGGGGAATAAAATTTCTGGGTCAGGAAACTTTAGAAGTCTTATCAACAAGATGCATTAAAAAATGGAGCCTTAGAATCATCATACCTATCTAAGAAAGATAGAAATGTACAGTATCCAAGTCAGCTCTTCTTTGATTTAAATTTTAAGTGTTCTATGTTACTTTAAAAGAGGTGATTAAAAGAAACAATTTCAGATTCTAAAGAGGTTAGCATAAAACAGAAAGAAAGTAAAAGAAAAAAAAAGCTCCAAAAGCACTGTTTGAATTAAAGCTAAAAGAGGATCAGGTCCTAGGACAGTTCAAGATAAAAGGTGTGGAGAGAATTTCACCTATTTCACTGAGTTTTCATTAAAGAATTATCTCTCGGTGACTCACATTTAGTGTATAAAAAGATTTTCAATATAATACGTACCAGGTTTCTTTATATTGTTGCCAAATGATTTGACTCAGTACCATCTGCGAATCCTTCTAATATCCCTGATGTATGAAGAAACACTCAGGGGCATGATTGCAGTGTGCCTCTGGCACCAATGTTGCCAATTTGTTCACCAGGACATTTCCAATACATTCTTTTAAGGTTATGTAACTCTCTTCTAGCACAGCTTCCGATACTGAAATGAATCACAATCTTGACAAGTGTATTCACACAGGTACCCAGGATGATCCAAAACTCAAAAGAGAAAAGAATACATTTCTAAGTTTTTTTTTTCATGCCAAGTGATGGTGATATATATGGATTTTAAAAATTACCTTAGGTGCCAATAATATGGTACAGTTATAAATTATGTTCAGTATGCTTATGAGGGTAGATGGTGTCAAGATGCTACATTTCTAGTCCTGGGTCACATCCTCATGTCTTCCAAAAAAGAGGGAGGGGGTTGTGCAGAATAAACTATTGAAAACACATGAGGTAACATGTGCTTACTGTTTAAACTTTCAGATGTTTCTTTTACACATAATAATCACTGCCATCATGTATTGAGCATTTCTCTGTACCAGGCATCGTCTTCAGTGTTTTATATAAACATTATTTCCCTTAATCTATTTAACAACCCAGCGATTTCAGTAGTAGTGTCTCCATTCTACAGATGTGGAAACTAAAGCTCAGAGAAATGAAGTAACTAACTTGTTCAAGGTCACACAGCTTTTAGGATAAGTGATGGGAGTTTAGATATGAAACCAGGTTAAGGTGACTCCAAGATCCATTTTTCTTCCTAATTGCTCCACTTCTCCATCCCTCAAATATACTTTGGCTTCCAGTGAGATCACAGTGTTCACAAAGTGCTTCTGAAGTCAGCATGGGATAAAAAGCCATTGAAGGCAATGGGAGTAAGGAAAGGGTTTTGGTGGGAGGTGGTTTTTGTTTTTAAATATCACAAGGTTAGAAGATGCTGGGTTTGTGTAGACCTGACATGAAAGAAGCTGGCATCTGAGCCTCTTGGAATTTTCGAAAAAAGTTTCATCCATTTCGTAAAGCTTAATTGGAATATATGAGAGGTCTTAGCATTTACATGAGCTTTTTTTTTTTTTGCATATGACATTTTTAGTCCATAGGTCTCATTTGTTAATTATGCACAACAAGGGAAATAAGATTTGTAATTTATTCATACTTTTCGGTAAGGCAATAGAGTCTTACAATCAGTGAGAGACTTAAAATGAGGTTAGTGAATACATTTTGCAGTAAATCCTAGAGACAATTTTTGTTACATTTTACTCCTTCTGTGCTTTTTCCTGACTCTTGAAAAATAGATATGCCAGTAAAACTAAGACTTTTTTTCTGTAAACGTTTCTTATCTTGTATGAGGTTACTACCAAAAAACTTTCTCAATTAGCAGCATCCTTTTAGCAGAACACAGTTCTGTACATTGACAGAATCTAATCAGCTGGCATTCCCAGCCCTAAGAAATAATGATTGACGCTTACTTGAGAATCATGTTGAAGTAGAGGAGTTAGCATTTTAAAATGTTTAGTGAGGCTTAACAAATATACAGTGTTGTTAACCACAGTCAATTATTTAAAGGTTTTTTTTTTAAAAAATTCTGAGCTCAAATTTGCTCCTGTTGCTTTTATTCTTTTAATCATTTGGGTTTTGTTTTATAGGAATTAGGGTGAAAAGAATACATCCCATCCCTCAAAAGGGTTCTCTCCCCATCGACTTTCACATTTTTGGGAGAGTTAAACAAAGTCTTGAAATTTCCTATCTTGCTCTCTAGTAAAACTAAAGGTTGTTGATATGAAACCATAGTTAAGATTTCCCTTTCTCTTTTTAAATTTATTTCTCAAGGAGAGAGAAGTAAACAGGCACGTGTTTCCCACCCCTAATTTCCTAAAGCCAGAGTCAAAGAGTGAAACCACCAAGAGGAATAGGATGTTCTTTTTAGGCCTTCATGAGGCCTCTTCATGAAGACAGAATTGGTGATATCAGAACTGAATCTTACTCCACAGTCTGTGTTGCTTGAAAAATACATGCCTTTGTAGATGCGTTCATTCATTTCTATTAATGCCAAACCACAGAAATTATTTTCTTCTTCTGTTTCGGTCTCTTTGGGATTGCACATGCCATTTCAAATTGTGTGATTGATTTGTAGTTAAATTTATTCCTAAAACATTTAAGATGTGAACTGATGAACCTTTTACTTGGTCTGTTTCATTGTTTATAGATTTACATTCATGGTGTTTTAGTAGTGCCAGTTGCAAGTCTACCTTTCATATAGAAATTTAACCTATTCACATATGCCAAATTTCTCTACTAGCGATTTAGTGATATTGTTGACTGATTTTCTTCTACCCCGAATTGCATTAGTTCAAATTTTTATATAAACTATTTTTTTAGTTTTACTCTATTTTTAAGAAAGAAAAAGGAATGAAATGTGAAGAATGCTACAGAAATAGTATGATTCAGGTCCATGAATCACATAATGCCTATCAGTGATCTATATCAACATTTCTGTTCTCAAAATATAGTTTAGATTTGGGCTTTCTTGTGTTTTTATAATTATTCTACTGTCTTCATTACATAATCTTAGTCTATAAAAGGATGCTTATAAAAAATCAACAGTCTTGGGAATAGGATTCCCAAATTTATCACATAAAAATACTGAATGCCCAGTTAAATATGAATTTAGATAAACCATGAAAAAATCTTTTGTTAGCAATGTGTCCCAAATATTACATGATTTTTTTAACATAAATATATCCCAAGTATTGTATGGATAATGAATATTTTTTAGTATCAATGTGTCCCACATATCGCATGAAATTTATTAGTACAAGTATATGCCAAGTATTGAATAGGATATACTTACACTAAAAAAAATGATTCACGGTTTATCTAAATTCAAGTTTAACTGAGTGTCCTGTTTTTTATCTGACAACTCTACTTGGAAGGCATCATGGTAATGTGAGTGAACATATGTGCTTCTGGTACTTAAGTAGCTGTGTAGCCTTGGGCATCTCACTTAACCTACCTCAACCTAAGTATCAGCATCTGTAAAATGAGAACAAATACTAGGTTTTCTATAAATATTTGAAGTTATTTACTTAAAACACCTGGCACATAATAAATTTCCATTAAACACTAGCTGTTATTATCAGAACAAGGAAGAAATACAAACGCAAGTTACCAGTTTTTTCCATCTTCATAATAAATGACAACACTCAGCAGTTAAATAGCCCATTAGATTGATAATGGAAGAGTCCACCTGATCTCAGGTGGCCTCGGCCTGCAGCGGCTCGGCTCGAAGCAGGCTTTCGGTTCCCGGCCAGAGATTGAGGTCGGGTTTCCTATGGCCAGTTCTTTTGATTTGCCTGGTTCAGAGTCCCTGTTTGGCTCAGGATCCTCCCCTGTGTGTGCACGCGTCTCTCAGCCAAGATGGATTCTACCAAAGAGGCCTGTGGGTAGTTGGCACCACTTACTGTGGGGGTGGCGCCCCCTCCCTTTTAGACCTCCAAGGAGCTTTCTAGTTGGGAAGGTTTCCTTGACTTCGAGAATGAGAAAAATGTGGTCTCCTATCTTCTAGCTGGGCAGGACCCAGCCTCCTCTCTCAATTGTCCTGCTATTCTCATCTTGGAGTATCGGTCCACAGAGAACGAATCTCCAATTGCTTTCCCTGGGTTGCAGGGGGTGGCCCATCTACCTCCTGCCTCACACCCAGATGTTGGTTGATTGTTTACCAGATCAGAGATTTGACTGATAATAAAATATACACAAGCATTAACCTCCCTTCTCTCCTCTGCTACTCACCTTCTCTCATGTTACCAAAGATCATGCAACTTGTTAATATCAGAGCCTGAATGTATTGCCTTTGCACATTGTCTTTTTATTCTAAGTTACAATTTTATTTCAATCCTGCCTTTTTCAAACATCTACTTTTTAAAATTGTATTATTTTTTATTGAGATATAATTTACATATCATAAAATTCACCGTTGTGCAGTATACAATTCAGTGTTTTTTAGTATGTTCACAAGGTTCTGCAACCATCATCACTACATAATTCTAGAACATTTTCATCATGCCCAGAAAGAAACCCCATTCTCATTAGCAGTCACTCTGCATTCCCCCCTCCTCCTTCCCCTGGCAACCACTAATCTACTTTGTCTCCATGGATTTACCTATTCTGGACATTATATATAAATGGAATCATAACCATATGTGGCCTTTTGTGTCTTCTTTCACTGAGCGTAATATTTTAAGGTTCATCCATGTTGTGGCATGTATCAGTACTTTATTCTTTTTATGCTTGAATAATATTCCATCATATAGATATATATGTACCACATTTTGTTTATCCATTTATCAGTTGGTGGACATTTGGGTTGTTTCCACTTATTGGCTATTAGAAATGATGCTGCTAATGAACATTCTTGTACAAGTTTTTGTGTGAACACGTGCTTTCTTTTGTCTTGGATATATACCTAGGAGTGGAATTGTTGTGTCATATTATAACTCTATGTTTAGCATTTTGAGGAACTCAGACAGCTTTCCAGGATGACTCATTATTCTACATTCACACTAGCAATACAAAGCATTCCAATTTCTCCAATTCTTTATTTATTATGATCTGTTTTGTTGTTTTTTATTATAGCCATCCTAGTGTTCATGAAGTGAACTGTGGTTTTGATTTGCAGTTCCCTAGTGATTAATGATGTTGAACATCTTTTCAAATACTTATTGGCTCTTTATCTTCTTTGCAGAAATATCTATTTAAATTGTTTGCCCATTTTTAGTTGGGTTATTTGTCATTTTATTGTTGAGTAGTAAGAGTTTTTATATATTCTTATCAGATATATGATTTGCTGATATTTTCTCCCATTCTGTGGGTTATCTCTTCACTCTCTTGACAGTGTTGTTTTTGGTTTTATTTTTTCCTCCCTTTTGGCCACCCCACACAGCTTGCTGGACCTTATTTCTCCAACCAGGGATCGAACCTGGGCTCTGGCAGTGAGAGTGCCGCGTCCTAACCGTTGGACCCCCAGGGAATTCCCTTGGCAGTGTCCTTTGATGGATAAAAGTTTTTAGTTTTTATGAAGTCTTATTTATCTATTTTTTCCCTTTGGTTGTTTGTGCTTTTGGTGTCATCCACATTGTCTTTCTTCCATGAAGAATAAAACAAACACTAAACCCTGAGAAGAGAGACATGAGTTATTTTCCCAACTTTGCAATTACATAAATGTGTGACCTTAGGCAAGTATTTAAACTCATTCAGAACCCAGTTTCCACATCTGCAAAAAGAAGCTGGATTCAGCAGAGCAGACGATTTGCAATTTGGGGTGAATAAATTAATCTCTATGAAACCCCCTATGTTAGCAGTTCTCAACCTGGGTAACATTTGGCAATCTCTGGAGACAATTTTGGTTGTCAGAACCGGGGAGGGGTGCTACTGGCATCTAGTCAGTAGAGGTCAGGAGTGCTGCTAAATATCTTACAAGACACAGGGTGCTCCCACAACAAAGAATTGTCTTGCCCCAAATGACAGTAGTGCTGAAGCTGAGAAACCCTGTTCTAAAATTATGACTCTATTATTCAAATTTATTTTAAGTGGTAGTCTTTGAGTTTGTCTGCAGGAGCCAGATTATTTTGTGCTCTTAGCCTAATGTTAGATGTACTAGTGTTACAGGGGCAGGAGAAGGAGGAGGTACCAATAATTCTTGCAAGTCAAGAGAACTTTTTTGAAAGTGTTTTCAAGGCTTTTAGAAACTACTATTACCTTTTAATACGAAGAAAAAATATTTCAATATAGATACCTCCAGGCCAAGGCTTGTAGATGTATTCTTGTTATTGAATCCTTTTCTTTAGGATTTCTGGAACAAAATAGCTTTTGTGAGATAGTTGGTACATGCTGTGAAGTATGTCTGATGAATCATAAGAGGAAAAAAACCCAGAACAACTTAATGGAAGGAACTTGCAGTCAGTGTGTCTCTGCATTAGTGATTTCTCTAAAATGACTATTCTCTAAAATACTATTAGTCCAGCAGAACAATTTACTCCAGCGTTCTCCCATACGGTCTACTGGAATGTACTGATTACCTTGAGTTCCACAGATAATCTATCCAAAATAAAATAGACAATAGCTTGAAATATGCTTCAGCACTCTTAAAGATCTTGGCATGTAAAAAGCTATTAAACGTGCAGGTGTTTCTTTCCTGTAATAATATAGATGGAATGGTGACCACCTCCGCCACACCCACCCACCACTATCATTGTCATAGACAAGGTGTTCTAAGTATTTTATAAATGTATCTCATTTTTCTTACAAAAATCTTATCACGTAGTTTAAAAAAACATTTTTCAGATAAGGGGAAAATGTAAAATAGAGTGGTACAATACCTGCTAAGCCATATTTTCCTATTAAACTTTTTTTTTTTTTTTTTTTTTTTTTTTTGCGGTACGTGGGCCTCTCGCTGTTGTGGCCTCTCCCGTTGCGGAACACAGGCTCCGGTCACGCAGGCTCAGCAACCATGGCTCACGGGCCCAGCCTCTCTGCGGCATGCAGGATCTTCCCGGACCGGGGCACGAACCCGTGTCCCCTGCATCGGCAGGCGGACTCTCAACCACTGCGCCACCAGGGAAGCCCTAAACTTTTTCTTATGTATCAAAACTATTTCATATTTCAACCACAGAGACAATATATTTATTGTTAAAAAATCTGTGAACATTCATGTTTCGAATTTTCTAGCACCCCAGGTAATAGCAGTTAAAGCCTGAGTTACATATAATTTTTTTTCAAGAAGAATTATCTTACGATTATTTCTTTCTCTCAAAAGTATATGGGGGCTTCCCTGGTGGCGCAGTGGTTGGGAGTCCGCCTGCTGATGCAGGGGATGAGGGTTCGTGTCCTGGTCCGGGAGGATCCCGCGTGCCGTGGAGCGGCTGGGCCCATGAGCCGTGGCTGCTAGGCCTGCGCGTCTGGAGCCTGTGCTCCACAATGGGAGAGGCCACAATAGTGAGAGGCCCACGTACCGCAAAAAAAAAAAAAAAAGTATATGAATATACCTCAAAGCTGCTGTAATACTTTTCCATCTCTGAGCACCCACACTTGTGTGTATAGAATTTTAATGTTGCACAACTCCTCCAATATATACGTAATGGAATAATTTTTGTTTATTTGTACAGGAAGCAGTGAAAGAAAACAACAAGAGAAAAGAAATGGAAGAGAAGACTAGGAGGGCAAAGCTTGCAAAAGAGAAAGCTGAACAAGAAAAGTTAGAACGCCAGAAGAAAAAGAAACAACTCATTGATATAAACAAAGGTATGAAGTGCTTCCGTTTTTTAAGAAAGAGGTATGAAGTGCTAAATAATTGCACTTAATTATTGATAATTTTGAATTATAAAGTGAATAATGGTTTTGGTAGGAAATTCACAATATTATTAGTTACTTGTATCAAATGTCTTTCATGTTATTATCTGTATTTCTTTTCATCCTGCACTGAACACAGGCTTTCAGATGATCAATACAAGGTAATATGTTGTTGCAACACTCTTTTTTTCTTCATTTATTTTACCAAATCATATTATGTTCTAGATGAGGCAGTGGTAAGAGAAGAAGAGAGTGAGATGAAAAGAGAAACACTGGTCTGAGGAGATGAGCCTTATGGCTCTAATTTTATTTTGTTGACACATGTCTGTTGACAGTACAGTAATAATTAACACCCTCTCTTGGGGGCTTGAACATTTCAAGTCATAGTGGATATTGACAGCACTGTTATAAGTTGCAAAAAAATAGGGAGAAGCACCTTGTCCAGCTGTGAGCCTACAAACAAAATACTGATATATCCACATAGTATAAAGTAAGTTGTTTTCTTGGTTAGCAAGAATGACTGTATAGTAAAGGTGGATTTTTTTGGTTTGGTTTGGTTTGGTTTTCTTTTTAAAGAAGAGAGGGTAAGGAAAGAAAGTGATCAGCACCAGGTAGCTGCAACTTAAGAATGCAAAAGCATAACCTTTGCCACTGAGGGTTAGAGAATTGAAAAACAAAACAAAATCTGAACAAGATGCAAGATAATATGATTAATATGGACCACCTATTTCTAAGTATAATGATATTAAAAATTGCAAGCACTGTATAATGTTGACTGTGTGCCATATTTTAAGTAAGTTAATCTTCATAACATCTCTGTGAGGTAGGTACTATTATTATCTCATTTTACAGATGAGGAAACTGAAGCTCATAGAAATTAAGGAACTTGCCAAGGTCACACAAATGGAAGTATTAGCAGCAAGATTAAAATCTAAGTAGTCTGGCAATAGAATCTTTGCACTTATAAATGCCATTGTCAAATAATAATAACAATAACAACAACAGCAACAGCTAACATATAGTACTTACTATGTACTAAGAACTGTTCTAGGAACATTATGCATTTGAACATATTTAATCCTCATAAAACCCTAGTAGGAGGGTGCTACTATCTCATTTTTAGATGAGGAAACAGACACAGAGAAGTTAAGTGAGTTGCCCAAGTTAACAAAAATAGTAAGAGATAGAACCAAGATCTGAGCCTAGGCAGTCTGTGGCCAAAGTTAATTATTAATTATTATTACATATTGTTAATCATAGTCAGTTACTCTGTAGTAATGTCTCTTAATGGCGAATCTTCTGAAATAATATCTATACCATTCTTCTTCATATCTCTAAAATACATAAAATTTTTCAGGAATTGACTGCAGTTTATCTTTTTACCCAGGAAATAAATATAATTTTAAAAGATGAGAAAAGTATATAGAAGGGATACAACAAGGTTCTACTGTATAGCACAGGGAGCTATATTCAGTAGCCTATTAAAAACCATAATGGAAAAGAATATGAAAAAGAATATATATATATATATTTTTAAATAAATGGCTATGATTTACTCGGGGGAAAATGGAGCACGACAGTACTTGTAAGCCACTACACAGATGTGCCGACATCCCCAATTTTATAAGTGAGGCAGAATCTCAGTGCAACATTTGGGTCTTGCAAATACAAACACACACACACTCACACATACACTCACATACACACACACTTCAAGGTACCCACCTGTAATACTGAAGGTGTGGAGATTGAGGTGTTTTTCACTCCAGTGTTTCTTTGCTGATTCATGCCCACGCCATAAAATCCATGTTAAAGGCGAGGTCTTTCCCCGAACTTGATTATTTTCTGTCTCCTTGGATTGGATGGGACATATCTCACTCAATTAGGAAAAGTACTAGAGCACAGTATTTGTAGGAAGTTCTCGCTTAATAGGTGATGGAGTCAGTAGAACTGTGCTGAATGTTAGTTCCCTTACGTGCATGAAGGAGTACTGAGAGAAGAGGCTGGAAGAGGTACAGGACAGACTGTGCATTCACTTGGCTATGCTAAGGGTCTTACCCTGAGAGCTGTGGGAAACCTATGAATGTTTCTAAATGGGAAAGTGATATGCTTTTTTCTTAGAAAGATCATTTTGACAGAAGCATAGAGAATGGACTGGAAAGGGAACAGCCTGAGACAACAGAGGTTAAGAGGTTATCATTGTCCTGACAAGAGATGATGGTGGCCTGAACTAATGCAGTGGTAGTGAGGTTACAGAAGTCACCAGTAAGAGGTGTATTAGATTCTCTAGGTTGTGGATATGCAGAGACAGGTCTATCTTAAGGAATTGGCTTGCATGATTATGGAAGCTGGCAAGTCCAAAATCTGCAGGGTAGGATGGCAGCCTGGAGACCCAGGGAAGAACCAGTGTTGCAGTTCAAGTCCAAGGGCAGTCTGCTGGTAGAATTCCCTCTTGCTCAGGGGAGATCAGTTTTTTGATCTATTCAGGCCTTCAGCTGATTAGATGAGGCCCACCTACATTACAGAGGGCAATCTGCTTTACTCAAAATCCACTGATTTAAATGTTTATCTCATCCAAAAACACCCTCAGAAAAACATCCGGAGTAATGTTTAAACAAATATCTGGACACCATGGCCCAGCCAAGCTGACACATAAAATTAACCATCACCAGAGGGTTGTTAAAAGGTAGAACTGACTGACCCTGATGATTTTAGATGTGGGAATTAATTGAAGGAAGCATTAAAGAAGGTGGTACTCTTCATAAAGAAAAAACAGTTCAAGAATAGAGCAGACTTTATCAGGAGGGTTACAATGATTAGTGACATTTTGAAGCTGTTTCATTTTCAGAAACCTTGTAAAGATGGGAAATGTCTAAGAAGCCATTGTGTGTGTGTGTGTATGAAACTCAGGAAAGAGGTTTAGACTAGACAGACAGACTTGGGGATCATTGATTTTTGATGATTAAAGTTAGGGTATATTAGTTTGCTAGGGCTTCTGTAACAAAGTACCACAAACTGGATGGCTTAGGACAACTGGAATTTATTGTCTCACAGTTCTGGAGGACAGACGCCTGAAATCAAGATGTAGGCAGTGTCCTGCTCTTTCTGAAGACACTAGGGAAGGACCCATTCCAGGCCTCTCTCCTAGCTTCTGTTAGTTCCTTGGCTTGTGGCAGCATAACTTCGATGGTTACATGGCATTCTCCCTGTGTGCATGTCTGTCTCTTCACATGGTGTTCTTTTTATTAGGACACTAGTCATGTTGGATTAGGGGTCCAACCTAGTCTAGTTTAAATTCACCTTAATTAATTACACAATTTATCTTATAACATATGAGTTTGAGTGAGATCACAGGGTAAAGTATAAATCAGAAGTTCTGAAAGTATTTGGTCTCAGAACCCATTTACACTCTTAAAAATTATTGAGGACCTCCAATACCTTTTGCTTATTTGGGTTATATTAAGCGGAGACATAGTAAATAAAATTATTTAAGAAATAATTTTAAAAGTATTTATTAATTCTATTAAAATAAACTATTATGTGTTAAATAACATTTTTTTTATGAAGTGTAGCTTTATCTTCCAAAATCTCCCCTTCAAAAAACTTAGTAAGAAGAGAAAAAAACAGTGTTGGAAATCTCTTCAAAATCTGGCTTAATGAAAGACAGCTTGATTCTCATACCTGATTCTACATTCGGTCTAATGTGATATTGTTCATCATGTAGCTTCTAGAAAGCACTATACACTCATGAAAGAATGAGAGAGAAAAAGGCAAAAATGTGTCAGTATTCTTATGAAGATAGTTTCAACTATCTTGCAGATCTGAAATGATCTCAGAGGTCTCCACAAGTTCGCAGATTACACTTTTGAGACTCTCCGGGGTGAATAGTGAAAAGAGGAAGGAGTCAAGGCAGGGTCTGTCCAGTTTTGTACCGAGAACATAATCTTGTTCCCACGTCACACCGCCCCCCTCCCCGACCTCCACCCCAAGTATGTATCAAGCTTTCACTATTTCCTTAAAAACATACCTACAATAGAAAGAAAAAAAGAAAGAACCTATTTTGATTGTGTCTATAATATGTATATATTTTCATTTGCCAAGATTTGATTATTGACCTCTTCAAACATCATTGAAGGCATAGTATATAGATCCAAATAAGTCTTTTAGCTGAGTGATCTGAATGCGAAAGACACATTTTAAAATAGGATTAATCTTTTGTATACTCTTACCATATCTCTATTTACAGATCAATTAAATAATAAACTTCACCATTAGGTTCTTGATTTGTGGCCCATATGTGGCAAGTACTTATTATTATTATTGTTTTTTATTGTAATATTATTTTACACTTAAGAGTATATGTTTGTTAGTACTTATAAATATGTTTTAAAAAGAGATCCTTCCATTGAAATTGTATAGTCTTAAGAAGATGAAAAGATGCAGAAAAGAGAGAATAAGAACAGAGTTGGGTAATTGGGTGTCAAGATGGAGCTCAGTATCGGTGAGTTTCTTAGTATCTTATAAAAGATGCTGTTGTTAACTAGGTGGAAGTCAGTTGCAGATATTCTGAGAGCCTGGGAGGAGGCATGATGGAGCTACGTAAAAGGTGAATCCATGTTAGAAATGAGAACGAGGTGCCATAGAGAACTTTGAAATGTGTCCAACTAGAATGGTGTTATCCACTTTCCACTGAAAGAGAACTGATATAGACCATTTGATTGCCATTGTGAGATACATATAATTTAAACTGTAGAGATAGTTCATGCACATGTGACTAGAGATACATACCATTGGAACCCGGGGATCTGACCTATAACAAAGGTAGTCAAGTAAAGAGTCTCTTGGGTAAAGAAAGCCACTTGAAAATTACAAACAACTTTGAAAACACAAATACCCTTTCTGTAAAGTTTCTATTTCATATCAACTTAGCAAAATTGCCAACCCCTCCCTTTTAAAAAATCTCCTGTGATCCCATATAGCTAATAAGTAACAACAACAATATATATTTATCTGGCATGCAAAATTATATGCATTCATCATGAGGAAATATTCTGGAATCTAATTATTCAGAAGAATAATAGGGTAAAGCAACCCACAAAAGATTATTTCTATAATCTAGATGTGATCAGCTGAGCTCAGAATTAAGTAAAGATATCATGGAAACCAAGCAGCCAGAGAGTTATACCTTTTCAGTTAAATCCATTAAAAAATGCCATGTTTCATGGCTCCATTTTGAAAGAATTAGAGATCCAAAGTCAAAGGCCATGATAAGAAATAGTATTTTTTTAATTGTAAAAGAGAAAAAAGACATGGTTATATATTAAAGAGACCATCATTTGCAAACATTAAGTGGCATGCCTAAAAAGTTATTAAAGTCTGTACATTAAAAAAGTGGAGATCAGTCCTAGCTCTGCCACCTACTCACTTTATGACCTTGTTCTGTTCCTTCATCTCTTCATGCCTCAGTTACCTCATCTGTAATGGAGGATAATGACATTTACCTCCTATCATTTTAGTGAGGATTAAATGAGATAATGAAGTACAATATGTAACAAAGGGCCTAGAATATTCTTGCTGCTGCTGATGGAAGAGTCATTTTGTGCTCATTGGAGAATCAGAAAAAAGTTCAAGACAGTTCAAGACATAGTCCCCATCCTTTCTAGTTTACAATTTTGTCATAGAGATGTGTAGGGGAGGAGAAACTGTTCATTGGCTGGGGCCCTGTAAACTACACTGACAAAAGACAGGTTAGCAGGAGAAAAATGAACAGATTTATTAATACATGCATCGTGCATACACCTGGCAGCATTCGGTGATGAGTAACTCAGAGGGGTGGTTAGAACGTGGGCTTATATAGCATCTTAGCAAAAGAATAATACATTTTGAGAAGTTTTTAGATGAGACAAAGGAAGAGGACTTTGAGTTTCTAGTGTGGCAAATTGTGGGAAGATAAATATATGGGGGTACTAATGGAAGATAAGGGCTAGTTAGTAAATTGTTATGTAGGTTCCTCTGGTGCCATTTCTGGATGGATAAGAGTCTACCTAGAGTAGTCTCTGGCGAATAACTTCTGTTATTCCTGGTAAAGAGTAATAGAGGGACACCTTTACAAATTTATATCCTGCTTTTAAGGAAATAGCTAGAGGGCCGAGAGCTTTTCTGCTATCTGCTTCTTCTCACCTTCAGCTCGAAATAATCCTTATGCCAAAGTGGCATATCTTTGGGTGACATATTCTGCTACTCTTCAGATGTAATAAAGCTGAATCAGCAAACAGTGTACCGATAAATAATAGAGATCATTTCGAACTATCTAAAATGGGAGATCAATGAGATCTGGTAAAATGACGTAAGGCTTCGTGGAGAAGGCTAAATATGGTCTCTGAATGTATCCGTTGAACTAGATGCTGAAGGATGGGTAATATTTAGCTAAAGCAGGGGCGAGACTATTCAAGTAAATGGGACTAACGTCAGCAGTGGTGCACGTCAGCACAGAAGGCAACAGGCCTCACAGAGGATCTGTTCAGTGACCCACAGGGAAGTACATCAAAATGATGACAAGGACAGGTCCTAAGTTCAGGTCTCAGATCTACAACTGAGTAGCCATATAATCTCTGACAAGGTATTTCATCTCTCTGTGCCATAAGTTCCTGCTCTATAAAATGGAATAGTAAAACGTTCCCTTGTTATTGTAAGGGTTAAATGAGGTAACCCACAGAGACTGGTGTTACTAATACTCTAGTCTATCCATTACATGTTGATGTCATTGGTCTCTGATGAATAGTTCAATGTTCAGTAAATATTTTCTCATATTGTCATTGTCCTCGTTGTCGTCATTGGCAGAGGAGGGTTTGAACTGGGAAACTGTTGGAAAAGTAGGAAGACTGTTGGAAAGACTGTGAAGAGCCTTCCAAGTCAGATGGGAGGTTGTGATGCGATGAGGTAGGAGAGCCAAATTGATTATAGGAATTTGTTCAGGGATCACCCAGGTAGTGAGACAGAATACAAGAAAGGAAAGGTGAACACAAGGTAGATACAGCTGGAAAAGAACAGTGAAAGGTGAAAACAGAAAAAAAAAAAAGGAGTTAGCTCATAGCTAATGCTCTCTTCAAAGGAGTTTCAACCTGTGGCAGTTTAAGAAGGTGGTAACAGGAAAGAAAAATTTCATAAAAGAGATGGAAAAAAAGGCAGTGGGAGTTGGAAGCAGTGCATTTACTGATGGCCTAGACTTTTTTTAAGAACAGCAAGGTTTCATCAATATATAACTATATATTAATATTTTTTGACATATTAGGTTATTTCATTCATCCAACCAACATTTATTGCACCATTTCCCAAATAATTATAATTAAAGCATGCACAGTAATACACCATTTATTTAAATGTAAAATTGAGAAAGCTAATTTAAATGCAGCAAAAATATGCTAAATCAATAAATGTACTCTAAAATTTGTGTAATAGTATGTAAACTGTGCAAAGTACTTGGCATAATCTATGTTCTCCAACCTTTGATTATATTAATATAGATGATAATTAACTTAGGGATCACGAAAAATAAATTAATTAATTCTGTAGGTAAAGTAAGAAAGCTTACTGAATATTTGTAATATTGGTGAATAAATCTCTTTTCATGTTTCTGGAAGTCAGCAAATTAATTGCAAGGACTTGGAGGAAGCAATAAAAAGAAGTGCATTTAAAAAAGGGTGTTTTGAGATATGGGGAGGGGGAAGGGTAAGGTGTGACAAAGCGAGAGAGAGCCATGGACATGTATACACTACCAAACGTAAGGTAGATAGCTAGTGGGAAGCAGCCGCATAGCACAGGGAGATTAGCTCGGTGCTTTGTGACCACCTGGAGGGGTGGGATAGGGAGGGTGGGAGGGAGGGAGACACAAGAGTAAAGAGATATGTGAATATATGTATATGTATAACTGATTCACTTTGTTATAAAGCAGAAACTAACACACCATTGTAAAGCAATTATACTCCAATAAAGATGTAAAAAAAAAAAAAAGGGTGTTCTGAAATTGGAAACTCCAAATGTGATTCTTATGCAAATATTATTTAATCAGGAACAGTTTTGCTCCTCCTTATATAAGATTATATGGAAATTAGAATTGCCTATTTACTTCTAGTATGATGATAAAGATAGCTACCTGAGTCAGATTTGATGATAAATCAGTCTTCTGAGAGTGAATAAGCAAATTTTAACCAATAAACCTAAACATTTAAGCTCTGTCATTAGTGGTGAATAGCAATTTTATTTTTCTGTTTTCCAAGTTTTAAAATAATTACATCTTATAAGTGAATTAATTCATTTCACATTACATTATTTTAATCTGAATAGATCAAAATTATGTTTCCTAATGTCATACCCCAGGCATTAAATTATGGTAGCCAGTAGTATAGATTTGAATACCCATAAATAATGGAATTGATCCCAAGTAGTATTAAAGCGCCCCTGATAATATTGGGGTTGGCCAAAAAGTTCGGTCAGGTTTTTCTGTAAGATGTTACGGAAAAACCCGACCGAACTTTTTGTCTACTCCTATATAAATTCCTGAGACAAAATGGGTACCACCATTCCGGCATATTTTACAAATGATAGTGAGCAGCTCATAGATGCTAATGCAAAACTAAATATTGACCTAATAAGCCCTATTTATGAAGAAATAAAAGAATATCTGGTTGATATTCCATTTATTTAAATTGCCTTGCTCCCTATATCAGCAAACATTTCAAGAAATCTGTTTATTCAAAATTAGAACTTTTTCTCTTTGTTCTCTAGGTTTGTTTTTTTCAGTGGAAATATGTGGTGTGTGAGTGTGTGTGTTGAGCAATTCACCTAACCCCTCTGACCCTCAGCTTCCTTGCCTATAAAACAGAGGAAAGAATGGCATCCACCTCCCAGGATTTTCATAAGAATGAAATGAGACAGTACGTACAAATCTCTTAGCAGTTGCTTGGTACACGGTTAGCACTTAATAAGTGTTAAATGTTGTTATCCCCTTAATAATAATAGTTATTTCAGTGAACATATCATGGAAAACGATTAATAGCAATAATCACTACAATAAAATCTTAGTTGACTAGAAATGCCTAGGGGAAGAGGTGTTTTGACTAATCTGATTTTGTAATTATAAGAAAGCCATTTGGGCATCAGTCTTTATCATTCATAATCTTTCTGAACTCAGTGCACAACCCTCCTCTGACTCACCCAAATACCTTCCCCCAACCCCCAGTATTTTTGGCTTCACATTTTACACAGGTGAAAATGTGCCACACATAGTGTTTAAATATAGGTTTGTACATACAGTCAGCCCACAATATATAGATCATTGGTAAATCAATAGAACTTTGTTATTGTCTCTGGACCTGTATTCAGAGCATGAGTGATCATTGCAAACAAGTGTTGGAGAGTGGGCTTCATCTGTTCTAATTCCAGAATACACTCTAGATTAATCGAAAGTTCTAGTTATTTTTCCAGTAGTCTATTTGAGCCACTTATCACTAGTAATTTTTTTCTGACCTCATGCTAGAATAATTACATTTCTGGCATCAGTTCACTGGAAATAAGTGCTAAACTCTGATTCTGTCTGACTTAGCAGTAAAACAAATTTCTACACCAACTAAAAGTATTCTTTTAAATGGGAGACAAAAATAAATATGCAAAACAAGATAGGTAATACACTTTAGATCTCATTAAGAGTTCTTACATTCTAAATGCAGAAACTCCGATTTGCAAAAACTCTAAGAACTGTCTTCAGTGTGTTGAGCATTTAACAAGATTTCATCAGTTCTTATGTAGAAGATGAGTACTGCTGGCAGTTACAAATTTGGCTTTTCTCTACAGTATGTGCTTGTTGCCATGTATGCCTTATGTAACTTCACTAGCCAGAAAACCATGAAAATATTGGAGCAGGTGGGTGAAAACAATCAAATTGACTACATAAGAAATGACCAAAACACATTGTAGATGGCCTAATCATTTATTAGAAACATGCTTCGGTTCCATATTTCAGTATTCTAATTCTTATTACAAAAGTGTCAAATGAATAACAGCTGTTATATACCAACATTGCAATTAATTTGGCTGTGTTCTCAGTCAAATGCATTTAGATTCACATCAGTAATTACACCTAACAGCTTCATAGAACCAATAAGCTGCACTGGACCCAGCTGAGTCTCTAATGACTTCTTTTTCTTTGAATATTATATTTGTTCCACCCACATTGAATCCCTGAGCCCCCGGGCAGCTTCAGAATCAGGGCAAAATCTATTGTTACCCTAAATGTGTGAAAGGTTTATTATGGATGAAAACCTTTCAGTGATTTTTAATTTAATTCTGCAAGTGTTTATTGATTGCCCACAGTGTGCTGAGCAGGGTGACACACCCTAATCATAGTATTGTTGTCTGTTAACTCAGCACCATTAGCCTACTTAAGGGGTTACTAACCGTCAGCCTCTCTGCCTCTGTGTGTGTCTTTTCTGTAAGAAATAATGGCTCTTGCTGCATATGTATGTGTGTGTGTGTGTGTATCCACTCACACAGGACCATGTGCAGCATATAGCATGTATATTTCATTTTTTTCACATATTTTAATATATGAAAAATTCTATTTTTCTTCTTTATGTCTAGTCAAGCCTCAGTCCTCAGTCACTCCCTTCACATATGAACAATCTATAAAGTATATGATATCTTGACTAGTTAGAAAAACATGGGAAAAAATGATCTTAGTTTAAGAAAGCAGTTATGCCTTTGTTATAATGGTATTAGAAACACATTATAACCTAAACTTAGAATACCTGATTGTCATCTAAATCAACAATTGGCTTTATATACTATTTCATAGTAGCTCAGAAGATGATGGCATGATTCATTTGGGAAGGAAAAAATAATTATCCTTTTAAATGTGCAATTAACTATGGATACGATAATGCTTTTATTTGTTTGAACCAGTATTGGAATCTACTCTAAATGTACATTATATATAAAAAATAAAATATCTCTTCATCAGAGGAGATATTTTAGAGGTCCTGATTTTGATTTAGTCTTTTACATTTGCTGAGCCCTGGAGAGGGCTGCCTAGGAATTACTTAGAGCATCGCTAAGCAGGATGTATGGCTATAGGTCTAGGGAGTTGCAGGCATAGCCCTGCTGAGGGTGGGACAGGGTCCCAGGGGTTCTTTACAGACCTTTATGGTTCTGTGGTAGAAGAACCGCATACTGGGTTAGGCTGTGCTGTAATCTGAAAATCAGAATACCTTGTTTTATTTAAGCGTTTAGTCTCCCATTTTTATAACATAACTCCGACCCCAATTTATTTTTTAATTTATTAATTGAAATATAGTTGATTTACAATGTTGTGTTAGTTTCAGGTGTACAGCAAAGAGATTCAATTACACATATATATGTATTCTTTTTCAGATTCTTTTCCATTATAGGTTATTACAAGATATGGACTATGTAGTTCCCTGTGCTATACAGTAGGTCCTTGTTTATCTATTTAATATATAGTAGTGTGTATCTGTTAATCCCAAACTCCAAATTTATCCCCCCACCCCAATTTTTAAGCTAATCATTTTATGTAGTTGAATGTCTGAAGTTGAAGTTTTCCAAATTCCCTGTTTGTCTCACCAATATGTACACATTCCTGGTTTGAGTTGCTACCTCATCTGATTTTCTAGAACAGTATTTCTGTGAAAGGAAAATGTGTTCCCTCTAGTCCTCTTTTGTCGAAAACCCTTTGCACTTCCTTTCTTTTGCCAATTGAACCTTTTTTGAAATGCATCAGTAGGGAGAGCTTGCCTAGCCTTTGCTAGACAAGAGTAGCTGTAGGTGCATTTAAACAATCCAACTTGAAAAGGGGATTTCTCTCTTTTTATTTGAAAACAATTGAAAATGAAAGGTGTGTGTCTCAGGATAGAGTGCTTAACCGACCTTGCTCTACTGCACTTCAGTATGGTATATGAAACTGCCTCCCCTGTGTCTTTCCCCAGTGTTTTAAAAAGATGCTTTACTTGTTTGAGGCAACTGGTTCTGAGTCAGAGCTCTTTCTGGCATAACCGGAATCCATTATGTTGTTAGGCCTTGTTATACTGTTCTTTGCATCTCAAAGAGTGAATGCAGCTTTGTTCGAAGGGCTATCTGATCATATTTTGAGGGGAAATGGAGATTGAGCTATAGAGGTGAACTATGGCTACATTAAGTTTTAAGTGTACCCACGCTCCATCCCCACAGTACATACAGCCTGGACTTTTCAGTAATCTCATGTAAGCTCCTGTGACCCAGGCATGTTGAAAACTAGCCCCTTTCACCTGAGTAACCGTGACAGTAAATGAAACCCCCTAAAGATACCTCTCTCTTCAAGGGTGGAAAAGGAGGTGGCCGTGAGGGGTTTGCAGTACAGTTTCCAGCCTCTCCTTCCTGTCCCCTCTCCCATTTTAAGACCCAGAAGAACAAAGTAAGCATTTTTATAAAGAAATGTATATTGTAAATCAACTATACTTCAATAAAAAATATTGATTGATTAAATTAAAAAAAAGAAATATACAGGTTCTTTCTTTTAAAATCATAGATAATTATAACCTTAGGAAAAGCTACTGTGTGCTTTGGACTTCAGTAGTTAATGCTTCTTCTGCAGGAGAAGGCTCTCTAAAGACAACAGTTAACTAAGGACTGATTGGAAGTTACATTCCAAAGTAAAACTGGAAGTCTGTATTCCCTCACAAACATTTCCACAGACAGTAGTATGTGTTAAAGAAAAAAATGTATTCTTTAAATAGAAAACAGGGCCAGGTTTTGTTTCATTCTGCTTGCTTCTTGGGGGGCGAGGAGGATAAGAAGCTAGTTGATTATCTCACAACTATGGTAGTTGGCCATCTCTAAATCTCTGGTATTCAAGAAATACCAAGTTTCAGTTCACAGAATGTGAGTCCTTTGTTATAAGCATCTTTTTGTGTGTGTGTGTGGGTCTCTACCCAGTTTCTGAAACTAGTTTCTGACTCCCACGTGATGCTTTTATACAATATTTATCCATAAAACCTTTTGCATTTTTTTGAGTTGATGGTGCCTTTTTGTCATTCGGCTGCACCTCTCTCCCCTTCTTGGGGATTGTGACACTGTCACACTCTTCCCGATGCATTGCTTCCTGGTGGGTGACATCATGATTTGCGAGCAATCCAATATATAAATAAGGTGGTAAGAACTGCCTCAGCAATTCAGTTTCTGTTTTAAAGGAATTAAGCAGTCTCTTTCTGTTTTCTTACATTTCCCCCTACATCGTGTTTTCACAATTATATTAGGCACTATAGGAGGGCCTCTTTTCACTTTCACTCCATTTCAAAAAACATTTGGTTGACTCAAAATCTTCTTGGAAATGTACTACCCCATGTGTTATAATAGACCTCTCCTACCATATACATTTTTATCACGCTAGAATGTATCATTCAGCAATAGCTAATAACTACTAATTTTCTAGGAGCATCTCAGGAACTACAGATGCTTCTTCAATCAGTATGTTTTTATTTTTGCTGATATTAAAGGAGTGTTTATCTAGAAAGAGTGATAAGAGCAAATTATCAAACTTCGACCTTCTTGACTGTAGACATTTCATGTACATAGGTGTTTTGTGGGCTTTGGTAAGCAAGAAAATATGTTTGAGATCAATAAAACTTTAATATGTTCAAAAGTGAATATGGATGTGGTTTTACTGGATGAACTCCTTAGCAAAGATGCCTTTTAAGTATAACAAAGGTTACAGTATATATAATGTGTGTATACATACATACATACATATGTACATACATGCACATTATTACATGGACTCCCACAAATAAGTGGCTATTTGTATGTGTCTATGTAATAATAGAATTGACTATCACAGCTTATTTTTCAAGTTCCACTGAAGTATTTAAAGCTAATTAGAAGGGCATACAGTTGCAGCAACATGGATGGACCTAAAGATTATCATACTAAGTGAAGTAAGTCAGAAAGAGAAAGACAAATATCATATGATATCACTTATACGTGGAATCTAAAACAATGATACAAATGAACTGATTTACAAAACAGAAACAGATGCACAGGCAGAAAACAAACTATGGTTACCAAAGGGGAAGGGGGGGAGGGATAAATTAGGAGTTTGGGATTAACAGATATACACTAATGTATATAAAATAGGTAAACAACAAGGTCCTACTGTATAGCACAGGGAACTATATTCATTATCTTGTAATAACCTATATTGGAAAAGAATCTGAAAAACACTATATATATAACTGAATCACTTTGCTGTACACCTGAAACTAACACATCATTGTAAATCAACTAGACTTCAAAAAAAGAATTTTTTTTTTTTTAAAGAAACAGAAAGGCATATGGTATTGATGTCAGGGTCTTGCATTACCCACCTTAGAGCAAGACGGTATGATAATTATTTTCAAACAGTTAGTGTTCATTTATACTACCCACATATTGCTCTTCATTCCTTTTTATATTTCAGACCATACACCTGCAATTACTCTTTCTGCCTGCAATACATCTTTTAGAATTTCCTTTGAGTGAAGATGGCAAACTGTTTGGGCCAAGCCTCTTTAGGAACTTTCTGGGCCAAGAGAGACCCAACCCTTGTCCCACCCTACCCCCAAAGCTTGGGACCTTTGGCCTTCTTATTAATCTCACAGGAGTTTTCCTTCCTATAGTCCTGTCTCACCAAAAGTGCTCCTCCTGTGTCCTGACTCATTAGTTTCAGTCATTTTCTCCCATCCCTTAGTTTACAACAAGCCAAAGTATTTCATCCAGCTTTGGGCTCAACCTGGCTTTATTTCCTGATTTAGGGCTTTGTGTAGTCTTATTAGTCTCAGTTTCAGGTCACAACTTCCTGATTTCCTCCTGGCTCACCCACCCCCTTCCCCCCAACCCTGCTCCTGTTGCTAATGCAGTGCCATCTTTCAGCATGAGTTTCTTCCTTCGAAAGAACACTGTCATCATCTGTTGATATCTTGTGACACTTTGGCAGGTGCCTCAGGAACTCTCCCACAGTGGGTGGGTTCAGATCTTGCCCTTCAGATTCTTGGCATTCTCTTAGGCCAGTGGTTCTCAAAGTGTGGTCCCTCACTCAGCACATCGCTCAAGGTCATAAAGCTAGTTTAGTGCTAAATAGGAGAGCCAGGAGTAGAGCCTGTCTCATCCACTGCTCCTTCTGCTGTACTACTCCACAGTGCTAGTCCTTTAAATTGTTTTAAATTGTTTAAATTTAGTCAGGATTGATTATTGTACATGTGAAAATGAGAGACTTGTCCTCCAAGCTTTACATTCCTATAATTTTTGAACCTTCTGCCAAGTGACAGGATCAGTCAGAATCAAGTAGTTTTCAGTGACGAGGTGGGAGGATATCCTTGGCATTGGAAGTTTACAGGGAACTCGGCAGAGTATTTGTGTTGTCCAATATAGCTTTGATGGATGGATAGTGCCATGTTTTTCCAACTATAACATTCCAAAATGAACTCAAGCAACTGATGATTTACTAAGGAATGATCATTTACATTGTGTGTGTATATATGTATATACATATATATATATATGTATGCATATATGTATGTGTGTACTTGATTTGTAAAGTGAATTACCAAAGAAATTCTTAAGTAGCAATGTCCCTGATATGTTAAAATAGAATTTCTTGGTCATGGGAGGAGGTAGATAATGAATTACATAGCTAGGAGCACATCTATTGAAAAGCAAGTTTACTTTATATTACTTATTAGTTGAGTATTTGTATACCTGTTCTATAATTATCATTATTTGTACATAACTTAAAGCCTTTTGTTTGCTCTTGATAGATGGATTCAGATAGCAAATAAACGTGTGAGTTTCCATTTGTCTTGGCTTGACATCTTTGCCCCATATATCCTCATGGATATGAACTTAGAGGAAAGGAAATACAAAGCTACTGTTTCAATCTTTTCTGCTTTCGATTTTATTTTCAACAGCCAAACATTTCTTTTCAATGATAATCAGAGCATTGAGACCATTTTCTTACTAAATCACACTTGAGTGGATTGAAAAAGTTAGTGTAGCCTCTAAAGGAAGTGACTCAACCACTGGGAAATTTTTCTTTGATGTGATTTTATGAACGTTAAATAAAGTAGCATGGGGACTTCCCTGGTGGCGCAGTGGTTAAGAGTCTGCCTGCCAATGCAGGGGACACAGGTTCAAGCCCTGGCCTGAGAAGAACCCACATGCCACAGAGCAACTAAGCCCGTGAGTCACAACTACTGAGCCCGAGTTCTGCAACCAGTGAAGCCCATGCACCTAGAGACCCTGCTCCTCAACAAGAGAAGCCACTGCAAGGAGAAGCCCGTGCACCGCAGCAAAGAGTAGCCCCCGCTTGCCACAACTAGAGAAACCCTGCGCGCAGCAATGAAGACCCAACACAGACAATAAATAAATAAATTTTTAAAAAGAAAAAATAAATAAATAGACAGATAAATAAATAAATAAAAAGAAAATAGCATGAAGAAATTATCAGGAGTAGTCAGTACTACATCATTCTGAAGACCTTGTAATCTTTTTCAAATACTAATAAGAAATTTATGAGAAATGGACAATCAAAATAGTTTATTATGTTACAGATGGGTTTTATTTTTACCAGCATTGGATACATAATTTGTGGGGCCGACTGCAAGATGAAAATCTGTGCCTCTTGTTCAAAGATTATTAAGAATTTCAAGACGGCAGCAGCAGAGCATTAAAGCAAGTATGGGGCCCTTCTGAGCCCAAGACCCTGTGCGACTGCACGGGTCACATACCCAGGAAGCCCCTGTGTTTTGCCTAAGTGTACAGTGAATGAAAGAAGTAAAATCCACATGCCTTTGTTCATGGAACAAAATGAACATTTTAACTTGAATAAAAGTGGGAATCTCTTAACAAGAATCCCCTTTTAAAAAAAAGCCTTTTCCTGCAAGTGACCTCTTTTATTTATTTCAAAATGTCTCTTCTTTTCCCATCAATTCCAGCATGATCTCTGTAGCAAATAAAAAAGGGAGCTTTTCCCATGAGAACTTCTGTCAAGAAACAATCTTCTTTGGCCCTCTTCTGATATATTAAGGAATAGTTCTCATCTGTCTTAAAGTAGCTTTGAACATTTTCCTCTGATGAATACTTTATATACTCTGAGTAAACAGCTTCAAATTTCTCACGTTTTTCTGAAGAGATTCCTATTTCTTTTTTTAAATCCCCAGTGGCTTAAGGTATCATATCTACAGATAGTTTACACCACATTTCTATATAAGTAACGTAATAAGACATAGGATTTCATTCTGCAGCATTGTCTTTGGGTCTGTTTGCACTTGATGCTGAGTTCATTTAGAGTAATATCCATCCTTTGAATTTGTTTTCTGTGATTTGGTTTTCATAAAACATGAAGATGCTCTCTAGATTATCCAGGCCAGTTCCCTGCCTCAAGGTATATCCATATGTAACTCTGTAAGACAAATGGTTAGACAGCATGTTTCTAAATGTCCCAGGAGAAGGAAACCGTAGTAGCACCAATAATCCTTATATAGTGAGGGATGTCTGGGAAACACCAATGCACTTATATTCCTCACAAGTTCCATTGTTCTTGAATGCAATCATTATTCTTTTCTTTTTATTGAAATTATTTGATGTGTCTTATTCTCTTACTTTAGGCAAAGTGCTTTATTTCGAAAACTAACCTTAATTATATTCTCGTGAAGGAAAGCAGACTCTTCTAACCAGTATATTCCACCATGTAAAACTCTTGAAAACTTTGTCATCACATTTGTCCATTTGTCAGCCCTTTCTGATATGTAGACATATCCTGGTTAATCATTATTGTTATGTGTGTTTCTTTCTTTTTTAATGAAAAAATATTGAATTATTCAGTTTTTCTTAAAAGTTCAATGATTTTTGTATTTCAAATGCTCTTTAGTATTCAATATATTCACAGCAGGCTCAGAGTTTCTCTCACTGGTCCACTGGCTCTAATATTTATTAGAATAATTTTATTTACCATATGTTTGTGTCATATTGGAAATGTTAGGAGAAAAAATTGAATTTTGAATGTGAAACGTCCTTTCTTCTTTTATCAAAAGGAAAAAATGCATTTTCTGACATTAATAAAAGTCATGCTGGCGTTCTCTTACAAGAAAGTCACTAAAATGACAAAGAGCATGAAAAATGTAATTAGATGTTTGGTTGAACTGCGCTGGTTGGTTGGTTTTCCTATCTGACAAATTCTAATACACAAAAATAAAATTACAATTAATAAGAAAGTGCAAATGTAGCAGACATATTGGTATTCTACATAATATTGAGGCAGTTGTCATTATTTCATGTGATTACAATAGAAAAAAATAAATTTGACTTTTTTTGCAAATACTGGTGAACTTTTCCTTGAAAAATACTATAACAAGTGGATTTATTTATTCAATTCTCAGTGAGGTACTGGCTGTATCAAGGTTTTGGCAAAACAAACATGCATTCTCTATCTCTAAGTATATTAACTAATCTATAAAGGCTTGACATTCATTAATGCTTGCCACGGGAAAAAATGAGTTCTAGAGATTGTGTTTTGCTCAGTACTGGATAACTTACTTTCACAGCCCTACTTAAGCTTTGATTTCTAAATCTCTCCCCAGTGAAATCATACCTCAAAGATGTTTCATGAAAATGACAAGATAAGCTGCCTTGCATCCCAATGCTGGAGTAGGGGCAAGGGACAGAGTTCTGGGAGATTTTGCAAAACCATCCTAAGCTTTAGGGAAAGAAGTGCAAATGATTGACCTCAGTGAAATGTCAGCAACGTCGCCATCATGAACATAATAGCTCAGAGGACGTGTTGGCTGTGTGCCGAGCACGGGCTTGTCTTGATTTTGTATTGATGACTCATACAGAGTTAGAACATGGAATTTAGAGTTATGGAAAATAGGGACTATTGGAAAGGCTGTGCTTTTCAAGTTCTGCATTTTAGAAAATATTTTAAAATGCATATCATCATTGTCATAGCCTTCTGCATTGTACAATCTTCCCTCTTCTGTTTTGAAATATTTTTTTTCAGAGAGTTGGTAATAATTCAAATGACTTCACTGTATCCCTAAATAGCAGTTTGAACTATATGAAACTGTTGCTCTTTAACTACTTTTTGGTCTATAAAAATGGCAGCCTCACATGGTTCAAACTAATGAAAAACACACAATTCCCCAAACAGAAAGGTAATATTCTCCTATTACTTAACCACTCTTTTTTGTTTTTTAACATCTTTATTGGAGTATAATTGCTTTACAATGGTGACTTAGCCACTTTTTGTTGTGTATGAAACTCAAACTCTGTCATTCTAATGAGATTAAGAGACATTGTCATTTCTTGGATGGAGCTGGATGTTGACAAGGTTTCCTTAGCTACCTATTTCCAAATCACCTCTTACATGAGGATGATTAATCCATCCAGCACATATTGACTTCTCCCAATTTGACTCTGAGGTGGAAGTGACCTCTTCCTCACTTTACTCCCCAGTTCAGGATGTACCTTAAAATAGCTTCCTCTAGACTGGATAGAAATAAGATTTCAGCACTGAATAGATTCTCTAAGTATACTTATTTGTTCAAGACAGTGCTAATGTGAATGCTTAGTTACTAAAACAAATATAACGGCATTTTTAAAGCCTCACAAGGCAGGTAATTGCTTTAAAGAAATGATGGTGCATTTTTTTCCTTCCTTTTCCTGAAGTGGAAAATCCTAGTCTTCTCTAAGACCCAGGATTCCATACATCATAAGAGCATACGTTGTACATTCTTTCTAAAGGATGAGGATAAATTTCCCTTATACTAAAAATCACCAGCTGCCATGGAAGTGCTGAGTAAAAGATAGTCCTTATCATTTCTTAGTGGACTACAATTTTCCCCCTTGATATAGGCTATAAATAGGAAATAAACAGTCAAATGAAATCATATAGTATGCAAAGATTTCACTGATAAGTTTAGGTGAGCAAATCATAAAAAGAACAAAATAGTACCTGGTCCTAAATCTTTGCCAAGGAGTGTTTAGTGACTTCCTCACTCTCTACCCTTTGGGCAGATACCACTTTTTAACCCCATTTTTGAAGAGTAACAGATATTTGGGTTTGAATTTTTTTTACTTATCTAAAAGAGAGAAAATAATTAAGAAATTTAAAAATTATTACTGTTCAGTGGACAGGGAAAATAAACAGTCATTTTAATATCCTTTATTTAATAAAATCAGCAGTTCTTCCCTTTATAGCGTATTTATCTGAGGTAATTTATCAATACACGGACTATACAAAAATAACTTGCTTTTCTAAATGGTAGAATCTTGGCTTCTGCAAACACTTGAGCCATGCCCAAATTATAATGTAAAACTTAGGGTGTTCTATTAAATTAATGTTCTAAGAGCCAAAAAATCTACAGTATTTTTCTTTCTGTTCTTCATATATATGTTAAACAAGTAGAGATTTTCAGAGTATTTCATTTGTATTCACTTTGATTGGCAAGGCTCTTTATTAGCCAAAAATTCTCTTAATTTCCAAATTAGACTACATAGTAGAAGAAATACATAATTGACCTCTTTGCGGAAATGCGTCTTAGGAGGATGCATTAGAGTTCCCTGTTTTGTACAGTGCTGTCCACTACTAAGTGCCCAGTGGTCATGTGTTGATAGCTTGAAAGAGTGAATTAAATGCTAAATAAGGAATGTGCTGGGGGTATGATTGAAGCATACTGTGTCTAAGTCCTCCCTGCTTTCTTCTTGGGAGCCTACTATCCCAAGAAGAGAGATGGTTGAAACAATGAAATTGTAAACCTTTTCTACTTAATCCCAAGTAAGAAATTTAGCGCCTGTTTGCAAGTCCTGTCTCTGAACAGAGTTCTATACATTTTAATAAAAATATAACAATATTTACAAACAGTAGTTACCCAACAGTAGCTAGATAGTGATATAGTTACTTCATAAAATAGTATATGATATAAACCATGGAAGTTTTTGAATGTAAAAGTAAAAATCAAGTAGACATGTCAAAATAAAGCGCTTATGAAGTTAAGCTCCAAGGAATGACAATGTTTAAATGCCAGTGTCTTCTCTGGTTTTACCAGCTTGCAGTGGGTTATTTAAGTTAAGCATAATTATCATCTATGCCTTTTTTAAAAATAAATTTATTTATTTTTGGCTGCGTTGGGTCTTCGTTGCTGCGCGTGGGCTTTCTCTAGTTGCGGCAAGCGGGGGCTACTCTTCCATGAGGTGCGAAGGCTTCTCATTAAGGTGGCTTCTCTTGTTGTGGAGCACGGGCTCTAGGCGCATGGGCTTCAGTAGCTGTGGCATGAAGGCTCTGTAGTTGTGTCTCGCGGGCTCTAGAGCGCAGGCTCAGTAGTTGTGGTGCGCGGGCTTAGTTGCTCTGCGGCATGTGGGATCTTCCCAGACCAGGGCTGGAACCCGTGTCCTCTGCATTGGCAGGCGGATTCTTAACCACTGCACCACCAGAGAAGTCCTTATGACTTTATTTTAAAAGAACTACATAATGTTCAGAAATTGACATAATTATATCTCTGAGGTATTGGTGCCTAATTTTGTAATTTTATGCCATTTTCTACTAACTGATCAACCCCCGTGTAATTCAATGGCATCCATATTATCTACTCAGTAATCTGTAATTATAGACTTCCTCTAATGAATCACCCTATGCTTTATTGCCCTGTGCTCTTAGGAGCTCTGTGGGTTTCAATTTTAGAAAATTTGAACTTGGAGTGGAATTTTTTTCCCTGATGAACATTATAAAGTAATGAAGAGGTTAATCACTGTTGCCTTGATTGTTTGAAACACCAAAAGGCAATACCACCTAATATACAATTACCATATTACTTTTAATATGTCTTCGTTTTAATTTAAAGGTTGAATTCAATTAAATGGTAGTAGCAGTATGTTAAATTTACTATGAGTATCTGCCTTAGGGAGTTATTTATTTATTTATTTTGAAATTAATTTTTTTCTATTGGAGACCAACTTCCTTTTATTTAGTAAAGCATATAATTAAGGTCTATCTAAATTTTAATTATTTAATAGAACAGGATATTGTTAATGTGTATCTGTATAAATTACCTAAATTACCTGAATTTAGGCCATTTATGTTTCCAAAGCACTCACTCTAGGAATTTGACCCCTGGAATAGATCTGGTGAGCTGAAGTGTATTCACTTTAATAATCTTCCTAAAAGCTATATCCATTTAAACTTGAAAGTATAAAGTATCTATCTTTTTTTGTTGTTGTTTGCTTTTTTCTTTAGAATTTACATTAATTGTTTATTTCTTAAATTAGGAACATGGGGGAAGACATATAGGTGTGAACACTTAGGATCTGTAGAAAATGATAAGGAGAGGTAGCTTGGCTGGTGTGGTTGGAGGAGCCAAAGAAAAATCTGGAAATAATTAGTGAGACCTTTGGAATTTGGATTGGATCAGATGAGCATTGAATCTTGGAAAAGAGGATAATGTGATTAAAGTTATAGTTTAGTGATAGGAGAGACTAGAAACAAAATTCAGCAAGTTGATTCATATAGGTTATCCAGGTTAAGGGATAAGTGTTACACTAGGGGAGGAGACTCTGTATGGCCTGTGAAGATGTGCTATAGCTTAGTCACTATTTGACTTTGGAAATGAATAAAAAATACTAGAGACCATTCAACGGTTCTAAGCCTGGAGGATAATCAAAAATGAGAAAATTGGGATAAGAAGTCATTAAGGGTGTGATTAGGTGGGGAAATCTGTGGGTGATTCCATCTGTCTGAGACACACTGAGTCTGAAATGATAGGAAATTTTATAAATAACATTGTTCGGGCATAGCTAATGGTTCGTCCTTGAAATGGGAATGCAGGTAAATAGTGAGGTTGTGAATTAAGGCATCTCCATCATAGAAGAGAACTAGAAGCCTTGAAACTGAGATCACTTCCCAGAGCCCAAGAAAGAAAGGCCACAGACTGTCCAATGACACTTCATTCTGCTTTCTAAATAATTATTTTTCACCAACTTGTTTCAATTCCATCAGGAGACAGGAGTGAGATTGCTAGAAGTACAAATACATTCTAGTTGATCGAGAAGGAAGCTAGCCATGCTCAGAGTCAGTCTGGCTCTCTCCTGGAGCAGATTATTGAACTCCGCTTAAGGAATTATTGAGGGATTTAGATCAAGGCTTAAAGGTAAATCCTTCCCTCTCCCATTTTGAAACATCAATGTAAATTACACTATTGAGTTATGATAATGCATATCAGAAGTGCATACCTTCAGCTCCTTTTCTGAAGCATGTGGCAATGGGCAGCTTCTTAAGCAATGCTGACCATGCTTTGTGCCACGCATTCCTCCCCTACCTTCAAAATGGGCCAGAGATTGATTCTTGACCCAAGGACAGCCATCTGTAGGCTTTTCTATTTCCTAAGAAATAGCCTGTCATGAACACTCTTCCCCCAAAGGCTGGTCCGTCCTGGTTGAATCAGTTTGATTCTTTTTCTTGGGGAGTTTGGACTCAAAGACACAAAGATGGAGAAATAGTTCAGAAATAGTAGAAGAGAAAATAATAACAAATACTAAGAGTAGGTTCACATGGTAGGTGAGAATGGACATCAAAGTACTGAAGTAATAACATTAATGGATGACTAGGGCTATTGTTGTAGCTGGAGGATTAGAGTCAAAGTTACATATTTTTTCAAATTTTGTTGAAGTATAGTTGATTTACAATGTTGTGTTAATTTCTGCTGTACAGCAAAGTGACTCAGTTATACATATATATATATATTCTTTTTCAGATTCTTTTCCAATATAAATTATTACAAGATATTGAATATAGTTCCCTGTGCTATACAATAGGACCTTGTTATTTATTCATCCTATATATAATAGTTTGCATCTGCTAATCCCAAACTCCCAATCCTTCCCTCCCCCACACGCCTTCCCTTTAAGGTTGTATCTTGAATGGTGTTTCACTTCTTTGTGAGTCACACCTGACCACATAGCTGCTGAAGCCTGTTTCCTATTCCTTCTACTTCTGCATACATCCTTACACTAAATCCCCACCTTTGTCTCTTGTAAGCCCATCTAACACGTTCATCAAGAGGATTAGAACATTCCCTGTCTTCCTTTTTCTTCCTCCCTGCCCCAGCCCACTGGGGGTCAAATTTTTCCATGCGAGAGGCTGGGGGAGTGAGTGGGCAAGCAGCTTATGCTACCCATTCTCCCCTTCAGGCCCCTGGGTCCAAAAGACTAACCAACAACAGGGGAAGGAAACACCTTGAAGCAAACATACAATCAGTATTTAAATTACAACCAGAAAATTGTAGAATCTTCCCAAGATGTCATTAAGGGACATGAAAGTGAGACTTGACATTGTATGTCTAGGAACAATGCTGAAAAAAATGAAAACGAATTTTATGTTTGTTCCTTCACTGAGTTGAAACTGTTCAATAAACTAGTTGGTTATACATGCCTTTTTTCTTACTGCTTTTTGCTTTTTGAAAAAAGCAAAAGTGTATAATATAATGTTTAAACAAGATATATGCTCCTCAATTTGAAAGTAGTAGTTGTAAAAAGAACAGATCAGTTTGCAGCAATATTCACTTTCGGGGCAGAAAGACACACGCGCACACACACACACACACACACACACGTACACACAAGATTCCTTGCACTTTAAAAATATATAACCAACAGGTAAGTTGCTGTGCAAAAGTGGAGTGAAGTTGTCATTGCCTTTCTGACTGGAGAGAGGAAGAAGAATTCAAAAGATAGCCTAGCAACAGATGAATTGTCCACTTGTTTCCTGTACTCCAACCATCAGCAACTAAGAGTACCAATTCCCTCACGTACATTTTTATACCTGGTGGTAGGCTGCCACTGTAGCTGTGGTGTGTGACATTTGTTAAAACTACCTGACAGGACTCTCATGACAGCCGTTCTTCAAAAGTTACTTCCATCCCTCCCTTACCTGGTGCCTATGCTAGGCACCAAGGAAGATAAAAGTATACATTTGACCTCATGATGGTGCTCTGGAAGCTCAAACTCTCCATTTTCTCTCCACCACTAGGGTTGTGTTCGTATTTCTTATGAAATGGTTAGGTTCATTGCATGGTATCATGTTCTGATATGGCCATCCAGTTGAAGTCCAGAGGTAAGGAGCTAGGTCTTCTGTAACGGAGCTGAATTTACTCCATGTCAGTCAGAGGCTGGTTCTCAGACAGGAAATCAAACCTTGGAAAGCAGGTCTCCCACTGGTCTTTGAAAAAAAAAAAAACCTCTCTTCTCTTTTTGTAATTGTTCTTTTGGAACTAACTTCAAGGATTCTTAAATGTAAATCCACATAGAAGTGTATGTATAATTGTTGCTTCATGAATGATTCTGTCTCATTCTTGGCTTTGGCCCTCCAAAAGAAAGCATTTCAATTTCAAGTAGGCCGACATCGACATCGCACGTTCTTTCCCACCTTCCACCCATGGTGAGCCCGTTTCACTGACACGGAGGTTGCCAAGCTCCTTCGGCACCTCAGAGACAGATTGTGAGTTCCACAGGTGTCTGTATGTAGCATGATGTTGATGTTGACAGTGTGTGCTCTAGAGCAGTGTTCAGCAAACTTTTTCTGTAAAGGGCCAGATAGTAAATATTTTAGGCCTCGAAGACCAAAAATCTCCATTACAACTACTCAACTCTGCTGTTGTAGCTTGAAAGCAGCCATAGACCAATACATCCTGAATGAGTATGGCTATGTTACAATAAAAGTTAGGTACTGAAATTTGAATTTGGGGAAATTTTCATGAGGCATGGAAGATTATTCTTCTTTTAGTTAAAAAAAAAAACATTTAATATGTGAAAACCATTCTTATGATGTGGGCTGTACAAACACAGGTGTTAGGCTGCATTTGACCACTGGGGCTATAATTTGCCAACCCCTGCTCTAGAGACATACTCTTGAGGGTCTAAGGCTGGTTCTGTCACCTCTCAACCTTGTGAACTTGAGTGAGTTACTTTACCCAAATATGCCTCAGTTTCGTTACCTGAAAAATAGGTTGGCGTAGGGATCCAACATCCCTTAGAACAGGGCCTGACATATAGTAAGCTCTCAATAAATGACAGACATTATTATTATTCCTAAGTCCAAAAACATCTTTCTTTTATCTTTTCAGAAAGTCACTGAGATTTACTTTGGCTGATGGTTTTGAATTTATTATTTTTCCAAGTTTGGTTTTGCTTAGTTCTCCCTTCACAAGTGTTCCATGCCCTTAGTAAATGATTGATTCTGATAAGACACACAGTATTTCAAAGGTATCTTTGAAATATTGATTATTTAAAATATCGAACGTGAGATATTTTACCAGAGGCATCAACAGTGGTTCTGGTAAGCGTTAACATTCAGGTTTATTCAGGCTTATTTATAGAGTGTAATTTTCTTCTCCCAATCTTCTAGCATATAGGTAGGTAACTGGGGAAAAAATGAATACACATAAACATTACTTTTTAACTACCATTTACTATCAAGCTGTCTTACCGCAGGTGGACTGCCCAAAAGGTGCCTCTGTCCATAAAAGTTCCTTCACTAAGACCACCAGTAGAAATCCATTCAAGTGTGTTAACAGACAACTCTTTTTTTTTTTTTTTTTTTTTTTTTTTTTTGCGGTACGCGGGCCTCTCACTCTTGTGGCCTCTCCCGTTGCGAGGCACAGGCTCCGGACGCGCAGGCTCAGCAGCCATGGCCCACGGGCCCAGCCACTCCATGGCATGTGGGATCTTCCCAGACCGGGGCACGAACCCGTGTCCCCGGCATCGGCAGGCAGACTCTCCACCACTGTGCCACCAGGGAAGCCCAACAGGCAACTCTTTAAAATGCAAATACATTAGGGAAAGTTAACTCACCAATTTAGCTACTGTGACAGACTTTGAGGTGATACCTACCATGTAGATATTTGGGGAGATATCACTTTATCCTTTACCATTCATCACTCTGGAGTGGAATATCCATTAGCTTGTGACCCTCTAGTACAATATTTATTTCATGACAAAATGTACCTATAACATTAACCTTCAATTAAAAGTGGTAAGGAATAGTAGTATTCACTATGAAGTTTATCTGAATCTGATAATTCCCTTCACTATAGGAAACTGTTCATTATCTGTTCTGGCAAGGAGATGCGATAACAGAATGAATGAACTCTCTAACCAACATTTTCCTCTATAGTTTTAACTTTAATTGCTCTGAGATTAATTTTGCTTTTTGGTGCATACCACTGTGCAAGGCCTCAACCTGGGAGCATAATGTTTTTCTGTTTTGTTTTGCAAATCTTCAAGTGCTGCATAATGTTATTACTAGTCTGCCCCTAGCTCATCCTGTGGTTTCTGGTAATTTCTTCTAAGCTCCTCTGTCCTCTTTTCCCTCTTGAAAGTTTTCTTCTTTTGAATAGGAGCATCTGCCTTCATTATTTCCCTTAGAACTTTATACATTCTATTTAGGCCCTCTTTTAATCTCTATGGAATAATATCTTGATTTTTTTAAACACTTTTCATGGCCCTAAATTACTTCATAGACTATTATCTTAGTTACCATCTGTTGGTTTGTCAAGTCACCATTATCTCCATTCTTCACTCACTTCCAATTAAACTGCAAACTAACAAAAACCTCCCATCAGGTAGAGGCTTTCTAGATGTTTGTGGACTGCAGTAGAAGTTGTTCAGGTTTTTGTCATGTCTTACCTCTTATTGTGTTGAATTATAAGAGCTATTTGTCAGCCCCAGGCCTTCATTTTTTTCAGACCCCAGAGAAGGAATTTTGTTTCCCTCTTTTTTGATAAGTGAGCAGTCTTCTAATTTTGTGTCATCTACAAATCCATACATCTTGCAGCAGGGTCTTAATCTGGCCCGTAATAGGTAGCATGAAAGAGATTGAATCTAACACTGATTTTTCTTGCCCTCCACTTGTCACTGCCCTCTTATTCTGTCAGCTTCCATTTACCACTGCTTATGACCTTGCTTACATAACCAGTTTTACTGTTCTTTTACCAATAATGCCAAAATTGACTATTGTACTTTGCCCAGGGTTATATACAGAAAAATATTTTTCACTGCAAATTCAATTGTATTCTTTGCAGAATTTCTCACCCACTCTGGTCTATTTTGCATAATACTGTGAGGCTGATCTTAAATGTCACCTTTATCATGTCATTACCTTGCTGAAGATCTACCAATAGCCCTTTAGAGGCCCTTTCATCACATTCAAACTTCTTACTTGGATACCCGAGGTCCTTTAGAACTTTGCTCTGATGCTCTGCTCATGGTTTATCATGTACTCCATGCATATTTGATTTCAGGTGGCCACGCTGATTCAAAACCACCTCAACACATTTTACCCTCTTAAACATTACATGATATGAACAGGCAAAACTAATATACGGTGATAGAAATCAGAGCAGAGGTTGCCTTTGAGTGGTGGAGGCAAGAGGGAACTTTCTGAGGATGATGGAAACATTCAGTATCTTCATTGTGGTGGTGGTTACATGGGTTTAGGTACTTGTCAGAATTCATTAAGCTGTACGCAAGATCTGTGCATTACAATATTTGTAAATTTGTACACAGACACATGCACACACACAGAGGAAGTGAGCAAGTAAGCATATGCATGTACACGAGGAGTTAATAAATCTAGACTTTACAAAACTGCAATGAGGTACCACCTCACACCAGTCAGAATGGCCATCATCAAAAAGTCTACAGATAATAAATGCTGGAGAGGGTGTGGAGAAAAGGGAACCCTCCTGCACTGTTGGTGGGAATGTAAATTGGTGCAGCCATTATAGAGAACAGTATGGAGGTTCCTTAAAAAACTAAAAATAGAATTACTATATGACCCAGCAATCCCACTACTGGGCATATATCTGGAGAAGATTCTAAAAGATACATGCACCCCAGTGTTCGTTGCAGCACTACTTACAATAGCCAAGAGTCAGCCATAAAAAAGAATGAAATAATGCCATTTGCAACAACATGGATGGACCTAGCGATTATCATACTAAGTGAAGTAAGCCAGACAGAGAAAGACAAATATCATATGATATCGATTATATGTAGAACCTAAAAAAAAAAAAAAATACAAATGAACTTATTTACAAAACAGGAGTAGACTCACAGACATAGAAAACAAACTTATGGTTAAATAAATTAAATTGTTTTTTAATTTTTAAAAAAAATCTAGATTTTACTCTCTTTAAATTGGTCACTATTCAACGTTTTAAATATTAATTTTTTTTCAGGGGCTTAACTTAAGCCCTAATTCTTCCATGAGCCTTCCCTACTCTTTTTTTTTTGGCTATGCTTTTTAAAATTTATTTTTATTTATTTATTTTTTTGGCTGCGTTGGGTCTTTGTTGTGGTCCATGGGCTTCTCACTGAGGTGGCTTCTCTTGTTGTGGAGCACGGGCTGTAGGTGCACAGGCTTCAGTAGTTGCAGAACGCGGGCTCAGTAGTTGCGGCATGCGGGCCCTAGAGTGCGCAGGCTTCAGTAGTTGAGACGCACAGGCTCTAGGGCATGCAGGCTTCAGTAGTTATGATGCACAGGCTCAGTAGTTGTGGCTCACGGGCTCTAGAGCACAGGCTCAGTAGTTGTGATGCCCGGGCTTAGTTGCTCTGCAGCATGTGGGATCTTCCCCGACTGGGGATCGAACCCATGTCCTCTGCATTGGCAGGTGGATTCTTAACCACTGAACCACCAGGGAAGTCCCTCCCCTACTGTTTGAACCCATGGAGAACATAGTTTTATTTTTTAAATTATTTAATCTACCTAAGTATTATTTTGTGTGGTAGGGTCCTGCCCTCATTAAGAAGCCTTTTGCTTCTTTTGGTTCCCTTTATTTACTTTTGGGCCTTTTTTTTTTTTTTTTTTTTTTTTTTTTTTTTGCGGTACGCGGGGCTCTCACTGTTGTGGCCTCTCCCGCTGAGGAGCACAGGCTCCGGACGCGCAGGCTCAGCAGCCATGGCTCACGGGCCCAGCCGCTCCGCGGCATGTGGGATCTTCCCGGACGGGGGCACGAACCCATGTCCCCCGCATCTGCAGGCGGACTCTCAACCACTGCACCACCAGGGAAGCCCTTTTGGGCCATTTTTATTGGTTGATGGCAACTTCTTCAATTTTGAGTGGCTCAGCTTTTCCAGAAAGCCTTAATTATATGATTGAGAATTCAAGGAGGCAATTGTAGTGAATAATGAAGCCATTATGACCAGGTTGTAAGGATCTTAGGGAATGATTTTTATGGTATTGGTTTTACTTTAGTCATTTTTGAGGAATAATGAGCTAGAGTTGGGTGTTAGTTAATGGAAAAGTCCAAGGCACTAGATGTTTAGGTTCCTAGAGGAATAAGGGATATTTAATTAATAATGTTTGATTAAAAAGGAAGAAGAGCTCAGAGTATTTTCAAAATTGTAAAGGGTCAGAGATTTTACTCTTCTTGCATGCCAGCAAGTCAGCTGCCACAGTTTCAGGGATGCCGGCAGAAGACACAAGATTCCTGGTTCAGAGACAAAGAACTGTTATCCGCAGCACAGCAAGCAGTGTGAGATTCATGTTCAAATTGCTTTCCCTTGCCCTCCAACTCCCACAGGGTGATACCAAGGTGGGCCCAGGTGGATGCTAGGCACACAGTGGATTTGTGTTATGTCTGAGGAACCCACGCTTAAAGAACCCAAATCTTTTATAATGGACTGAAAGCAAACCTGTCTGACATCTGCCCTAGAGGGTGATATAATCTGTCTTCAAAGTAAACCTACCCTCTGTTCTGGAGGGAGACACTGTGCCTTCAAGGCCGTTGACTATAAAAAATACTTGAAAAGATAGTCCAGAACAAAGGTCATCAATGCCTGTGCCCAGAAAATATGCAGAAATGTGAGAAACCCATAGGGAATTCCCTCTATATAAGTTTGTGCTAGCCATCGGGGAATAGTCTTGCATAAAAGTGTCATAGAGATCATTAATTTACCTAGTGCTAATTTTAATCTGTGGCATCTCCAAACTCTTCTGGAGAAATTAAGTCGACACAACCCAGGTATGCATTGATGCTGAAAGGTGAAATCAGTGGGCATTCAGGATCCACTGAATGACCAACACTGTTGGAAATATGAAATAGAAGATACAAGCCATGCCTTTCATTTTATCCAAAGATGAGTAGCTCACACAGAGCCCACTGGACTGCATGCAACCCTTCTAGCTCCTTAATACTGTCTGTGATCTAATTTCAGGATGAAAGATTAGAAAGTTGCCTCTGAATTGTTACTTCTCAGACATGCCCATATGTTACTGTTTTAGTGGCTAAAAAGCATTACCGATTTCTCCTTGATATTCTTTCACTCAGTAAAATAGGTATTATAAGTTTTAAGAAGATGCATTTTTCTATGTAATTCAATAAGGTTATTCTCTTTTTCAATGAAAAATAAAGCACTTAAAAGATTTTTTTTTCCTGAGTTTGATCTCATAGACCAAAGGGGGGGAAAAAAATCCAAACAGCTACTCACTACTAATCACATCTAAGTAAGAATTAATGGTTCTGTGAACTTGGAAATTCTAAGTGAACTGTCAACCTCACACAATTCAATCACTGACCAAATTGCAATGAAACTTATTTGAAATGAAGGATAACTTTCAAATGATCCTGTTTGCTTTCATTTTGTTTTAGGAAGACTAACTGAAATATAAATCTATAATATATTCATAAAAGCTTTATTCCTTAGGTTAAACATTTCATGAAAATTTCTCTGTCCCTTTGAAAGTTATCATGAAGCAAATGAAAAAGTAATGGTGGACTGGTGGACTAAAACTTATATTTCTTTCCTTAAAGGCGTTACTGATGTTTACAAAGACCTGGATTTTTTTTTTTTTTAACAGAACCATCTAGCATACGCCTTCTCAGCAGGAGCAATATCACCCCCAAGGGAATCAATATTGGTTCTTGGAGACGTGGGAGGAGAAAAATCTTAGATATTACAATGGTTTGTGACCTTCCAAAGGACCACAATACATAAGCAGATATATAGTTATATCTGTAAATATTAATGTGGAGGGGATTAGGAAAACGATATCTAACAAGGCTCTGTTAAGGGAGGAGGGAACGATAATGGAAGAAAAAAGTTGAGAAACTGATCTGGCATAACATTTTTTTAAGTGTTTTCAGATGGCAACCACTGAATTAAGCAAAGGGATTTATTTGTAATTCCTCTCTACTTTATGTCATATTTGTTCTTTTCATCTCTTTAGTCCATAAAAAATATAATAGCTTTAAAGAATTGTAATGAAATGACACCCATAATGTTGTTGTAGATTCTTTTCATGTTTGTATATTATTTATGTAAAATCATAAATCCTCTTTGGTATTCTGTTCTCGTCACTCGTATACAGATATTCATCTTTCTACCTAGTCTTCATAATGACTGTTTTTATGAGGATACCTGAGATTCAGTTGTACCGCAGTTCTATTCCGGTTGTACTTCTGTGTCTAAAAATTCCTTCCGTGTCTTCTTTGCAGTTCTGCTTCTCCTGACTGCCTATTAAAAACTGAGATCCTCAGGAATTGCATCCTATGCCCCTCCTTCTCATACATCTCAGGGTCATCTCACCGATCTTCCAACAGCACCCTCATCTTTAGCTCCAGCCCAGACTTCACTCCTGGGTTCCAGATTCATATTTCCATCTTAGTTCCTGGACCAGGGATCAAACCCATGCCCCTGGCAGTGGAAGCACAGAGTCCTAACCACTGGACCGCCAGGGAATTCCCCATATTTCCAACTTCTTACTGGATTTCTCTACTTAGATATTCCTCAAAAAAAAATTTTTTTTTTCAAACCTGTTTATCCCTTGTCCTCTAGACGCTTTTTCTCCCCGTTGATCTCACCCTTTCAGCCAGGTCCTAATGAATGTACTAATACCTTTAAAATATTCCTCCTCTCTATTCACTCTGCTAGCCCTTTAGTTCAGTTCGTTATCTCTTACTTAGACAATTACACTATACTCCTAAACATCTCCCTGCCTTCTGTCATGCCATCCCCAGAGTCATCCTCCATAGTGCTGTCTGACCAGTCTTTCTAAAGTATAAATCTGATCAAGTCACTTCCTATATTGCTTATGGCTGCACTGCCCAATACAGCAGCCACGAGCCACATATAGCTGTTGAGCGCTTGAAATGTAGCTAATCTGAAGTGAAGGATGAAATAAAAACATGTTAGTTTTCTGAAACTTGCTCTAATAAAAGGAATGTAAAATATATAATTTTTGTATATATTGAGTTAAATATTAATATATTAAAATGCATTTCACCTCTTTCTTTTTTAGTTTTTAAATATGGCTACTAGAAAACTTAAAATTATTTAGGTGGTTCACATTTGTGACCTGCATTATATATCTGTTGGAGAGTGCTGGCTTATAAGATAGTGCTCAAACCCATATCATCATGTTAAAAAATCAAATTCAACTGAGTAAATTTTAAAGAGCTAATTGGATTTATTCAATGAATCATAAATTGTGCAGCATCTCATCTAGTAACTAGAAAGGAGCTCCAAAGAGCTGTACAAAATGGAAGACTTTTATAGGCAGAAGGAAGCAAGACAAGGAAGTTCTTCTAGCAAAGAGTGGATTGTTCAGACAAGGTTACCTTCCTTTGTGGGACAGTGGGGGGTCTATCAGGTAGATTTCCTTACTAGTGTTGACCAGGAAATTCCAGATTGAGTGGTTAAGATTACATTCCTGGGAAAGACTGAAACTGCAGTTAGGTTAAGTATCAAGTCTCTGGTTGGTGATGTGAGTCTTAGCACAGGTGACTCCATTTTGGGCCTGTTGTCTCTTTTTTAACAACAGAATTATGATGTTTCATCATCTGGCCATCACTTGCCTAGTTCATTTCATCTTCTTCTAGCTGTCATGCAAAGATTGATCTGGGTTCATACCTGGGCTCCTCCACGTGCCAGCTGTGCAATCTGGAACAAGATGCTTAAACTCTCTAAGTTTCACTGTACCCAGCTGAAAAACAGAGATAGTTCCTGCTTCAATATGTTGTTGGGAGGATTATAAGATATAACCAATATGGGAACTCCCTGGCGGTCCAGTGGTTTAGACTCAGCGCTTTCACTGCTGTAGGCCCGGGTACGATCCCTGGTCGAGGAACTAAGGTCCCACAAGCCACGTGGTGCGGCCAAAAAAAAAAAAAAGATATAACCAGTGTGAAGTGCGTACTGCATAAAATTTAATTCTCCCAGATACATTCCAGCCACGCCAGACTTCCTTCATTTCCTCTTTTCTTTCCATTGTAAAGAGCAGGTCATGGTTCAGATGTGTCTGCAGCCTTAATATTCCTAAAAGTGCACAATCCTCTTTCCCTATTTAGTCACTGAGGTTCTACTTTCCCTTTATTTTTCCCGTTTTCACCAAATATTATACCTGAGAACCTCTGTGTTTCCTTTTATTTTTTCACTCAATATCCTGTCCTAAAGAATTCATTTTAAAAAGAATAAATGATTGTAACATTGAGGAAATCTCAAGTCAAATGAAGAGCATAATCAAAAGAGATTTTAGCTTATTCTTGCCCCATAAGAAAATATTTTTTCCCTGTGATCTGACACCCCACAGTCAATTCTTTAAACAAAGTAGGATTTAAATTTCACTTTGGAGTAACATCAGAAATAATTTCTTCTCCCTCACTGCCCCCCTTTTCTTTTCTTAAACCTCCTGCCTACAAGTGTCCTCTACCCCGGACCCACACACTTAGCTACCACTCAAATTAACCACCTGGCGAGGGTCCTTTTCATCAGTGAGGCCTGTTGAGAAGAGGGTCCTCAGCTCACTGTGGATCATCCACAGCTTTGCAGAGAGTTTCTGGCAATGGACACCTTGTCCTAGCAAATCTTAAAAGTATTTTTAACAGCCAGAATTGTCAAAGATAAGAGTAGGGTGAAATGTTTTATATACGTTTCCGTTAGGAATTTCCATGAACATCTCTGAGTACTCCACTCACAGGAAAAGTTTAGAAACACAACAGCATTCTAAAAGGGGTGATGAGACTCTGGCTAATGTCTCTCAAATGTAAAATGTGGACTTTCAGATGATGTGGTCACCTTTGCCTTCTGCAATGTCAGCATTTCAAAATGGGTAAAGGATATGGATTAGATAGGAACTGAATGCAAGTGTGTTTTGCAAATAGTGTCTTTTAAGATAACCGCAGATTATGGTTGAATGCTTAAGGTATTAATACAATCAGTATTTAACCTTGTGTAACTCCGCTTCATCAAATCACGCCCTGCACGTTGATTGCATTAAGCCGGGTCAGTGGTTTCTTGCTTAGGAATATCTTATAAGAATCTGAACAGGAAGGCAGCAGTAGCTGATCAGCTACTGTTTATTTGCATACTGAGCATGTCATCAATAATACAAAAGACAAGGTCTTTAAGTTGAAAGAGCAGTGGGATTGGCATGAATTTTGTTTAATGGTGCGTAATAAGCAAAGTAGTCTGTGGTGCCAGAAACTGACAGGATCCATTATGTTAAAACAGATATATGTCTTTAATTTAGGGGTATTATGTAAATCTGACAGGAGTTTTTCCCTTTATTTTCCTGTAGTTTAACTTTAATTGCTCCAAGATTAATTCCAATTTCTCCCTTCCTCCAGAGGGTGATGAGACAGGCGTGATGGATAATCTTCTAGAAGCCCTGCAATCAGGTGCAGCATTCCGAGACCGCAGAAAGCGGATTCCAAGGAATCCAGGTAAGAGCCATTCCAGCTCACATGGTATTATAGGATGTAAGTGCTCAGAGCCAAGTACCAAAAGTAACCCAAAAGACGAAAACAACCTTTCTCATGAAAAAAATGTTTTTAAACAGTTGATCTCAGTTCGTGTGTGAAATCTCAGCAGGCTTCTATATCTACGTGATCACAAGTTTCAACTTGGTAAAAGCATCTTCAAATAACTGTAGGCTTTGCAAAAAAAATTTAGAAGCAAGGATTCCTGCTGTGTTTCATATTAAATATTTTTAATTGTGATTTTATGAACATGTGGTTTGAGTAGAAGATGGTTTAAAACCATAAATGTAATTAAATCATTCCAAGTAATTAACCCTAATGATGTCACGTTAGCTATTTACAGGTAAGGAAACTGAGATAATGCTCCTTTCCAGAGGCCATTTTGGCTTTGCAGTCCATTGTCCATTCTCCATGTTACTAAAGAGAGGACAGGCACAGATGATCCAAGATCCCCAAAAGTCCCAAAATGTTGGAACCCCCTTTTTGTGTTTGTTTGATTAGTAACAAAGCCACACTATGAAAATTGATCTCGGAGGAAGAAAAAACATAAAAGCAGCAGCACAACCTCACTCACTCAAGTGGACCCAGAAAGTTGTCTGCCTTTTCTCTTCATACCCTATGACTGAAGTAAATAATAGCTCCTCTCAGAATAATCCAAGTAGGCTGAGCTATCCATCTCCTCTAAGGAAATTTTTATATTTTTAGTTCCTATCTTTCTTGAAGTAGAGGGAGAAACTAGGTGTGTTGACTGTAAAAGCTCTCTTCATGGGCTGTAGAGCTATACGGAGACGTAAATGAAAAAAGGAAAATTAATAGTAAACGTGGAAACTCTACTTAATTTAGATTAGTAAGATTTGCCATGAATAGCCTACAATTCAAAAATATCCTGTGTTTAGAATAGAAACGATCACATTTTATTAAAATGGAAATTGGTACCTCTCAAAACCATTGTACTCCAACAAACCAGTGAAAGAAATGGAGCCCAGAGCAGAATGGTCCAGAAAAGCTTTTGGCAATGGTGAAATTCATGGTGGAAGACAATATAAGTTATATTTCATCTTTTTCACATTTGAGTGAATCCCGATGGGTACATTAGCCTGAAGGTTAGATTTGGTTGAGAGGACAAGAGTGTTTTGGTTGGAGTGTAAGACCGCTTTATGTGGATGAAGACATTGCAGATGGCCTACAGAAAGAGTGGAAGACTGCAGGAAAGAAACTTAACATCTATATTTATATGTCCATATTTTTTACAGTAATGCTGCATGGCAGAATGTTAGGAGCACTACTAATCTGTCCTCAATCTTTACCTGTAAAATGAGAATATTCTATCATGCTACCAGAGGCCTGTGCCACCTTTTAAGGAAAATGGAAACCTTCCCTGCTCTTTCTTGAACAGTCAGAGCATTAATAGGCAGTGGAAGCAAACTGAAATAATTTTTCTATCAATTCTGTTCTCTGTTAAGCAGCTGATAAGTAAAAACATGTTATTCTGTGCCATAAAAGAACTGCCATCATCTTTCTAGGCTGTTTATTTTTAAAATACATTTGCTAAGGCCCCTGTCTGACTAGTCTCACACCTCATACTGACTCTAGAACGACTATACTGAGAGAAAGAGATCATTCCATGGGGTTTCTGTGAGTTTGGTACTCAAGGGAATATAGTGTTGTCAACTGTGAAACACCAAGAGTATATTCACAAACTGCATAATTTTTTAGTACTGATTCCAAGTAATCTAAATTGGGACCTCTTTTGCTTTGTAGTTGGAGGGCCTCCATGAACACGTAGGGTCAAAAATACCAGCGCACTTATCCCTGGCAGTCATTCCAAGTGGCAGCAGCCAATGCAAATGTCTAGCGGTAAGAAGAAACTAGAAGGCAGACGGTGGCAGTGATTGGTAAAGCATCTTGGACATCAGTAGAAGTACTTGAAGGGACGGGGAGGGGAAGACAGGCACAGAGTTAGCAAGTCTGCCAAAAAGTCTCCTGTCTGCTTCCCTCTTTCTAAAAACGACAGAACTAGGGGGCTTTTCCAGATTTCCTCTTTGTTTCTGCCTCTCTTAGCTAAGATCATCCTTTCCTGCTGGCCTCCTTTTGTTTTCACTTTCCTAGGCACCTTATTTGGTTCCTTTCCAAGATCCCATTGACTTTCTATTGCTACACTTTCCCTGTTTAACCCCAGCATCCTTGCTTCTGTCCAGAAACCTCTACTTCACCATGATGAGATAAAAGCAGAAAAATCAAATTATAAAGAAGGCTGTTTTCTCCAAGTAAAGTCGTATCAGAGGAAATAGCCAAAATATCTGAAATCAGAGTGAACCACAGACAGCAAAGAGGTACTGCTCTGCTTGCCAACCCCATTATCATTGCTTACAGATGGACACCCCGGCATGTAAAATACAGAGCCCTACAATTGTGCTTCTAATTGCAGTGTTTTCAATTGCATATTTAAACAAAATCAGGTGAGTCTGTATTCTTCATTAGAAAATCAGAATGTTAATAAATGGTATGATTAGTTACCGACATTGCAAATCTTCCACAGTGAGCCGATGTTCCCCTCCCCAAGAAGAACTCATATTAGTTAACTCAGAAGGAGCTCCCAAATATTGCCTCCAGCCCATTCAGCTGAGTGTGTTGTTTCAGTTAAGGGCACCAAAACCATTTTAAGGGAGACGATCATATCAGCAGTGATATTGAAAATATAAATAACTGGTATAGCATGGGCCCCAGCCAATCAGAACGTGCACAGGCAATAAGTAGCCACTATGGCTGCTACTGGCTGTATTGCCCAGATTATGGCTGTGCTAGTGTCAAACTTGAAGCTTAGGAAATGAGCCCCTAAACATTTATTCATGCATTGGACCTCTGTTCTGTGAAAGGTACTATGCTGGACATGATGGCAGATGCAGAAATAATTAAGTTTTCCTTCGTTATAAGACCCTTGTGTCTTATAGGAAAGATAAAAAAGACAGAAAGACTACAGGATAAGGCAGATGATAAGGGGCATTATACACCAGGTGTTAATAACATACTGTGTGAGTTCTGAGGAGGGAAATACTGTACCATATTGATATATCAGAAAAAAAAATCATGGAGAAAAAGGCTTTAAAGGATGAGTATGGATTTCAGCAGTAGGAGTTGGAGGTGGAGATAGTGGGCATTTGAGTCAAATGAAACATCATTAAGACTTTAGAAAGTGCAAAGCATTTTGGGAGAATGGCAAATGGTACAGCTAGTAAGAAAATAGGTTATATAAAGTGTAAAAGTATGGAGATAATTCTGGAAAAGTGGGTTGTTACCCTATCATACAGTGCTTGAATAAGAGACTAAGGTGTTCGCATATCATTCTTTAGGCAATGGGAGTATATTGTTTTTAGCAGTGGAAGAATATGATCAAAGCTCTGTATTAGGACATTTAATCTATAGGAATTAGGTGATGAATTAGTCATATTCTTAGTCATATGACTAATTCTTAGTCAAAAGGAGATAATTTAGGGGAAGGGGAGTAGCCAGGAGTCAAGGATAATCCTAGGGTTTTGACTTTGATTAGCTGGGAGGACAGTTGGGTTATGAGAGAAAACTATTAAGATCAGGAAAAAGGAATAGTGATAGAAGACAAATTCAGTTTTGGGCTAGTGAAACTGAAAGTGGTAGCAGGGCATTGAGGTCAAGATGTCCAGAACTTTCTTGGAAATATGAGTGTAGATTTCATCACAAGAGGTTGAGTTTGTGAGATTTCTGGTTATACTTTGGAAATGGAAGAGATTATAAGAGAGATTATTAAGCGAAAAGAGATCCAAAACCAGAACCTTGAAAATGCCTCCCCTTTGGGGCTAAAAGTAGAACTAGCAGAGAAGATAGACCAGGAGCAGTTGGGTATGTAGGAGGCCAATCAAGACATTATTATTCTAGAAGCAAAGGAAGGCAGAAAAGTGGGCATTTTCAATAATGGCATATGCTACAGTGGAATCAAAAAGGATAAAGACCAATGATTTACCATTTGGGAGCTTTCTAGTGACATTTTAAGAGCATCTTTTCAATATTGGAATGGAATTGGGATCCAGAATGCAGGGACTCAGCAGTGAGTAGATGGTGAGGCTCTAGGGGTAGATAGTATTCATTCAACAATGAAACAATTCTATTGGATGCCCCCTGGGCATCACGTGCTGGATTGGGTACTGAGGATGCAACACCAAAGAGGACTCTTGCCTCAAGGTGCTCACGTACCATTTGGGAAAACATGAATATAATCCACGTGATACAAGTGTAGTGCAAGAAACTAACATAACATTTCAAATCAACTATACTTCAATTAAAAAAATTTTTTTAATTAAAAAATGCAATGCAATCTTATATGTGCCATAATGAGGTAGGAATCGTGTGCTTGTGCAGCACAGGACATAGGGTAACTCCCCGCATCCCCTCCCCTCTCATCTTTATATTCCCTAGAATATGGACTACACTTTCTAGAAGTTTGGTTTGCGAAAGGAGCATCTCAGTTTTCCTTAATTATCTAGGATGGATTTATCATCTATAAATTTGGCCAAATCTTTCTGGACCCTCTTTGTTACAGCCTGTGTTAGCACTTAAGGTAATAAGTCCCATATGTTTACAATCTACTTTGTAAAGAATTGCCCATCAGTATTCCCGACTTTGTCATTATAAGATCAAAGGTAAGCTTTGGAGGAAAAAGAAACACATGACGAAAAACCTTGCAGGAGTAAAAACCACACTTAAAATATTAATACACAATGCCACATCTGTTTTCTTTCTGAATAGCTACAGATACTTAGAACATGCTTCTTCTCTTTGAACCAACTCCACCTCTTCCTTCTTTGCCCACTGTAAGTATAAACAGGTTTCTTGGCAATAGATAGATATCTAACTTAGCTATTTTGGCTCTGACTAGATTTTGATACATAGTTCTAGACATTAAAAACACACACACACAAGAAAAGCATTATGAAGAAATGAAAGCAGGAAACAAAAGAAATGTACTTTGGTTTTAGAACCACTCATGGCAACCAAGAAAACTAAATTTGAAAAAAACAGAAGAAACTCTGGAGACACATGATCCTACTTTTGTGAATCAGCAAGATAAAAGTCTGAATGAGAAGGTATAATTTACCATTTGAGAACAGAGAGGAGACAAGAAACAATGATATTCAACAGAGGAAAAAAACCAAACTCTTAAGTATTAGGAAAAGTATTTTCGTAGCAAAACAAAATCCACATTTTCTTGGGCCTCTCTACCTCACAGTAACCACTGTTCCTTCACTTTCACCTATAATACCATTCATTTCCCTGCCTGCTGTTTGCTATAGCAACCGACACTCTCCTGCCTTCACGATGCCGCTGTGAGAGGTCAGTGGCAAAGTGGGAAGAAATGCCTCTCTCTTCCTTGAGTGTGACACTCCACCTATGTACAGTGTGACACTCCACCAAGGTACCAAGATAATATACTACTTAAGCATCAAGGTCTTACAGACATTTTTAGAAAAACAGCTTTCAGGTTTAAGTTACAGCCCTCTTGATCTCCATAGGATTTGGCGCCATACAGCAAGGCCCAAAGACAAGCCCATGTAGTACTCAGCATCCTCCTCCTGTTTTGATGACCAGGGTCTGTTGGGGTTTTACGTTTGTTTTTCTTTTATTATTTTTACTAGGTCAAGCTGGTCATTCATTTTAAGCTGTTTACTTCTTTCTCCCTGTGGAAGAGTTCTTTCACTTGAGCCTCCTCAGTCTCTGTTTCTAAGTGTTAGAATCTTAGAATAGCCAACTAAACCCCATTTTGTCTATAGTACAGTTATTAGATTGGAATGTGCAGTTCAAATTTAGTAAAAAATGACATTATGCAAACAAACACACAGCATTCATCCAACTATTTAGCTATCTATTTATTTATTTATTATTATATATTTTTGTGGTACGCGGGCCTCTCACTGCTGTGGCCTCTCCCATTGCGGAGCACAGGCTCCGGACGCGCAGGCTCAGCAGCCATGGCTCACGGACCCAGCCACTCCGCGGCATGTGGGATCCTCCCGGACCGGGGCACGAACCCATGTCCCCTGCATCGGCAGGCGGACTCTCAACCACTGTGCCACCAGGGAAGCCCCTATTTATTGATCAAATAGTAGGGGCCAGGCAACAGTGCTAGGACCCTGGAGGTCAAAGATGGATAAAGCATGGGTCTTGCCCTCAAGAACTCAGCGGCTCATGGGAAAGACAGAATTATACATAATGTAAATGCTATGATATAAGTAGGTACAAAGTGTTAAAAGAGGAATAAACTGCCTGGAGAATTCAACAAAGTTTTCATGATGAAAGTGACATTTGAACTGTTTTGAAGGATGAATAGTAGTTTGTCTGGAGAACAGGGGGAATGGTGGCAAATACATGCAATGGAGACATGGAAGGGAACAGTGGTAATGATGAAAAGTTTGTTGCAACAAAAAGCCAACACGCACACACACACACACACACACACACACACACACACACACACACACACACACATGAAAGCAAGCAGGGTTGAGACTGGAGATAACCAATTTGGGGAACATTTGCATGTATATGATTATAGAAACCTTGGGATCACCCAGGAAGAGTATGTCCAATGAGAGGTAAAGGCCAAGACTAGTGCCTTTGGGAATTACAATATTTAGGTGGAAAATAGAGGAATCAACAAAGGGCACTGAGAAAAAAAGAATAGTCAGAAAGGGAAGAAGAGAAACAGCAAAAAGTGATGCCTGGAAGTCCGAGGTTAGAGAGAATTTCAGAATGGAGAAAGTCAGCAAGGTCACATCCTGCAGAAAGTTAAGTAAGTAGAATGATGACTGAAAATAGACCAGTGGGTTTGTCAGCTAGCAGGTAACAGCTGTCCTTTTCCCGAGCAGTTTCAGTAGAATGGTGAGGGCCAAGAGGGAGGATTTAATGGATTAAAGAACAAAGAATATCTTTTGTTCCTTAAGTGCTGGCGCTTGAAGGAAAGAAAGGGAGTTAGAGAATGAAAAGATAAATTGAATCTCTTCTAGAGATTCTGACAGGAAACTCTAGATGATTTCAAGGGTCTTGAATGGCATTGCCAATCATAAATTATGCCTGGTTTTCCTTCCAAATATAGGACACTTTTCCCTCTTAATTCAACTGTATTTATTGAGCATATACTATGTGATGTACTTAAAATACTTTAGCATGCTTGGCGTTTTACAGTTAACAAAGCACTTTCTCATCTGTTGTGTGTATGTGATTCATAGCCATCTAGTAATGCAGAGTTCTGTTTGCATAAGTTAAAATGAAGGACATTTGTGGCTCATACAGAGAGTTTAGCTGGTGGGGGGTGGAGGTGGGGAAGGAGACAGAAGGATCAAATAATCCTCAGGCCAGCCACTCAGTGTTCTCAGGAGCATTAGCTCGGTTACCTCTTGGCAATAACTAGAGGGTGAATTCTAGGATCTTGGTGAAATGATCAACATTTAGGTGACAGTTAAAAATACGAGAGCAGGTAAAATAATCTGGGGAAAATGAGTAGAGCAGCGGGCAAAGGGAAAACCCTGGAGAAAACAAACATTTGTGACACTGGTTCTCAGCCCTGGCTACACACTGGAATCACTTTGAGGTACTTCTAAAAAATACCCATGTCCGGTTCCTCTCTGAAGCAATCAAATCCAAATCTATGGAGTCAGAATCTGAGCAATAGTATATTTTAAAATTAATTCAGATATACACTACCAAATATTAAATAGACAAACAACAAACACCTACTGTATAGCACAGGGCACCGTATTCAATATCTCATAATAGCCTATAATGGAAAATAATCTGAAAAAAGAAGAAATATGTGTGTAACTGAATCACTTTGCTTTACATCTCAAACCAACACAACATTGTAAATCAGCTGTACTTCAATTAAAAAAAAAAGTTACTCGGGCGATTTTAATGTGTCACAAAAGTTGACAACCACCAATTTATGGGACTAGCTCGGAAACCGAAGCACATAAAAGATAGCATGAAGGGGTTTGTTCTGGAGGAGTGGGGAGAAAAAAGCTAGTGTGGTATCGCTGAGGCCAAAGGAATAGAGCTTTTCAAAGAGTAAGTGCTGAATAGCATCAGATGTAGCCAGGAGGACCAATAAAGTAAGAATTGGAAAGGATCCAGTGGATTTAACTGTTAGGAATTCATTGGTGACCTTAGCAGAAACAGTTTTAGGAGAGTGTGTTTGGACGGGGGTGAGAGTGGGCAGATGCCTTGAGTTCTAAAATGCTATTCGTTTTTAAGGCCACTTAATTTAGTGTCTTTTATTTTCATCGCTTCATGTGAATCTTATGATGAAGTGTGTACGTGTATTAGTTACTTAATTTTTGTTTTTTTCTTTTTCTTTACGGAAATTAAATTTTACTTTCAGGACAGACACATACATGTATTGATTAATAAGACACAGGTTTGCATTAGGGAGGCTAGAAACAAGATTGCTATGTAGTCTATCCTTGATTATTCTTTGACAACTAGAGAACAAATTGAACACAGACCATTTATGCCCTATTTATATGCAAAATTGTTCTAAGCAAGCACTGATGATGTTCTCTATAGAAATTTCAATCACTTTGCTTGTCTGTTCTCCTACACAATATAATCAGCTCTGCTGCAGATTTCTTCACTGGTGATCTCTTCAAGCTAGTAGGAGATAAGGTCAATTTCAGTTGATTTTTATGAGAATATGAATTTAACAGGCTTCCTTTAGATATTGGAATATGGGATAAGTTCGGACAAGCAATTATTATGCAGCAGTAAATTTCTCTTGGTAGTTTTAATTCCATGTCAAGAATTCGCAGACATGCTAATGTTGGTAGCTAAGCTCCCATAACCACCTGCTTATTTACAAACCTTCAGTTCAGGAATAAATCGTTGGGACCCTATATGTCGGGTGCGTGATACCGCTCTAACATGAGCAGACACTCTGTGCATCTATAACTATATTAAATGACAAGGTATTTATCAGACTGTCATAAGTATCTTAAATTTTCTAGAAAACTAATTGCTTTCAAAACTAAAGGGAAATAATTGTTCTAATTGGTGGTTGTAATGATGGGCTTATTTCTCTCATATGGACTCGGTAGTATATTATTGAAAATTTTCCTAAACGGGAATAAGAAATGATAAACTCTGCTTCCTGTCCAGCTGAATTCCATCTGCTGCCCCAATGGCCAAAGGCAGCTAGATTCACCTGCAAATGAATGTACTCCCTACCCATCTCCCAGTTTTAATGAAATCTTTGGATATACCTCTCCTGTGTATTATGATTTGAACCTTACTCCTGGTAGTTTCTTTCCTTGTGTCCATTAAAATGAGAGGAGCTGAAGGAGAAGGAAGGAAGAGGGCAGTGGGTACCTAAGGCTCTATAATACCCTTCTGAGATTCAAGTTCTTCCATTATTCATTGGTATTTTTTGCATTTGCGAAAGGATGAGCCCAGACACCTTGAACCTAATATTGTGCTTCACCTATTCCAGGAAGCCTTTTAAGGTTATGCTCAATGTCAACTCTCTTAAAGATATTTATGATACAAAGTATTAAAATACGGCAAGGTTTATAACTATATTTCACTATTAAAAGATTGTGATATATATTTTAGTACCTAGCACATACCTCAGTATAGTGTATACTCTTGATAACTGCTTGTTGAACACTTCACAATTATCAAAAAAAAAACATTGAATCTACATGAAAGCCTTTTCAATGTATTGTACCTAAAGCTATCTCTTAAGTTTGAAATTTGGAGGATGAGGAAATAGACATTCCATTCTACGTCATTGTAAATGGAATTCCATTAAATCTGAGTTTATTTTATGGGCAAGCTCGAATGTCCTATGTATGTTACCTTCACATGACCTTTTCTACTCAGTAATGTTTAGGCTTGACAAGTGAAGAAAAATGCTGAGTTTTTTTGTTGTTGTTTTTTTTTGCGGTACGCGGGCCTCTCACTGTTGTGGCCTCTCCCGTTGCGGAGCTCAGGCTCCGGACGCACAGGCTCAGCGGCCATGGCTTACAGGCCTAGCCACTCCACGGCATGTGGGATCTTCCCGGACTGGGGCACGAACCCGTGTCCCCTGCATCGGCAGGCGGACTCTCAACCACTGCACCACCAAGGAAGCTCAATGCTGAGTTTTTATAAAAACGAAATATAACTATATGCCATTTCTCTTATTCTTACATCCATTGTACTTGCATTTGACTGCTGCCTCTTTGTCATTCTCAACTCAGATCATGGTTTGTTCTATTCCTATGACTTAGAGGGTAAAATTCCTAAGTACTACTAGAGAAAATACAGGAAAAGTAGATTGACAACAGCCTTTTAAGTTTTACATATCTTCTCATCAGTCTTTGCAAATATGTCCTATAAGACAGGGGAGGTGGACGGGAGTTAGTGAATCTCTTTAGAATAACATTAAATAGTAACTGTTTTTCCAGTTTTCTCACAGATTTACTCAGGAGGACCAATCTTTCTGAAATTTAAGGGGTTTTATCTAGTACGTAGGGGTATTCTAGGGATTTGAACTGTTTGTTTCAGAGACTTTCTAGAATCCAGGATGGTATTTTCCCTTTCCACTTGGGAAGGTTTTAGCTTGAGATTTCTGGGGTTACTGGTCTGTTCTATTGTTTGCTTGCATAGATGTAGTATACAGCAAGCAATACAGTACTCTCTGGACAATGAACAGGTTTTTTTTTTTTTTTTTTTTCATGTCATACATTATTCACCACTCTGCAGTGGTTTCAGAAAGCCAATGCATATCCTGGACACAAAGAAACGAAAAAACACAAAAACAAGGATATGATTTTCATATTGTTGTTTGGAAAGTTAATACTGTTGGGCATGGATTTAATCTTTCTTGCACAGTTAGAATTCCTGTTAGACTTTTAGCAGCCTTATAGCTATTAATCAAAAGTGTACATGTTTATTGTGTTTCCTAATAAACTGATAGATTATCTTCAAATATTTGGAGTTAACCTGTGAAGGGAAATTTGTACCAGGAGGGATAAGCGGTATGGCTTTGTGTGGATAGGTCAGTGTTTATTTTAGTTTTGTTTGTGACTTCATCTCAGTCATCTATATCAGTACTATTTTATGTGACAGAGATCATGAGAGATGACTGTGCTTTGTGCATAATATTTGTAGATTTTATTTTATTATCATATCAACAGATAATTGGAATCAAACATAAACATTTTTGAATTGAAAAGAAAAAAGACTCTTTAAAAAACTTTTCTAGTACGTAGATTTCATTTTAAGGTCCAAATTGAACTCTCATGCACATGTAGAGAACATTAAAACACGTTCAGTTAATAGTCCTAAAAACCCACAACATGGAGGCGCCAAGTGCCTTCCTTAGTGACTGGTGTAATGGTCCAAGATAGAAAATAAATTTAGAAATGACGTTCCAACATAATGAACTTCTAGGAAATTATTAGAGGATATTTTAAATGTTGAATTCAGGGTGGTAGCAGATTGGGAAGGGCAAATGGGAAGAAAAGTATCACATCTAGAAATTTAAATATTTTTTCTCAGTTGCCATAAATAGTATTGATCAGTTTGCATGGCTCATTTAGAACTGAAGCTTCCTGGCAGAGGAAGATGCAAAGCACTGAAAAAGGATTATGGTCAAGTTGAATGGTGTCCACACAGATTCTTTGCATTATAAATTATCCTTATGCTTCCAGTTTCTTAACTTTTTTCCCACTTACCATGCTTTGCGCTCCTGGGGCCTTTGGTACACCACTTTCCTCACTTCCCTTCTGCTGCTTCAGAAGAATCCTGTTTTATCAATTTATCTCCCTCACAACACTGTTTCCCACCTCCATTGTCCCAATCTGATTTTCCACACGCTAGCCTTGGAAAAGAAAAACTAGGGGGGAGGAAATGGGGGAATATAATTATATCAGCATTGTTTGAAGTCTATTTTATTTCTCTTAAATCTCAGCATTGTCTCTTTTATGAAAACAAAGACCACCGGCAATACTTATTGTTCCAAATAAATCCTCTCTTACTTTATGCCAAATTGTTCCTGATCTTGGTGGCAGGGAGGGGTCAACGAAGGACATTTCAAAGGGACAGGGAAACGTTCCTGGATGGACTCTTGGCTCCCAACCGTTTTGGAATTATGATGTCACTACTGCTGAAATTTATAAGTACTCCTGATAGTGAGGAAAGCATCAAGTAGACAATAAACCTTAATAAATTACATAATACATAAATTATTTCACCAATTAGTATAGACAATTGTGAAATGACTACATGATGTTTTGCTTTCAAAAAGTATACACTCTTAAAAAGAAAACCGAAAATACCTTTTCATAAAAATTCCTCGAATCACAATGCACTGTTATTTACAGCTTGACAGGTATGAATGTCTTCAATGAAAAGGAAGATGTTCGGGATTTCAATGAGTAGTTTAGCAGGTTTAGTATTTTTTTATTTTTGTCTCTCTACATTCATTCAAATAAAATATTAGATTTTACTGGAACAGGTCATAATTAAGTTCTACTCTAAGGAGATTTCTTTATTATTAAGGCACATAAAACAAAACTTTCTTAAAAAAGCACTTTTCTTATAAGCTAATATGTTAAAATTTTTTCTCTAATATCTTGAAAACGTACGCCTCCATTCATTTAATTTTTTCCTTAACTTGAGGACTAACTCCAGTAAAAGAAAGACTGTACAGTGTGTGTGCTTATCTGTTTACCTAAACCCAAGTGTGGCCCTTGGAAAGTAGCACCTCTTATCAATCTTGATTGTTTCATCAAATCATGCAAAAACATTTTTGTTATGCATTATGCATAACTTATCCAACTACTACTTAACTTCTATTCTTGACCATTAAATAGGTTTTGTTACCCTCGTTGATTTGGCTATAGAAGTTAAATGTGGCAATTTTTTTTTTAGTGGAAAAGAAGCTCCATTTTGAAGTATCCATTCTTTTGTCTTTTCTGAGCTCTATAACATGTGGTACATGTCCTGGCATAATTGAAGGTAAAAAGGGTAGTGATTAGGTAGAATTCATCACAGAATTTCACTTCCTAACTGTGTATCCAAATCTGCTTTTGTACCAATTAGCTATGACCTTTTATTCTAGCCTTAAGGTATGAGATTACTAGAGGCAACCATTTCTGAAATATTTTCTTTCTAATAGTAGTTTAAGCAAATTTCCTTGCAGTGCTGACTCTTTTTCAGGGCGGTCCCCGCCCCCCGTGTGCTGCTGCTTTCCACTAAGCTGCTAAATCTTTCGCAGAGGAAATAAACGTAATGTTTCTGGAAACGTGAAGAGCTTGTGCCCTTTTCTGAGTGTCCTACTTAAGAAATATTGCAGCTGCAGTGGCATTATGTGCCTTCGTTTCTTTCTGTTTCTCTCTGCGGGGAAATTCCTGCTTTAAGGTAGACCCACGCTCTTTTATTTCTGGAATTTTCCTCTTCTAAATGATGTGAAAGCTTCAGTCGCGTTTTTAAAGCACATTGTTTCTTTGTCAACTTATTTCACATCAGTTGACCATGCAGCTTGTAGGAATTATGGGGACATATGGGTTTATGGGTAAGAGGGTCTAAATGAATACTTATAAATCCATCTTTTCTATTAGAGAAATAACCCAAAGCAAGAGCTCTCTGAACGCAGCCATAATAACACGATCTTTAGAGATGACGCACATTGCATTACCTATGTATGTGATACGGGGAACATCTCCACAGCCCATAAAACGTCAGAAATGCAGCTAAAATGAAAACAAACCCCTGGTACATTTTCACGGTGCTTCAATCATAGGACAACATTGCTGCCAAGTGAAAAGGTCCCATTTGACTTGCATTTGGGGCAGAGAATGAGAGAACTTTGCTAAGGTTGCCTTGTTTATTCCCCTTCCTCCAAAGCATTTCTTTTATGTGATTCCTCCACTTTCCCACCCACTTGTCATTTTATTTGTTTTCAATGTGAATAGCATACTATTTATGACATGGTCACTACTTTTGAAGTTCACTTTCCAGAGCTTTAAGTTTTATTGAGAAGATGATAATTTTCTAAAAAAAAATTTAAAAATAGGTTATCAAACAAATTAGTTAAATCCCACTCAAATAATAGAAGGAGGCAAACTTGACATTCAACTTTGACATCTAATTTGAATCTTTTGTGCATGCTGTTCTGAAAGCTCCTACCACTTGTTAAATTTGAATGGGAGAGAACAAAACAGAGATAGTAGAATATTACTTCTTTTTCACTACCTCTAAATTAATTGTAGATTACACGGAACCATATCTTCATTATTAAAGTGAGAAATTCAATAAGTACTCTAAAGTGTTCTACTCTTCTAACTCCTTTAATAATGTCAAGATTCTGCATCAGAAGAGCAAGGGAATTAATATTTTGTTATGGTTAAAATGTTTTTTTCTTTCTTAACTAACAAACTTAAAAATTCTTTTTTCTCACATTTATGATTCTTCTTAGACTAATTGAAACAGAATTCACATGGGTAATTTATATTACTGACTGCCTGCCGCTTAAACATTCATGGAAGGAAAAATCAAGTTGTGGAATAAAAAGAAATAAGCCTAAAAAAAAAAAAAAAGAAATAAGCCTGCTTTGAAAAGATGATATTAACAATTTTGGTAGTTTATATTTTCTTAAATAAGGTAGTTTTGAAACATGTAAATACGTGAAGCTGGAAATGAATCTTCCTTATTCTAGCACTGGTTATGATTCATGGTTAGCACTGGTGCAAGCTGGTAATTTACAAACCTCATAGATTTTTACTGCTCTTTGTACCCCTATGTGTCAACTGTACAAATGATAAAATAATAATCAAAGGACTGATGGTCAGTATAATAGCTATTGTGCTCTAGATATCTTTCATGCTTTGACATTAAATGTCTCTCTTGCCTTGGTATCTACTTTTCAAAAATCTACTACCCATTCCTGATACTATTTAACTTGGGTTATTAGTCCTTTGACAGTACTGCATGCTATTGACAGTATCTTTTAATTTGCTTAATTTCCTGACATTTTCTATGTAAATGTTTTACATTGGGATTTTTAAATGCCAGATTTGTGCTTAAAATAGAAAAGCCCTCCACTAATAAGATTTAGTCATATCACCTAAGTACTACAGAGTTGTCCCAGATGTAAAGAGGGGGAGATAAAGAAGGGATCACAGATAATAAATTTGCCCTGCTTTCTCCACAAAGTTATTACAGCAAGCCTTAAGTCTCAGCTTTTATTGATAAATATAAATATGGGTTATGTAAGGAAAGCCTATGCCTGTTTAAAATAGCATTCAAATCTGGTTTTAGTCATTGTGTTGGGCCAAACTGCTCCATAAGCAGTCCCAAGGCAATCTGAAAACATGTATTTGTTGCATAATCTGTTTTTATTGCATATGTATTTTATTTTATGATTTTGTAATTAAAGTAATAAAACTAAATAATATTTCCTGACTAACTAGCAGGTAAACAACTTGACACAATGTAAATGTATTTTATTTGTGAAACAACTGATGGTCATTCCAAAGCAAGATTGTTGGGGAGGGGTGGGAGAAGGTAGGATTTTCAATTGGTTACCAGGCTTTTAACAAAACAATTCCTATTATAATCCTAGAGAATTTCATCTGCCTAAATCCCCACTCAGATGACAAGCAAGGAGTGAGAGCTGTAGTCAGAGGAACAAAGGATAAGGGGACCCATATCTGAATGAGCCCCTCCTCCCCCCATGGTGCCCTTTAGAGGGACCCATTATGCCCTGGGTTAGAACCTCTCACCATTGCTTGTGAAAATACTCGGCATTGAATGGTGCTGTATGTCTTACATTCTACTTACTAAAATTGCTTATACAATTTCAGTTGGCTATGGTATTTATCATGTTCTGTCCTCAGCATTATGTAGCATGGTTAAGCCTACAAAGCAGCTGCTTTTTTTTTTTTTTTGGTGGATCAAGTGATTATTATGTATTGTGCGAACATCAGTTCAAGTTTCTTGAGTGCTGTGGCATCTAGATGAAGGGTAGTAAATAAACATTAGGCTTTAAAAAAAAAAAGACTTTTATGCTATTCTTCAAATTCTACATTGCCTGGAAATAAATAGTGGCTGTAGGACCCTTTTATTTCAATAATACTTAGATATATACATCCATTGGTGAGCACACATACATCTGCACCTTAACGTTAGTGGAATTTGCACATGGGTATCAGAAGGTAAAAATCCTCAAAGATATTATAAAATCATGTTATATAGTTAGTTTTTACAATGGTTCAAAACTAAGGGGTGTCTGTGCGTACCATGAATTAATACATGTACAATTTTTTAACCTATAACACTCTTGGAAAAATAGCTTTAGAATGATAAGCAGCTTGGTTAGTTTCTTTTAAAGTATGTGGGTCTGGGGAGGATGGGTTTTAATTATAAAAGCCTCTTTGAAAATCATACTTGGTAAAACAAGCTATGTTGTATGTCTGCATGTACATATGTAACTCCTTTGGTGTCTAGTAAGAACTAGGTGCCATTCTATCATGTTTTCCACTCTCTCCTTGGGCTATTTCAAATCTGAGACTTTCTCATTCTGCAGCCCCTGCCTCCCCACAGCTTCTGCCTTGATCCCTTAACCACATTGTCTCTTTTCTTCCCTTTCCATCTGGGAACTCTTATGTCCCACAGTTTACTGAAGTGCTATAACTACAGCCTGTATCTCTTATTAACATATCTCTGTGCTATGCTTTTATGTGGTAGTATAGAATATTAATGCGATTAGCACCATTCATTAAGATGTACTGCCCATTCGAGTGACAGCCTGAAGTCACAGGATAAGCCTCCTTTAAACTGGTTTACTTTTTTTTTTTTGAAGGAAGGGAAAATTTGTAATTAAAAAAAAAAGTTAAAACCTCTCAGAAAATCTACCATGGCTAATCCACTCAACACCCTCTCCCTCAAAAAAAGAGGAAGTTTCGACATTGAAACTTGGGGAATCTTCATAATGATAGCACATTTTCCCTACTTTAATAAATTAATCCATAAGTTAATCACAAGTGAGGATACCTTGCTTATTTCCTACAGTGACTATGAAGATAAAGTGACGAGCAGACGTACAAAACAAACTTATGGTTACCAAAGGGGAAGGGGGGGGATAAATTAGGGGGTTGGGATTAACATGTACATACTGCTATATATAAAATAGATAACCAACAAGGACCTACTGTATAGCACAGAGAACTATACTCAATGTCTTGTAATAACCTGTAAGGGGAAAGAATCTGAAAAAGAATACATATATATATATATATATATATTTATATATATATATATATATATATATTTATATATATATATATATATATATATAACTGAATCACTTTGCTGTATACTTGAAACTAACACAACATTGTAAATCAACTATACTTACATTTTTAAAAATAGTTAAGCAAATAGAAATTAATAAAAAGTTAAAGTGAGATGGTAGATGTGAAATTTTTTGAAACTTTTAAAGTAAATTTATTTAAAGCTTGAACAAAGCTTTACAGTGTTTAAAGGTTACTATCATTACTATATTAAATCAATGCCATTTATGTCAGTGGCTTCTCATTACTCTTAGGAAAATTCAAAATGTTTACAGTGGCTGGAAAGGCTCTGTATGATCCGACTCGTACCTACATTACCTGCCTCTTCTTGAATAATTCAAGGCTGTGAGGACATATAGCACTCAGCTACAAAACTGTTATCATATTAAAAAGAGGAGCATTGTTTTGGGTGAAGAGATCTTCCAGTATTCATCCCTGAAACTGGAGCTTTTGGTAATATTTGAGTAGTAATTTGATGGTTAAGAAGATGTGATGCCAGATTATTATGATTGTTTGGTCATTATTATGAAAATAGGTAAAATGTTATTGGTTTCATTTATATCTTTAATTGATTAAGGTAATGAACAAATAAAATGTAAGCCAGAATTTATGAGGTATTTAATTAATCGCAGTAAATATAATATATTGAACTTCCAGTTACACTGCTTGTCAGACTTTCAATATAGGGTAAGTCTGATATTTTCTAAATGCAACAATTAGAACGAACCTTATTTTAAAGTATCCATCTCTCCATACTCCAGGTTCTAAATAATTATAATGATATCTAATGTTTCTACTATTATAACTTTACAAAGCAACGGAAATATTGCCTGTACCCTGGCCTTCATAGTTCAACCTTAGACTTACATTTCTGTGGCTACATCTATAATATAGAAAATGTTTTATTTTCCTGGCTAACCTATTCGAGTGCAGTAAAATTTTTGAAAGAAAAATTATTTTGGATCAAGGACAAGCAACTCCAGGAGTTAAAATAGTCATTTTTTCCCCTGATTATTTTTCAATCTAGAAAAATTTTTTTAAATATTTTGCTTTGATACACTGAATATTCGAACATTATAGTTATAATTGGACTACAAAAGTAATATATCTTTCAAAAAATAGAAGCTAATATAGTCAAATATGCATCTAAGAGATATCACTTGTTTATATATAATAATATCACCATAAAGATTTTCATATTGTTATTCTGATTTAAGTGTCCCTTCCTGCAGACAAATATATATTTAAGTCTTATGATCAGAGGAGCCATAGCCATCACAGCTCTGTCAGAAGCAGAAACGTACTATTGATATTAATATTTTAGCTTTCCACTTGCTTTCATGAAACCTATGAACAGAAGCTATCAGTGTCTAGAGGTTGGCTTCAAATGACAAATTCAGCATGCTGTAAAAAGTGATACTAGGATTTCCTGCTGAGGTCATCCAGAATTTGGCCATCCTGAGAAATGACTGTGGGTGCATTCTTATTCTCAAATATAATTCTTTTTCTTTTAAATTTTTTATTTTATTTTTGGCTGCATTGGGTCTTCATTGCTGCGTGCGGGCTTTCTCTATTTGCAGCAAGCAGGGGCTGCTCTTCGTGGAGGTGCGCAGGCTTCTCATTGCGGTGGCTTCTCTTGTTGTGGAACACTGGCTCTAGGTGCACAGGCTTCAGTAGTTGTGGTTTGCCGGCTCTAGAGCGCAGGTTCAGTAGTTGTGGCACGTGGTCTTAGTTACTCCGCATCATGTGGGATCTTCCCGGACCAGGGATGGAACCCATGTCTCCTGCATTGGCAGGCAGATTCTCAACCTCTGTGCCACCAGGGAAGTCCCCTCAAATATAATTCTTATTTAAAACTCTTATTCTCTAGAGGTTATTGTGCTCTTATTATATTTGATTTTGATGGTAAATAATGTGACTGTGAAAAGGAACCATACCACATGAAGAAGGACATCACTTATAGAATTACAAATTGGTCAGTGCCCCCTTGCTAGTATTCTAGAACCACCTGACTAAAATAATGTATGGTTTGATTTCTTTTTCAAAAAGATAAAATGCAAAACACAATGGAAATGGACTTCTGAAGTATTCTGTCACCCATATAATAAATAATGGCTAAGATTGTTTATGTTCTTGGCACATTATATGTCCTCAGTAAAGGTCTGTGGAATGAATAAGTTATCTAAATAAATGTATTATCTATTTTATCTGGAAGTGGCCAGTGAACCAGCTCCAGCCTCTCTCAGCTGTGTTCCTGAAGCCCCTGGAGGTAAGGTTGCCAAACTCGGTCCAACTAGAAATTGTGAAACAGCCCTGTAACTGGGCTCCAACCCCTCCTAGCTGCAGTTTGTGAGCGGTCCTGCCAGTCCAGGAACCCAGTCAGAGACACTCGCATCTGCACCTCTTGAGATCCTGAAATCACCCTGTACCTGGCTCCAACCCCTCCCTGCTGGGGTCAGGGAGCAGTCCAGCCGACCGAAGCACCTGGCAGAAGACACACCCATCCAAGTCTCCAAAGCCAGTTCTACAAACCTCAGTCCTTGCAGTGGACCCTTAAGCTGCCCTGGGACTTGGTTTTAACACTTCTCAACCCTAGTCCATAGCCAGTCCTGCCTGCCTAGGGACCCACCCAGTGACCCGGCAGGAACCCTCTCAGGGACCTAGTGGGAGTCATACCCATCCATACACCTGGTGACAGACACAAATGTCTGAGGACCCAATTGTGGATCCTGAAGCAGACCCTTGTCCCAGCACCACCCTACTGAGCAGGGTCCTAGAGGCCATCCCATCCACCCAGGGATCACACAGGATCCACACCCACCTGCCAACTGCAGATGCAGCGATAGCCTTGTGATCCAGCTCCAACACGTCAGGACTGCAATTCCAGAGACAATCCACTTAGCCTGGAGAACCAACAGGAAAAGGTGTTTACCTCCTGAAACCCGTCTGTAAAAACTAGGAGGAATATTTGCTCCTTCAAATGTACAGACACCAATGCAAGGCTACATGGATCATTAAAAATCAGGCAAATATGACATCACCAGAGGAAACTAATTAAAGCTCCAGTAACTGACCTCAAAGAAATGGAGATCCATGTATTGCCTGACAAAAAATTCAGAATAATTATTTTAAAGAAACTTAATGAAATTCAAGAGAATACAGATAAACAAGTAAACAAATGGGTCACAAGCAACGAAGGAGGTCACTATATAGTGACAAAGGTGTCAATTCATCAAGAGAATATAACAATTATGAATATATATGCACCCAACGTTGGAGCACCTAAATATTTAAAGCAAATATTAACAACTAAAGGGAGAAATAGACAGCAATGAGGTAATGTTAGGGAACTTCAGTACCCACTTCCAACATTGGATAGATCATCTAGACAGAAAATCATTAAGGAAATAGTGGACTTGAATAACACTACAGACCAAATGGAGGACATTATGCTAAGTGAAATAAGTCAGGCAGAGAATGACAAATACTGTATGATATCACTTGCACGTGGAATATTAAAAAGGTGAACTCATAGAAAAAAAGTGTAGATTAGTGGTTGCCAGGGGCTGGGGAGTGTGGGAAATGAGATGTTGGCCAAAGAGTATAAACTTTCAGATAGAAGGTGAAATAAGTTCTGGGGATCTAATGTGCAGCATGGTGACTACAGTTAACAATACTGGATTGTATACTTGAGAGGTGCTAAAGGAGTAAATCCTAAATGTCAACAGCATCAACAAAATGATAACTACGTGAGGTGATGGATCATTTCACAATATATATGTATATCAAATCATCGTGTTGTACACCTGAAGCATACGTTATGTTATAGGTTGATTATATCTCAGTAAAGCTGGGGGGAAAAGAAGGCTTATGAGAAAAACATCTCCAAGCAATAGACGAAAAAATAAAAAAGCAATTAGAAGGGGGAATAAAGTTGATCCACTGCATTATCTTAAAAACATAAAATAAACGAAGTGAAGTGAGAATTCTTTATTACCTACCAGGTACAAAGCATCATTTACCTGGGTCAAGTCAGCATAAAACCTGTAATTGCTGGTTTTTAGATAGGTAGATAGATAGTTAGATAGATCTAGATATCCAAATCTAGACCAATCTACCTATTTTTCACATTGTTTAAAGAAATATTTTCAGTATTTTTTATAGCCAGACCTTTAGGGCACCAAGATGGACCTTCCCCCAAGGGTACTTACTATCTAGTGTGGACAAGAGAGACACATGAAATTAACCATTAGGTTGAGCCCTATGAATGTCAATTTTTGATCTACAAAACAATGTTCATTTTACTTGCTTCCACCTAGTGTAATAGAATATGATTTAATATTGAAGTGAATACATGGTGGTGTAGGAACACAGATGTGTAAGTAATTCATTCTTCTGAAGAGAGATGATGTAGATTGTCGCTGCTTATTCAGCAAGAATGAATTGGAGTGGGTCCTTTCTTGTCTGTGTACCAGAAAGATGGCAGATCAGACTCATGCATTCAATTTATGGTATTAATTGGCATTGCAGTACAGTAACACTTCACTTCTCTGAAATTCAGCTATTCAGCCATCATGCCTACCTGGAAATGGCGTCTGTCTCTTCAAAACATGGCCATAAGCCTGAAAGTAAGCAAAAACAAAAGGAATGTGCAAAAGGAGTGTGATCAAGTCCCTAAACAATAGCACGTGGACTTTCATCTGAAGACAGCTTTCCCAGTCCCTCGCTCAAATCTATTTATTCTTCTGTTAGACACAGTTCTGTGAAATTGGGTTTTCTGGTTTTTCATCCCCCAGCAATTGGGAAACAGCGTAGTAGGATTGGGAGAGGGACGGTTATGTTAGGACCCACTGGCAGCAATAAGAAATGATAGCTAATATGCTGACTCCAGTAGAGGAGATGAACTAATTCGCAAAGCAGGTAACATCTTACAAAGCAGAAGCACAGGATACAAAACTGGTTATAATTGATCTCGGCTAAGTAAAATATATGTATATAGTTTCTGAAAAGAAATCAGAATGGGATACGTCAAAATATTAACAGGCTTTGTGGCTATGTCATGGTATTATGGGTGATTTTTACTTTCTACTTTTCAAAATATTCTGTCGTGACCATGTGCTGATTATATCATTGGATTTAATAAAATAATAATTTAAACATGTAAAAGAACTTTAAACACAGAGTAGTTCTGGTGTATTTAAAGAAACAAATAGACATACCTCAAGTATGCCCCGAGGACCTTGGTGGATTTAGAGAGCAGCACAGTCTTTGATGTTCATGATAATTATGTGAATCAGCAAAGATGTATTTTTAGTAGATTCCCTTTATGAAGGCAGCAAAGTGTATAATACATCTTCAAAGCATTTCTATACAAAATAACTAAGCTAAAAAAACGTTGCTATTTAAAATTTATAAACCCTCAGCAATCCGGACCAACGCATTTTCTGAAGTTTCTGGATAGCTGAGATATCATTTTAGTTTTTTTCTATTTTAAAATGAAATTGCTCTACAGCTATTTGTCCTATTAAATTATGCAATATTATTATATCTAAGCTTTTTTTCCTAAGTGTCCATAGTTATTTATTGAGGGATTATTCTCAGATGGCCATGGGAACAAATGTTTCAGTGATTGTCTTTATTATTTTGTCAATGGCCCAGTTAGATATTAAAACATATCTTCTTTTCTCAAATATGAGGTTTTTACTGTTTGATTTTGTCTTTGCTGGTTGACTCTTGCTTTCTCAGACTTTCACAAAGTAAGAGACGAAATATTTACATATTTACTTATTTACAAAATATTTACATATTTCCAAACTATTGCAAAGTATTCAAATCAAACCATAAATTATTCAAGCTATTTGGAAAGTTCCTGGGAAAAACATATACAACATACAGAATATTTATTTATTCTGTATTATTTATTTATATTTAGAATAATATTTCTCTGCTAGTCATGTTACAATTGAAGCACAGTTGCTCCTCAATCCTCTCCTCCTAAAGATACAAATCAAACAACAACAACAAAACAAAATAAATACTAAAAATGAATTCATGGCCCCCGTGGAAGACTCTCAAATATTATCTTCTTTTTTTTTGCTGTACGCAGGCCTCTCACTGTTGTGGCCTCTCCCGTTGCGGAGCACAGGCTCCGGACGTGCAGGCTCAGCGGCCATGGCTCACAGGCCCAGCCGCTCCGCGGCATGTGGGATCTTCCCAGACCGGGGCACGAACCCGTGTCCCCTGCATCGGCAGGTGGACTCTCAACCACTGCGCCACCAGGGAAGCCCTATCTTCATATTTTATGTATGCAGTATGCTTGTAGCATTAATTGAGTCTTCATTATTGCTTAGCAATCTCCTTATTCATTATTCACTGAGTCACATGCATTGGTGGCTTTTTCAGATTTGCTATACTCTCCCCAATCCTGCAAACTGAAACTCACACCTGTCAATCTTAGTAAATGACCTAGTCTTCCAAGTTCCCTCATTTTCCCTCAGTCCCCCTTCCCGAGGCCCACATTATGCTCCTCATCTCACCACTCTTACCTCCTCCACACACACACACACACACACACACACACACACACACACACACACACACACACACACATATATATATATATATGTATGTATGTACAAGGTATGGATTGGGAAATTGCCTCTCCATATTGGGTGGTTTAGCTGGAATTGCTTCGTCTGATATGGCGCCTTGATGGCCAGCCAGTCCTTATTTTTCCCCCTTACTCTTTATTCTGAAATTTTCAAATACGTACCAAATAGAACAATATAATGAACTCAGCACCCAGCTTCAACAATGATCAGTTTCTCTTGAATCTTTTTCCATCTATACTCCCACTCTTGGATATTCCCAAGCAAATCCTAGACATTACTTTTTAATTTTTATCTGTAAACATTTACATATCTATCCACAAAATATAAGGATTATTTTTAATATAACCAAATAATATGATCATGCCTTATCCCCCAAAAAAGTGTTCTTTAATTTTTTTTTAATTGAAGTATAGTTGATTTACAATGTTGTATTAATTTCTGGTGTACAGCAAAGTGATTCAGATATATATATATATAGATATATATATATATAATGTGTGTGTGTGTGTGTCTGTATATATATATATATAGAGAGAGAAATACATATATATACATATACATATATATATTCTTTTCAGATTCTTTTCTGTTATGGTTTATTAAAAGATGTTTAATATAATTCCCTGTGCTATACAGTATGTCTTTGTTGTTTATCTATTTTATATATAGTAGTCATATCTGCTAATCCCAAACTCCTGTTTTATCTCTCCCCCCTCCCTTTCCCCTTTGGTAACCATAAGTTTGTTGTCTATGTCTGAGTCTGTTTCTGTTTTGTAAATAAGTTCATTTGTACCATTTTTTAAGTTTCCATATATAAGTGATATCATGATATTTGTCTTTCTCTGTCTGACTTACTTCACTTAGTATGATCATGTCTAGGTCCATCCACATTGCTGCAAATGTCATTATTTCATTCTTTTTTTATGACTGAGTAATATTCCATTGTGTGTGTGTGTGTGTGTGTGTGTGTGTGTGTGTGTGTATACACATACACACATATACACTACATCTTTATCCATTCATCTGTCGATGGATTCTTAGGTTGCTTCCATGTCTCGGCTATTGTAAATAGTGCTGCTATGAACATTGGGGTGCATGTATCCAAAAAACAAAAAGGTTCCTTAATAACAAATGTCTAGTTTTCACATTTTGTTGATTGTCTACTACTCCCCCCCTTTCCTGTTTGAATCAGGAACTAAATAAGTTCTATTTATTATTATTGTTCTTTTAAACTGTGAGATCCCCCAATTCATCCCATATACACTAATATGTATAAAATAGATAACTAATAAGAACCTGCTGTATAAAAATATTAATTAAATTATTTTTTTTTAAAAAAACTGTGAGATCCCTCTTGTATTAGTTATCAGTTGCTACATAAATTATCCTCAAAACTTAGCAGCTTAAAATAACAAATATTTATTATCTCAAAGTTTCTGTGTCAGGAACTTGAGAGCAGCTTAGTCTGTCTCATTGTCTCTCATTAAGTGACAGTCAGGATGTTCGCCAGGGCTGCAGTAGTCTGTGGGCTCAACTGAGGCTGGAGAACGGGCTTTCAAGCTCACATCTTCACCGTGTGGGCCTCTCTGTAGGGTATCTTGAGTCTCTTCACAACATGGCAGCTGGCTTCCCCAAGAGTGAGTGATCTAAGAGAGAGCAAAGAGGAAGCCGCAGTACTTTCTATATCCTAACCTTGGAAATGATATAACAGCACTTCTGGCATATTCTATTAGTCATACAGACCAACCCAGAAACAATGTGGGAGAGAAATACACTAGAACATGAACACCAAAGGGTGAGGATAATTGGGCAGTCGTCTTGGAGGCTGGCTACTACATTTCTCTTTCTCTCTCTCTTTTAAAATTATAATTTTAATTTAATTATAATTTGTATAATTATACTTTAATTATAATTTGTATAATTATACTTTAATTATAAGTTTTTTAACTATAATTCTCAAAATTGTTTTTGCTGAAGCAACCAGGTCATTTATCTGATAGAGTTTGTAGTTTGCTTATTGCATCCCAGTGGTATCATTTACATATATCCTTGCCTGCCCCCCACCCCACCCACTCCATACATTTCCTATAAACTTAGATATAAAAGCTTGATCAGATTCAGGTTCCATATTTTGAGCAGGACCTCCTTGTAGTTATAGGTGTGTCATTTTATAATGGAGCACCTGATGGCTGGTTGGCTCTTCTTATATTGGCAGCTATTGACAATCATTGCCTAGATCCGTGAATTCAAAAGAGTGATATTCTATCTTTCCCTCCTTTTTTATTATTTGGAATACTTCTGTAGAGAGCAATGTCCCCTCATCAGCCATTTGGTTACATCGAAGTATATTTTGTACAGAGGAGGCAGGATAAATGCTTGTTTTTCCCTTTATTTACAAATAGTTTGTTTTCAGAATGGTTTGTTGGCTCCCTAGCATCCCCCAAAGGTAACAAGTGAGGTCTGGGAACCACCATGAATATGCTGAAGCAGAATCTCCAGGGGTGGGTTCTAGGCATGGGGATTTTGAAAAAGCTTCCTAAGTGATTCTGATTTGCTCCTCTATTAACTTCTACTGGTCACCATTCCCAGAGTCTGACTTAGTAGGTATGGAATGGGGTCCATGATTCTTTTTTTTTTTTTTTTAGTCTCCAGGTAATTCTCTTGAGTTGAAAAGTTTGGGGAACTACACTAGATGGTACCTTTACATACTTACGGTGGCTGTATGTGTCTATGCTATTCTACCAGGACATGGGTATCTCAAGTTTGCCCTCCTGCAACAAACTGTTACATTGAAATCTGCCTATCATAGACTCTGGAGGTAGACTGCTTGGGTCCAAATCTTGGTTCTGCCCCTTTCTAGCTTTGTGACCTTGGAGAAGTTAATTGCTTCTGTGTCTCAGTTTTCTCATATATAAAATGGAAATGATAGTAGGATTCACCTGATGGTTGTTTTGAGGACTAAATGAGTTAACACTGGTCAAGTGCTTAGAATAGTCCTTGGTAAGCAGTTCTTTTTTTTTTTTTTTTAACATCTTTATTGGAGTATAATTGCTTTACAATGGTGTGTTAGTTTCTGCTTTATAAGGTAAGCAGTTCTTAAACACATAATAAAGCTTGTCTCCCTCTGGGAGAAATATCTGAATTTTTTTTTAGTAAAATCAAGGCTTGGTTCTTATTACTATTAATGTCATCACTATTAAATTAACTGTTATTTACTGAGTGCTTCGTATATGCCAGGCACGGTGGATTACATATATTCTCTCGTTCACTTGATTCTCATATCAATCCTACAAGAGTAGCAATATTATTCTCATTTTACATATAAGGAAACTGAGTCTCCAAGAAGTTCAGTAAGTTGCCCAACGTAATGGAGGTAATAAGTGATGGTATAGATGAGATACATACTAAAGAGGCAGTGTGATGATTTGGAGCACAGAATCTGGAGCTGAGCTGTCTGGGTTCAGATCCTAGCATTGCTGCTTCCTAGTTGTGTATCTTGGGCAAGTTACTTAAGCACTCTGTATTTCAGTTTTGTTATCTATAAAATGAGCATGATAGTAATACCTACCTCATAGGTTATTATGAGGACTAAATGAATTAATACTTGCAAAGTACCTAAAATGATGCCTAGTACATAATAAGCACTTTGTATATACTAGCTAGTTGTTATTACTGCATTATTCATTATTATCAATTATTTTTATTAGTTTGGGTTTAAAGAAATGGCAGCAGTTAAGAAGGAGAGATGGAAGGTGCTCAGGAGGAAGGAAATAAGTGTAGGAGCGTTAACCTTTAGGAGGCAAGAAAAGGAAAGCTGTTTCTACCATGAAGATGGACAGCAGAGAAGGTAATTGATGTCTAGGCGAAAGCAGATGGTGAAACGTTTGGGAGACAGACTCATTCAGACAACAAGGTAGAAATCAAGATCATCCTTTAGGAATGAGGAAAGGAAGGTAGAGTTGGAAGCCTGTGGACACAAGGGGAGTTTGTACACACTTGGGGCGTAAGCCAGGGAGCACAGAGTAGATACAGCCAAGTTGAGTTTTGTCCTTACTCTATCATAGCTCGATTCCTGGAACCTAAGGAAAGGAATGTCTGGGGAGGGGGATCCCAGGTTATTGGAGGAGTAGCTCAGTAGCCTAGTGAGGCCAGAGTGGGATGGTTATGATGTAGAAGTGAAGGAGCATTGAAGAGGGAATCAGGAGACTTTGGTTCATTTTTCACCTCTACAATCACCTAGCTTGTATGACCCTCGAATAGGTCACTTGACCTTTGGATCTCAGTTAATTCCCTTGATAAACTGATAAACATCAGTTTATCTCTAACATCCCTTCTCACTCTAGAATTTATGATACTAAGGGACTGATTCTAGAGTCTAGCTGCAGAAGAAAGGAGTCAATTGAAATGCCAAAAGTAGGAAAGTGATGGGAAGGCTCAGGGAGGTTAGCGTGAAGGTTCAATAAAAGTGAGGATAGACGAGGGAACTCATGCTAGTCAGATTCAATCTCCCAATCTTTGCTGCCTTTAAAATTTGTTTGCATGGTATGTGCAAAAAAAAATTTAAGACTAGTTTGTCATTTTCTGTAGCAGACATTGTGGATGTTGTGAATGTGATAGGCAATGTCAGACGCACATGAAAATAAATGTTATTTATTTTAGTTTACGTATCCAAAATGTTCATTAACACATCCAAAATAAGCAGTTTACTTCTAAGGAGTTATTTTTCTGCTTTTAAGCAGAGAATAACAAAAGAGTGTTTTGTGCTCTCCTGTACCCATGATAACATTATGCTTTGGAGTAGCTAACTAGGTTGCTTGAACACGCTGTTACAGAACTGGTTAATCCATAATTCAGCAGGTTCTTGGCTTCCAAGTTGCCTTATTGACAAGCCTGAAGAAAGTGGATGGAACTAATTAGCACTCAGCGTTATAAAATAGGAAGAATTAAAAAAGGCAGCTTCAATATTAAACTGAGACCCCTATGAAAATATTCCCTTTAGTTACGGGGATCTTGAAATGATGGACAGGCTAAACCAAAACTCATAATCCTATTATAGTCTCCTATAGCCACCTAATAAGCTTCAAGAGCCGTTGCCTTAGAGCCTGGGATATTGCCATCTTCCTCTAGGCTTTTCTGTATATAGCTTATAAATTCTTTACTGTTCCCACTAAATACTTTGTTATTTAAAATAGCATAAAAGAGACTATATAAGTATATATACATATTGATGCATTTTGACTGTAATAATACTCTTGGCCCGTAAGGAACTTCAAATTATTAATAATTTCAGAGGAAAGCTTTTTAAGAAAAGAGCTCCAGGCTTAGCTGTAATGAGGCGTTTGAAAAGGAGGAGGGGGGTCTGTTTGTGTGTGTAATGAAAATATTGAACCCTTTGGGATGTTATGAACCATTGTGTACTAATAAATGATCCTTCCATTTCAGTGTTCCAGCAGACATCTTTGTGCCCCCCGATGTACCCTTGTAAAATGCCTTTAGCTCACATTTCCTTTTAAATATTTCTGTCTCCTGACATTTGCTACTGGGGATGGGGGTGTAACAGGGTGAATCTGATAGAGAAAGGACAGTACTGAGAAACAAAGTTGGTGGTTTAGAATAATGAGCCCATTTTCAGCTGAGCTGTGTGGTTCATATGAATTAATTAACCCCTTACAAGCATTTGTCTGACAATCCTAATTCTCATTCAGTTCAATGAGTTTTATAATTATCATTTAACTAAATAGCACTAAAAACTGTTTATATCCTGACATTAAGGAAGCTTTGTAGAATTCTCTCCCTATAAATCATCTGAAGTTGTTTACAATTTGCAGTCGTCTTGTTTTTCTTCTGGTTTGTGCTCAGGTTGCTGGTTTGCTGTTTTAAAAATTATTTTCAGGGTGCTAATTATAGAACATATGCTAGAGTTTGGTCTCAGTAAGGAACATTTTCACATTTTAATTGGAAGAATGTAGGCTTAAACTATTCTCTATCATGTTAAACAAAATGAATCCAATGACTCTAAATGGATATAGAATAATTAATTACTCATTCTTAAGACCTGTGCCATTTAGTTCCTGGTGGTAAGATGGTGATAAAGCACTTTTACCCAGAAAGAGAGAAATGCGGGTATTGTGTTGACGATGCAGGAAAACAGTGCGAGAACACTGGAAAAACATATTTGAGATGGAAGGCATATGGGCCATCCCTGACCGCCTATGCCCTGTGTATGTCATTACTTTTCATGTTCATACTAAAAGGTAAGCTAATATTAATAAGTATTTTACTTAATTTTGTCTCTTTTGATTTCAAGAAACAAAAAACTATTTAAACTGAGTATTTATTGAAGAGATACAGAGAGGCTCAAGGGAATTGAGGACAAGAAATGTTGTACATCTAGAGCCAGGTCCCCAGAAGTGGGATCTTTGTTTTATATTCAAAGTGGTTCTCAGGTCCTCCACGGCATGAGTTCATGGGCTTTTTTTTTTGTGGGGAGAGTGGAGTACTTTGCTTATCCTGTGCTTGGGGGGAGACTTTACTTACCCCAGTCTAACTGCCCCTTCTACACCCTGACAAAGACACTTGGGTCCCAATTCCACATTCCTGTGTGAGGAATGTTATTTGGTGCACCTAGCCCCTCCTATATTTTCTGTACCAGAGCCTAGGATGGCTGCCCTTTAGATCAGGTTCCTACCCAGGTTCAATCAGCTATTACTACTTGTGTCATATGATAACTAATTTCTCACATCAACCCTATTTATTAAGTACTATTATTATACCCCCTTTTATAGAGGGGGAAACTGAGGCAAGGAGAGGTTAAGTAAGATTCCCAAGGTCATGTAGCTCCCGGGTCTATGTTCTGAAATGGCATACTCTACTGATAGGTACTGTGTGGTGAGTTTGGAGATCTGGTTTCTAGCTTGTCACTATGTGAATGACTTGGAGGGAATCACTTTAATCTTTCTGGGCATTCAGCCATTCCTTGAACAGTTTAAAAATTGTTTTTCTAATTTTTTTATTAAAAAGCTAAAAGAGGGAATAGTAGCCCAATAACACATTGTCTCTGGGCTTGCTTAGTTAAAAGGAAGAGAAATCTAGTAAAGCTAGCTTGAGTGAAGGGGGATTTCTCCAAGGATATGATAGGTGACCTTTTGGACATCCAAGGACAGGAAACAACAGTTAGACCACAGTGTGCCTTGGGCTGGAACCAAAACTGGCAAGTTAGAAATATAAGTTGCTTTCTCTGGCCTTCCCATGGTCTCACTCATCTCTGTCTCCTCTTTTTCTTCATTGGTTTCCTTTGTTTGAAGATGACTGCCACAGCTGTGATACAGCGTGACCCTTTCTTCAAGTGCCTATCTTTATGTGACATTGGTCCCTTTGAGTGCAGATTCTTGTGACAGAATCTAACTGGCCCAGCCTAGCCTATGGATTTATTCCCCTTGAGTCAGGTGTCCAACCTATGTACAATCAACCAGGGAGGGATAAGATCACAGGGTCCATAGGATGGCTGCCTCTTGCAGGGACTGTTTGGAAGAGCAGATTCTTCAAGAAGTATAGGAAGGGCAAGCAAATGGTCTGTTTGCTATACCCATCATCCTGGCACTAATGCTGTTTTCAAACATACTGTGTATTTCTCCATAGATCATTGTTTTGGCTGCATAGATAATATTTTACCATTTAATAAGCACTTTACTATAAGCTGGCTACTTCACTAGGAGAATAGAAAATGCTGGGCCTCCATTTCCTTATCTGTAAGATAAATGATCCTGTCTAACTTTAGAATTCTGCCACTCACATGCACACGCACATGTACCTATATATTTATGCATTTATTATATCTTAATGAATATATTGCTTTTATTACCAAACCAACAAGAATTGATTTATCCCAATAAATGTTCTTCAAAGTGCCATGATTTGAGCTAAAGAAGAAATTCAGTATCATTTCTTTATATTCGCACCTAGCTTTTAACCAAACATTAGTATTACACAGCTTAATTACCCAGCTTATTTATTCTATTTGGCTCTGAAATACTCATCTGTTTTCCAAAACTCAAACCTACTACAAAAGATCACAGATTTGCTGAGACTATTCAGAAGAATGTGAGGCTGACTCTAAATATATCCCAAAGAGGCACTTCACAAATGTTTCACACCATCATTACTTGATTCTGTAATTCCCAAAGCAACTACGTTAATGAGGATAGATCTCATTTACCAACACATGGAGGTTATTTAAAAAATCATTCACATGACTTATAGTATCAAAATTATAAGAAAGTATATACAAATGCCCAGTTCAGTCCGTAGTTAGCCAGTTATGAGACTTAAAATAATTTGGTCAGCTACTCTGACCCATGATCAGTATACTTTTTCTTATGCCCACATAGAAAAATATAGATTGAAGTGCTTTGTACACACAAGAAACTAAGTAGATGAATTTAGAGCTTTGAGAAGAAGGAAGAGTAAACCTTGCCATGGATCTCCTCCTGAACCAGACAGTTTAACTAATTCTTTTGTGTAGGTGTTGTTTTTTGTTGTTGTTTTGCCATAGTTAAATACAATCAGTGCTACAAATACAGGCAGAAGCTCCAGATGGGGTAGTTGAAATTCAGCAAAATAGATGGACCTGGTTTCATTTTGGTGCTTAGACACTGTCTTTTCATGACAGCTGTGTAGCTTAAATGTGTGTGTGCACGTGTGTATGTGTGTAGATATGTTTGTATGTCTTTCTGCAGACAAATTCAAAATCATTGGGTTAGATATGCTGTATGTGAAAAGTGATTTGAGAAAAGTGTTGTATATATTTTTTCTCTTTTCTTATAGATTAAAATGTCTTCCTTTTCCTCTTTTTTAAATGAGTGTCTAGATTAGTCATTCTAATTTCTAAGAGGAATGAATGACCATTTTAAAGCTACAATTAGAATTCTATCTAAATACAATCCCAATGAACACACCCTTTATCTAAGATCTAGAGCAATCAATTTACTTAATTTAAGAATAACTCATAGGAAAAGTCCAACATAAAAGTGGTTTCTGAAGTTTGAAATGTTAATCACAGCTTCCATACCCTAAAGTCCCGTGATCCTCATTTAATTCCAAGGTAAGTCACTCGTTATTTCTAGGAAACTACTAATAGTTGGACTAATTCCTTTTTGTTGTTGTTGCACAAAGATCTGAAACCAATGCACTGTCTTCCTTCTGTCTAATAGAGTAGTATACTGGTTTGCACACTTCACTGGTGGAATTAGACTTTAATACCTAAGATATGCAGTGTAGAAGACTCCTTCTAAAGGTGACCCAGGGACTCCCTTTGTACAGGACACATTTTTGGTGTTAATCGCAGTCCTGACTCATTCCTGTCCTGGCCTTATGCCTCATCTTCCCTGTTGTACATTTATAAGCTGGCTCTAATAGCTACGGAAGAAACAGAAAAATAAAATAACTATAAGATAAATGGTAGAGTTTTTTAAACTTTAAAATATATTTCACAGTCTACAGGGGAATAAGCAGATAAGTTGCATATATCCTTGTGTCTCTCTGGTGTTTTCATATACCATAATTTACCCCTTTGGAAAATTCTAGCAGAGACCATGTATTTTCTATGCGGATATACAATTAGATGTTTCATCTAAACCTGGAACAATGTGATCTGAGCTGATTTGCAGAGGGACTAGAAAAGCTGAAAAATCAGTTTGACAACACTTCTGCTGGGATTGGCCTTCACTAACTATTTGTGGTGGTATTTGGAGGCCGTGCCACTTTAGTCAGATCAGTGGGGCTTAGGAGATGATGCCTACAGTAAAACCTGAGTTCACTGCTTATCAGGGAATATGCAAAGGCTCCCAGGCTGAAGGTTCATTAGGTCAGTCTGTAAGAGCTGTCAGTCAGATCAAGCTGGCAGGAGAATACTTTTTTAAAAACAATAAATAGAAGCAAAAATTTCCCACTTAGGATTTTTCCACATTGTATCCCTACGGCCGTCACATTATCCACACCAGGGAGTAGACTTTCTTTTCTTAGGCCATTATACTGTTCCAAATGTCAGCCTCTGGCCACGGTCGCTTATGAGCATGGCTGCCACTGTCCTCTTTGTAATCATCATCGTCACCTAGAGTGAATAGAGTAGAATGGTTCTCAAAGTACACAAGACTGTAAGGAGATAGGAACTTATGCCATATCCGTTAGCCCCAGTATCTTACCACAGCAATGGAAACACAGAAGGTGCTCAGATGTTGGTTGGTCTTAACTGAACACCCAAAACAGAAACTATTGTGTGAATCTAGCATATATATATATGGTCTTTACCACCCCATTCCCCATTCCTTTTGGTCTAACAAAATTTAGCAAAATTATTTCTTGTGTTTCATCCCTATCATCAAGGTGTATTGTTTTCTATTTAGCAAGCCTATATTATTTAAGTTTGACTTTGGTATATCTATTGCTTGAGTATGAATAGAATACTTCAAAGGGCTTTTTAAAACTGAATCATTACTTGTAAAGGAAACCAAGAATATGCAGTTTGAATATGCAGTTTGTTAGGTTTTATGTACATATTTTATTTAACACTAACACATTAGCTAATATTTAACACTAACACATTAGCTAATTTTTATTAACCATTTAGGTGATCGGGAGTTTTGATCGCTAGATCAACACAAAGGTAATCTGTTGTGTATACCTGCTGTAACTCAAACAGACTGATGGGTGACACAGTTGGCCTCATCAAATATGCAAGAAACCCCAGTAGGATTAGCAAAATAAACAGTTCACCTAAGAAAATGACAAGTGGATGATGGCATGCAGGCTCTAATTATTAGCATCATCAATATAATGTGAATAAATAATAAAATGCAAATTATATAGTTTTTGTTTAACTCTTGTTTTAATCAACACCAAATTAAGCTAGTTATGTTTATGAATCTATGTTTTAATTCTTATATTTAGAATTAATTACTTCTTCCTGAAACAATGGCCTTCTCAGAACGGAGAGTTAGAAAATCTATTCCACTAAACATAAGTTGATTTTATTTCCAGGTGGCATCCATTAGGACAAACATCAAGTAAAGGCCACTGACCAAAATGTTGATTCCCTGGCTGACACCTGGAAGAAAAATAAACTTATGTTTAATGGAGTAGACTGTCTAAATCCCTGTTTTGAGAAGAGTGCACATTCATGAATATGCATTCATTGCTGAATTCAATAGATTCTAATAGTGAAGGACATCCGTATCATAGAAAATAGCATCTATTCATTAACTTACTACTTTCCAAAGAAAGAAGCAAGAATGCAGCTTGGGATGGAATGCTGGCAATAACCAGTTTGTTCCTTTATTGTGTAACACATTCATCATGAACTGCATAATAACCAATGAAATAAAAATGTGATTTGTGTCTAATCTATAATCTCATTTTTATCCTGAGCCAGTATTATAAATGTACTGTTCATCATTTTGTCTTATTCAGTGTTCCAGGAACAGTATAACACTTATCTTTTTTTTTTTTTTTTGCATATTTCAAAGACTTTTTGTTTATTTCTTCTTTTCTACAATGGTGAATCATCCTTGCACAACAAGAGCTAATCCAAGATCGGCTACTGGCCTAAGAGCTGTTTTAAACAAGATGGGATGATTGTACAACGTGACGTTTCAAGATAATCAAATGGCAAAACAAGCTGTTCATTCTACCCAGTTCCCTCTTCTTTCTGCAAAGGCACTGTATTAGTAACCATCTCACTACATCTTCACAACATTCTGGAATGTTAGCTTTTATTTTCTCAAGTTTACAGGAGAAGGAATAGAGGATTAGAGAAGTAGCTTGGCCAAGGTCACAGCTAGTGAGCAGTTGAATCCGAATCTGAACACCAGTTGTAATTTGTCTAGTTTGTCTAGTTTGTCTAATTCCAAACCACACGCTCTGCTATTTCCTTGCAACGTTGCCTTTCACTTGAGGGCTCATGCAAAAGGTTTATGAGATCACTCAGATTTTCTTCCGTCATACTCCTAGGAACACTTGTAGCTGAATTTTTAGTTCTGGCCTCAAATAAGACTAGTAACACCACTACATTTTTAAAGAATTGAGTGATTAATTTGTGGAAATAGTCACTGGAATACTTATAAGAGTTTTCAAATCATAGAGTTGAAAATTCATGCTGTGCTCTAGGCATTAGTGACCCTGAGTCATCTCATGCAGGTAGATATATATCCTTTTCTTAAAGATCTCTGGTGAAAAACACTTCACGCTTTTCCATAGTAATTTACTTCACTGCTGAAAAGGCTTCCATTGTTAGGGCTAATGACACTATGTCCAGTTCCAGTGAATTAAGCCAATAAAATAATAATCCCTTTGAAAATTATAATCTTCAAAGGGTCCCTGGAAATTACTCATAGGAAGTTTCCATGATTTTGCCATTTCTCTAGGAGAGGATGTTAGGTGTGAACACTTAACTGATCAGGCCTTGGATGGGTCACAAAGAGATTTTTATTTTGCATTTGGATTCCCTTTATGGTTTAAATCACAGATCTCTACCTTAAATGTAAATGAATGAGATGCTGAGGATTGGCATAAGTTTTAAAATTGTCACAGTATCTCTAGTATTAGCAAAATGCTTGGCACAGAAGTGATCAAAAATTATCTATTGAATGAGCAAATGAATTTCTCCAACTGATACTACTTCATTAGGCCTTTCTTCTACTTCTCCATAAATGAATCCTGCTAATTCATGTTCCTCTATCTTGGTTCATTTTATTTCCCTCACCTGGAGTTATCTTTTCTTCTCTTCTCCATCTATATTAATCCAGCTCGTTCTTTCTGGTACAATTAGTCGATACATGGGTCCCGTTCTGACTGTTCTACTGTCACAGAGTCATGTCCCCCTCACCCCTGTTCTTTTAGCCCACATGGGCTGTCCTACATGCTTTAGCCCTTTACTGTATTATTAGCCAGTCTTTTAATATTTTTATCCTTGTTTCTCCAACCATTATGAAAAGTGGCCATGTTTGACACTATTTTCTCTCCCCTACATAATAATTTAAATATAGACTAGACCAGGAGTTGACAGACTTTGGCCTACAGGGCAAATCTGGCCCCAAATATAAGAATGAGTTTTACATTTGTAAATGGTTGAAAACAATAACAAGAAGAAGAATAAAGTTTTCTGAGCTATAGCCATGTTCATTCATTCATCTATTGGCTATGGCCACTTTGGGGCTACAGCAGTAGAGATGAACAGTTGTGACAGAGACCCTATGGCCCACAAAGCCTGAAGTACTTCCTACCTGGCCCTTTACAGAGAAAGTGTGCCAAGTGCTGGAGTAGACCGTCAGTGAGTACTTACTGGTTAAATAATTCAATATCTTATGACTCTTCCATTATGAAACAAGATACTCTGAAAGGATTGGTAATTATGTTGTCTTACCTTACATTAAACAATAAAAGCAACCTTTGGAGCACAGATCATTCTTGCCTTTTACTTGCTGAAGTACAATTTTTATTTTCTCCCTCTCCAGTAAACTGACATTGTGCCCTTAGCAGCTGGAAACCTTCTCAACACATGCAGAACCTCTTCCTGTGGAGATTTTTAAGAACAGGGTAGATGATTATCATTCTGGGATAGACTAAATAACCTCCAGTATTGTGCAGCCCAGTGATTCCTGGAATCTCCTCTATGTGGAAACCTTGCTTTACTACAAATGAGAAATTTGATTTGTGAAAATGAAGTCTTATCCCCAACAACTCCCTGATTCTCTTTTGCCAGAACCCTCACCCCTCCACTTTGGGTTTAATCTCGTTCTTTTAATTAAATATGAAATCATTAAAGTTCACAGAGTTTAAACCCAGCAGGTTTGATTTAGTGATAAAAATCTATGGTTTGTCAGCATTTCAAGGCATAATCCTGCCTTCAACCTTATCTGACAGGTAGTCAGCCTAGCAGGTCTGAGGATGAAAACCAGAGCATCTCATCTTTTCAGGCCTGACTTGCTTTGGAGGCATAGTTTACAATTGCGCTCTAGAAAATGAGTAGGATTAAATAAGGAGAAAAGGCCCCCTTTGGCTTTGGCACAATTAATTCGTTTAGTATGCAGTCGTGGGTGACTAGGCCTGCGATGTGCATAGGTATATTTCAAATGGGGGAGGGGGAATCCCCCAAACATAGCCTATTTGATTAATGTAAATTATTCTTTACTCACTGAATATGTAAAGTATGTAAATTTAGTCTTGCTGTCAAAAGGTAGCTTTGTGCCATTAGTTTCTGCAGCAGACAAGGCCTACTGCATATCCCATACTGCATTTGCAGAGAGGTAATGCTAATGACAGCTTGAGCACTTGCCTTAATGAGCCAGAAAGGTGTTCTTTTTTATTCGTGTTTAGCTACTTAGAGTCATCTAAAATAGAGATTATCTGTAGATATTAAAGAGTGAAAAAAGGCATGGGTTATCTTATTAATGTGTTTCTCCAAGCACGTTAAGAATGAACCATCAATCAGTTCTTTGCCAAGAAAATGGCTTATTGACAGAGCTATATAGGTAGGTGATATGCCATCTTGAAATGAAAGTTTTAGATTCTAATTATTGTGCTAGCTAAGTAAATACAGTTGTCAAGCTGCATCTCCCAGTAATTTAGGGAAAGGTTGTAGGGCTTCCTGAATTGATCACAAAATACCATTAGTATTCCAGAGTGAACAACATGACCCATTTAAAACAATAAAGCACTGTACATGAGTCATCAGGAAGACATTAGAAATCCACCTACGTGCACCATATTCCATGTAAAATTCAGCTCAATTTCAGCTTTACTTTGTGTTGTTAGAACCCAGTACATAAATACTTAAGAAATTCCCTGTCATCTAAGTCTTTCTTTCTTTTTCTTTTAATTTTTATTTATTTATTTTTGGCCGCGTTGGGTCTTCGTTGCTGCGCGGGCTTTCTCTAGTTGCTGCGAGAGGGGGCTACTTCTCACTGCATTGCGCAGGCTTCTCATTGCAGTGGCTACTCTTGTTGTGGAGCATGGACTCTAGGCGCACGGGCTTCAGTAGTTGTGGCTCGCAGGCTCTAGAGCGCAGGCTCATTAGTTGAGGCGCACGGGCTTAGTTGCTCCATGGCCTGTGGGATCTTCCCGGACCAGGACTCGAACCCGTGTCCCCTGCATTGGCAGGCGGATTCTAACCATTGCGCCACCAGGGAAGTTCCTAAGTCTTTCATTTTAAGTGAAGTGTTCATATTTTCTCATTGATTTCATTCTACCTGGAGATAAGTCACAACACATTAACATAAAGATGGAGAAAGTCATGTTCGAATTTTGGGTTAAGTCATGAACTATATAAATACCCAGAATTTACTATGGTGTTTTGATTTGGTTAAAAACTATAGCTATAGCTGTACTTCTCACACGGAGTCAAGAGGAGTAGTGGTTTAACACATTAGTGTTGTGGAAGTGTAAATTTACACATCAGCCACTCCCCTGAGCTAAAGATTTGTGTAAACTGGCAAAGTTCAGCTTGGGCTTGTGACAGAAATGTAATAGTGAGCACGTAAACACTCTAAGCTAAAGTTCCTCTCTGTCACCATTGTGTACAGCCGATGCCTGCATCTTGCCTAATCTTAATTAAATTGTATGTCTCCTGGGTCTGAGGACTGAAATTCTGAAATTCAACCAATATTTAAGGGCTTAAAAGGTGCTTTTGTACAGAACTTGTACTATGAGATATGACTTCAAAAAAACCTGGGCTGTAGAATTAATTTATTTTGATTGAATGAGTAGTACTTTATAAGAAACTAAAAATAGAACTAACATATGACCCAGCAATCCCACTACTGGGCATATACCCTTAAAAAAAACCCCATAATTCGAAAAGAGTCATGTACCACAATGTTCATTGCAGCTCTATTTACAATAGCCAGGACATGGAAGCAGCCTAAGTATCCATTGACAGATGAATGGATAAAGAAGATGTGGCACATATATACAAAGGAATATTACTCAGCCATAAATAGAAATGAAATTGAGTTATTTGTAGTGAGGTGGATGGACCTAGAGTCTTTCATACAGAGTGAAGTAAGTCAGAAAGAGAAAAACAAATACCGTGTGCTAACACATATATATGGAATCTAAAAAAAAAAAAAACGGTTCTGAAGAACCTAGGGGCAGGACAGGAATAAAGATGCAGACGTAGAGAATGGACTTGAGGACACGGGGAGGGGGAAGGGTAAGCTGTGACAAAGTGAGAGAGTGGCATGGACATATATACACTGCCAAATGTAAAATAGATACCCAGTTGGAAGCAGCCGCATAGCACAGGGAGATCAGCTCAGTGCTTTGTGGCCACCTAGATGGGTGGGATAGGGAGGGTGCGAGGGAGAAGCAAGAGGCAGAGGATATGGGGATATATGTATACGTATAGCTGATTCACTTTGTTATAAAGCAGAGACTAACACACCATTGTACAGCAATTTTAATCCAATAAAGATGTTAAAACATATATATATATATATATATATATATATATATATATATATATGTATCCTTTTTAGGTTAATCCATTGTGTTAGAAAGAAAAAGTTATGCAAGTGAATCATTTCTATAGTGTTCAGAAGGTGAATTAAATAATTACAAATTGAAGTACATTTCGATTTCAACTGTCATGTGAAATTATATTTTCCTATCAATGTCTTCTTGAAATCTCGCATTGATTTCGGTGTGTGTGTTTGACCACTGAAGTAAAGTGTAGGGACTATTATAGAATTTAGATTTAATGCCAAGGTAATCGGTACTTTTTCCAATTACAGATCTTCATGAGGTTTCTAATGAAAAAAATACTAAAAAGCTTCTCATCTCAGCTACATCATAAATGACCAAAAACTCAGCTCTCCAGGCATAAGTCACTGATAAGTGGAAGAGTGACTCTTCTAGTTAGTCAATCATTTGTGGAGTTTTCCAAAGTTAGCGTGCATCGTAACTTTCTTATCAGGAGAAAACATTTCATGAGAATTCATCTTTTGGTATTGTTACGAGTGTGTAACTATCCCCAAAGAATCATGACGTGCATACACTTACAGCATTCAATTCGTGAGGCTTGTTGCTAGTAAAGTCAAAAATTCTATTCCACAGTTATACACTCATGGAGGTGGTAATTGTCAAATTTTATTCTTTTTTCAAAATCCCAAAGAAAATGTGGCATTCTACTATGTCTCCGAATCTCTGAGTATGTAAATTCATTTATGTTAATCTGTAACACATTATTTGGTTTCTCTGCAGCTCTGTTTTCAAGCTGATCGTGGTAAAATTTGTGTTAATTCCCATCTAGGCATATAGGTGTACTGGAAATCACCTAATTTGAAGTTGCAGTTCTTAGAGTTAGCTCTAAGAAATGTAATTATGTAAAGGATATTTTGAATGAAATATTGAATAAATTAGTGGAAACATAGTTAATTTTTCAATACATCCCAAAATAGTAAGCTTGGAAAGTGGTGCTTTTCTACTTTAATTTTAGTCCTGTACATTTTATGGGCAAGAAACAAGCTTGTGCCTATATTAGGCAAGTCAGATGAAATGCTAGTTCCATTAATTCAGAGAAACTAGGCTCGTTTGATGATGATTTAATGCTGGTTAAAAAATAACAAGATAAGCAAATTCTTGCTTCCTTCCTATAATTTTTTCTTATTTTTTTCCAGTTTTTTTCTTGGTTTGTTAAATCTTCAGTTAGGTTGTGATAAGAATGCCATGGGACCTCACTGTTCTTTAACGCTAGTGATTGGTTATTTTTAATTCCGTTCTTGGTAGTCGCTTTTTAAATATCAAACCTTTTTCTGTAAAAGGAGAAAGGAAAAGAAGAGCTGTGACTGACAGTGCCTTGCAAGCATTCCAGCAGTTAGTTGTATCTGAAGTAGGCAATGCACCTTTTGTTTTTTCCTTTAGAATCAGTTAATAATGCTGTGTATTTCCTTTTGGAAACAGGGAAGAGTGAACCCCGTATGACAGTTCTCTTATCTGCGACAGATCTATAATTCCTAAGTCCTTCCTCCCAGCCTCTGCCCTCCTTGGGGGCTACTTCTCCCTGATTCGTTTGTGGTCATCAGAGAATTACACCAGGCAGAATAACAAGGTCATGAAAGCCTGTCTTACCTTTCTACTGTAAAGGTGTTGCTTCCCCAGACGACTGAAACTTGACCTACACCTGTGCCCCAGGAAAAGAAAGGTCAGGGAGTCACTTTGCTTTCTGGGAGGCTTCAGAGATTGGCACAAAGGAGAGGAGGAGGAGCCTTGGCATCTGCTTCAGAATTGCATGCAACTGCTAAACTTCGATCAAATCTTTCTATGGCACATCATCAACATTCAGTGTATACCTCGTATATGAAAGCCGAATACTAGCCGTTGTGGGGTTTCTTTAAAATTGTGCCCTTCATTTGTTTCTTTTGCATGTTCTATTTCCCCAATTAACTTTGTGAGCCCTGGGCAAGTTAACCTCTCTGGGCCTCAAAGGCCTCATCTTTAAAATTAGTGGTGTAGAATAGATGATCTTTATGATCCCTTACCTTGCGAACATTCTATGCAGTGAAACCTCAAGGCTGTAAACTATATGAGAGTAGGAGCCAATTTTTTTTTTTTATCATTTTTTATCTCCCCACAGGGCCTAATGTAGCTTTGAGTTCACTACCTTGCTCCCACTATGTGAAGTATAGGATAGATTTTAAAGACAGCTCTAATGAGTACTAAACTAGTTTAGAAATTAGACATTCCATTTTATTTGAAAGTCAGGTTATTTATTAGGTGTACATGTCATACGAACTTGCATGTTTCAAAAGAAAAAAAATTGTGGTAAATGAATCATTGGGATGGGATCATGTAATCCTATTTAGAGGAATAATACTTTAATAACTGGCTCCGAAAGGGTTGTTGATTGAATTGCATCCCCCCAAAAAGATATGTTGATGACCTAACCTCCCCGGTACCTGTAAACATGATCTTATTTGAAAATAGGGTCATTGTAGATGTAATAAAGTTAAGATGAGGTTGTACTGAATTAGTGTGAGCCTAAATCCGATGACTGTTGTCCTCATAAGAAGGCCATGTATGGACACAGAGACCCACAGGGAGAATGCCATGTGATGATGGAAGCAGAGATTGGAAGGATGCAGCTACAAGCTAAGGGATGCCAAGGTTTGATGGCACCCAGCAGAAGCTAGGAGAGAGCTCTGGAATAGATTCTCCTTCAGAGCCCCCAGTAAGAACCAACCTTGCCAGCACCTTATTTCATACTCTACCCTCCAGAGCCAGGAGAGAAAATATTTCTGTTGTTTTAAGCCACTCGGTTTGTGGTAATTCATTGCAACAGCCCTAGGAAACTAATATAGAAGGTTTGGACACTAGTCTAGGAAGAGTCCCCAAGGGATACAGCTCCAGACCACCGTAGGACATCCACCCTCAGCCTAGGACGTCATTATAAATCTAGATGGAAATTGACCATTAAGATATCTTTGGGGGCAACTCAGAATTCCTTAAAAGATCAGGAACTATCAATCGTCTAAAAGCTCTAATCAGCCTGAACTAGAATCCTATTTGTTATAGCTATTACTGGTCCCTTGAAAGCCACCTTTGACCCAGGATTTCATACCCACAAGCCTAAGGGTGAGAAGCAGAAAGACTGTGCCGTAGTGTTCTCATCCATTTATTGATATACCTTTTTCTACTTTATGCAGGTTTTCTGTGTCCATTTTTAGTTAACCATTTATACACTTAGATACTAAGGATCTTTGAGCTCAGAAATACTTTTTCAAAGAATGAACAATGAATAAATCAATTTAAGCTGTTTACTTGCTCATGTGGAATAACCTCTTTCCTACTCTCTACCTATGAAAACCTCATCCATGCTTCCACTCTGTGTAGCTCAGATCTCATCTGAAGGCATCATCAACCACCCTATTTTGAAATAATCTGCTTCCCACAATTACATAATTTATGCTTTCTATGTAATTCACTTGGCATTAGCAAGTAGTATCCTTTGTTATAGTTTTTTTTTTTTTTTAATATCTGTGTGACTTATCTCTTCAATTGGATGTTCTAGAGGATAGGGGTTATAATTCATACTCTTGTATCCCTATCCTACACCTGCAGTACACAAAGAGCAGTATATGCATGTCATAAAATAGGTTGCGATAAGTATTTTTCAATTATGGTGGGCTAATTCTGACAGAATCAACAACTTAATTCAGCAATTAACTGATTCGAGGCATAACCTTACACAACTCATCATTATTTGACTAAATCAAGACAATCTGTCTTCTAAGACCCTGGTACAGAATTTCTGGTTAATAGTGGTTGGCATAATTAATTCTCTTGCCTGTTATTTTCAAGTTACGTTATTGCTCCGAAGTCATTTTTAAAAGCAGTATTTATAATATAATTGGTAAAAGTATGGCATCATTGGCCAATGAAAGGAATTGCTTCTAGTTTCAGAAAAGAAACTAAAGCACTGTAGTCTACTAGAAATTGCAGGCCTCCCCACCAAAGTGATGGATTCATGATCACATAGAGCATTAGGAAAGCTAGTTATAGTTTGCTTAAACCAGTCTCTCTCTTTATGGCATCCTCAATCTTTTTAAACAGCTAGGATATAATAACACTTTAAAAATTAAAGTATTTCCCATAACCAAAAACTTGATATGAAATGAGCAACATTAAGCACAAAACAATTGAAGCTTCAAACACTGGAACCGGCAAGAATTTTAAACAGCCCAAATGAATAAGGATGCAACATTGTCTTGTTTCTTCAGGTGTAGTCATAATCAGGCTTAGAGGTTAGCAGGAAGAGATTTTATAGCAATAATGGCTCCCAGTACCATTTTTCTCTTGTAACTTTGACTCACAAAGGTGAAGCTTTTATTTGAAGATTTGATACAATGCAGCTGCAGACAGCAGCGGGAAGAATTTGGCCGAAAGGCTGGACCGTCTCAAACATCTGTGAGAGAGGGAGAGATGGAAAAGGAGAGACTGACTGGGAGAAATTGAGAGAGATGGAAAAGGAGGAGGGGAGGGGGCAAGAAAAAAAAAATTACATTACCAATGACAAATCAAAGCTGAAAGTTTGCCTGGCCTGTTGTCATTCACTGCCATTCATATTTAGAAAGCAGACTGCTGTGATAATTGATTTGATGGTCCAGCTTGAGTGGAAGCACTTCTGGGCATAGCAGGCCTCAGAGATGCCAAAAAAGAAGAAAAGGTGGGAATGAAATAATGCACTACTTTCTCCTCAGAGGCATGTGGCCCAGTTTTTAAGAACAGAAAAACATGCTTTGGGGTGGGGAGAGCAGAATGGGAAGGAAACCTAAAGAACTTAGTAATAAATACAAAAAATGACCATATAGCTCCAGTCAGATAAAAATAGGCATTCAAACCAAGACAATGAGGGGAAATATTTTACTGACAGGTGAATAATAGGGGAGCGTGGTGGAAATAATCTGATTTTTAACAGACTCTGTCCTTGGGAGTGCCTTTTTTGCTGTTCTTTTGTATGGGGACAAAAGTGATTCCTTTTCTAAAAAGCCTTTTAATTTTTTAAGCTTTTCATACTAGATTAATAGTTCAGAAGGAGAAAAAGAAAACAATAATTGAGACTGAAAAGCTATATATGTGCCTGGATTATCTAAACGTCACTGAATTTATTTCCATGAAGCAAAAGGCAATAATGAAGCCTGTCCTTAGATTTGTGTGTGGAGGGTGGTATTCGGCCACTGCTTCCTGCTGATATGAATAAGTTAGGAGACTAAAGTGCCAGTTGAAGGGGAGACTAGAAAGAGAGCCAGATTTTTTTTAAAGTACTGAATTCACTGCCTGACCTCTTAATCACAACTGCCAATTGGATTGTATGCCCTGTCATCAATTTGAGGACCTAAACAAAACCAAATAAAAGACACAGCTGTCAAAACACAAATTTTAATCAGAACCTGTTTGTCTTTTGAGAGAAATGTAGTTATTTATGTTCAAAAGTAGCTCACTCCTTTACTGTGTTCCCGTTCTCTCTTTTCTGCCCTCTCTTTCCTTCTACCTTCCTTTCTCCTTTCCCTCTTCTCTGAATTCCCTATCTACCTGCCTTTACTTAAACCTACAGAGAAAGCTTGTTGTTGTCTGGCCTCATTGAATCAGACTAACACTGTTTCATACATATGCAGTCATTATGCAAATATCAATACACTCACTTCACATCACATCACAATTTCTGTTCTCCTGGTAAGTTTCTCAGTTACAGTGAGACAGTGAGCATCGTAAGTTTTAGAAAAGGGAAAACAGTCTCAAATATATGACTTGTTTTAAAAAGACTCATATGAAATTAATATGGAGAAAGCAATGTTAGCTATGTCAGTATAATGGATGGTGGTATTTCTCAAAGTCTGTAAAAAAAAAAAAGTCAGCATGAGAGTTACCTGGGGGGCTTATTAAAATTTAGATTCTCGGACCCCACCCCAGATCTACTGAATCCCAGTATATGGTGCCCAGGAATCACATTTTAACAAGTGCCCCAGATCATTCTTGTGTGTACTACTGAAGTTTGAACACTAGAGACATAATGGTTAAAGAGCAGTGTTTAATCAGATAAACTGGATTCTGATCCATTTTTCACCATTACTAGCTGTGTGAACCTTGGTAAATTCCCTGGGCTCTCTAAAACCCAGTTTCCTCACCCATCATATGTTCATAACAATGCTTATTACCTAATAAGGTTGTTCTGAGGAGCAGATATGATAATTACTATAAAACACTTAACATGGTAGCTGGTGATTATAATACCAACATATAGTCCATATTGTTGATATTGTTTATCTTTTATGATTTAGAAATAGATTCTTTCCTATGAGTTGTTCATTTTGCCTTTGAAGTAAATATAAGGTTCTACTTCAATATTATATTAACCCGTACAGTACCTTTTTTTCTACAGTATTAAACTACACATTGTCTTTGAAAGTAAACAATAATTCATGAAAAGGAGAGCAAGAAACATAAAGGTTGGCAAAGGAAACAAAAGAAAAGGAAGAAAGGGGAAATGAGAATGAAATACAAAGATCAAGGAAGAGAGAACAGGAAAAGGCAGGGAGGGGAATATAGCTTTATTGGTGATCTGCTCTGTGCCAGCTATCGTAACAGATGCTGTAACACACATAACTCTGTTTCTTTCCACCCCATTTTAGTAGGAGGGCAACTGAGACTTGGTTAGGTCAAGTAACCTACTCAACTATTTTAAAACTTTACTTTTTATATTAATTTTGTTATTCTTTGCAAGTGTTAAATATTGTTCATCATCAAAATCTATACCATATGGGCTTCCCTGGTGGCGCAGTGGTTGAGAGTCCGCCTGCCGATTCAGGGGACACGGGTTTGTGCCCTTGTCTGGGAGGATCCCACATGCCGTGGAGCGGCTGGGCCCGTGAGCCATGGCCGCTGAGCCTGCACATCCGGAGCCTGTGCTCCGCAACGGGAGAGGCCACAACAGTGAGAGGCCTGCGTACCGCAAAAAAAAAAAAAAAAAACTATACCATAAATGTTTTAACAAAGCAGTTGTAACAGTGTTTTGCAAGTTTTACTTACTTAGAGGTCTAGATTAGGTTCCAGAAGATCTACGTTCAGATCATGAATTTATTATTCATTTACTTTTCATGGGATTTTGGCAATTTACTAAAGCATGTGGGAAAAATAACAAAGGTGACAATTTTCAACCATGTGTCTGCTTCAGATCTAGTTTATTATATTAAATTAGTATTTAAGCTCATTCGTTGTGGTATGGCTGACCTCATGTTGCTTGATATGATATTTATCCACAAACAAAATGATTCTTTTGCCATAGATTAAAATCAATGAACCAACCAAAGAAACAAAAAAGCACATAAATCATCCTGAAAGAGTCAGGACTGCTTCTCCTTTAAGCTATAGGATCCTCCAGTAACCAGTGCCTTCCCTTTATAATCACTCAAGTTTATTATGTGGGAAAGAGCAGCAGGCTTCAGAGGACTCCTATGGGTCTAAGGGACTGTGTGGCCCCTTGATCCCAGTTGATCCAGTAGCTGTGTTCTAAATCAGTATTCTGCCACAATCACTGATTTTAATTCTCTCCAGTTATACTCATTCATGGATTCTGTTCAGTGTAGAAAGCATTTTTCTTAACCAAATTAGCATGTTTTTAAATAAATGACATTGGATTCACATTATGTCCTAAATGAAAGAATAAACGTCTCTTTTATTTTTAAAGAGTTCCTTTATCTGACCAAGTTTCTTTTTTTATTCTTTTTCTTTTTTTTAATTTTTATTTTATATTGGTGCATAGTTGATTAACAATGCTGTGTTAGTTTCAGGTATACAACAAAGTGATTTAGTTATACATGTATCTGTTCTTTTTCAAATTCTTTTCCCATTTAGGTTATATTACTGTACCTTTTTCATGTCTCAAAGAGTTAATAAGATTAGTCATACCCATCAGTTCATGTTACCCAATAGGGAAACAAAACTATCTTAGACTACAATAATGGTACATGCTTACTCTCAGAGTAGAATATCCTTACTAATATTAACTGTATGTAGGCAACTGGTTATACATCTTATTCATTATGAATGTATAATTAAAGAGCATTAAGGTACTGAATTTATTGAGTGAGGGGGGAAAAAAACGCCTAGGATGTCAATGTGATACTGTAGACACCAGCAGCACCACCCATCTCACACCCAAAGATAGTCAAATATTATCATGTCTAAACAGGGAGAGTCTTTATCTTCATAGCATGGAATGGAGAAAAGATCATTGGAATTTTTTTCATATCTAATGCCAGTGCTTCCTAGCTCTGTATCTTAGTTCAGGCTGCTATTAAAATGAATGAATAAATAAATAAATAAATAAATAAATAACATAGACTTGGTAGCTTAAACAACAAACATTTATTTCTCACAATTCTGGGGGCTGGGAAGTCCAAGATCAAGGCGCCCAAGATCCCGTGTCTGGTAAGGGCTCACTTCCTGGTTTGTAGACAGCCAGCCTTCTCACCATGTTCTCACATGACTGACAAAAAGAGACAGAGAGAGAAACAGACAGAGACAGAGAGACAAGGAGAGAGATCATCTCTCTCATGTTTCTTCTTATAAGGACATTAATCCCTTTCATGAGGGCTCTACCCTTATTACCTAGTTACCTCCCAAAGGCTCCACCTCCAAAAACCATCCCATTGGGGATTAGGCTTCAACATAAGAATTTATGGGGGGACACAAGCATACAGTCCATAATAGTCTGTTACCTCAGACAAACCTCTTACCCCTAACGCCTCCTTGTATAAAATGAGGTTAAATCATATTTGCCCTACCTCAGAGCCTTGAAGTGAGAAGGAAATATGGTAATATATGTAGGAACAATTTGTAAACTGTTTAGTTCTATATCAATGTAAGGTATTACTTTATGCCTTTTCAAATGGACTGAAAGTCCATTTGGAAAATGTAGTTATCAACTTTTGACAGTGATTGCATTCTCATTTTCCAGGGAAGTCCAAAGAATTGATGAAATTAGAATTCTTCATTCATCAAATCCTTGTTGTGCCTTGCTGATTTTTGCTTGAGGTGACCAGATTTCATTGATGCATTTTTATACAGCTTTTGTTGAATATTCCTTGGTCCAAAAGCTTTCAGCTTTATGGCTTTGAAGCTCTAATTCCCTGATCAATGTCTGAACTTGTGAAGCTTAAAATTTGTCGTTTGGCATTGACTTATGCGTAAATTTGAGCCAAAACTCAGTGTCCTTTAAACATCTCGGGGCAGATTTTCAGCATGACCTCATTTTTACTGATATGGTTATGTATTTGTAAGTACAAATTGCCACTTTTGTCCTCAAGAGAACACAAAGTGGTCATTGCACCTGCCATGAGGTAATTGAAGGTGCAAGAAACCACTTCTACAGAAAGGTCTTTATAACACTCCCTTCCCCCAATACCCCTCCCCTCCCTTCCTCTGCATGTACAGACTGAGGAGGAGAAATAATGCTATTAGCAGGCTCTGAATAGAGGTCAGCATTCCTTCTCAAGAAAAATAAACTGCATCTAATTTGTGGTTCTTTTCTTAAAAAAGATATACACGAGATAGTCTGAGTAATTTAAAATTAAAAGTTGATGGAAATGGCTATGTCTTTGACAGTTATTTTGCTGCAATGTTATATACCCTTTAACTTAAGCAAATAAGTAGTTTTGACTATTGAAAAATAGCTTTTGAGATCAATTATAGAACTTACAGTACAGCTTTAGTTTTAGTTGCCTAAAACTGTATCCTCTGAGGTAGCTCAAGACCAAGAAAGTAGCATGTGGTTTGAATATGTCCTTCCTTGCACCAGTGTTCTCTGGGTCCTTTTTGTACTCTAGAGCTAGAAAAAATGAGAGAGCTATAAAAAATGAAGCCAAACTCAACCTACAGCTCACCTAAACAGTATATATGTTGCAACTGACTTATAAAATTAATCAGGCCAGGGGAAAACTTCCTAGCCTTTTTGTGAGACATTACTTGTGGCCATTCTAAGCATTGCCTGGAAATTATTTGCAGAGCTTGAGTTTACAGTTCTAGTGATATATATCCACATACGTTGTAGCCTGGCCTACTCAGATACTCCGGTGTCAGTTGGCAGTCACTTTTTTTCCCCTCAGAAACAACAGAGTGTTGTTTAAATGGGCAGTTTCCTTTACTTAGGTGAGTAATACAATTTAATGCAGGTTGATGTGCGCATTTCCCCTTGAATGACTAACTTACATAAGGCCATCTGGAATCCCCCCTCCACTCTGGCACTGTTAAAGCAAAAAAGGGTTTAAGTGTGGTGCTCAGGTAACTGACAGGGTCCCTGCAGGCTGTTTGGGACCTAATATAAAACCAAACACTCCCCACAGGCCACCAGTCTAAAGAATAAGAGACAGGAATTCCCACAATTAAGTTTTATTCATGAATTTGATGGAAAATGAGATCTTAGAAGGTGACTAAAAATGTATTCAAGATGATGAAAGGGAAAGAAAGAGAAAGGTGATAAAAGTCTTTGAAAGCATGTTTTCAAAGGAATGCTGTCGCGTATTAAATATACAGTTTGAACTCTTGTCCTGGTGATAAATGTATATCAGAGCCAAGATGACTGTTCTGTTTCATTTTATCCCTTCCCTTACACAGTAAAATCCATAGTGATGACCAGTCCTGGAGAGTGTCATTCTGTTATGTTAGGAAATCATTGCCTATTCGGTAGCCAAAATGGAAGAGAATTAACAGCTCACCCCGTATTGTCAAACCTTAGAAAAAGCAGCAAAGATATCCAAATGAAACAAGCTCTGGTCTTTTCAAAGCCAAAGAAGTGCAAGAAAAGCATTGAATTTATTAAGGGGCAGAAACTATCCCAGAAGGTTATTGCTAGAATTCAGATACTAAAGACTGTAATAGAATTGCACCTTTACAAAGATTAAGAGTAACAAATTGGATTTGAATTACTACCATTTCGAGTCTTAAATTCGTGCAAATGTTAAAAAGAAAAGAGAGCATAAGCACGTTTTAGTTTGCAATCTTCACAGGAGGTAATACAATGAATGAAAATAGTTCTCTTAAACACCCTCATACAGATTGGTACATTCCATGGGTAAGTAGTCCCTTGTGACCCTGAATTAGGAGAAGCTTTTGATAGTTTTCTCTTAGAGAGAAAAATAATTCTCATAATTTTATATTCCCCAAATTAAATTTTGAAACCAGTACTTTTTCCGATTAAAAAATTCCAAAATAAAGGATACACCTTTGAGTTGGGAGTTTCTTTCAGTCCTCAGTCTGAAGAACTCGGGCCCCTCGAAGGACTGTTGGACAGGAAAACAAGGCCCTAATAAATTTTGGCCTAACGAAATTCATTTAAATCATCGTGGGAATATTGTCAGATCTGTTGGCTGGAAAGAAGTCCGAGTTTGATTTGTCCAAGGTGATTTGAGGAAAGGAGGTGAGCTGTTATTGCTGGGGGAGCAGAATGAAAGGCAAATTTTAGGATTTGGCCAGGACCCAATAAAATACTATCCCTGAGAAGAAACTGGTATGCTAATGCTCCTCCAGAAGATAAAATGAAGAGAGAGAATGGAGTTGGCCCTCTACCTCTGTCCTGCCCCTCCCCCACCTCAAGTTTTTGAGCTCCTCTCTGCTAACCTCCTCTTCCTTTCTCTGGCTCAACCACTTTGTAAGTCTTACCATTATTCCTTACCACATTCTCTCTGTACTTTTTCTTTTGCTTTCTTGCAATTGTTTAATAGTATATCAAGGGGTTTTTCAATTGCAGGGAACAGAGGCCTGGCAGAGTGTTAAGGAAACCTGGGGAAAAAATAACAGTAGTTGCCCAGCCATGCCTCATCAAAACTAGAATGTCTCAATTACAACAGCAGCTCTGGCAGGCTGACAGCAGCTCTGGTGACACAGTGACCACTCTGCTGGGAGTCTTCCTTCCACTTGTGCTTACTAATCTGTCCACTCTCATGCTTTGCTGTTGTGGTGACTCACTCGGCTACTCCATTTGGTTTTTTTCTGTCTATCTAATTCTTCTTTGTACTCCCTAACAATGAAGGTAACTCTCTGTTCTCCTTTTACATCAAGGGGTCTGTGTATTCATGGCTTCTACCACCATGTTGCTTTTGCTTAACATCTCTCTTAGCTTCTGCTGCTGCCTACCATTTGTATCCCTTTCTGCATATGTCTCATTAAATTCCCCCCAGAAAGGTTTGGTTGGTTTGGTTCAGAGCAGAGGGTCCCTGCAGGAAAGAGCTCTCCTGGTAGCCTATGGATATTTTTCTTGAGCACTTACTCATTATCTAATCTACTGTGATGGGTATCATATTATACCAAGCATTGTGGCCTATCTAGAAGGTACCTCTTTAGAAGAACACTCTAAGTTATCTCAGAAGAGGGCAGTGCAACCTAGAAGCATCATGCCCAGAATATTTTGTGTATTGAGCCATCACATCAAGGGACTTGAGGTACTAATGTTTACTGTTACCGTATATCATTGAATCTAAGATGATATCAGTTGTAAGATATACATTAATTTATGTATACCATTAAGAAAGAAAGAAATGCTGCCAATTAAACCACAGCACACCATTGGTTATTAGATGTATCCCAGTCTCAAAGACGTTATGGTGAAACATGGTGTCTGTCGTGTATCTGAGATCGTCATGGGATCAAAGTGGGTTGAGTGAGCCCCCTGACGCATAGAGTGGGGTAAATGCTAAAGGCTGGGGGTCAGGTCACAAGTCTGGGAGACTAGAAGGTAGTGTCTGAAGGATAGATAGCTGGTATCTGTCTGCAAGTAAGGAGGAGGCCAGTCACTGATCCAGAGTGTGGTTTGGGTCAGGGATCTGACAAATATCAGAAGGTGGATCCAAGGGGAGAGAGGAGCACGTTCCCATATTGTTTTAAATGACATGGATAGATCAGGGAAGTCTGTTTCTGTTAAATCTCCACTTATACTCAATTCAGTTATTTCTTTTGTCTTCTAAAACACCTCTTTGTTTATTACTTGTACATTAACTACATCTCTGGAAGTAGGGTCATTTAATAAAACAAATGCTGTAGTTTGTCTATAAGGTGCCTAAAATAGCATGGCCAGGGAGAGTTAAGCTTACAATTGTGATACGTTAATGAATAATCTCTAGCTGTTGACACCTTTTTTGTTATTAGGAAGGTAACATAGCTTTAATCATAATTATGGATCAACATGGCTCTCTCTTTTTTTGTTGGTTTTTTTTTTTTTTTCGCGGTACGTGGGCCTCTCACTGTTGTGGCCTCTCCCGCCGCAGAGCACAGGCTCCGGACGCACAGGCTCAGCGGCCATGGCTCACGGGCCTAGCCGCTCCGCAGCATGTGGGATCTTCCCAGTCCGGGGCACGAACCCGCGTCCCCTGCATCAGCAGGCAGACTCTCAACCACTGCGCCACCAGGGAAGCCCAACAGGGCTCTCTTTGAGTCTCTACTGAGTTAGTATTGCAAAATCCCACATTAATGTGATTGGCATGGAAGAAAGTCCTTACCAGACTCCCCTTGGCTCTCATGCCAACTGGGCAGTTATCTGAGGAGAGAGCTCCCAGGCGATGGTCCCAGCATTCAGGGATAGGTTTACTCCAGGTCTGTATCTATGAGATGTAAGACAGCTGTTGGTTAGGACCACATTTCCCAATGTGTTGCTACTCAACATTTGTTTTATCAGACATTGCTATGTGTCTTGTGTAAAAAAGGGTTGGGTAAAAATGCTGGAAAAAATAAAGTTGGGTAAAATAAAGGGTTCTGAGAACTCTCTCTTGCTGAACCTCTGGGTACTACTCGTAGGTTCCACAGCTATCATAGGATTATTTTCACAGCTACTATGATTTTCAGGTTGGTCTCTTGGGGCCCTTTCACCTTCTGAGACCTCAACGCCTAAGATAACTAATCTTTTCCTACACACTTCAAGACTACTGTGGTCCCAGCCCAACCCCAAGGGGACTCCTTTGAAACTATGAACCAGAGAAACATGGCTCAGGATGATAGCAAAGTACCTAGTTATGTGTGCCACTGCCCTAGACACTTCATAAGGAGAATTTCAATAAGGGGAACATTTTGGTTTCTGAGCCTAAACTAGACTCTCAGTTACGCTCTGGAAGAAGGCATTCAAGTGTTCGTATTGTCCTTAGAGCACACTTGAAGGGCTAGCCTGATAGGCTGAACTTTATATATCCTAAGAAAGAGCTTAGCTTTAATGATAAAAAGCTCTCTCATACACAGTACCTTTCTATCTATTATTTCGGTACCATTTGTTATACATATTGGAGACTAGGGTAACAATGTCTATAAATACACTTGGATTCTACAGCGGCCATTCAGTGATATTTTGGGGGGCAGAATAGGATGAAGTACAGTTGACTGTTGAACAAGGTGGGTTTGAACTGTGCAGGTACACTTATAAGCAGGTACTTTTCAATAGAAAAAACTATAGTACTATACAGTCAATGGTTGGTTGAATCTGCGGGCTGACAGTAAGTTATATTTGGATTAACCTCCACATGTTGTTCAAGGGTTAACTGTATTGAACAATTTCCAAGTGACTATTTTAAACAATCACAGAATTGTTTATTGAACATTTTTGAAAATAATCACTCACATGAGGCAAAAATTAACTATAAAAATGTATAAAGTGAATTTACAATAGCCAAGGTATGGAAGCAACCTAAATGTCCATCGACAGAGGAATGGATAAAGAAGATGTGGTACATATATACAATGGAATATTACTCAGCTATTAAAAAGAATGAAATAATGCCACTTGCAGCAACATGGATGGACCTAGAGATTATCATGCTAAGTGAAGTAAGACAGAAAAAGACAAATACCATATGATATCACTTATATGTGGGATCTAAAATATGACACAAAGGAACTTATCTACAAAACAGAAACAGACTCACAGACATAGAGAACAGACTTATGGCTGCCAAGGCGGAGTGGGGGACGGATTGGGAGTTTGGGATTAGCAAATGCAAACTCTTGTATGTATGTATAACTGAATCACTTTGCTGTATACCATAAACTAATATAACTTGTAAATCAACTATACTTCAATAAAATAAATTTGAAAAAAATGTATAAAGTAAAAAAGTCTCCCTCTTGTACCTGTTTTCATCTCTGCCCAATTTCCAACCCCACTTCCAAACAGGTAAATGCTCCTTTTTTTAAAATTGAAGTATGATTGATATACAATATTATATATTACAGGTATATCAGTATATAATATAGCGATTCACAATTTTTAAAGGTTATACTCCGTTTATAGTTATTATACAATATTGGCTATATTCCCCACGTTGTACAATATATCCGTGTAGCTTATCTTATACCTAATAGTTTGTACCTCTTACTCTCTTACCCCTATATTGCCCCTCCCCCTTCCTTCTCCCCACTGGTAACCACTAGTTTGTCCTTTATATTTGTTACATTCACTAGTTTGTTGTATTTGTTTCGATTCCACATATAAGTGATATCATCCACTTTGTCTTTTACGTCTGACTTATTTCACTTAGCATAATACACTCTAAGTGACTTAAATGACCAGCATTGGTCCTTTGGTGATGGAGGCAAGTCTTCGTCTTTATAGGTGCCTTCTAGGGAGCCTGGAACATGTGTTCTTCAATCTTCCCCTTTCACTCCTGCACATGTGCTGGGTCTTCTTGCATCTATTCTTCTATTTCTTCCTTTCCTTTGGTTTTTATTCCAGTCTTCTATTTTCCACCCCTCAGCTAACTCACAGGAAATGCAGCAGGCTGCTCTTGTCTGAAACTAATTTAGCACACACTCCCCACTGAGCCCCCTCCCCAAATCTAGCATCAGGAATAAATGTCTCATTAGTCCTTTCTGCAGTACTTAAGCAAATGCTTCCCCATGGCTTCATGCCTGCTAATTTGTGTTCTCCTTCTATAGAGCAAGGCACATTGACAGGCCACTGTACAAAGACGAATACTCTTCTTTGGGGTTGTAGATTTTCTAAATAAACTGAGAACAGTGGCTGAAAACCAGATTACCTGGAAGTTTAGAAGGAAAAGGCTTTGAATGACCTCATCCAGCTTCTTTTCAAAAGCACTATGTATTTTTCAAGTTTTAGAGTTTCTGGAGACAATTAGCAGACAGTAGTTGCAAGAAAAAGAACTTTCATGAGATGTGTAAGCTGTATGACTAGCATTAACTCATACCTAAAAGTTTAGCCAACATATACTGATATTATTCTTAAAAGAAAAGTTTGTGTTAAGGAATTTGTCTTGTACATAGAGACATGTATCAAAATGAAGAAGATGGCTTTTTGTTTTTCTTCTTATCATGTATGAAAATGTTACTATATATTGCAAGATGATAAGTTATTTCCATAAATTAAATTTTATAATTAAAGCTGACCTCTACTTGTTTATATATGGTTGTGATAGAAAGGTTTTTGTTTTTTGGTGGGGCGGATGATAGAAATATTTTCTGGCTTTTAATAAATATGGCTTTTAAAAGAATTATTTCAGTTCAACTTTTTGCCTCTTTTAAGATTTTTGAACTTAGATATTTTCTTCTTTTTCTTCTTTTAAACATAACTGCCCAAATATGTCAGTTTTGCATTGAAATAAATGAATTCATGAAGTTGTTTTCTTCGCAGCATGAGGGGCTAACAGCTAGAATAAAAATAATCAGCCTAATATTTCTTGTTGCTGGAAAATAATTATGAAAATATTACACAGAGGAAGCCATGCTTAAAATAAAGGCTTCATACTGCATTTATAACTCAAGTGGGACTTTCAAGTATTCTGTTTAGTAGAATAATATATTGCTGAATCCTTGGAGAACTAATTATGTTGTTTCACATGAATTACAAATGCATCATTTAGCTGCATTATAGTCTTACATGTGTCCTTTACGATTAATCATCGTTAAATGTTATAAATGTAAAATTTAAGATGTAAAGAGAGCATACTTTTTATACAAAGTGGTCCAAACAGATACCAGTATTTTAATTTGAGATCTGTGACTGGTCTACAGATTTTCTTTTCCTGTTTTTACAAGATCAGTGTATGAATCTGAGAACTTCTCTGAATAGCATTCCCTCTCTAAAATCCATTATTGATGTTAAGTGTAAGTCGTGACAGTAATTTTTATTATACCACTGTAGGCTTACTTCTGGAATCTGAGAAACAGAAACATGTTATTAAAATTTTTTATTTTATCTGTAGCTGCCTTTTCAAATGTGTTTCCAAAAGTCATGTCTTTTCAATTTAAGCCTTTTACTGTGAAAGTCACAGTTTCACGTGGGAACTGAAATTCTAGTAACACAAGTAGTATATACCAGTTCAGAGTCCTAGCAGTAAGTTTTAGTTAGTTATTTAGGAGGTGAAACATTGATTCCCTTATGAGTCCATTTCCGGTCTCTTTCTGAAAATAGTGTTGTTACCATTAGTGCTGCCATTTTATAGGAGAATATTCTATTCCAAAACCAGGATATTATTGGTAACTAAGTAGGCAGAAACCATAGACATTGAATAGTTTAAGTTAAATGTGATAAATTTTTGTAACATAAACATTTATTTACAAAAAATGCTGTGATGTGAGGAAACACAAAGTAGAAGGACCATTTTATTAACTGCTACTAAGTACCCTGCACTGTTCTAAGTGCTGGGGACACTGAAAGGATGGTTCCTTGCCTCAAGAAAATAATTTCTTGATATAAGAACGGTGTATAAACACTGAGTAGAAACACTCCAAAGGGCCAACAGTTGAAGGAATTCACAGTGAATTGACATATTACAGACAGGTCTACTCAAAGATTGCGGTATCCAGGCAAAGTCTACATGTATTTGAACTGCCCTGAGTAACTGTCATCCTCTGTGATTGCTGACAAAATTGTAGACGGGAAATTATAGAGCTGGAGGTACTCTTAGAGATCACCTAGTCCAAATCTCTCATTTCCCAGAAGAGGAAATCTAGGCCCAGAGAGGGTGAAGTAATTTAATCCAGGTCACACAGTGAATTCATGACAGTGCGGACTACAACTCAGCTCTCTTAATTCTCAGTCCAGTCTTTCTGGAGGAGACAAACACAGATCTTTTTCTTTTTTCTTTCTTTCTTTTTTTTAATTGGAGTATAGTTGATTTACAGTGTTTCAGGTGTACAGCAAAGTGATTCAGTAGATAAATATATATATATTTATATTCTTTTTCAGATTCTTTGCCATTATAGGTTATGAATATGGCTACCTGTGCTATACAGTAGGACCTTGTTTATCTATTTTATATACAGTAGTGTGTATCTTTTAATCCCAAGCTCATAATTACCCCCACCCATTTCCCCTGTGGTAACCGTAAGTTTGTTTCCTATGTCTGTGAGTCTGTTTCTGTTTTTTAAATAAGCTCATTTGAATCATTTTTCAAGATTCCACATATAAGTGATATCATATGGTATTTGTCTTTTTCTGTCTTACTTCACTTAGTATGATAAGCTCTAGGTCCATCCATGTTGCTGCAGATGGCATTATCTCGTTCTTTTTTATGGCTCAGTAATATTCCATTGTATACATATGTACCACATCTTTATCCATTCATCTGTCGATGGACATTTAGGTTGCTTCCATGTCTTGGCTATTGTAAATAGTGCTGCTATGAACATTGGGGTTCGTGTTTTTTTTCAAATTAGAGTTTTCATCTTTTCCAGATATATGCCCAGGAGTGGGATTGCTGGATCATATGATAACTCTATTTTTAGTTTTTTAAGGAACCTCCACACTGACAAACCTTTTTCTTTAAGCTCTCCCCGCATCCTCCCCTTTAATGACAAAGGCAGTGACACAAGAAGTCTCTGGAAAAAGGAAATTCCCCAAATGAGGAAAAAAAGCCCTGGATAGAATGCTCATGAGGTCAGTAAAGAAATTGGAAGACAAGGTGAAAAAATGGTTAAAAGGAAGGAGGGAGCAAATAAAGACCAGAGAGAAAATTCAGAGACACCCAATGGCAAGAATGAAAAAAAATTACAAAGAAAAGAGGACTGAAATAATTATCCATTAGCACTTATTTTTATGGAAAAACAGGATAAAATGCCATGGGTCTAGTTTTATGCATTCAGTTTGCTTCAACATTTTTCTTTTTCAAAATAAATAGAGTCAGCTCTGTTAGGTACCCACGCATTAAACTGCAGAACTCTGTTACCCGGCACATTTGTACAGCTGCTGAGTAGTGATGACTGATATGCATAATGATGACCCTGAGGCAGTGTAATGCCCCAAAGTACCTTTTGAACCATCAAAAAATTTTCCTATTATGTTCAGCCTACTTTCATTGTTAACCGTATTTTATATTCAAATTCTTAGAAAATGGGGAATATGTTTATGATAATATCTCTGGTAATTATCTATGAAATCGTCTTAAGTTCACCATAGCACTTCATAACATAGCTAAGCCACAGAGTAGATATTTTACTGGAATGAGAATGACGCTATGTTGTCCTACTTGTCTTTCCAGATGTTTCCTTAGGTGTTTTTTTTTTTTTTAATTTCTTACTTTCCTTGATCCTTATCTGGTGAAAAGTGGAATACATAGCCTGTCACAATGTTAGCCTGCCCTGCCCAATTGTTGCCCATCTCATCCCAATGATGTTTTGAAAGTACATGTCGGGTAAATAGATTATTTTACCTTCTGCTACCTTACAAGTCTTTTGATATTGTAGTAAAGGAAGCTTATACTGTTTTCGTTGGCTCTCAGATGTCCTTTTCATGTAAGTCAGCTGCCAGGCAAGCATCCTGGATCCCTTTTCTAGCATCCATATGAATATCCGTGATAAATAAGTCATTGCTCACTGGAGCTGCCTTTGTGAAGCAGGTCTTGCACTTACTGTTTCTTTCATGTGCACAATGACAACAGTCAACCTAATTGACTATTACTTGGTCAGTTTCTGTGTCGGAAGTGATGCCACGTAAAATAGAGAGGAGAAATCCAAATTCATTGCATTTCTGTTGAAACCCAGAAAGATTTAGTAAGAGAAAAAATACACTAATTTGAAGTTTTTCAAGGATTAGTGTTCCCAAAGGATGATTTTGAGATTGCCACAGTCTTTCTTACAACCTAAACCAGATTGTTATGTGGGTCTCTAAGAGTGAATCGCTAATAGACACGCTGACATAGTATAAAACGTATCACATGGCTGTAATAAACATAGGTCAGAATTGTGATTCACTTAATCAAAAGCCAGGAAACTATTTTCATATATTGTCTTTCCTAATGGGAAATCTAGAGGATCAGGTACGAAATGGTCAACATTCTCAGTGCAAACATCGATGTACAATTATGTCTTTAAAAGTCCTTGCAGTTAAGGAGGTTGTGATGCCTACATTGCAGAGTAGGCTTCCTCTTCTGTGGCTGATGCTGCTTTTTCTTTTCTGTGTCATGTCTGCTTTGGAATCATCATCATTATGGGGTATGACACTAGTCATGTTAGGCCATGCTGCTGACAATGTTGATTTTCAACAGGGAGAAGTAACATCCCTGTAACATCCCAGGGAAAGGGCATCCATCATCATGTAACTTAAGGAGAAAAACCCAAGATTCAGAAGCAACGTTAGCAAAGACAGCTGGATGCAAGGAACCATTTGAGTAGGATTACAAACATCCTAGATTGTATAGATTAGCCCTGGATTGAAGGAAAATAAGAATTGAACGACCTCCTTTGTGTAAATGAGCATCCTGGAGTGTGCAGAATGGAGCCAATAGCCTCACTGCCTTTTGAATCATTTGGATGCCATGTAAAGAATGAACATATGCAGCACTTAATAAAGAAAGGTCAATTTTGCTGTAGTGATCACTGAAGCATAATGCAGCAATGAGGTAGGGCTTTTTTTGTATTGTTTTTAACTCATCAATCCTAGAACATTCGAACTTATATTTTCAGGAAGTTGTGGGCTTTAAAAAAAATCTCAGGCATCTGTTATAACCTAAATGAACAGCAGTTTAAAGCCAACTCCACACCTGTACTAACAAATTGAAAATGTCAAATGATTTGTATATAAATACTGATGTGCAGTTTCACTAACAAGGTCTCTGGATTGTCCCTGTTCTTCTTATTTATCAGACTCTAAATGGATTGTTGAGTTGGTGTGGCTCTGTATATCTGCTAATCGTCCCTCTTTTTATAGAATATACTGCTTTGATTATAGTTAACAGGCAGCTTGGCAAGATTTGTCTTGCCTATGATGCTTGGTTCACCTCATAGCAGTGGCATTTGTATGTTACCAAAAGTAGACCATTGAATTCATCATCCTCATCCAAAGAAAAGATTTCAGCATAATGTTTCTGGATATCCACTGGCATTTTTTGCATATGCTAAACTAGGAGGATGTGCCATAATTTTGGTTTATCCATTCTGAGAGATGCAGAAATAATTACATAGATTCATCCATGAGTTGCAAAATTGCTCCCCTAATTCAAGTCATCGAAACTAAACTTATTTGAACACTTTTTCACTAAAAGTCCTGTCCAAGATCAGCTCAAACGTCATATTCCTTGTTCATTCCAAGTTTCCTTCTCTGAATCTTCATACCCTATCACTAGTTCTATATATACTTCTGTCCAGTTGTCTCCTTTCCTTATCCATTAGCTCTTAGGGGGGATCAACCATGCTATCTTTGTTATTTCTCCATTGCTTATACAATCTTCCATTTTCAAAGGGTCGTGAGAATAAGCAATAGAGACCATATGTGGCCAGCAAAACCTTAAATATTTACTTTCTGACCCTTTACAAGGAAAAGATTGCTAGCCCTTGTTCTAGATGTTAGGGACACAACAATGAACAAAGCAGACCAAAAATCCCTACTTTCAAGGAAACTAAATTCTATTTATAGGTCTATTTTACATGGAATAGGAACCCATCTTTGTTATCTTCACACTACTTACATATAGTACATACTCAATGAATATTTGTGAAGTGAATGACTGAGGCATACATGGAATCTGTCCTCCAATATCACATAATATAGACAAACATTCTATATGATGTGATTAAATGTATTTTTTTTAATCTTTATATTAAGACTCTTTTCCTGGAGTTTTTAGATTAAAAAACTGAAACACTACTTACTTGTCAAAGACTTTTTATTCTGGTACTTAATAAAATGGTCTCCTATCTTAGTGTAACTTTTATTCCTGATGAGGTCCTGATTATGGAGCCTCCTTATGGGAGATAATCATAATTATATTTGATTCTGAAAGCTTTCTAAAATGGTAGATGTTTCACAAGAGATCATTTTGTATACGTGACAGTTAAAACAATGAGTTTGTCTTCCAGGGAGTCTCCATCCTTGAATTCTCCAAGTTCATAGTGTTGGAGAATGGGAATTCAGATGAAAGCATTTTACTCCATAACAAAAGACAACCTTTTGCTTGAGACTCAGAGTTGACTAATATTATGGCAGCTTTTTACAAAGTCGGGCCATAGATGCCACTGATTCTCCAACAGAGCACACAGCCCTTAGAAGCTGATGATTGGATGCTGAGGATGAGTTGAAGGGTGCTGAGGGGAGAGTGGAAGGGAGGAAGGGACCAGTGAAAGGGCACAGGAAATGGAAAGGGTGGGATTATGGTAAGGGTAGAGCCGGCAGATTATGGTGGTGGTAAAGAGGACTATGTAATTGCCTTTTCCAACCCCTAAATGGCAAAGTGTCCCACCTAATCAGTTATCTGCTGTAACACCCTCCTATCCCTACCCAAACCATCACTACCACCAAGTAATTTCCTATACTCTCCTTTGTCTTTTAATATTCAAAGTTAGAAGTAGACGAGATACTGATCTAAAAAGAAAAATCACATGACCTTTTCTTTAAATCTTTATTTCCATTGGCCCTTTCATCTGCACAGCCCTTACTCCCAGTATCCTGCACACTTTCCCTTAGATACTGCACTACCGTGAATCTAAATACTTTGCTTTTTTAAGGAACTGCTCATTCCTCATTCCTTGCATAGATTTATAGCTGACAAAATGAGAGTTTAAAATGAAGTAATGGAGACCCTTAATTATAAATGAAGGAAATTGAAGCATAATACTGTATGTACTGATTTACTTTCAGTTTCTTGACCTTTGTCAAGACTAATGAGATTACATATCTAGCATAGAGAATGGATACAATTTTTAATAGACCTGCCTAATTAGCATTGTTAGGAATTCTGTAAAGCGGAGAGTTATGCCAGCAAACCTGCGTGTACTGTCTCTTTAATTGCACCTACTGCTCCCCACCGCCAGCCCACCCCGTCGTCCTCTCATATCTATGGTTAATACATCTGAAGTCATTACATTATGAAGTAACAAACACAGGAAACCATGGATTTGTTCTCTAAATGCAGATAGCTCCTACCCAGCAGAGTTTATAATTTACAGAGCTTAAACTGCCCTTTGAAGGGGGCTAGAATACTGGGTAATGATAGAAAAGCAACATTTGTTAAACCCAGTGTTTTTTTTGTTTGTTTGCGGTACGCGGGCCTCTCACTGTTGTGGCCTCTCCCGTTGTGGAGCACAGTCTCCAGACGCGCAGGCTCAGCGGCCATGGCTCACGGGCCCAGCCGCTCCGCGGTATATGGGATCTTCCTGGACCAGGGCACGAACCCGTGTCCCCTGCATCAACAGGTGGACTCTCAACCACTGCGCCACCAGGGAAGCCCAGTTAAATCCAGTTTTGACACAGGACTTGTCTCTGGGCAAAGCAGTCTTTCATGATACCCATTTAAATCTAACTGTTGCCCTTATGTAGCAAAACAGAGAAGGGACTTCTCATTCTGGAAAGGTACTAGATTGTTGAACTCTACTTCTGAAGGATCATACTCACGCATATAAAATAACCCATCAGGCCATGAAGATATTCAACCAATAGTATTTATTGAAGAAATATCATGAGCTTAGTATTTGTGGGAAGTATAAAAGTAGACAGCATGGTCCCTTTCCTTGGGTAATCAGACTTACCAAAATCAAACAATTATGCACAACAATAAACATGTACTAAAATGTTCTATAGGTTCTGGTATATCCTAGATTTTCCAAAATAGTCTCAATTCAGTATCACATCATGTGTTCACATTGTTAGTGCAAAAAAAAAAAAAAAATGCCTCTATGGTAATAGGACCTCAGGGAGGGACAAGATTACTACAGTTTGAAATATTCCAAGAAGGCTTCACAGAGGAGGCAGGACAGTTTGTTAATCTTTGAAATATTGCATTATCTCTTTTCAGATAATTTTTTCTAATGAAACTTCTGCTATTTCCCTTCGAATTTTTTACTACTTGATTTTTTTTTTCTTTTGTCTTCCCTTCCACTCGTTCATAATAACCCAGAATTGGAAGCAATTCCACATCTTTTGAATTAATTTTTAGGTTGTTTCAACCCTGCTTCTACCAGAGTCCCCATTCAAACACATTTCACTGTGCTAGTTCACAGTAACATGGAATAAATAATTACAGAGCATTTGAACTCAGTAAACTCAGCATTTGAACCCATTCATTGTGGTCAGGCAGCAAGTCTAATTCTGTTCTCATTTTATAAACATTCGTTCCATGGTTTGAAGAAAAATAATTACTTAAAAGCCCTCAACAGTCTGTCTTGATTCTTGTTTTCTTCTTATCAATGAAACAATAAAAATGAGCAATTCAAACCAGCTCTCTCACAATTCTCACAAAGCAGGGCAATGATGTATAATTTATGTATCTTTCATCTGTAAGGCTGAGATTCATTGACAGGACAAAAAGGGAGGGGGAGAAAAGACATCTTTCTACATAAAGTGATGCTAGTTTTCCCCAGCTTTTCTAAAAAAAAAATTATATGCAAGGCTATATTTTGGGGGGGGAACAATAGCATTTTTATAAGTTGTTATTTAAATATATTGCTAATAAATATATGAGCAGCTGAAGCTTTGGTCAGACATATTCTTAGTTTTTCAGAAACCTATAGCTTTTATGATTTTTAAAAAATCTATTTACATACATCATCTCCACATTTCTCTAGGCCTGTTTTTATTAAAGGAAACCCTACAGGCAAAAATGTAATTTTTCTAAGGTTGGACATATGGCGGATGTCAGAACAAACAAAATGATGTTATATAGAGCCAAATGCTGAGTTAAGACACCCAATGCTGATACTCATCAGACCTCAGAATAGGTGTCTGTTAGCCACAGAGGTAAAACTCTGTGGAGGTAGAACAGCTCACCTGCAAAATCAGGTTGCTCTGAAAATGAATGACACTCTACTCTTGGGCCAATTCCTGCTGGCCCTGGCACTAGGAATGTAATCTTTCATGGTAAATCAAATGAGCAGAAGTCTTGGGGCCAGAAAGCTATGAAGCTCTTCCTAAACTTTAAATGGACGTGAAGACTGCTCACTGCCATGGAACCTGGCATGGGTTCTAAGTGCCCAGGAGGCAATTTTATTTCGTTTCATTCTATTCTACCTTATTTGGGGTAGGCAGAACTGAAAGTATGCACTAAACCTACGTAAACAGTGAGTTCTCGATGTTGATATTTATTTCTCCTAGAGATCTAAAGTCAGTAGTTTCTTTACATGTAGTTCTAAAACTTGAGGAGATAACGGAAGAGCATAAGACTATGTTTGAAAAGTCAGAATGGGGAAGACTTCCCAGAACAGCTTGACATTTTATTAATCCCTGCTGGAAAACATGTTGCAAACTTTTTAAAAAATTCCTTCCAATTATTTTTAAGTTCTTATATATAAGGATATATTAAAAATATATATGTCTTTTTTTTCTAGTTTTCTCTTAGTAGTGTCCACTTAATCTGGGTGGTTTCTCAAGCCATGAACTAGAATCTGTGTATTAGGGCATCAGTGAGTGCAGCTTCAGTCCTTAACTGAACTAGGACACTCCCAAATGAGAAAATACGGGATTTTCCAAGAAACTTTTTGGCTGTCATCCTCCAGGACCCTCCCTGCCCTTCCTATTCTTAAACCTTTCTCTCTAGTTGAACATAATAGATGCAGACCTTCTATTACCTCCACTTCTAGAAGCTGGAATGATAAAGCCTCAAGAATCCATAAAGAAAGTTTGCTCAGCCCCCTCAGGATTCCCGATGCCAGCTTGGTTTCTAATCTTCCTGAATAGTGACTCATCCCTCAAAGGTAATTTTGGATTGAAAATGGCTTTCCAAATCTACATAAATAATTTCTGGATTATTTGCTAGTTTAAATTAGCCATGCCACTGTTCCTCTCCATTAGCCTAGATAATTGAGAGCTGGCTGTATATTACCTGATACCTATAAAAAGAATTGAACATTCTGAATAGTACATTTTAATGGCTGCAATTTCAGATGCACAAAGCCAGGCTGGGCTACTTCATTTTTGCTCACAGTGGTATACAGATGTGCCTCTATTTAAGCACACTCAATAAATGAAAAAATATTATTTTACAAAAATGATAAGCTAAGGTGATTTTATTTTTCCCTTCAGGGATCTCTTAACTTAGAAAGAGATTCACTGTAGGGTTACTTTAGTTAGTCATTTCCCTGATGGCATTTAAAACATCTCTGTTTTAAAGAAAAAAATCATATTTATGAATAACTTTCCTGCCACAAATACATCATAAGTCACCTGCATCTGCAAGAACAGGTTAGAAGATAGTTATTGCCACATATCACTCACCAGTAGATGTTCTGTCTTTTCTTTAAAAATGCCTAGATGCCTTTACAACGGTTTGTAAATGTTTAAAGGAATACTAGTCCGTGCATAGCCCTCCATGAACCTAAGAAGATGAAGTATACTTGTGAGTGTGATTGATAAGGATGCCTGTAATTTTCAACAGAGGTTACTATTTCAATGGTGGCCCATATATCCATCTGTCAATCTTTGTCAAATAGCTTATTTGTTATTCATTTTTCTGTAGCCCCTTAGATTGTTTTTCTTCTTTCCCTACATCCGTCCTCCCCCTTTCCCCAATGTTCCATTCTAAAAGTGAATCAAGAAATTCACCTCCTCAGTCTGGATAACAAGAATGTTATTTAGTTTTTACTTTAATCTTAGCTATCCTTAGACCTTCTTTTCTTCTTAGTCTTTTCCAATTGAAATAAAAAGGATTTTTGATGTATGTAGAGACTCTATTTTTGTAGGGAAACTGTTAAAATTGTACAACTTCAAAGGATTTCCAAATGTTGCATTTTCAAAATTGTTTCATCTTGTTTTTCCTTAAACTTCCTGTTGCTCTGTGTAGTCCCAGTGATGGCTGAAGGCACTGAATTTTACATTCTAGATTGGTCGCAGGGTTCCACATCTAGTTAACAGTTATACCTTTTCCCACAAATAACAGTGCTTTCATGGAATTAATTACTCAGAGCTGATTTATTTCTAATGAATTTTTTTCAGACCATGATTTTAAAATATACTCTATTTTCCACGTATAGAAATGTTTTTCCCCCTCTAGATAGAACATGGATACATGTTGATTGCTTCCTAACCAGATAGGTATCTTTGTCCATTTTGCCAAGTTATTATCCCGGATTTAAATACAGAAGGGCTAGTTATTCAACCTTCCTCTTTCCATCTAAATTGGCCAGCAGGCCTTCCTTCCTTCCTTCCTTCCTCCCTCCCTCTTTCCTTTCTTTTCTGTATGCATTCATGTATTTATGCCTCATCTACTTCCCAGAATGAGTTCAGATAGTTCACAACAAAAGGCCATTAAAATAAGATTAAAAATTAGAGGGAAAATTTTAGACAGTTACTTACAGATATCTAAATTAAGAATGGTTATTATTGGGCTTCCCTGGTGGCGTAGTGGTTGAGAGTCCGCCTGCCGATGCAGGGGACAGGGGTTCGTGCCCCGGTCCGGGAAGATCCCACATGCTGCAGAGCGGCTAGGCCCGTGAGCCATGGCCGCTGAGCCTGCGCGTCCGGAGCCTGTGCTCCGCAACAGGAGAGGCCACAACAGTGAGAGGCCCGCGTACCAGAAAGAAAAAAAAAAAGAAGAATGGTTCTTATTATTGAGCATTAAATTTAGCTTCGAGCTTCCTAGAAGCCAAGCCAGAAAGAAAGACCTGATGTATTTTATAGCTCTCATTATGAAAACAAAGACAGTTTAAAATGATAGACAAAGAACAACATTGTCTTCAATAGCAGTTTGAGATACCAACTAGAGAGAGAGATGATACAAAATCTCCTCTAAAATAGAGATAGTACCCAAATATTCTTCATGGTCATTTGCTTCGTCAACAAGCCACTTCCTTATTTCCTTTGATTGTGTTCACTTTTGAAGCACAATTAAATATCATTGCATTTGTGGAATAACTTTGCAAGATGTTATAGGAAACAACATTTATTCTGAAATAAGTCCTCTTCCCACTCCTCATTCCCCTTTCCCCATATACATCCCTTCCTTGCCTTTCCTCACCCCCAAAAGGATGTGACTGGTGATAGTTCTGGGACCAGAAAAAAATCATTTATTTCTAAGTTATGAAATCTTAATTTTACTTGCAAGCATGTATCAAGTACCAACTTTGTGCCTCTCCCTCTTTTCAAATTATATACAATTTCAAATGGACAGGAAATGTTAACCCTAGAAATATTTAACCAAACAGACCTTATAGAAGGAGTTTGTGATTAATAACTATTTACCTATCTTGCCAGTGGAAGTTATTTGCATCTATGTCCTAGAATCATAGAAATTTAAAGATGGACATGATCTTAAAGTATATTTACCAACTCATTCCTTTTACATAAAGTTTAAGGACTTGTGCAGCAGGCTCACATACCTCATGAGTAGAAAAGTGGACACTAGAACTCACGCCCTCTGATGACTATTCAACATAGAATCACAGGATTAGGTATGCATTCAAATTGCTGTGGCATCCCCACATGTGACAAACCCGAGCCTCATATAATCTTTTCTCTATATATATAGAACATATATTCCTGAGTATCATGTAGATTCTCAGTTTTTAACGTTCATAATGAAATTGTTTATCTAACAGATTAATGAGTCTTTGATCCATACAGTCCGTCAACAAATACTTCTGAACTATATAGTTTTTAATTTGAGGTCCATTTGGTTAAAAGTCATGACTGCTCTCATTAGCACCTTAATTAGCCTAATTCTGTATTTCAGAGAGGCAAAACTGGGAACTGGGTTTAACTGATAATTGAGGTACAAGATGCCTTTTAGGCAGATGGAACCCTGACTTTTTGTCCTTATGTTCATTATCAATATTCTGTGTGCTCTTGTTTTTACTAGGAAAAGGAGCTTCGTCACCACATTACCACAAACAGTAAATCTGTTTCCCTCCTGCCCATGATTACACCTTTCTCTTTTTAAGGGTCTAGATGAAGATTTTGATGTTCACTCCTTGAGGGCCTTCCTCGACGCCTGTCAGTTCCCCAGCAGCAGTCCTGAACTGAGCGTGCAGTGCAAGAAAGTGAAGCTGGTGATCACCAGCAGAGAATGGAAGGCATTTTTAACCCTTTACATAACTGATTCAGGCAGGGCTTGTTTTGCTTTGTTATTTACGGTGGTGCCATCCCCTTTCATGCCTTGGGAGATCCCAGAAAAAGAGCAGCTAGTTGAGTAAAACCTCAGTCTCACAGGACTTTCACAAACAATGGCAATTTATTTCAGTCCAGAGGCAAAGAGGATGTCATAAGACTTTTGTTCTTATTGCGTATAAATTTTCAAAGCAAATTAGTGGAAAATTTGAATGTTTTCCTCTCTGTGTCCCTCTGCACCTCCATACCCTCCCCCCACCCCATATTTTTGAGACCAAATAGAGGCAAAAAGTTTGATGGGGGATTCCTTTGTCCCTAAGTTCTATCCAGAATGCTCTCCCTTCCTAATATGTATAGAAATTCATTCGAAAGAATTCAAACTAACCTCAGATACAAGCCTGAGATAATAACCAAGATTAAAAGGACTGAACATCTCATTTGTATCAATTCCAGTTCATAATCCTATTTTATTTAAGTGGTTATCCTTGTCCTTTAGAATTCCAAGTAGCCACCGGATGCCAGTGCTGATAATAATACAGCCTGCCAAGGGAAATTATTTCTTCTGCTTCTACAGCTCCCAGGGTTCACTTTGTAGAAGCTGTGTCTTGACATAATTTCTCTTGTCCACCCCCGCCCTCCCCTTTTGGGCAATATCTGGGAGGAAAAAAAAAAAAAGATCTGGGGGAAGAACTCGTTCAAGAAAATTTGGAGCAGTTTCAAAACCAGATTTGCCCATTAAAAATATTACTTGAAATAGATAGCAGCTGTTGCTTCCTTTTCGCAGCTTTTTATGACCTATTTCATTTCTATTTTCTAAATTACTTAAAAAGATTTAAAACTATGGCTTGTAGTAGAATTTCCCCCAAATTATTTGGTTCTTACATTTATTTTGCATATTGTTTTTCATAAAGTTTCTAATCACCCTCATGTTAGAAATAAGAAATAACTAGATTTTAATGTAAAACCAGTAACCCTCTCTTAGCTCTCCTTACCCTACTACTTCTTCTCCAGAGCTCTGGAATGTTTTGACAGAAACTCTTTTGCTCATGGCTTGGTTCCGTGTATATCACCACCCACCATCTAGTTATTTGTTCATTGTCTTGGTCTTCCTCCCCTACCAACATGTAAACTCCATGAGAGAAAAAAGTTTTAAATCTTCTAGTTATGCAAAGACTCCACAGTACCTAGAACAGTGTCTGGCAAATATTTATAGACGTATATTTTCCACATCGATATACCTTTATACTTTACTTAAAAATATACAGTCTTGCAAAAACAAACAACATATACAGTCTGCACATTAACAGACATTCATTCAGTCAGTCATTCAATAACCATTCATTAAAAATAGCGAGGCAGACACTAGCCCTGAAAGAGAGACACAAAGATAATTCAGTTACCACACCCTTGCTGTAACTGTTAGAACACAACTGCAGAAAAAAATTTACAATCTCTGCCATCTCCAAGCCGTTTGTGAATTTCTCCACAAAACTGTATTTCAGTGTTGTGTCTGTGACGCCACTCTTCTGACACCTTTCTATTTCTCCTTCAATTGATGTTTCCTTTTCTCCCTGCACATTAAATGCTCTTGTTGACCAAGGTTCCACCCTCAGCCCTCGCTCTACATGAGACTCTGTCAGTGTGACTTTTCCCACCCTCATGCTTTTACGTATCTGTCATACAGATGGTTCCCAGACTTACATAGCCAAATACCTACTGAACACTTCTACCTGGATGCCCCACAGGCACCCTCAATTCAACATGTCAGAATCTTCGCTCTGCTTTTTCCTCTAAAATCTCTTTGTTTTTTGGATTCTTCGTAGGGAGCCCCACCACTCAGCCCGTCACTCTGGCTAGGGACTGGGCGTGACCCTTGACTCCTTTTCTATGATAAGTCTCCACATCTCACGATCTCCACATCCTGCCTATTTCCACTCCTGTATATTTCTGGAATGTGTCACCCTTGTGCCATCCTAACTTCCACTGCCCAGTTTCCATCTCTCACCACGCTTTGCCGAGACTTAGTGCAGCAATCTTCAAAATGGTATTCCAGTTTCTAGTCTTGTCCACCATCTTGCTCACCCATCCTTTTGTAACTTTGCTCACTGTGTCCTTCTGCCTCAACCACCCTCCCTTATTCTTTTCACCTGATTTATTATTGCTCATCCTTTCAAACTCAGTTCGGCCCTACGACCAGGAGGGCTGCCTATATCTCCTCAGCCCACCCCTGATGCTTTCAGCACATTGCCCTCGCCAAACTCCCACACCACTCTGTGCTGGTTTCTTTGCCTGCCTGTCTCTCCTATTAGACCGTGAGCTCTCTGGGGGTATGATGTCTTATTCATGTGTGTAGATCCAGCATTAAGCATGTCACTTGCAACTTAATTGGCCCTTCCGAGATGTTTGAATAAATGAATAGATGAATGAACAAAAGAACAAACAAGCCAGCAGAGGGTGGCTTTGAGGTATGATATTAGGGTATCAAAGAATATAAAATTATATTCTTCCTCCTTTAGCTATCAATCTTATAAATTGATTAGGAAAAATAATTAGAAGTTTGGGATTAACATATACACACTACTATACATAAAATAGGTAACTAATAAGATAACTATATATAAATAGAGAACTAATAATCTATTTAAATAGGTATTTATATAAAATAGATAACTACTGTGTAGCACAGGGAACTCTACTCAATACTCTGCAATGACCTATATGGGAAAGAATCTAAAAAAGAGTGGATATATGTATAACTGAATCACTTTGCTGTACACCTGAAACTAGCACAACATTGTAAATCAACTGTATTTCAATTTGAAAAAAAAAAAAGGAAAGGAAAAATAAAAACATGAAAGGGCTGTAATCTACCAGCCCACATGCAGTCCTATGTTCAACTGCCATTTCATCCAACTTGGCCTTTTCTTTTTTTTTTTTTTGCGGTGCGCGGGCCTCTCTCTGTTGTGGCCTCTACCATTGCGGAGCACAGGCTCCGGACCCGCAGGCCCAGAGGCCATGGCTCACGGGCCCAGCCGCTCCGTGGCATGTGGGATCTTCCCAGACCGGGGCACGAACCTGTGTCCCCTGCATCGGCAGGCGGACTCTCAACCACTGCGCCACCAGGGAAGCCCCCCAACTTGGCCTTTTTGACACTGATGTTACAGAAAGTATCTGGGCCTCGATAAACTGCTAGAGCTTTGGATTGTTTTGACAAATTCTTTTGCCCATGGCTTGGCTCCACGTAAGCCCCTTGACTGTAGACCTAATTTGCATGACTGCTATAAATGAAAAATGCTTCTTTGTTCCTACTTCAAATACATAAATCTGACCTTGATCAATGTCAGCAAACCAGGCCTCTGGCAATCACTTCACAATTTTGACTGTCCAGAGAAATTCCTCGTCATCTTTAGATAACTGTACCCTGGCATGGCAGGTTGAGTTAGTATCAGTGGAGCCTTCTCAGGCCTGTTTCCTAACAAAAATGACCTCAAGCAGGAGTGTGTAGTTTTCTCTGAGAAAGCTTCTCTTACCCTGAGCAGATTGTAGCCTCCACAAATGTCTTTGAAGCAGTCATGCAGAGATTGCTTTATACAGATGATTGTGACACTGAACATGAGGGATTTGAATGGCTGTCCTAAAGTGACCCATCAAACAGAAGGGTAAAATGCCACCGCTTTTGAGGTCTTAAAATAGAATCTCCTCTTATTGAATCCATAGGAATGGAAAGTTTTGTGATCAGGCCACTTGAGAAGAAGGAATGCAAAATAAAAACCAATGCCATCGTATCCATTTGTCACTTGTTAACCAAAAGCTAAAAACAGGCATTGAATTTTGTACCATCTTTAATTAGTATCTATCCCAGCACAGTGCTGAGTTTCATTTCCCTCCAGAGCATGTTACTCTTTCTACTTTTGCCCAGGCACCTAGGTTCAAACCCTTGGAGTCAACTTTGACTCAAGCCTCTCATTGATTCCCTAGATTCAGTGATCACCAATAGAAATTCTATCACTTGAAACTGTTGTATCTTAGGTACTCTAAAATTCTCTTATTTGAACACAGCCACTTCTCCTTCAATCTTTCCTGTTCCATCACACCCACTGTACTTGTGCTTTTCCATTTGGTGTTCTACAAGCCATTGTCTCATTCCCTCTTGGTCTCATTTTTGTCCCTACCCAACCATGAACCAACAGCCATTTTAGCACTGTACTCAAGAATACTCCTAATTTACTCATTACCCAATTCTTCAGTTGCTTTTGGCTTTACAACCCCTAACCCTAGAAATAGCCATTGACCCGGTTCCTCCTCTGTTGCCCCCAGGCTAATTCATGCTGGTAGGCAATGCCATTCAACAGTAGTATGTTGATTGGGTTCATTGTTAGCGAAAGAAAATTTTTTAATTCGTTAGATAAAAATTTAAAAGCAAAACATCTGTCCCAGTATATCTCCTTGGTTCTGAAAAACTGATTTCTGTAATTATTGAGAGGTTTCTGTAACCTGCATGATTAACTGGTGTTTTGTGTGTTGAAAATTATTCTCTAAAGATTAAAAATAGAGCATCTGTTGTCCTGATAGAATTTTCTTTAGGATTTACATGAGTCTAATCTGATAGAAGGGAGGAATGTAATTGAAAACTGGGAAGAAAAATTCAGGCATGAAACCTCATCATCCTAATATTTCTTTTTCCCGGATTAGGAACAACATACCAACATGTGTTTTTCAAATAAAGGCGGTCCCCTTCTTAAAAATGGCTTGTAGACAGATGTAGGGCATATAATTGTTTGAATCCTGATTACTCAAGTGGGAAAACTTTGCTTGGATGTCAGCTGTTTGGAATCCAGAAAGCATTTTCCCACAGAAGCAATGTTATAAATGGTGGTTGGGCCCCCCCAGGATACCAATAATGTCAACAAAATCCTATACATTTTCAGTGAACAGTAGCAAACACTTTTGTGATACAGTCTGAAACAAAAGCACTACCACTGAATATGAGAATTTTATATTTTTTGCTGGAATGGTGGTACTTGAGAAAAAACAGGTCTAATTATAAGAGGATGAAGAAGTAGATCGAAACTGTGTAAAATCTCAGAATAGGATTCATGAGCATTTTTAAAGACTTTAAATGACACCATGTGCTCTTTATCAAGCCTAATTGGATTTTAAAACTTGTGAACTCTTGCTTCCTTTTTTTTTTTTTTTCCGGTTATAGGGGTTTTTATAGTGGGATTACTGTACTACAGTGGCCATCAGTTAAAGGGGGGAGGGTGAAAATATGGTACCAGAGGAAAATTTTGGAAAGAGGAGACATATACAAATATGAAGGATTAAAAAAATAAATAACGTATATGCTTTAGCCATCCACAAGCACTACCATCCAAAGGAAAAGGAATTCTTGCTTATTTAGTCAATTCTCAGGCCATTTTATATATATATGTAAATAGACAGAAAAGTTGAAATATGTTAGAGAGCCTAAGTTGAGCCATAATATACAGGGAGGGAAGAGTGAACTGCAGAGCTTGCATGAGCTGAGGTAGGGAGAAAACTATTTATTGGCTTTTTTTTTCAGTTGTGTAGGATAGATCTTAGGATGGAACAGGAAGAATTGGGAATGTGGTGCTTTGAGTTGTGAAAGGTTGAGTCAGAGAAAGGTATAGAAAAAATTTTTTTTTCAGTTTTGTTGCACATTATAAATGGAATCCTCCTTTGGTGTCCTTGGAGAGAATTCAGTAACTATTTACATTGTTTTTCAATCATGTTTTATTCAGATTGATTTTTACTTGCGTACAGCTCCATGCCAGTAGGGAACCGTGGGGTAGCTTGGCTTTGCTCAAGTTATACAGGTGTGATAATTTCCCAAAATGGGATGAAGTGAGCTGTCAGTAAGGACGAGGAGATGAGGAACTCCTCATAGCATGATTACCCTGAAGAAAGAGAAGAAAGGTGATCAAGGAAGGACCTTGAGCCACATAGTTCTCTATGCTGCTCACCAGGTGATTACCAGATATTCATTCAACAAATATTTACTGTGCTAAGTGCTTGGAGATGCAGTGGAAAAAAGTACTGGGGATATAATGGTAAGCATGATATTGTCTCTGCCCTCACATAGAGAGCAGGTAGAGAGAAGTAGGAATTAAATAGGAAATCATAATGAACTGTGTTAAGTGCTAATGTGGAAGTACTATGGAGTATTAAGGGCATATATAGAAAGGTCATCTAACTCAGACTTTGGTAATTACCAAACACTTCCTAGAGCATTCTAAGCTGATACCTAAAAGATGGATAGGAGTGAAACAGGAAAAGAAAAGATGAGTGGCAAATGTTCCTAGCAGAAGAAATCATATTCAGGACTGAATCACATGGCGAGGACCTGGGGGGGTGGGGATGGACTGAAAAAAAAATTGCCAAAGAAGGATTTCCACTTCTGACAATGATGTAGTAACCTGAGCCTCAATTGGGCTCTACTAAGAACCTCTATAAATGTCAGGTAAAAAACAAAAATTCTATTTGAAGGCATGGGAAAGCTATCAAGGCAGCCAGGGCTTAAGTTAAAATCTTAGGTAAGGAAAACTGTAGAGAAGTTAGCCATATGGATTTCCGCTTGGGGCATTTGCTAATTCTTGGTTGCGTGATACGAAGTAGTCACCAGAGATCTCAGCTATCTTAGAGGGATGGGGAGAGAAGAAAGCTGGGGGGCTGTCAGTCAGCTCTTGAGAGGCCAAAATCTTGAAGAGAAGGGATGAGCAGAGAAGTGAGCTTGGCACTCAGTAGTTTTTCCCTCTAGGCATGTGCCAAATTCGTGATCTATGCATGGCGCGAAAGCCTTACTAGTTGAGCAGAAAATGGCTGTAAAACAGAGTAGAGTTTTTCCCAGTCTCACAGCTACTGAAGAAATAGCAATTAATGTTCATGACCGTCCAAGGAGGAGTGACCCCAAGAAACACCTCAGGACGTCAGTTGGGGCCCCTGAAGAACCTGCCCTCTAGGAATAGGGGTGAACTAGAGGTAGACTGAACCTGCAACTCAACTTCTAGTTATTTTACTCCTTGATTAGATTAAGGTGATCTGCCTCTACTCTAGCTGCCTACAAATGATAGGGTGAATCCTCTCTGAAGGAAGATACCATTCAGAGCCTCTATGGGTTTTTTCATACAAAATGCCTGCATTCAATCAAACATTAATAGTCACAGGAAGAAACTGGACCAAGGGAAAAATCGGACAATAGATATAGACCTACAAATGATCTAGATATTGGCATTCTCATAGACTTTTAAATCACTCTGATTAAAAAAGTTACTATGTTAACATGTTCAAGAAAATAGATGACATTGTGGAGAATTTCACCAGGGAACTGGAATCCACTTTAAACAATTAAAGAATAGTCGAAGAGGTAAGAGAGTGTCATTAACATTAGTGAAGACTGTTTCAGGAAAGAGGGAATTGTTGATAGTGACTCACACTGCCGAGACGTCCTTTGGATGTTGTAACAAGGAGGGTAAGTATTGAGAAGTCCTTTGGATTTTATAAGTAGCTTGTTGGTGACCTTGGATGCAAACAGTTTCAGTGGAGTGATGGGTATAGAAGTCATGGTGATGATAAGGTCATAGATTTGAAGTGAGTAGGGAAGGTGACTGTGCAAACATAGATGGCATGATGGACTTAAAGTTGTGGTCCATGAGTTTATAGTGACATCAATCTATATGGCTCTGTAATTTTCTCTAGTAATACTCATCAACTTGGGTAGAAATCTAGGGATCAGTTGGACTATTAGGTTGATTCAGAGCTGGAGTTTCGTCAGCAAAGTTTGAGAGAAGTACAGTGGGCCAGGGGAATTGAGGAATTAGTGAGAGAGAAGATAAGAATGCTTTTGGTTGGAAGTACTAACAGCTAACCCAACTTAGAGTGGTTTAAACAAGTATGCACTTATTCTTCTCACATAACAAGTGTGGAAGTAGGTGGCTTCTCCCGTTGGTTCAGTGGCTCGAGTGTGTTAGAGCTAGAATCTCATTCTTTTCACCTTTCCTTCATGGTCACAAGATAAATCTCACAACTTCAAGTATTCTATCTGCATTCAAGGCAGGCAGAATGGGGAAAGGGGGAAATGCCAATTCTGTCATTTTCTTTTATCAGGAAAACTTTCACTATCAGAAACTTTCACTGGCCAGAACTCTGTTACATTTGTCACTGCAAAAGATGCTGGTAGAGTGGCTATTTAGTTTACTTACCTATCAAGGTGAGGGACAGTGTAATTGGCAATGGTTGTTGGGTTAGCTAACCACTGTTATCTGCAACAAAACAACAGATATACTATGGGCTCTAGGCTGAAGATGGAAGGAAGTTAGGACAGGAAGGGACATACAGCTAAAAACAAAGTAGGGGGTCCAGAAATAAGGAATGCCTTTTAAATGGAAGAAAGGGTATAGTAGGAATCACTATGTGAAAGAGTTGGAAGCATAGGAGTTTGCCACAGAGAAAAGGATGCATGAAGTTATTATCATTTCTGGGGTGGCGTTAGTTGAATTAGTTTTAATTACTGTCTTAAATGAGATGTATGGAGTCAATGATTGAAACATCTGTGTATGTGTGTGTGGTGTGTTGTGTGGGGCACAGGGAATAAAAAGTGCCCCATGGAGGGGGTGTGCAGTACTGACCATATGAGTAGAAAAATAATCTCCAAAAATATATAATAATGCTTATTAAGATTCCATTAAAAATCCTAACAAATTCATGATCATGTTCTCATCATCATCTATTTGCTTTTGACATAAAATAATTCACATTGTTTGTAGGGTGGCAAAATTGGGTGTGACCAAAACCTTAGGTTGTGCCTTTTCCTAATGATTGTCCTTCCTGTGGTCAGTGTACTGGTGGAAGTGAGTTTTTACACGTTCAAGAACGTGGCGATTTCCCTCCTTGCCCCCTCCCACCCCCTGCACATTTCCATTTCTGCTTCCTTTTCCACTTCTGTCTTGTACCCTTTGTTTTCCCTTTCCTCACCTTTCTCCTCCTTTCCATTTCTTTCTTTCTGTTTCCTTTCTTTCCTTCCTTTGTTTCTAATAATGGAAAGAGTGATAACTTTTGTAGATTAAGAGGATGGAGCCTGTATACAAAGAGACCTACTTAGACCCAAGCCATGCCATCATAAATCTGAGATGATTTTTAAAAGTGATGTGTATTCTAGTACAATCTACTCTACTATCTGAATTTTTACAGACATAGCATACATTACAATTAAAATGCTTTTTAGAGTCCCATATGTTTTACAAGACTATAATTAAATGTGTATATTCATATATACACATACTATTTATCTGTCATGTGCACATATCTATATGCAACCATATATGTAATTTACTGAAGTAAATTTCCAGAGTTGGAAAAATAGGCTTCTCTAGTTATACAGACTACTTTTTAAAACATTGCAATCCAATTTTTAGAGAGGTGATTATTACAATTTATTAGTCCATCACCATTTGGAGCAATAGCTGTTCTAATGTAATTAACTATTGAAAGAAATAATTTTAAGTGTTCTAAATTGCATTTCTAATTACTTATAACTAAAACTTTCTAGAATTCTAAAATCCATTTTGTCTTATGAAAAGCTTCAGTGCTTATCCCTGTTGTTGCACTATTACTTTAGATTAGAGTAACTTCATTTTAAAATCACATGTCAAATATCATTTGATAGGAGTAACGTGAAATGTATGGCTTCCCTCTGAGGAAGAAAGCCCTTTCAGCATTTTTTAATATCATATACCTAAACAGAACTTCCAGAATGATTAGATCACATCTGGCCCGATGTAGATCTATTTGTACTTGCATAATGCATGTACATGTACACACTGGTATATTTTATGGCTATTTGGGTGCATTGATTTTTCTATAAAGAGAACTATTATCCACATCTTTTTGCACAGAAGTACACTTAAACATTGGCATAGGTAAACAACTTAAGAAAATAAAACCCATGCTTGGCACAACTATTACTGGTGTCACAGATTTTACAACTGTAATATTTATGAAAAGCTAGCTTGAATACTTTGGAACATTTTTTTCTGGGTGAATGCAGAGGCAGTTTGGTGAGCTGTAAAACTTCTGCATTTCATTTTGCATTCTAGTCTAGGCCAAATCTTAAGTGTCACTAAATCTGATTCCGTCTTGAATTGCTGCCCAGTATCATTCCCAGAAAGAGGCTCTTCCCCCCACACTGGGTAAGTGGGCAGTTTGAAACAAAGGACATAGCTCTGCCAGCAGGTAAATATTAAGAATGGCTAAGAGTCAGAAATAGGTTAACAAAATCCAAAAAGTAAATCCCAAATCCAAAAATACAGGCAGCTTTAACTCTGCATTCTTTTTCTCTTGTGATCCTGTTTGAAGAAATGTATCAGTTGATCCTAAGTAAAAATCACTAGCATACTGTAGAAAAAAACTGCTAAACATTCCTTCCCCTCACTTAACATAAAATTAAAATCTATCTTAATATAGAGAACAGACTTGTGGTTGCCGGAGGCAGGGGTTGGTTAGGGGAGGGAAGGAATGGGAGTTAGGGATTAGCAGAGGCAAACTATTATATATTGGATGGATAAACAGCAAGGTCCTACTATATAGCACAGGGAACTATATATTCCATATCGTATGATAAAACATTATAGAAAAGAATATAAAAAAGAATATCTATGTATATCTGAATCACTCTGCTGTACAGAAGAAATTAACACAACATTGTAAATCAACTATACTTCAATAAAGTTTCTTTAAAAATCCATCTTAAGACATTTGTTCCCTCTCATCAGGAGGAAGAACCTCTCCATAGACTGTGTAACTGTCCTGAGGACATGGTATTTGACTAACAGCAGAGTGAGCTAGCTAGCCTAGTGACTTGCGAGTGACGGAAAAGTTTGGTTTTGTCTGCTGTATTTAATATGTAGAGTAATTAGTCAATTTTTATCATAGTGGACAAGCCATCTGGCTTGGGTCCCCAAAGTCATCCTTTTTTTTCTAATTTTTATTTGCAATAATTTCAAATTCACAGAAAAGTTACAAGAATACTATTGAAAATTCCTGTATACCCTTTACTCAGATTCACCATTTTAAACACTTGGCCACCTTTGTTTCGTATATCCCTTTACTCCTTAATATTTCAGTGACTGTTTCCTAAGAAGAAGATTATTTTCTTAGGGAACCATAGTATAATTATCAAATTCAGGAAATTTATCATAATATAATACTTTCATCTAATCAACAGTCCATAGTCTGTATTCCAGTTGTGTCAATCATCCCGATGATTTCTTTTATAGCATTTTCCCCTCCAATATAGGATCCATTTCAGGGGCCTATACTGCATTTAGTTGTCTTGTCCTTTTAGTCTCCTTTACTGTAGCCCCTCGTGACATTGCATCACCTTGTTAAATATGAAGAATGCTGGTCGGTTATTTTATAGAACATTCCTCAGTTTCGATTTTTCTGATGATTAGGTTCAAGTTATGCACTTCCGTTTGGAGTATTACATGAGCCAAGTATGTCCTCCTTAGGATTTCCCATCTAGAGGCACACCATGTCTTTCTATCCCTCGTTGGTGATTGTCATTTTGATCACCTGGTTGATGTGTTGCCTGGTGTCTCCACTTAATAGATATTATTTTTCCTGCTCAAAATAATAAGCAATCTGTGGGGAGACACTTTAAGACTGTGTAAATATATTGCTCTGCATCAAACTTCCCCCATAGATTTAACAACTATTGATGATTCTTGCCTGAACCAATCTTTGCCACAATGGTTGCGAGTCATCTTGTGTTAATTTCTTTGGGAGCAGGGGAAAAAAAACCAATAAGTTATTCTGGTAATTTTCAGAAGAATCCAGTTGATTTCCTTCCACAATGTTCTAATAAAGGAAATTGTTCTCTCTGGAATCAGAGTAGTCTATTCAATGTAACTCAAAATAAGCAGTAATTAAAATCAAATGATTTTTGCTCTAGAATCAAGATAAATGTATAAATGCTCTCCAGCAAGTTATGCAGTAAACTCTGCTAAAACAATACACCAGGTATATATAAACATGATTTCAGTGCTTCTTGAAAAAATGAAAGTATTTTTAATTGATTTAATGGCAGAATTCTGTAGTTTCCAATGACCTTAGTTTTTTAGAATTTGTTTATGTACTTTCAAACTTTTCAGCCTTTGCTTTTCTGTGTCTTTAACAAATTATCACCTCATCCATTTATTCATGTTTCATCTAATTTATATATTTCTATTCTTCCTTCTTTCTGCCCTTCCACATTACCTAAATCCTTTGTGGTTGGGAGTACTTAAATTTTTAAATTTGGTTTTCTTAGCCATTTTCTAAAATTGGTGATGAGACTTTTCAGGCATCACGATGAAAGAGATTAAAGTTGCATTATATCACTATTATAAAATGTTTGTATCAGAGCTGCTAACTAATGTTTTATATATTTAGTTAACTGTACAAAAGTCAACTTCTGTCCTGTATAACAACCCTACTTGTAATCTTTTAATATAATTTTTTTAATTAAAAAATTTCATCTTTTCTATTTAGCATTCCCCATAAATAGCCAACAATTTTAGTGTTTCAATGAAAAAACAAATTCAACATCCTCATGAACCCTAACTGCATATATATAAGTAAATTGAAATAGGTGAAAAAAATCATTTACCTGACAACTTTCTAGTCACTTCCTTAAGTCTCTGATACATTTTGGATAAACAAAAATTATGGAAATTAGGTTCATTGGCTACCTCAACCAGATGATGATGGTCAACATCATTAGTGATAAGACATGTAGATAATATGTTCCCTTCATGTGATAAACACAGCATTTTACCTTTGTGGTCTTCCCCCCCAAAACATATAACCTCAGTCTAATCAAGAGGAAAATACCAGGCAAACCCAAATTAAGGGACATCCTGCAAAATATTTGACCATTACTCCTAAAAACTGTCAAGGACATCAAAAACAAGGAAAGTCTGAGAAACTGTCACAGCCTAGAGGAGCCCAAAGAGATATGATAACTAAACGTGATGTGATACCCTGGATGAGATCCAGGGACAGAAAAAGGACATTAAGTAAAAAATAAGGAAATCAGAGTAAAGTATGAACTTTACCTAATGATAATGTATCAGTGTTGGTTCATTAGTTGTGACAAATGTACCACACTAATGTAAGATAATAATAATAGAGGAAAGTGGGCATGATGTATATGAGAACTCTGTACTATATAATTTTTCTATAAGTCTAAAATTATTTTAAAATAATTTATTAAAAAATTAGGTGCCTTAGGAATATTATATTTGATATGAGATATAAAGTTAGAAATTCTAAAATCAGGAAGTTCCTGAAAATAAAAAATACCATAATTTTTTTTTATACTTGATAAAGAATAGATAATGCCCAAGATCACTATCATCTAGCTTTTTTTTTTTGCGGTACGCGGGCCTCTCACTGTTGTGGCCTCTTCCGTTGCGGAGCACAGGCTCCGGACGCGCAGGCTCAGCGGCCATGGCTCACGGGCCCAGCCGCTCCACGGCATGTGGGATCTTCCCGGACCGGGGCACGAACCCGTGTCCCCTGCATCAGCAGGCGGACTCTCAACCACTGCGCCACCAGGGAAGCCCCTGATTATTATTAATCAGTATTTCAAGTACTCTATGTTACAGAAAACATGAAAATAGTAGAAAATGATTAAAAGACTGTGGTCCCTGTACATGGTAATATAGGTGAACATAACTTATACAACAACAGAGAATAGAGTGTTGATTCCAATCTTTTATGCATCCTTAGGGAAAGCACTATCTAAATGAGATAATTGCTTTACACTTCATGGAGATGCCATACAACTAAAACACTTGTAATACCAAGGAATTCTAAGAATTTCAAGGACTTTACTAAATGAAGAATTAGAGGAAAATACAGATGAGTGAATCATAAAGAGTATAAGTTTTAAAATGTATCAATGGAAACTCAGGCTCAGCTCTTGCAATATGTGGCATTTTATGGGCTAAGGCAAAATAAATCCCTTTGAAAACTTAGTACCATTTTTGACCTTGAATACTCAGTGTAAATTTTGCTGTGAATAAGAACCCCAGTTAGCAAATTACTTGGCTGTATTATTGAGCGTATGAAGTCACATGAGCATTTCTGGCTCTTTAGAATGAAAATATTGTATGAGTCAGCTTTTGAATTTTCAAAGAATTTCTATTGGTCTGATCTTAACACATTATAGCTACATGAAAATTATCCTCAACATTTGGATCAGCTATTTTTAAACAGAATATTTTGGAGGTATGACAAATATCCTAAAAGACAAATAGCCATTTTGTATTTATACCAGAGTATATTAAATTACCAAGGCCTTCAAATACCCCACACTAGAAATACCTATTGTAGAATAGGTACACTGGATCATTTACCTCTTCTTTCAATGGGATTTTGGCTTCACACCTTCTGCCTCCATAAATCCAGCAGCCCAGTTGCACTCTTTTCAAGTATGTTTAAATATTGGATTGAGAAGCATATATCCTGCGAACTCATAAAATACTATTGCCAAAGAATATGTCATCAGATTGAGTGAGATCCAATAGAGACCTGCATTATACAAAAATTACACAAAATTATACACAAGTCATTGAGTCTAAAATATATTTACTTACTGCTGAATTATAAGCAAGGCACAGTGCTAGGTGCCGTCAAGTCTGAAAATTAAAGCTGAATAAACCATAATCCCTATCTTCAAGGAGCGTACAGTTCATTGGAGGACACAAGTATAGAGGGAAATAATTTTAATATGGTACATGTACATAATTCTATAATAGAGGTAAAAACTAAACTATATGGAAATATGGAGGAAGGAAGGATTAGCTTTTACTAGGGACCTCTTGGAAGCATTCATGGCAGGAAAAGTATTTGAACCGGGTCCTAAATTAATGGGTTAAGCTTTCACAGGTAAAAATGGAATAGGAGAAGGGGAAGTAAGCGTGGGATGGAAGCATTTCAGACAGAGAGAGGCTGAAGGTGGAAATAGGTACAGTGTTTGCAAGTAGTCCAGTGTGACTAGAGTAAGAAGTCAGATCACAGGAGGTCAAATAGATGACACGGGAGTTTGAACAGCATTCTGCATGCAATGGGGAAACCATTAAAGGTTCTTGGGCAATAGAATTTCAAGATCACACCTGATGTTTGAATGATCTTTTGAACAGTCACATGAAGGATAGATGGAAGGGACAGAGATCATTTAGGTGATGCAATGATAAGCTCAAGTTTATGGAAGTCAATTAGTTAGCTTAATTTTAACAGCTTAGAATGTGTGGTAAACAGCCTCTGAGATGGTTCTTCATGATCCCAACCTCCAGGTATTCATGTCCTTCTAATAATAGAATATGGAAAAACTGATGGGATGTCATTTCTGAGATTAGGTTACAAAAAGACCTAGCTTCCATTTTGTGTGCTCTCTCTCTGTCCCTCTCATGGATCACCAGCTGCCATGTTGTGAGGACACTTAGGCAGTCTGAGAAGAGGCTCACATGTTCAGGAGTCAGTGGCTACCAGCAACCATGTGAGTGAGCTTGGAAGACTATCCTGCCCTGGTTGAGCCTTCAGATAAAATTGAAGCCCTGGACAATGGCTTGACTGCAACCACATAAAAGACCTTGTGCTGCTGGCACCACCCAAACTAAACCCAGATTCTTAACATATAGAAACTGTGAGATCGTAACTGTTTATTTTTTAGCCACTGAATTTGGGGGTAATTTGTTAGGCAGCAGTAGGTAACTAATGCATATAATAGGTCAAATTCAATATCTAGCCTGTCTTGTCATTGTGCTAGATTATCAAATATTTCATCTTTGTCATTTCTGTACATAATATGGCTTGAAAATTACTGGATTATTAATAACATCCAAAATATTCTCCATATTTCTTTGTATAATCTTTTTTTTTTAACATCTTTATTGGGGTATAATTGCTTTACAATGGTGTGTTAGTTTCTGCTTTATAACAAAGTGAATCAGTTATACGTATACATATGTTCCCATATCTCTTCCCTCTTGCGTCTCCCTCCCTCCCACCCTCCCCATCCCACCCCTCCAGGCTGTCACAAAGCACCGAGCCAATATCCCTGTGCCATGCGGCTGCTTCCCACTAGCTATCTATCTTACTACGTTTGTTAGTGTGTACATGTCCATGACTCTCTCTCGCCCCGTCACTGCTCACCCTTCCCCCTCCCCATAACCCCAAGTCCATTCTCTAGGAGGTCTGCGTCTTTATTCCTGCCTTACCCCTAGGTTCTTCATGACATTTTTTTTTCTTAAATTCCATATATATGTGTTAGCATACGGTATTTGTCTTTCTCTTTCTGACTTACTTCACTGTCTTTGTATAATCTTAACTATTATATTTGTTGTAGAAGTATTTCCCCCCTGGTAATACTTCTAGTTGTTTGTGCTGTGTGTAAAGTGCTCATTCAAAAATATCTTTGTTATCCCTTGACATTTAAAGCTGTTGGAGGGACTTCCCTGGAGGTCCAGTGGTTAAGCCTTCGCCTTCCAGTGCAGGGGGTGCGGGTTTGATCCCTGGTCAGGGAGCTAAGATCCCACATGCCTCGTGGCCAAAAAACCAAAATATGAAAAACCGGAAGCAGTATTGTGACAAATTCAATAAAGTCTTTAAAAATGGTCCACATCAAAAAAACCTTTAAAAAAAATACGTAAAGCTTTTAGAGAAATGAGAGATACAGGATTTATATGTAAGAGAGGTCTTAGGAACTTATTTTGTGTTTTTTGTTGTTGTCATTTTTTAAATAAATTTATTTTATTTATTTATTTATTTTTGGCTACGTTGGGTCTTCGTTGCTGTGGGTGGGCTTTCTCTAGTTGTGGCTAGCAGGGGCTACTCTTCGTTGTAGTGTGCAGGCTTCTCACTGCGGTGGCTTCTCTCGTGGAGCATGGGCTCTAGGCGTGCGGGCTTCAGTAGCTGTGGCATGCAGGCTCAGTAGTTGTGGCTCACAGGCTCTAGAGCACAGGCTCAGTAGTTGTGGCGCACAGGCTTAGTTGCTCTGCGGCATGTGGGATCTTCCCGGACCAGGGATCGAACCCGTGTCCCCTGCATTGACAGGTGTATTCTTTAACCACTGTGCCACCAGGGAAGCCCCTAAGCACCTATTTTGAAATTAGACACTTCTCATATTTTCTGTTTATTCTTTTTAAGGAAAACAAATTTGTTTTTAAAGTTTTTTGGAGTACCATAGTTAGAGAACAGTAACTTTGAGGATTTGTTGCCACTTTGATAATGGGGGGGGGCAATAAAAACCTACTGGAAAATAATTAAAGAAGTTGCTAATCAGTTCATTAATCAAGTGTATCTACTGCACATTATACAGAAACAAATTGAAAAGGGTGCTATGTTAGGCAGAAACTCCCTCGCAAATAAAGTCAAGAGGGAAGATAAACTAAATTGACTTTCCTTTGTGGTTGATTTCTATCTAAGGAGATCTGTCTCTAAAACACTGAATGAAGAAACTTGCACCTATGCATACATTCAAGCTTCCACTCAGACTCTGCACTATGCCTTAGTTCTACAAGATTACTTTGAACTATATTTAATCAGTCTGTCTTTAGTTTTTGCTTTTGGTTTTGTTTGCATTTATAACCCGTTGACCATTTTCATTTTCTGAATGCTAAATATACTTAGAAAGAAGAGGAAAAAACTAATAACACCTTGCTCACTGCATTACAACAATGGTTTTCTAACCCAATCAAAAGGATTAAATAGCTGGATACTGAAAGGTTACCCAAAATTCTGTCCATGGACAAAAATATTTGTCAGCAGTTAGAATGAATCTGGTCCTTCCCACTCTCTATGGTCCCTTAGCTATAATCATGGCAGTGAGGCATTGTACCCTGAAAAAACATAGATTTTCAATTATAATTAGAGTAGATCTTCCAGAGAGGTCTCTTCACAAGGTCTAAGGTTCTCTACAGGGTAAAAGGGGTGAATAAAATCTGACTTAAAACAATATAGTCCTTCCTCTCCTCTCTTGATACTGACCTTCAGATGTATTTGTGTTTTTAAAAGCCAAATCCTAGAAGAATTTGCAGGTTCAGAATTAGAACTCACTTGAGTTTCATTAGGTTTGAGCCAGACACCAGTATGTGTCATTTTCTGAAAGCAAAATAATTTAGATTCAAAGCAATAGCCTATGAAGGAGAAACAGATGACCTGGCAATTGCATTTAAGACTCCCTTGGGGGACTTCCCTGGAGGTCCAGTGGTTAAGACTTCGCCTTTGAATACAGGGGGTGTGGGTTCAATCCCTGGTCCGGGAGCTAAGATCCCACATGCCTTGAGGCCAGAAAACCAAAACAGAACCAACATTGTAAAAAATTCAATAAAGACTTTAAAAATGGTCCACATCAAAAAAAAATCTTTAAAAAAGAAAAACAAAAGACTCCCTTGGTATGGACAGATGTATATGATAACTTATTTTGATATATCATTTTATTTATCTATTCCTTTAATTTTGGTACTCAATTTTAAAAGAGCTCAGAAATATTAGACTTTTGATATACACATATATATAATGGGCATAAGTCTGAAATCCACAAATTTGGGTACATAAGAAATGTAACTTTATTTTTTGTAATTGAACTTAATTCTGTCTTGAGACCCTATCCTACTGGGTAGTACCATAGAGAATGAGAAAAAAAAATAGAGAAAGATATATATATATATAAATTTATACCTCATGTGCTATCCCCACCATACCGTAAGCATGTAATACCCATTCATTAGGAAGCGGATTACATGTTTACTCCATTATAGATTATCTAGGATTATGTTGAATTTACTGATGAGAAATATCAAAGAAATGCTACTGGATACAAAGTATTTTCCTTTCCAAAGGCATTAATTTAAGCGATTGACCTATGATTATCCATCTGCTCTAGCAGTGAAAGATCCCTAAAGACAATGCTTGTCTTCTATCCTTTTCATACTCAGTATGCTGTTGGCATTAGCAAATATTTGCCCAAAATGGCTCAATTCAGGATCCAGAAGAGAGAAATATATGAACTGCAATGAGTCATTGATAAGATCTGAGTGAAAATCTTTACATTTTTTTAAAGGCTTAGATGAATGGACACAGCTTTCTATTGTTTTGTTTATCTTTGTCTTGTTTCACACTCCCTCCCCAAGGGCATGTGTGTGTTTAATGAGAACAAGAAGAGTTCTGCAAGTGGGAAATGCCAACTAGAAATGGACACTTTCACAGGAGTAGAGATAAAGATAAAATATTATATAATTTACCCCTGTGTACAAAATGCAAACCAGATGTTTTTTTCATTGATTTGCAAAATCTACAGTAGAATTTTGTGATAATTAGAATCTTGCTGAGACTAAGTGAAGTAATACTTAACTTTAGAATGGTTTAATGGACTTCAAGTCATATGGCATTGTTTTGCATGTTTTTAAAAATAAGGTTTTAAATTAAAAATACAAAGAAAATCGTAAATAACTTAATATCACCAAGTTATTATTAGAGAATTGGTCATCAATATGCAACTGATTAGAAGATATAAATATACGAATCCATCATGTATAAAATGGTAGGTGCTGCAGAATTTTAAGCTGTGAAGGCAAGTGCTTGACAAATAACAATTACCTGTAAAGATAGTCTAGAAGCCAAATGGTGGTTTAGCATCCTTGTTGGAAACTTTCTTTAGAAGGGAAGATGTGTGACCTTCAGTTCCTTTGCTAATCATCAGTTATAGACACTTAAAATTTTATATTTATAATAATTCTATAACTTTCTAGTAATTGTTCATAGAGTGACATTGAATTTTCTAGACAGGATATATGCATATATCTCTCTTGAGCTCTCAGGAAGGAGAGAGAAGGAGAGAGAGGGAAAGTGAGAAAGAGAGGGCACGAGCAGGGAGATAAGAAAAGTAAACTACCTACCACTTACTACTTATAGGCGTGGTAAAAATTGCCCATTCCTCATGGGTAACCTAACTCCCCAATTCACCCTGACATTTCCTCCCAGACATTAAAAGCCAAACTAGAATTCTGTTTCTGAAGCAAAGGAAATTAAAGAAAATTCAAGTCAAGAGGATAAGGAGAAGAGAAGAGAGTTAATTATATTTCGCAAGGGTCCCAATCCACTTAGATCCTTACTAGGGTACTCAGCATTTTTTCACTGTGGCATTTGCATTTAGCATTTTTTAAATTGGGATGAAATTATTTTTATAGGTACTAGAGGAATCATTATGAGGTCGCCAAGAAGTACTGAATATGGTAACCAAAGCAGGGGGAGGGTAGGTAAGTTCATCTCACAGAGGAAAGCAAACTTTCCTTCTCTCAAGTCATCTTTCTGGTCAATATTGCCTGTGTATCACATGCAATGAAAAGGGAGGCAATTACTGAAGTACTCAATAGGAAGATATCATGACCTAAAATAAGTCTTTTGTGACTCTATCCATTCCTGCCATATCCGAAGGGAATGCAAATATTTCTACATTGCTATGCTATGATACACTTGAGCTGGCAAGGGAAGGACAAACTCAGAGTGACGGTTCTTCTTTCCGGTGTTCATACATGCCTCTGTGTGTGTGTGTGTGTGTGTGTGTGTGTGTGTGTGTGTGCGCGCGCACCCGCGCGCATGTGCAAGCACGCGCGTGCACCTGAGTGCACATGCCAAAACAAATTTGGCTTCACTGATTGCATTCTAGAATTTCCTTTCCATTATATGCCCTGGACAAGAGGGCAGATGGGCAGCATAATCACAAAAACATCACAAAAATAAAAATCACAAAAATAAATGTGGTTCTAGAATTCTAAAGAGGAGGTGTTTTTCTTTTCCTCTTAGGAGAAATAAAAAGCATCATGTTTAAATTACCAGCTAGGATTATGGACTTTAAAAGCATTGTTTTGTTCTGTAAGGATTGTGAAAGAGTGTTGCAAAGGGAGATAGTGAGATCTCCTAGAATGCATTGAAAAGACGGTGGCTGATCAGTTTTCTGGTGGTTTTGGCACATAAGCCTACTTGGAAGCACAATGTGGGTCTAAAACTACTTCAGCGGAATCAGATGAGAACTGATTCAAAATGGGTTCTTCTTTCTGATAGGCATGAGATTAAGCAGTTTGCTGGGCATCTTGGAGCTGCTGCCACGGCATGATTAATTTTTCATATAGTCATATGGTAACCAGTTATGCCAGCCTCCCAGTCAGAAGGCCCTTAGTAAGTGTTTCAGGCTTCAAGTAGAGGGATGAGTAAGAGTAAGACAAGACTCTAGCTGAGGTTTATATGAGAATGTAACTAGTAATGGGTTCTAGAGGCCCAGAATACCAGGCTGAGTTGTTGGTTTGGAGAACTCAAATATATTATGGATATATTACTTGTATTATATGTAAGTAAATACAGACATGGGTTTGATCATTGAATCTCATATTCTGATTTGGGTCTATCAAAGGCAATTCTTTCTGGGTATCAGCTCCGAAAATGGTGATTCACTACTACCTGCTAAATGTGAAGAAACGGGACTTCTCAGTGGATCTTTCTTGATGGTGTTTTAGATTCAAAATTGAAGTTTAACCTGTTCCCCTTTCACACATTCTTGCAAAGCCATGACACTGCAGCCAAGGGAGACATAATCCCCTTTCCTGCCAGGGCTCTGGGTGGTGGTTGCATCATTCTGTATCCTGGAACACACGATTCTGCTTATTGGTCTTAAACATACATGCTAAACTCAGCAGCAAAAACATAACCAATATATGGTAGAGAAAATGACCAGGAGGGGACATTTTTTTTTTTTTGGAGGAGACATTTTTTAAAAGCCAAGAAATATACTGAATAAATAGTCTGAGATAAAGGTGAAAAGTGAAAAAAGCAAGCAAGAGTAGAAAGAATAAGGGGCTCAAGAGAGGATAAGTATTAATATCAGAAGGTATAGCCATTATCAATTGCTGTATAACAAACCACCCCAAATTTAATGGCTTAAACCAATAATTCATGATGCTGCAATTTGAGCAGGCCTCAACAGGGCAGTTCCCCTGCTAGGCTCACCTAAGGTCACTCATACGGCTACAGTTATATGGAGGCTCTGCTGGGTCTGGATGGTCCAGGGTGGACTCGCTCACATGCCTGGTGGTTAGTTGGAAATGTCAGCCCAGCATTTCCAATCTCATGCCCTCTCCAGAAGGAAGTACAGACTTCTTATATGGCCTGTGCAGTGTTTCAAGAGGTCAAGAACGGAATCTACAGTCTCGGGAAGCCTGGATCAGAAGTCACACAGTGTCACTTATGCTGCATTCTATTAGCCAAAGCAAGTCACAAAGCCAGTCCAGAGTGAAGGGGTGGGGGAAATAGATTCTACCTCTAGATGGGAGAAGCTGCACATAATATGTGTTCATATTTAATCTATGATAGAATTTAAAGGACTGTGAAAAAAAAATCATGGCCAAGTCTAGCGTATTCTTAAGTGGAATCATTTTTAATATCCGCCATTTTAAAGTACTCCTTGAAGAGCCTCCATTTAACATGTTTTAAATGTCTCAACATATATTATTCTTGAATCCATTGAAAGATAATAGTACTGAGAAATATTTACATTTTATTCACTCAAAAAGCATTGAATGCCAGTTGGTGTCAGGCACTATGATTGATCTGTCACTCTCAAATCTATCAGCAACCTGAGATGTAAATTGATTCTTTGCTGCTTTATTATAATAATTGTTGAACTTTCTTTGTAAGTGTATTACTGACCTTTGATAGAAAAAAGATTAATTCATATATTCATCAAAAACACAAGAAGTACCCTTCCCTATCAAACTCCTTCGGTTGTCACCCTTCTACTGTCCCAGAGATTCAAATAGTATCACATCACATGAAATTGTAGTTGGAAGGGAAGGGGAAAACTAGTAAGGTTTATTTAAATTGAATTCCAAGCATATAAGACATCCTCTTCCCAAGAAATGAAAGCTAGTAGAATATTAAATCAATAATATACATACTTAAATGAATATTATTTAATGTGATAGTTAACCATTACGTAGAGTGTCTAAACCCAAAGTGATTCAGTTGTCATTACAGCAACAAAGTGAAATTTATAAATGGATTGTCACTAGCTTCTTTTCAGTTTGTTGTAGAGTATTCCTCTGAGGAGAGAGGGAACCAGAAATAAAATCAATGCACGAGACGCAGTGTTTCTGCATCTCCATTTTTCCACCTCAGTTTTAGTTTTGATGTTATTTCCCTCTGGAGGCTATCTGAAAGCTAAAATCCTATATAAAAATCACTTAGGCCATGTCATTTTTACTGACTAGAAGTCAGCTTTCCTATAAAATATACCACAAGATATTACTTTAACAGTTTTGGTTCAAGGGGCACCAGGCTCTACAGACTACCTGAGCTCCAGCAGTGGCACATTCTTTTAGTTGGGACTCTAATGCTTGTCTGAATCATTGGGCTAACATTCTATTCATATTTTCATCTTAGAAAGGCAAGTTAAACTCTACTTTTAAAGGAGGTTTAAAAAAGAAGGCTTAAGAAATAGTAAAAGAAAAAGATTCACTGAAAAATAATTTTACAACCCATTCAGTTTCTTGAGTATGTATTGCAGACGTACTCTGCATCCAAGCTTGCTGTCCCTGGCTGCTATGGAAATAGCGGAGACAAATTCAAACAGTCTCTGTGCTTGAGGTACTTAGAATCCAGTTGGCGAGACAAACTGAACACTTAATTGTGGACTCAACTTGGTATTCAAGACTTTCCATGGTATAGTCTTCAAGAGACCTTTTCTGCCTATGTTTTTTTCACTACTTCCCCCATCACCTACCCTCTACTCCAGCCTAACTGAATGATTCCCTTTTCTCTGACTATACCTTACCTTTCCTACCTCTATGGCTTTCCCCACTATTTTCCCCATATCCACTCTTCAAGGCCCATTTCAAATACAAATTCCTTCATGAAGACTTGCTGCCTGAAAACACACACATCACTCCCACCCACTCGCCCCCAAATCCAATGCTGTTTCCCCTTGTCCCTCTGTCATTGCACTTAATTCTTTGTGTTATAGTTGTCTCTTTATCCTATCTCCACCACCCATTAGATGTGGAGTACTGAAAGCAGAGACACTGTTTAGCTCTATCTCCTCCAGTACCTAGCACTTAGAGGCAAAATAGCTATTTAGTTGAATTAAAAGTGAACGCAAGAAAATTTTGTGACCATCTGCCAAAATGTATAGTCCCCGTGACAGTGTAGGAGATGAGGTAGCTTTTTTTCTTGGAAGTTTGATAAAAAATATATACTCCTGTAAAATGAATCACTTGGCCAAAATTTAACCGCTAAACTAACATTACTGTATGTTCATTACTCTGCATAATGTGTTTCTCATATATGTAAAAGCACATTATTTAGTCAGAACTATCGTGTTAAATTTCCCCAGTAATTCCTAAGGGCTGTCAGCTGCTCTTTAAATCTTGATTTTCTGTCAGGAGGAATTAACAATCTTGCCTTTGAGTGAATTTAGAAGCAATGAGGGATTGAGCAGAAATATTTGAATACCGTCTCCGTGGTAAATTGGATATCCAATTTTCAACTTAGCCTTAATAGGAAAAAAAGAATCAATTGAATTCAGAACCTGTTTTTTCCTTTTTAATATTTTCTCCCCTTTTTAAGTGAGTTAGAATGGAAGGGTATAGTTCTTTTTCAGTGTGGGGAGGGAGGAGTCTATTTTCATTCACTTTGAGAGGTTTCTCAAATTCCAGTGAGCCTTAATTTATGGACAATCCATATAGCTAACTCTGTAAGGTGATCCTCTGGAAATCAAAGGAAAATTCAGTACAATAACACAGAAATTGATTTGCATGAGATTTAAATAGTGTTTATTCTACAAGCAAAAGCATTCCTCTCCTCCCTCCCTGCAAACGAATTTTGTTGTCACATACTGATATTAACACATTGAAATCACAACTCAGTTTCTAAAACCAAACTGCCCTGTATATCCAGAGATGTTAACTTACATCAAGCTAATAAAATATAGCTCTTCATTTTTAGTTTCAGCTACATATCTGTACATGACCTCAGATTAAAAGTTCATTAAAATTACAAAAGGTTGAGAGACAATGATAAATAGGCTTACAATGTTGTGGGGTTTTTTTCCACCTCCAATCACTCTTTTTTTCCAACCCAAGTTGCATCATGTACCATCCAGCAGTACCTTTAGCTGTCATAAGGCTGCTGATAGAAGATGTCCATCTGCTAGGCAGTGCAGAATTACAATCACTTTCTCAGCGAAGCAATAAGGTGGAGAGTGTATTTCTCTATCTGTGTAGTATGACCTCATGTGTGTCACTCACTTCCACTTTTTTTTAACCAGGCAGCAGTTTGCTCAAAGTTAACTTTTTTCATATAGTTAAGAGGAAATGTTAGCAGACACAACTCCAAATTATTTCTGTTTGCAACTCCAATCGTATACTAAGCATTTGAATATAGATGTGGTTCACGTTCATGACAGTCATTATACTTTACATGAAAGAATGAGGTCAAACTGTGGGGACCCCAATCAAAAAGAGCTGAATGCCTGTGGACACCTCATCCTTTCTCCCTGCCTCCCGTACTCTTGCTAGGGATCAGTGGTATCACCGATCAGACCGATGGTAGAACTTTACAAGAAATGTCTTCTGTCTCACTCAGATACATTACTTTTCTAGCTCAAACTCCGCTTGGGGCATGGAAGGTTTTCTCTGGTTAAGTTGACCAGACCGACTCTTCTAGCTTTTGCAGTCCTAGAGCAAGAAAAGTATAAATGTCAACAAGCAGAACAAGATGAGTATAACCAGAAGTAGAAAGAAGCCAGGGGATGAAGGCCAAAATCTAGTTAATCACCTGTGGATAATTGAGCATTATCAGCAAATCCCTAAGCTTTTGCTTCTAAAGACGTTGAAACATGACCAGCATGCCTCTTACTTTGCATACGTGCTGTTCTTTGAATTTCTCTCCAAGCCTGTGCTTTTAAAATCAGCCTCAGATTAGATACTTGATAACCCTTCTTCTTAGAAGTCACTCTAACTCCAGCATATCCTTTGAGGTGGCTTCAGGTTTTCCATGCCTCATTTCAGTTTCCAGCATTGCAACCTTTGCTGCCGCACAACTAACATTTTTGGTACCAATCTGGGGCAAGAACTATCACTCATCTAATCCTCAAAGAATCTTTACAGGATAGGTATCATTATCCTCATTTTATAGATGAAGCACCTGAGGCCCAGAGAAGTTAAGCAAGCTGCCGAAGGTCATACAATGGCTAAATGATAGTTAGAATTGATCCCAGATCTGCCTGATTTGGAATCCTTGGTCTTCACGTTGTTCCATGTTGCCTCCCTCTTTAGGAATCTTATATATATATATATATATACATACAGACATATCTATATATATCTAAGTTCAAACCCATGCTCCAACGTCTGACAACAGAAACCACTTTCTTCTAGGGAAAGGAGCAGAACTGAGGATGTCAGAATGCTTTGTGCAATCCAAAGCCAAACTCCCCAGTCATTCATTCATTCATATTCTCTCTATCACTAGCCCCCCCCACACACACAATTTTTGATGGACACACAATTTTACATCATTTTTAATCTGGAGAATTTGTTCCTCTCTTCTTGTCTGATTACTTGGCCCTGCAACCTGCCCACAACAGTATGACTCACTCTCTGTGACTCTCCTTGAGGGCCCTTGTTATGAGTTCTCATTTCTGTGCCTCCTTTTTGAATATGCTCTAAAGAGCAGGGGTGGCCTTTGGCAGGAAAGAATGGCATGTCAGGATGGCTCTGTAAGCCATGGTGCTTTTCTTAATCATGAAAAGGCACCACTATTCAATGATATGCCCTAGTTTTCTAATCTAATCGAATGTACAATGATAGGGTATTGGGGATTACGTACAAGCCCACTTCTATCCAAAGCTGACAATGCCTTTAAAGCAATGTGTAGTATTTTGCTCATTTCTTGTGAATGGTTTTCTGCATATGCCATACATAATTTTTCTTGTATGCTCTGTGCAAGATGACACCTTGAAAAGAAAAAATATCTATAAACAGATTAATGTAACTTGGTCTTCTGGCTCATGGTTTGATTTAATTAATTGACCAAGTTGACTCTAAACTTTTATGTTGCTTTGAAAGTTTTTTCTTGTCGCAATAAGAACTTGAAAAATGTCCAAGCAGCTCACTAACTTACCTGCAACTGAAATAAGTTAATTCATATGTTAGTTATTAAAAAGAATCTATTTTGGAATTTTGCTGAGTTATTTGTACATGAAAGCTCACATCGAGAAATCTGCACATTTATAAAATGACAGGTAGAGATTTTCCCAAGTGCTGGGAAAATATTTTATCTAAATTTTAAAAGAAGAAGAAAAGAAACTAATTTGAAAACACTGTTACATTTTTTTGTGATTTTAACTTGCTTTTTATTCGATTTGTTTGATTTTATTCACCTATGATCCAATTTGTAGACAGGCTGACATGCTAAATGGCTTCAGTATTTGGGTTTAACTTACTGTAAAGTGGATCTTAGAAATTAAAGTTTCAGGTTAAAACTTGCCTTTCAGGTCTTCTTGCCTAAGTGTATATGGAAATATGGAAATAACCTAATGTGCATAAACACATTCAAAATACTCTATAGCTCTTAAAAAATGTTTTCAATTTTGAAATAATTTTAGGCTTACAGGAAAGTCACAAAAAATACAAAAATAGTCCAAAGATGTTGATATGCCATTCACCCAGATTCCCAAATATTAATATTTCATCACATCTGCTTTATCATTCTTTCTCTTTTTAGATACAGACATACACACATGCATTATTTTTTCTGAATGTTTGGGAGTAAATTGTAACATGATGCTCCTTTACCTCTAAGTACTTAAATGTATTTAAGTATAAAATTAAAACATTCTTTTTATGTAACAGTAAATTTATCAGCATCAGTAAGTTCAAAATGATAAAATCCTATTTAATTGGTAGACTTTATTCAAATTTCATCAATTCTCTCACTATTTTATAGCAAAATAAAAAAACTGCAAGATCACACATTGCATTTAGTTATAATGTTTGTTTTTTTAATCTGTGCAGTTTTTTTTTTTAACATCTTTATTGGAGTATAATTGCTTTACAATGGTGTGTTACTTTCTGCTTTATAACAAAGTGAATCAGCTATACATATACATATGTTCCCATACCTTTTCCCTCTTGCGTCTCCCCCTCGCACCCTCCCTATCCCACCGTTCTAGGTGGTCACAAAGCACGGAGCTGATCTCCCTGTGCTATGCGACTGCTTCCCACTAGCTATCTGTTTTACGTTTGGTAGTGTATATATGTCCATGCCACTCTCTCACTTTGTTTCAGCTTAGCCTTCGCCCTCCCTGTATCCTCAAGTCCATTCTCTAGTAGGTCTGTGTCTTTATTCCCGTCTTACCCCTAGGTTCTTCCTGACCTTCTTTTTTTTTTCTTTATTTCTTAGATTCCATATATATGTGTTAGCATATGCTATTTGTTTTTCTCTTTCTGACCTACTTCACTCTGTATGACAGACTCTAGGTCCATCCACCTCTTTACAAATGATGTAATTTCGTTTCTTTATATGGCTGAGTAATACTCCATTGTATATATGTGCCACATCTTCTTTATCCATTCATCTGTGGATGGACACTTAGGTTGCTTCCATCTCCTGGCTATTGTAAATAGAGCTGCAATGAACATTTTGGTACATGACTCTTTTTGAATTATGGTTTTCTCAGGGTATATGCCCAGTAGTGGGATTGATGGGTCGTATGATAATTCTATTTTTAGTTTTTTAAGGAACCTCCATACTGGCTGTATCAATTTACATTCCCACCAACAGTGCAAGAGGGTTCCCTTTTCTCCACACCCTCTCCAACATTTATTGTTTCTAGATTTTTTGATGATGGCCATTCTGTCCGGTGTGAGATGATATCTCATTGTAGTTTTGATTTGCATTTCTCTAATGATTAATGATGTTGAGCATTCTTTCATGTGTTTGTTGGCAATCTGTATATCTTCTTTGGAGAAATGTCTATTTAGGTCTTCTGCCCATTTTTGGATTGGGTTTTTTGTTTTTTTGTTATTGAGCTGCATGCGTTGCTTGTAAATTTTGGAGATGAATCCTTTGTCAGTTGCTTCATTTGCAAATATTTTCTCCCATTCTGAGGGTTGTCTTTTGGTCTTGCTTCTGGTTTCCTTTGCTGTGCAAAAGCTTTGAAGTTTCATGAGATCCCAATTGTTTCTTTTTGCTTTTATTTCCATTTCTCTAGGAGGTGGGTCAAAAAGTATCTTGCTGTGATTTATGTCATAGAGTGTTCTGCCTACGTTTTCCTCTAAGAGTTTGATAGTGTCTGGCATTACATTTAGGTCTTTAATCCATTTTGAGTTTATTTTTGCGTATGGTGTTAGGGAGTGTTCCAATTTCATACTTTTACATGTACCTGTCCAGTTTTCCCAGCACCACTTATTAAAGAGGCTGTCTTTTCTCCACTGTATATTCTTGCCTCCTTTTTCAAACATAAGGTGACCATATGTGCATGGGTTTATCTCTGGGCTTTCTATCCTGTTCCATTGATCTATATTTCTGTTTTTGTGCCAGTACCATGCTGTCTTGATTACTGTAGCTTTGTAGTATAGTCTGAAGTCAGGGAGCCTGATTCCTCCAGCTCCATTTTTCGTTCTCAACATGGCTTTGGCTATTCGGGGTCTTCTGTGTTTCCATACACATTGTGAAATTTTTTGTTCTAGTTCGGTGAAAAACGCCAGTGGTAGTTTGATAGGGATTGCATTGAATCTGTACATTGCTTTGGGTAGTAGAGTCATTTTCACAGTGTTGATTTTTCCAATCCAAGAACAATGTATATCTCTCCATCTATTTGTATCATCTTTAATTTCTTTCATCAGTGTCTTATAATTTTCTGCATACAGGTCTTTTGTCTCCTTAGGTAGGTTTATTCCTAGATATTTTATTCTTCTTGTTGCAATGGTAAATAGGAGTGTTTTCCTGATTTCACTTTCAGATTTTTCATCATTAGTGTATAGGAATGCCAGAAATTTCTGTGCATTAATTTTGTATCCTGCTACTTTACCAATTTCATTGATTAGCTGTAGTAGTTTTCTGGTAGCATCTTTAGGATTCTCTATGTATGGTATGTCATCTGCAAAGAGTGACAGCTTTACTTTTTATTTTCCGATTTGGATTGCTTTTATTTCTTTTTCTTCTCTGATTGCTGTGGCTAAAACTTCCAAAACTCTGTTGAATAACAGTGGTGAGAGTGGGCAACCTTGTCTTGTTCCTGATCTTAGTGGAAATGGTTTCAGTTTTTCACCATTGAGGGCGATGTTGTCTGTGGGTTTGTCATATATGGCCTTTATTATGTTGAGGAAAGTTCCCTCTATGCCTACTTTCTGCAGGGTTTTTATCATAAATGGGTGTTGAATTTTGTCGAAAGCTTTCTCTGCATCTATTGAGATGATCATATGGTTTTTCTCCTTCAGTTAGTTAATATGGTTTATCACATTGATTGATTTGCATATATTGAAGAATCCTTGCATTCCTGGAATAAACCCCCCTTGATCATGGTGTATGATCCTTTTTATGTGCTGTTGGATTCGGTTTGCTAGTATTTTGCTGAGAATTTTTGCATCTATGTTCATCAGTGATATTGGCCTGTAGGTTTCTTTCTTTGTGACATCCTTGTCTGGTTTTGCTGTCAGGGTGATGGTGGCCTCGTAGAATGAGTTTGGGAGTGTTCCTCCCTCTGCTATATTTTGGAAGAGTTTGAGAAGGATAGGTGTTAGCTCTTCTCTAAATGTTTGATAGAATTGGCCTGTGAAGCCATCTGGTCCTGGGCTTTTGTTTGTTGGAAGATTTTTAATCACAGTTTCAATTTCAGTGCTTATGATTGGTCTGTTCATATTTTCTATTTCTTCCTGGTTCAGTCTCGGCATGTTGTGCATTTCTGAGAATTTGTCCATTTCTTCTAGGTTGTCCATTTTATTGGCATATTGTTGCTTGTAGTAATCTCTCATGATCCTTTGTATTTCTGCAGTGTCAGTTGTTACCTTCTCCTTTTTCATTTTTAATTCTATTGATTTGAGTCTTCTCCCTTTTTTTCTTGATGAGTCTGGCTAATGGTTTATCAATTTTGTTTATCTTCTCAAAGAACCAGCTTTTAGTTTTATTGATCTTTGCTATCGTTTCCTTCATTTCTTTTTCATTTATTTCTGATCTGATCTTTATGATTTCTTTCCTTCTGCTTACTTTGTTTTTTTTTTTTCTTCTTCTTCTTTCTCTAATTGCTTTAGGTGCAAGGTTAGGTTGTTTATTCTAGATGTTTCCTGCTTCTTAAGGTGGGCTTGTATTGCTATAAACTTCCCCCTTAGAACTGCTTTTGCTGCATCCCACAGGTTTTGGGTCGTTGTGTCTCCATTGTCATTTGTTTCTAGGTATTTTTTGATTTCCTCTTTGATTTCCTCAGTGATCACTTCGTTATTAAGTAGTGTATTGTTAGCCTCCATGTGTTTGTAGTTTTTACAGATCTGTTCTTGTAATTGATATCTAGTCTCATAGCATTGTTGTCGGAAAAGATGCTTGATACAATTCAATTTTCTTAAATTTACCACGGCTTGATTTGTGACCCAAGATATGATCTATCCTGGAGAATGTTCCATGAGCACTTGAGAAAAATTTGTATTCTGTTGTTTTTGGATGGAATGTCCTATAAATATCAATTAAGTCCATCTTGTTTATTGTATCATTTAAAGCTTGTGTTTCCTTATTGATTTTCATTTTGGATGATCTGTCCGTTGGTGAAAATGGGGTGTTAAAGTCTCCTACTATAATTGTCTTACTGTTGATTTCCCCTTTTATGGCTGTTAGTATTCGCCTTATGTATTGAGGTGCTCCCATGTTGGGTGCATAAATATTTACAATTGTTATATCTTCTTCTTGGATCGATCCCTTGATCATTAGGTAGTGTCCTTCTTTGTCTCTTGTAATAGTCTTTATTTTAAAGTCTATTTTCTCTGATAGGAGAATTGCTGCTCCAGCTTTCTTTTGATTTCCATATGCATGCAATATCTTTTTCCATCCCCTTACTTTCAGTCTGTATGTGTCCCTAGGTCTGAAGTGGGTCTCTTGTAGACAGCATATATACGGATCTTGTTTTTGTATCCATTCAGCCAGTCTGTGACTTTTGGTGAGAGCATTTAATCCATTTACAGTTAAGGTAATTATTGATATGTATGTTCCTATTCCCATTTACTTAATTGTTTTGGGTTTGTTATTGTAGGTCTTTTCCTTCTTTTGTGTTTCTTGCCTAGAGAAGTTCCTTTAGTATTTGTTGTAAAGCTGGTTTGGTGGTGCTGAACTCTCTCAGCTTTTGTTTGTCTGTAAAGGTTTTAATTTCTCCATCAAATCTGAATGAGATCCTTGCTGGGTAGAGTAATCTTGGTTGTAGGTTTTTCTCCTTCATCACTTTAAATATGTCCTGCCACTCCCTTCTGGCTTGCAGAGTTTCTGCTGAAAGATTAGCTGTTAACCATATGGGGATTCCCTTGTGTGTTATTTGTTGTTTTTCCCTTGCTGCTGTTAATATGTTTTCTTTGTATTTAATTTTTGATAGTTTGATTAATATGTGTCTTGGCATATTTCTCCCTGGATTTATCCTGTATGGGACTCTCTGTGCTTCCTGAACTTGATTAACTATTTCCTTTCCCATATTAGGGAAGTTTTCAACTATAATCTCTTCAAATATTTTCTCAGGCCCTTTCTTTTTCTCTTCTTCTTCTGGGACCCCTATAATTCGAATATTGGTGCGTTTAATGTTGTCCCAGAGGTCTCTGAGACTGTCCTCAATTCTTTTCATTCTTTTTTCTTTATTCTGCTCTGCAGTAGTTATTTCCACTATTTTATCTTCCAGGTCACTTATCTGTTCTTCTCCCTCAGTTATTCTGCTATGGATCCCATCTAGAGTATTTTTAATTTCATTTATTGTGTTGTTCATCGTTGTTTGTTTCATCTTTAGTTCTTCTAGGTCCTTGTTAAACGTTTCTTGTATTTTGTCTATTCTATTTCCAAGATTTTGGATCATCTTTACTCTCATTATTCTGAATTCTTTTTCAGGTAAACTGCCTATTTCCTCTTCATTTATTACGTCTGGTGAGTTTTTACCTTGTGCCTTCAACTGCTGTCTGTTTTTCTGTCTTCTCATTTTGCTTATCTTACTGTGTTTGGGGTCTCCATTTTGCAGGCTGCAGGTTCGTAGTTCCCTTTGTTTTTGGTGTCTGTCCCCAGTGGCTAAGGTTGGTTCAGTGGATTGTGTAGCCTTCCTGGTGGAGGAGACTAGTGCCTGTGTTCTGGTGGATGAGGGTGGATCTTGTGTTTCTGGTGGGCAGGTCCACGTCTGGTGGTGTGTTTTGGGGTGTCTGTGGCCTTATTATGATTTCACGCAGCCTCTCTGGTAATGGATGGGGCTGTGTTCCTGTCTTGCTAGTTGTTTGGTATAGGGTGTCCTGCAGTGTAGCTTGCTGGTCGTTGAGTGAAGCTGGGTCTTGGCGTTGAGATGGAGATCTCTGGGAGATTTTCGCCATTTGATATTGCATGGAGCTGGGAGATCTCTTGTGGACCAGTGTCCTGAAGTTGGCTCTCCCACCTCAGAGGCACAATACTGACTCCTGACTGGAGCACCAAGAGCCTTTCATCCACACGGCTCAGAAGAAAAGGGAGAAAGAATAGAAAGAAAGAGGATAAAATAAAATAAAATAAAGTAAGATAAAATAAAATAAAGTTATTAAAATAAAAATTAAAAAATAATTATTAAGAAAAAAAATTAAGGAAAAAAAAAAACCCAACAGACAGAACCCTAGGAAACATGGTGAAAGCAAAGCTATACAGACAAAATTTCCCATGGAAGCATACACATACACACTCACAAAAAGAGGAAAAGGGGAAAAAACAATGTATCTTGTTCCCAAAGTCCACCTCCTCAATTTGGGATGATTCGTTGTCTATTCAGGTATTCCACAGATGCAGAGTACATCAAGTTGATTGTGGAGATTTAATCTGCTGCTCCTGAGGCTGCTGGGAGAGATTTCCCTTTCTCTTCTTTGTTCGCACAGCTCCCAGGGTTCAGCTTTGGATTTGGCCCCGCCTCTGCATGTAGGTTGCGGAGGGCATCTGTTCTTCGCTCAGACAGGACCGGGTTAAAGGAGCAGCTGATTTTGTGGCTCTGGCTCACTCAGGCTGGGGGGAGGGAGGGGTACGGATGTGGGGCGAGCCTTCAGCGGCAGAGGCTGGTGTGACGTTGCACCAGCCTGAGGCATGCCGTGCATTCTCCCGGGGAAGTTGTCCCTGGATCCTGGGACCCTGGCAGTGGCGGGCTGCACAGGCTCCTGGGAGGGGAGGTGTGGATAGTGACCTGTGCTCCCACACAGGCTTCTTGGTGGCTTCAGCAGCAGCCTTAGCATCTCATGCCCATCTCTGGGACCTGCACTGTTAGCCGTGGCTCGCGCCCGTCTCTGGAGCTCCTTTAAGCAGCGCTCTTAATCTCCTCTCCTCGCGCTCCAGGCAAAAAAGGCAAGAAAAATCTCTTGCCTCTTCAGCAGGTCCAGACTTTTTCCTGGACTCCATTGATCCAATCGATGCCCGAGCCTCAGCTCCCAGCCCCTGCCCGCCCCGGCAGGTGAGCAGACAAGGCTTTCGGGCTGGTGAGTGCCGTTCGGCACCGATCCTCTGTGCAGGAATCTCTCCACTTTGCCCTCCACACCCCTGTGGCTGCACGCTCCTCCGCAGCTTCGAAGCTCCCCCGCTCCACCACCTGCAGTCTCCGCCCACGAGGGGGCTTCTATTGTGTGGAAACCTTTCCTCCTTCATGGCTCCCTCCCACTGGTGCAGGTCCCGTCCCTATTCTTTTGTCTCTGTTTTTTCTTTTTTCTTTTGCCCTACCCAGGTACGTGGGGAGTTTCTTGCCTTTTGGGAGGTCTGAGGTCTTCTGCCAGCGTTCAGTAGGTGTTTTGTAGTTGTTCCACGTGTAGATGTATTTCTGATGTATCTGTGGGGACGAAGGTGATTTCCATGTCTTACTCTTCTGTCATCTTCTCAAATCTCTATAATGTCTTTTTAATCCCCTTTAATCTAGAACAGTTCTCATGCCCAAAATGCATAACCTGGCTCTAACCGTGAGGAAACATCAAACAAATCCACATTCTACAAACTATTTTACCTGTATTCTTCAGAAATATTATACTTTTTTAAGTTATGGCACGTCTCCAGTAGAGTACACATGCATATTTTCCTTTTTAATTTCCTCTAAGAAAAAGAAGAACTCAAAATAATACCTAAGTATGTTTTCAAATAAAGACCTATTTTTGAATGTCAAAGGAAAACACTCAAACTCTCAAATTTTAATTTAAACATAGAATGGCCACTTCAAAAAGAAGTATTATTTAATAAGTTAAGGAAAATCTATCTTTCATATACAGGTTTCAGACAATTGCTTGTTCATTCTGAGTTGAGCAATATTTCTTGCATGGGATTTTAAACTAAGAACATTTTGCTGCTTGTTGAGTACTTTTGTTTCTTACATTCTGCCTCATAGCCATCTCCCACTACCATGCATATGCCACCACCACCTCACTCTGAGCCCAAAAGTCTAGAAAAGAGTTCTAAATGGCATATGAAGTTCTTACGAATCTTTCCTCTAAGGAGGGATAGGTAAGGGCAATTGGGAAGATTCATCTCCCCAGAAAGACCTCCCATAGGTCCTCTACCAATTCAGGCTGCATTTAGTTAAATAAGATCTTCCTATAAAACACAAGTAAGAGTATCTATCACTATCAATATTTTACACCTCCATATTAACTACTCCACTCTGATTACTTTCTGGTTTGTAAGTGAATAGAATATTTTGTTGTGGAGCAGGGAGAATGGGAGAAGTAATATAGGGCAAGGGTTATTTGGTGAAAGGGTTAGGGTTAGAGGGTTAGTGGCTCTTTGGGCCCCTATACTAGGGAATTATAAGTAGCAAGAGGGCCCTGTACATCCACTAAAAGGCAGGGAAGGAGTGCCTAAAAACAGGTAGAACGCCACCTACTTTGCAATTTTGCCTGGTAACACCAATCTATGCAGCCGAAGCCTGGTTTTGAGTTTGTCACATCTGCAAATGATGATAAACTAGATCAGTAACACTTCCTGATTATTGTCTAATTGTCTGAATTTTGAAACTAATATTTGCATTGTTATGATTCAGTAAAACATGTGTGTCATGGTAGGTTTTTTTTTTTTTTTCCTCCATAATTTGTTTAATCCAGTGGCTATTTTCAGAAGCCCCTAGGTGGATTTCTCACTCTGGTTATTCCCAAAGCATAGAGTCTCCCATACTGCCTATTCTACATATAACTTCCTTCCTAAGACATTTTTTTAATCCCTATTTTCCACCTCCCCATTCTCTAGAAATGGCGTTTTGAAGGTAAAAGCCAAAAAATTATGGCATGAAGTCTGGAAAATGAGGCAAATGGTCCACAGCTATGTATGAAACATTTCCGACTTATGATTTGTGAAAGTAGTACTGACTCAGCTAGTGATCATGGCAAGTGTATAGACTTAGACTTACTAAGACTTACAGAAGTCTAATTTTAGTCCATAACTGTGTGACCTTGATCTGGTCACTAAGGCTGTCTAGGCATCAGCAGTCTCCCCTTGCATGAAATGAGGTTGTTGGACTAGATGATCTTTGCATTTTCTCCCGAGCTATGAACTCAATAATTTTGAGTGTAGGAACTTAAAAAATCACTTAAGGGGGAAAAATTTCATTCATTTATGGATGCAAATTTATTGAGCTTCTACTATATACGGCATTCCATGGGAATGAAAAAGCCAGACATCTTAACCTTACTAAGTTATTTTGTTTTTACATATCTAGAGAAGAGAATGTGAAAAGTTTACATGAAAAATCAGGAAGTTAACATTGTAAATAAATAGATAGATAATAAATTGAATCAGCAATTAATACAGACTCAGTTAAATAGTGGACTTCCAGTGGATGGAATCATAACATTCGGGGCTAAATTATATTTGAGAATACCTACTCTTAAGGAATAGGTTTTTATGCTCTGGAACCATCACCTCAAAATATAGCATCTAATCCATTTCACTCTTCACAGTTTTCTTTTTGAAAGTATAAATTTCTTTCCCATAAGATAAAGTAAAAAGAAAATCTCAAGATAGCTAGAGTTTTTTCTTTTAATGATAATACAACTCCATATGGAAAAGAAATATATGTGTTCCTATCTGAAGAACCCCCCCAAAATTAGAACTTCTAAATCATGGAATTTTGAAGAACTAGTAATAGTTGTTGACTTCTTAATCATTACTGCGTGTATTCATTTACTAGGGTTTCTGTAACAAATACCACAGCTTAAACAACGGAAATTTACTTCCTCACAGTTCTGGAGGATAGAAGTCCAAGATCAAGGTGTTGGCAGGTTTGGTTTCTTCTGTGGCCTCTCTCCTTGGCTCGCAGATGGCTGCCGTCTTGCTGTGTCCTCACATGGTCATTATTTTGTGTTGCCTCTGTCCTAATTTCCTTATAAGGACACCAGTCATACTGGATTAGGGCCCACCCTGACAGCCCCATTTTAATTTAATTACTTCTTTAAAGGCCCACTCTCCAAATACAGTCACATTCTGCGGTACTAGGGGTTAGGGCTTCAACACAGGAATTTAGAGGGACACAACTCAGCTCATAATACTATATTTCTTTCCAAAATAATGGACCTGGATTTATGTTATTCTTACTACTGTTTTGTACACTGAATGTATTTTAATTTTGATTATATAATTGCCTTGCACATGTATCAGCTTATCACCATGTGCCAAGGATGTGAAATTTACTGCTTCAAAATACATCCTAATTAAGATAATTATATATTCACAACGTTTTCATAGCATTTGATTTTTTTCCTTGTTAAACATAACAGAGAATTGGATGTTGTTCACATATCACAGATCAGCCAATAAACCAGGCATTTTTACCATACTCTTTGTTGATAAGGATTTTTTTTTCCCATGGCAACAATAAATTTTGTTGCCTTCAACTTCTAAGACTCCCTTAATTACAAACACAATGGACTTTTTTACAAGGGACATTATATATGCAGCAGTTGTTTAAACCTGAAATAGAAAATTAAGAGGGAAAATATTCAAGTCCAGTGTGGCCCAGTGCTGAAACACAATATTGCAACTTTTGACATTTTACTGAATCTGCAACTCTATTCTCTGGCTGACTTTAAAAGACTTTATGTAATGAGTAGGTAAAAAAAATGGTTGGGAAAATGTAAAAGTAAAAGAGTTTTAAGAAAGTATGATAAAGCATAAGGCCTAACTCAAATTATATGCAATAGATTACATGGCTGTTGTGCCAGCAGCCTGGACTTGTATCCTGACAATTCCCACTTACTAACTGACTTTACTTCTTTGTACAGATGTTTTCTCATCTGTCAAAGGGGATAAATAATGATACCTATATTACAGGCTTGATGTGATGATGAACAGAATAATTCACATGAAGCATTCAGTACAGAGCCTGGCATAGAGTAAATTCTCAACAATTTCTATTTATATATTGGTGTATGTGTATATATGTATATGTACCTATGTATATGTATACTTGTATATATATATATATATATATACACACACACATATATTATTCATATTATGTATGTGAATACATAAATATTAGAATGCATCTTCACATTTGCCACCCTCCCTTTGGTATACTACTAGGGTGTATGTAGCTCAATTACAGGCTTAATTACAATTATAGAGCTCCTCCTCTCACGGTGGAAGCTAGCAGAGACATAGTCAGCTGGCGAAATCAGTCTCAAATGGTACATCTTTCTGTAATCAGACATAGGATCCATAGCAGGACATCTAGTGATTGCCTCAGACACTACCTCTAACCTAGAGGAGAATTGTGGCGCAGAATCCAAATCCCTTGCTTCCATGCCTCTCAGTCCCTGAGCAATCTCTTGATGCATAGAAAGCTTTGTAAAGATCCTTAAGTTTTTCTTTGGTCTACATGTGGCCTTTATGATTAACTCATTTTCGAGCTCTCGAAAGACAAAGACTACACCCCTCTCTCATACAATCCAGAAGTACCTGCTAAAAGCTTTCTCACACCTTAAACACTGAGTAAATCATGAAGTCCAATGGGATCCTGAAACTAACCCATAATCCAAGAAACTGAGAAAGGCTAAAGCGGGTCCCTCCTCTGGAACCACAGTAGTCTAGAAGGCTCAAGAAATTAGTGAACGGCAGGATGGATAGTGGTTACTGCTTGGACTACAGAGAAAAAGACTCCCTGGATTCAAATCCTAGCTCTGCAGCTCAATAGTTGTACGACTTGAGTGAGTTGTTAGACTTCTCTGTGCCACATTTTCCTCCTCTATAATCTGGAGATAATCAGATTATCTACTTTATAGAGTTCTGAAATTAAGTAAATGTATATTTGTAACATGCTTAAAATAGTTCCTGGCACAAAGTAAGTGATAGCACTTACCCTAAGTATATGTGACATAAGTAAAATCAAATAATGGTTGACACCTCCTAGCTACCTAAAACAGTGGCCCCAAAACTAGTCTGTTCCACACAAGTCTTCCAGACCAAGAGCCACTATAAATCTAGTAGAGCTCTCCTAAAAAGGCAGCTGTATATCTCTCAGCGTTTGTGTTGGGGTTCATCAGACAGAAGAGTATAAGTTGTTCCCAGCCAAGGCCTTCCTGAAGAGGCTTATAAAAACAGGCTGGTGGGACATTTGGTATGTGTTTCTTTGATGCTTTACAGTCTGTGTTTCTAGTGTCTGCATCATTAGTGTGTGTCTCTTTTCTGGGCTTGCACTCTGTCATTACTCATCTGTGTCTGTTTTGACTTAAACTGGTCCCTGGAAGAGAGGAAGAATATGGTTCTCATTGAGTTCTAATACTTCTGTATGATGATAGCTCTAGCACCAACAAAGAAACTGTTGCATGTCCATTGGCTGCAAACCAGATCTTCAGAAAAGCAGTTATATGGCAACCTTTATGAAATGCAATTTTCCTTTACCTTCAATTTTGTGTTTTATTTCACTGTATGGTTTTTAAGTGAGAGATAAGAAGAGAGAGCTAGCTACAAGGTGGAAGTTTAAATATTTTTACAGAGACATCATTATAGTCAATGTGATTGACTATAGTTGTAAGTAGGGTGAGTGGGAGAAAACCTTATTAAGAAAATGAGAAACAGGGATGAAGAAAAGGACTTCAGGTAAAAAACCTGGAAGTCAGTGTTAGTGTAGGAAAAAGACTGTAAGGTAGGAAAAGAATTTTTTAATGAAAAAAAATGAATGAAAGGTGATTTTATTTTTATTTTAAATAAGACTGTGTCAAAGCATTTCATAAATAATAAAGCTTTCTATGACTGTAGAAGATGGTTATGCTTGTATAGCAAAGGCCGTGTTAATGAAATGGCTAGAGAAGTAACATTTTACCTGGTTTTATATGTAGATCTACTGCATGCATTACTGTAATTTTTGTTGTAAACTTTTCCTAAAATAGGTTTTGTGAGCAACAGCAGTAATAGCAACCATCCTCATGACTCTACCATTCTACCATGGACTCAGGAACTTTCACATGAGCATTCCAGCACTATATATCCCATTTTAGAGCACAGAACACCAACCAAAACTTCAAAGGGAATATCGCACAACAGAGAAGCAATTTCATTGGGTCAGTCATGATCCTAAATATTTCAGCTGTGGCTTTGAGATCTCTGCTCTATTCCCAGTGGATATGATGGTAGAGAGAAGCAATCAATTTTCCATGGGTTTTATGTCTGTTCCCTTCCTTCCAGCCAGAATCATCTTGGAATTAAACATGTATGGAAGTTGTAAAGGGACTCTCCATATGCTTACTGAGACTCTTAGCTGGCAGAGAAGAATAAACGCTTTGGAGAATTCACTGGACATAGATCCTCTACCGAGTAAAAGGATCGCCTCTCTTAAGTCATTCATCATCCACTTATTTATTTATTCAATAAAAATAGATTGGATGCTATATTAGTTTCCCAGGGCTGCCACAATGTATTGCCACAAACTGGGTGGCAAAACTAGAGGTTTATTCTCCCGCAGTTCTAGAGGCTAGAAATACAAAATCAAGGTATCAGCAGGGCTGGTTCCTTTGGGGGGCTCTGAGGGAAGAACCTGCTGCATATCTCACTGGTATCATCTGGTGGTTGCCAGCAATCCTTCGCATTCCTTGGCTTGCAGCTGCATCACTCTAATTTCTGCCTTTGTTGCCACATGGCCTTCTTCCCTCTGTGTGTCCTCTGAGTCTTTGTGTTGCCAAATCTCTTTCTTCTAATAAGGATGCCAGTCATTGGATGTAAAGCCCACCCTAATCCAGTATGACCTCATCTTAATTTGATTCCATCTGCAAAGAACTTACTTCCAAGTGAGGTCACATTCACAGGTACCGCAGGTTAGGACTACAACGTATCTTTTTGGAGGACACAATTCAACTCACAACAGTGCCTTCTTTGTGCCAGATACAGTGCTGGATGCTGGGGATGGAAAGATGAATAGCACGCAGTCTCTGCACTCAAAGACCTCATTCAAATGGAGGTAGACATAAATATATAATATATTGTCATAAATAATATACGTCTCAACAAAATGCTCTGGGAACACAGAGAAATGGGCGACTAACGTTGTCTTAGGTGACCAAAAAGCTTTCTTATGGAGCTGTCTTTTGAGGCATGGGAAAATGGATATTGGAGTTAATAAGTGAATTCATGGTCATGAGTATGCAAAGGGCGTTACAGAAAAAAGCAACAATATGTATAAAAAGATGATGTCATGAAAAGACCCAGCATCCTTCAAGAAAGTCAAGGAGTTGTAACTGGACTGTAGGGTTAGTTGTAGGGAATGGTAGGATACACGGTTGGGTTACATAGGAGAGAATGAACAGGTGGTAGATGGTAAAGGGTGCTATTTCATGCCAAAGAATTTGGCTTTATAATATATAATAGAAAGCCTCTACCAATACCATTGTGGATATTTTTTTTGATCCTTAAAGTAACAATGAATGGACTTAAGTAGTATCATAAAATGAAGTGAAACAGTAGTTAATAAAGCATCTTGCAAAATGAGAAAGGCCATTTTGATTTAGTGAAAATTATTGGAATTATGCAATAATTTTAAGGAAATGCATGTTTATTTATGTCTAGTATGTTCAGGAGCTTCAGCTAAGTTAACAAGATTCAGTCATTCAAACATTAGTAGAGGTCCTAAAGGATCCAGTTTTAATGAACAAATAGGGCTAAATTGTAATTAGCATATCAATTGTATGTAAATTGATGCTTGTAAAGTACGTGAGGGGATTTGAAAAGTTTGTTCTCTTAAGCATTTTAAATATTCTCCTTATAATCTTATTTATACTATTAATTTTAGATTATCTATGGGGAAGGAGTTTGCTTAACAAAAGTAAACATCAACCCTAGTCCCTGGGAAACTGAAGAATTCTGAGTTAGTCACTTTTTATTTATTTAAGTAAGTATTGTATTACATAACATCTGTGAACCAGATTCTGTCCTAAGCAGCAAGGATTCAAAGATATGACAGGACACATCACTATCCTCATATAACTGACAGTCTAGTGGGAGAGACTAAGGTGGAAACAAATAATCACGTTAAAATCCGTTGAGTTGGATAATGGTGTATACGGGTTGCTGGGTGAATGCAATGGAAGAAAGACTCAACTCTTAGTGGGAGAAGGGAAGCAGGCGATCAGGGAATGCTTTATATTTAGGTTGAACTTTGAAGGATAAAAAGTGGTTTTCCTCGTAGACAAGGAGGCCAGAGTGGGTAGTCAGTATCTGAGGTTTGGGGCACAGCTGTTTAAAAAGCTGAGATAGGGCTTCCCCGGTAGCGCAGTGGTTGAGAGTCCGCCTGCTGATGCAGGGGACACGGGTTCGTGCCCTGGTCCGGGAAGATCCCACATGCTGCCAAGCGGCTGGGCCCGTGAGCCATGGCCGCTGAGCCTGCGTGTCTGGACCCTGTGCTCCGCAATGGGAGAGGCCACAACAGTGAGAGGCCCGTGTACCGCAAAAAAAAAAAAAAAAAAAAAAATGCTGAGAGAAATGGAGGCTTTGCCATGGTCCTAGAACTGCAAAAACTGAAAAGTGTATGGTTTGGGGGGAAAAAGAGTATATGGCTTGAGGTACAGATGTGAAGAGGCAAGGTGAGAGATGAAGCTGGGGAGTTGGACAGCAGCCAAGAAGGGTTCTGATACAAAGGAGTTTGAACTTTTATATGGTGTAGGATCCACTGACAGGTCTTAAGCAGAAGAGGGCCATGATCAAATTTGGGGTTTTAGAAAGTGACCTCTGGGAGCCATTTGGAGTAAGAGACTAGAGCAGTGGTTTTCAAACACTTTTTCTTTTATGCAGAGAAAACTTTTCCAAATAAAATCTTCTAGCTAACCAAGATAAGAGTGGTATTTTATTAGAATAAACGTGTGTTTTCAAAGGTAGAACATTTATTTACTAGGAGGTGGTGAAAACAGACGGCTTCAAACTAAAAACTGTAAAATTGGGGATTATACGTTACAGCTCCTGTGTTACATCAGATTCAGCATCAAAATTACATCTGATTTATTACTGTACCATATTGAGACAATTCTGATTTGCAGTAATAAGTTGTAAATAATGTTTTAAGCAACTCTCCTTGCCATGTCAGGGTATTCTTCAGTTGAACTTACCTAGAAATATAAAAAAGGACAGATACTGGCGGGAAAAGAAACCCTAAAAACAGTCACAATGGCTCAAATAATTTACCATAAATAGAGACATTCAAAACTTTTTAAAAATGTCAAAATCAGGGCTTCCCTGGTGGCGCAGTGGTTGAGAGTCCGCCTGCCCATGCAGGGCATACGGTTTCGTGCCCCGGTCCGGGAAGATCCCACATCCTGCGGAGCGGCTGGGCCCGTGAGTCATGGCCGCTGGGCCTGCGCGTCCGGAGCCTGTGCTCCGCAACGGGAGAGGCCACAGCAGTGAGAGGCCCGCGTACCGCAAAATAAAAAAAAAAAAAAAAAGTAAAAAATCATGCTGGGGGATAAATGAGGAGTTTGGGATTAACATATATACACTACTATATATAAAATAGATAACCAACAAGGACCTACTGTATAGCACAGGGAACTATACTCAATGTTTTGTAATAACCTATAAAGGAAAAGAATCTGAAAAAGAATATATATAACACAACATTGTAAATCAACTATACTTCAGTAAAAATTAAATTAAATCAAAAAATAGGGCTTCCCTGGTGGCGCAGTGGTTGAGAGTCCGTCTGCCGATGCAGGGGACACTGGTTCGTGCCCTGGTCCGGGAAGATCCCACATGCCGCGGAGCGGCTGGGCCCATGAGCCATGGCCACTGAGCCTGTGCGTCTGGAGCCTATGCTCTGCAACGGGAGAGGCCACAACAGTGAGAGGCCCGCGTACTGCAAATAAATAAAAAAATAAAATAAAATTTAAAAACTTCAATTCAACCTGTAGTGTTACATCTCTATTTTATGAATTCACTTTTTGTTTCCACGTGCATGGTAGACACAGTATATGTCTGCTGAATTAATATCACCAAGAACAAAGTAAAAATTTCACCAACAAAATACATACTTAAATAGCATGAAACCACAAGGATTTAAAATCAAAAGTAGCTCTCTCGCAAGAGAGAGAGGGGATATGGGGATATACGTATGCATATGGCTGATTCACTTTGTTATACAGCAGAAACTAACACAACATTATAAAGCAATTATACTCCAATAAAGATGTTAAAAAAAAAAAAAGTAGCTCTCTTCTACAGCAAGACAGATATTCACTGGTATTTGTCCTCTAGTCCAACTTCCAGCTCTGATTTATACAATCCTGACCTACCAGAAAATTGGGATAGATATCACGTCATATCTATCCCAAGAAGATCAAAAAGAGGTCCTGCTTTAAGAAAGAAGAGACTCATGTAGATTTGTATGGGGTTAGAGGAGAGATGTCCCTCTCCAGTTCCATTAGAAACTGCTGCTAAGAAGGGTTGTGAATAAACATCTTGGAATCCTACCCACCTCTCAAGATCCACATCACATTTCACCTTCTCTATGTGACACGCTGATAGCTCAATATTTCCTAAGGGTTGCCCACATGCCAGGAACAGCACTAGATGCCAGAGATACAGACATGAAAAAGAGTAGCTCTCATTATAATTCCTAGCATCCGTTTTCACTCGTTTGTTTTTTAATTATTTTTCTCATCTATATACAAGACTCTAAGGCCCATAAGAGCAAAGTTTCTGTAAGTTTAATTCAACATACTTGCGGTACGCGGGCCTTTCACCATTGCGGCCTCTCTCGTTGCGGAGCACAGGCTCCGGACGCGCAACCCCAGCGGCCATGGCTCACGGGCCCAGCCGCTCCACGGCATGTGGGATCTTCCCAGACCAGAACACGAACCCACGTCCCCTGCATTGGCAGGCGGACTCTCAACCACTGCGCCACCAGGGAAACCCTAATTCAACATACTTTTGTTTGCCACAAGCTTTGTGTCAGGTCCCATGTTAGGTGTTAAAGATACAAAGATGTAGCAAAAATCCTTGAGTAGCTTACAGTTCTAACCTGTATAAAACCTAGAGGGCTACAGTATACATATGCGTAGCCAGTTAGCTGTGAGGATAAATCCTTCAATGCTCTGACTAGATCAAAAATGAGATTAAAATATATATTCTCCTTTTCAAATGTGTCATTTTGATTTCACTTTCTTCTTGGGACCCTGTGGATGCCACATGAAAAACCCTTAGGTTCCACTCCAATTATATCCATACTTCATATCCTAGGATGAGCCATCACCCTACAAGGATTTTATTATGTTAACCATCGCAATAAGTCCTTTGTATTATGAATGTGTAGGGTTCACTTTCACACATTACCATATATCTCAGCATTCCTTATACTTATTTAAAGCAGATGGTGGGGAACCTTTATTTTTTTTATTTCTGGGAATATTTTGGTGGTGGTGGTGGTGGTATTGTGATATTGTTATTGGGGGGGATTTTTCTTTTCTTTTCTTTTTTTTTTTTTTTTGCAGTACACAGGCCTCTCACTGTTGTGGCCTCTCCCATTGCGGAGCACAGGCTCCAGACACGCAGGCTCAGCGGCCATGGCTCACAGGCCTAGCCACTCCGCGGCATGTGGGATCTTCCCGGACTGGGGCACGAACCTGTGTCCCCTGCATCGGCAGGCAGACTCTCAACCACTGCACCACCAGGGAAGCCCTATTGGGGGGATTTTTGTCACCTTCTTTTAGTGCTTATCGCTATGCATCTGCCATATTCGATGATGTGTATCCTTTGTTTTAGTATCATCCACTTGGATCAGTTCCCCTTCCAGGTTTCTGTTTGTCTTGATGCGTGTGTTTGTTTTGCTGTAAAAGAAAATCAACAGTTGAATTGCCAGTGACAGACACACCAGGACCATTCTTAACAGATGTGTAGAGATAATTTCTCTTCCCTTAAAGTCTATAAGTTATCCTCCTCTATAATGCCTTTTAACTGCAACTCAACCACAGTAGACTACTAACTACCAAACAGTTGACTGCTGCCTAGGATGTGTTTTCAGTCGTTGGCTTTTCTAAGTAATTATTTGTCAGAAAAGAAGGGGAATGGATGAAAATATCCATTCTGACACCTCCCGAAATGGAAGTGTTAGTTGACTGTACCTATTACATCACCCTGTACCCATTCAGCGTCACTAATCACAATGCTAAGTGACCTTTTACTTTACTCAGCATTAAACTTGTGCTGCTTGACCTTTGAGCCTCAAGCAGGCCTTTCCCTGGCACCCTGCTGTATCTTTAGTACAAAACTCTTGAATCATTATCTATCCTGAGGATCTGCCTTGCCTTAGAGGTACTCTGACATTTGCCAAGACTTCCCATTGGACTTTGCAGACATTTCCAGATCATGACAGTGTCATTTGATATCTTGGTTTTAAACATCATCAGAGTGGCTTGTGCTGAAGAACCTGAACTAAAAAGAAAATGGTAAAATTAAAACAACAAGGCTCTTCTGTGCTTGTTCAGATGGCATGGAAAAATACTTACATTTTTTTTTTTTTTTAATTATGAGCACAGCCATAAAGCCATGACTATTTTTCAAGGGATCGTGGTATAAAATAGAGAGCCAACAGTAGAAAAGATACAAAGTAGCCCATTTGCAAGAGGGTTTATTTTTAGATAAGCCTTGCAGTTAATAAAGCCAATTTTAATAAAACTTTACTGTTTATTAACTACTTGAAAAAATTTTTACAATACCTTATTTGAGCCTCACAAGATACATGCGAACATAATAAGATAAACTGACCTCCTCACTTTGCAGGTGAAGAGACTGAGGATTAGAAAGATTGACTCATTACTGGTTTCCTGGCTTGAATGAGGCTGAGCAAAATGTAAGCCTAGGACCTCTGAGTCCAAATTCTGTGTGCCTTCCACTATATCATGCTGAGTCTACTTCTAACGTGAGATTTGTGTGGACCATTCAGGAACTTTAAATGACACAGCAACCCGTGTTCAGGTCAAAACTTAAAACTAAGGTAGATATTAAGGCAATTACACAATCTATTTCTTCACATACTAAATTAGCTACGACAGAATTTTAAAATCTTGTCTTCATTATTTTCTGTTAAAATGTCTCTGGGAAAATTAGAATTCTGCTAATTGATTTTTTAAAATCCATAGTAAGCCTTCATACCATTGAGGCATATCTGAGAAGACTAAAATCTATTTTATTTATTTTACAATCTGAAAAGGGAGTCTTATAATAATTAATTAGGCTTCCTAGAGAAGGAAATAAAAGTTTTAAAAATGAAGTAATGATAAACAGTAAGCTCTTTAAATATGTAAGAGGCATATAGAATTACAAAGCAACCTGGGGGGGACCAATTGGAAGGATTGATGACAATGAAAGTAAATGCATTTTAGGATATTTGGCAGATTAATCCTTTGTTTTTATGCCCTCAGAGATATGAGGCCAGTAGCATGTCTTAAATCTAGGCTTCTGTTACAATCTACTTTTCATCATCACTGTGAAGAACGGTGAAATTAAAAAAAAAAAAAACTATCACTGTGTGGAGCATTTTTGTTTAATTGGAGGATAATTTTACACTTAGTATTTCTCCTTCAATTTCAAACATTATCACTTTAATTACTTCAAGGAAGTAGTTGATTCTGTCAAAAAGTTAAGGAAACTGAAGAAAGAGAGTTTGCAGTTGACACTCAGCTGTTCTGAGTTCACTGAAAGTGAAATGCCAAGCTGCCAGGGGTAAACTTCAGGAAGCTCTCCTGAGGTTCATGAGTGGGCCGAGAAGTGGCAGATGAGCTTCTGTATGGGTAAATGTATTTAGAAAAAAAAAAAAAAAAGAAAGTAAAATAAGCCAGGCTGCATTCACAGGCTGGCAGGCTTCCAGCTTCTCTGTTCCCATCTTGCAAAGGGATCTAGGAGTGACTGGTAGCTGTCCCCTGAAAAAATGAGCTCGGGAAGTTGCCATAGTCACAAAGGTCGACATTTCTGCTGGTCTGCATCTGGAAAAAGATTGGCATCCAAACAGAAGACATTCTGTTTCCTTTGTACACGATTAAGGTCCTCCAGACTTGATGAAATATTGCAAGTAATTCTGATGGCTGCTCCTTTAAAAAAAAAAAATACTGCTGCTGCTGCATCAGGCCAGAGAAGGCATTTGTAATGAACTGGCAAATAGTGAGAATTCCCTGTTATGAAAGGCTAAAAAAAATTAGGACTCTTCTGTTGGAAAATATAGTGGTTCCGTGAGGCTATGCTCAGAGTCCATCAAATGAAATCATAAAAGCTTTGGGTAGGATATGTGCAAACCTGTTTACCAAAGCCGAGAATATTGGAACTAAGGAATATCCTTGAAACATTACGGAAGTAAACAGTGGGGAAGGGGTAGTACTATACATGACTCGTGGAACAAGTTACCCCAGAAGTTGTGAGCGTATTTATTTATTTTATTGAAGTATAGTTGATTTACAATGTTGTGTTAGTTTCAGGTGTACAGCGAAGTGATTCAGTTATACATATATATATATATATATATATATATATATATATATATATATTCTTTTTCAGATTCTTTTCCCTTATAGGTTATTACAAAATATTGAGTATAGAGAACTAGCATATTTTGAAAAGTAAAGTGACTCGGGTCAATTCATCCATGAATTGTGTGGACACATGGTTACCAGAGAGAAGGTGGGAAGCAAAGGAGAACAAACCATTTCTTTCTATAGAACAGCCCTTGGTGAAGCCCACCAGAAATAGAATCATGAGGCAAAACAGATCATGAGTGTGGTATTCTTCAGGTTTCTAGTTGAAAAATGTATTCAAAATAAAAAATGTATTAAAAGGGTTAGTATTGAAAATGGTAATGCATTTATGGATTGCAAAAATTCTTGTTCTTGTCCTACTTTTGACTTCACCATTGTTCATATAAAGCACCATCCTGCCAAAGTCATGGACCTAGAAATTCAGACTCAGTGCTTATGGGGGCTGTACGATGTGACACTTCAGGTTATGGACTTTGAAACTCCATGGATATCCAGTAGTTATTCACTGCATGATCTTGAGCAAGCGTTTTAATTTCTTGGAGGCATACTCTCCTCATTTGTAAAATGGCCTTCCTAATACCTACCCTGTAGGGTTCTTTGAAGAATCAACGACATATAACATGTGCAAGTCACTTAACAAAGTTCATGACACCCAGCAAATCTAAGTGGCAGCTCTTACTATTATCGTGGCCGAAATGAGCCATGTATACCGCCCTGGATTCAAAAGCATGTAACAAATATTATGGCTAAGGTGTGCCCCCGTTTTCCTAATAGAATTTTTTTAAAGTTTTTGACCATTTTGAATATAGATAGCCTCTCAAAAATGTAGATGAAATAGTAAAATATCTAATTATGATATGAAATTCATTTAATTGTACAGATGTATTCAACTTGCATATGGTGTAATATAGTATCTTCATGTAGAAAAATCGCTTTTTCCCCCCACTATCCCATCTTGTAAAACAGTGTTGTTCAAATTCTTTACACATATCTCTGACATCAGTGTTTCTATAAGCACAGGAGCCAATTTTTGAGTCACCTAACGGTTTTCTGGAATACATCACATTCATGTCCGTCTAAGTTGTTAGATAGAGATACAGCACTTTAATCGGTGTATGATAGCATCCCTGTCGCTTTTATCCCAAGTCACACATCCCTTTGCATAACACTAGGTCAGTTGATTATTCCATTCATTCTAAATATGTATATTTTTTTTATCATCTTTAGGTATTTACTGAATTGCAATTTTAGGTGATCTTTCAAGGGCTTTTGTTTTTTGTTTTTTTAACCATCATAACCAACATTTTACTCTGAGAACATACCCTGTAAATAATTCTTAGGTCTTGTTACATTTTGTGGTTTCCAATCCCTCCCCCCAATTCTGTAAATTTACCTCCATAATCACCTAAAGCTCAAATCGAGTTTGTCCCAGACTAATGTGTGTTCTCCAAAGAGTACTTTAATATTTAAAAAAACAGTAATTTAGACAAAACTCCTTATAATTAAAGAATTTATAAGGACTTGAATATAAGACAGCTTCCTTTTTTCTGAGACATAACTGGGAGGGAGAGGCGTGCCTTGGATTTAGGAGGGTAAGAATATACATGTTCTTAATTTTTACCCAATTATATGACTTTGTAAGCATTCATGTTTTTAATTTTTATTCATTCCATATTTATGTTGAGTGTTGGGATGATCCAACCATGTAGGTGGCAAAGTTCTTGCTGTTATAGGGATTTTCAGACCTTGGAGAATATTCAATGCAAGAAAAATGTATAGAACACCTACTATGTGCAGAGCATTTGCAGGGAGAAAGGTGTGAGTTGAGCCCCTGTTCTTAACAGCTTATAAGCTATTCCAAGGGGATAAAACAAATATACAAATAATTCTTACCTGGGAAAATAAACAAGCTATAAGCTGCTCTGAGGATTCACAGACAGGAGAAGCCATATCCAGTTGAGAAATATCAGAAAAACCTTCAGGAGGTCAGTCATATTTGAGGTGAAACTTAAAGGATGTGTAAGATATTCATAGGCATTTGGAGTAGAATAGGGAGTAAGGGGACCTGAGCCTAATGGGGGGCAAAATGACATGAGCAAAGGGATGGTTGAAGAAAAGCAAGAAGGATATTCAGGAACAATGAGTAACATATTTAGATGTAACAGTTAGATGTAATGTAGAATTTACGCAAACAATGGGGAAATGAGGCTGGGCTGTAAATGAAACTAGGCTACATTGCAAAGGCCTTCTAGGCTATGCTCAAAAAGTTTATTTTTATCCTGTAAGCAATAAAAGATTTATTAACTGGAGACTGAGTTATGCAATCGGGTTTGTATTTTAGTTACCTTTCTAAGTCGATTTCTAAAAATAACTGTGAGGAGAGGCAAGTAGTCTCAGAGAGAGAACAATAGATTGGGAAATAATTTAGAGATTTATTAGAGGATTTGGAGACCATTTGGATATTGGATTTCGAAGCATAGGAAGATGGGCGATGATTAGGTATATAGCTATCCCATGTAGTTGTATAGGTTTAGTGGAGTAATCAACAAATTTGGTTACGTTGACATTGGAATAAATGCGTAAGGGTCCTCTAGACGTGGTTCCCAAGGCAGTTCATACAGGAAAATAAAAGGTGGAGAGAGAAAGTTTACATGTAAAAAAAAAATACACGATAAATCATCACATGGAAAAACACAATTTTCACCAGCAAGAAATTCTAATTAAAATAACAGTAAGGTAGCAACATGTATCTATTAGAATGTCTAAGCACAAAGTGAGGTGAGGGAGGAACTGTAGGGAAACAGGTACAGTCTGATGGTGGTGCCATTGCATGACAACTCATAGAAATGTGTACATGAAACAATGTAAAGTGAAAGAATTAGATCCCAAGAGAGTATATAAACACTGATTATATCTATAATAATGTGTGTATGTTGACACATACTGGAAAAGAATTTAAAGGAATGTAAGTAGTTTAATGTTCATTTGCATTTTCTTTCTGGAACAGTTATTTAAGTGCATTCTAATTTAAAAAGAATGGAATGAAAAATGATTTCCCATCACACCCCTAAAACACATACACATACACAAATCTTTGCAAATAGATTGTGGTAAAATTTGATGTTCATTGTTTGAGATGTTGCAACATTATCTATAAATCAAGGATGTAATTAAAGTTGTACTTCCCTTCGTTATCTGCCATAAGTCTGATGAGGCATTTTTTGATCACTGTTTATTATAGTAATGAGGAAAGAGATCTTCTCCGCATAAATCCTGACAATCTGCGTTTTAAATTCTCACTCACCATGAGTTCTTTCCCCTAAAATAAATACAGAAAGTATAAGCTTGCTATTGCTGATTCTCGCTACCATCCTCTCAATACTCAGTAGCTCATTTTTTTTTGGCTGTGTTGGGTCTCTGCTGCGGGCTTTCTCTAGTTGCGGCGAGCAGGGGCTACTCTTCATTGCGGTGCGCGGGCTTCTTATTGCGTTGGCTTCTCTTGTTGCAGAGCACGGGCTCTAGGCGCGCGGGCTTCAGTATTTGCAGTGCGTGGGCTCAGTAGTTGCAGCACACGGGCTCTAGGGTGTATGGGCTTCAGTAGTTGTAGCACGCGGGCTCAGTAGTTGTGGCTCGTGGGCTCTAAAGTGCAGGCTCAGTAGTTGTGGCACATGGGCTTAGTTGCTCTGCAGCAAGTGGGATCTCCCCAGACCAGGGATCAAACCCGTGTCCACTGCAGACGGATGCTTAACCACTGTGCCACCAGGGAAGTCCGCAGTAACTCATTCTTGAACTCTACCTGTTAGTTGATAGTTGTGTTTCCCCCCGCCAAGGGTGATACATTGAGATGTGTTTATTAAGCACACATAGCTAAGGTTCAGATTTATATGCAACTAACACACTGAATGAACTGAATGCCTACTATGTGCCAAATGTTGTTGCCTGGCACTCTACAGAGAAGATCTCACTTGATCTTTTTTGAAAAAAAAAAATTTTATTTTTTATACAATTTTTCAAGGTTACAATCCATTTACAGTTATTTCAAAATATTGGCTATATTCCCCATGTTGTGCAATGCATCCTTGAGTCTATCTTACACCCAATGGTTTGTACCTCCTACCCCTGACCACCCCTATGGTGCCCCTCCCCCTCATCCCCATTGGTAACCACTAATTTGTTCTCTATATGTGTGAGATCTCACTTGATCTTGGTAGTAACCATCTGAGGTCTGAAACATTATCCCCATTCTAGGCATCAGTTCAGTATGCAGTTCTCTTCAGAGCCTAGGACAGTGCTCTTTCTCTTCTGCCATGGTACCTTTGAAGTAGCTAGCTTCCAACAAAAAGAAGGTACACTGTGTGTTATGGCTCATAGTATAGTTTTAAATATATCACATAGATTTTTATTTTTGTTATTTTTTATTATTTATTTATTTTTATTTTTATTTTTTGCGGTACGCGGACCTCTCACTGTTGTGGCCTCTCCCTTGCGGAGCACAGGCTCCGGACACGCAGGCTCAGCGGCCATGGCTCACGCGCCTAGCTGCTCCGCGGCATGTGGGATCTTCCCGGACCGGGGCACGAACCCGTATCACATAGATTTTTAGAAAGCAGCATATTTTTAAGAAAGATCTTCCTAAAAACAAAGAAAAGGAGAAGTGTGCTGCTTTTCCTCGCTTAAAAAAAATGTATATAGTTGCTATAAAATTTCTTTATAAGGGCATTTCAAAACTTGATACAAAGCAATTCAAAATTATACCAGCAATTTAAGTGGAATCCAAGCATGCAGCAAGATTCTCTACTACTTTCATGATTTCAGTTAAATAAAACTTACGAGCTGATAAAAAATTTTGAAGCTTTATTTAAAGAGGTGCGTGATGTTGGCATGCTGACCAATTACAACAGGAAATTAACATAGCATTACATAATACAACACATAATGCAAACAAGGAAAATTTTGAAGTAAGCCATGGAAAATCATAAACAAACCAGAAGGACTAAATGGAAGCATCAAGGGGTGATTGGTACAATAAAGTATATTAACTATAAGAACGTTTTCTCACTCATCATATAACATTATTAAGACTGCATTGGGATGATTATAATGCTAGCTTCTATGTGACTGCTGTAATATTATTGAGATTGGAAATGTATACCAGATGATCACCAATATTTTAAGGTGGGGGCAGGAGGGGCTGCTGGTATGAATCATGTGGAAAGATGAATTGAAAAACTATCTTGTTTAACAGAAGAAAAGGAGAGTTTGGGAGGAAAGGTAAATATTTTAGAAATAGGATATGTGGCTTTAATGTAATGAGATCCATATACATAAACCATGTATACACAAAAATTCATCTCCTTTTGCTCTAGTCACACCATGTTTGTGGCTCACAGGAGTAAGATGAGGAGGTCATTGTTCAGAAAAAGAATTTGAGTTGAAGTCAGTGAAAGGAACAGCATTTTCTAGCATTTAAAACAGATACCCAATAGTAAGTAGCATACAGAATGCATGCAAAAAATGTATTGCTTTCTAGTCAAGTTCTAAATACTTCTACTGATGACGTACAGCTCATTCAGATTCCAGAGACTAATTAGGAACAGAGACTTTATGAAACCGAGCACTCGTTTAACTTGTTCACCTGACAGTTGGCTTTGAATTATATTTTATTACCAGTCAACCTAAATTAAAATACCCAACTCATAGCAAAACCCTGAAAACAGTGTCTTGAATACTAAAGCACATACTGTATGTCAGTAACATGGAGGTCAGGACAAAGATTAACAAAAGCAATGACACTGAGCATTGACGTGATACCAGCAGCTTTGAGCCTGTTCCATCAACAATGGGGAACATGATGGAATCACCAGAGAGAGCGATGCAGTGACTTTTCTAACTTACATTCACAGCTTGAAGAGCGTTTAACTTTTCGGTCCTAACTATGTAGAAGTCTAATGCCTCATATATATATATATGTATATACACACACACACACACACACACACACACACACACACACACACACACACACACATATGTGTATATATATCTCCTATAATCTGTATTTATATATATATAATATATACAAATATTATAGGTTTTATATATAGGATCCAGTGAACTTTTTCTTACGAAAGAGCTGGATCACTGAATGTTGTATTATAATATTACAGGAACTTTAAACTTATTGTTACTCCCTAATTACTTCTTTCGAGTGTTTATTATACAGGGCCATCAGAAGATCGTGTTCTATCATTTTATTGCTATCTTTCTTCATGAATATCTATTTTCTAAAAGCATAATCATCTATTATCCAATAAATGAAAGAACAATTATGATTACATGGTTCATTACCTTACATCCCATTCCCTGCTTTAAGCCTCTCGGTTTCGTATCTTTATTGCAGGGTATTTATGATAAGTTGATTCTCTTCTCTGGAGGTCAGTATCATCATCTCTAAAATGAAGGGTTAGACTGAACTGAAATAATCAATAAATTTCCTTCCAGTTCTAAAATTCTATGTTCCATTATCTCCAAACTATTATGCAAATTCATAAGGCTCTTTTAAATATAGCTATCTTTTTAAAAACACTTTATTGACCTGCATGAATTGAGAACTGATGTGATATCAACAACTCCTCTCTCCTTGAATCTGTGATGAGGGATTCATACATGTGTTTGGAAATGTTTAGCCTAAGAGAAGGCACAGGGATAATCAGTCTTTAGGTTTATGATTAAACAGTGACCAGTTTTCACTCTCTTGGTAAAGGATAGACTAAGAAGGAGCAAACTGTACCAAATCCCGGAGTAGATAACTTAATGGTGCTCCACAACATGTTGTAGAAGCTGGAGATTCTTAGCGAAGGTAACCATTTATTACAAAATATCAGCTAACCTCCCTTCTAGAGCAATTTAAAGCCAGGGAGTTTTAAAAGGAGGAGGAGTGTGCAAAACAAGATTGGAGCTGTTTCTCCTAATTCCACATGCAGGCATTTTATGTATTTACTGATATATTCGTTAATTACTTATTTTTCTGAGCTGTTTCTCCTAAGAGTAAACCCTCAGACCTAGCTATAGGAAATTGGCATTTAAAGATATAGACATCATCATTGCACCCAAAGTTAGTTTGTATGCACAAGTTTATATGTAGTTAGTTTATATGTATCAAGATGCAGTGACAGAACCTGATCCCTCCCCTTCCTCCACACTAACCAATTTACAATCTCAGTGTGTCAGAAGCTTGTAAATTATGTTGTATCTATTAATCCTAGTAATCACAGCACATTGTATAAAAAATAGACATTCTTTCTAATAATCATTAAGTACAAGTTCAAAATTGAGTAAGTCACAGTTGGTGGGCACAGAGACATAGCTAACAGTTAATAATGGGCTCATCTGGTGAACTTCAAGGTCTTCTTTAACGTTATATGATGAAGGTCGTGGGTGGGCAGTGAGGATGACAACCCAGCCAAGAAAGAAGCAGTTTTAATTTTTGTTCTTTTAAAAAAAAATTTCCCCATAAGTTATTCAATTCCATTTAAATATTGCAAAAAGCTGAATTGCAAATGTTCACCTAAACATGAATAAAAAATGTTGATCTTTCATTTAACCTAAAAATAGTAATTATGGATAGGCTGCTTTTATGATTATCATGTTCAAAATATATCATTTTACATTGGGAATACAGGGGGGATTGTCATTGTGATGTTATAATAAGAAAATTTGTTTTGACTGCATTAAAAATACAGAAGTTGATTATTGCAATATAAGGGGGAAAGTTGTTTGCTTTTGACAGTCTGTCAGTAGATGTAGCCTAGGAAGAAAAGTATGGTAGCCACTTTATATAAAGCAGTAGGAGAAGGACACAAGCTCAGAGAAATTTTTCCCAGTTACTGTTATTAAAGAAATTCTTTTATAGAAGAGAGGCTGCTTTTTTTTTTCTTTCCGTTTTTGCTTCCATCTCTGAATCCTTTCCTTTCATGTCGCATGCAAAGCGTCTGTGCATGGCAGCCTGTAACTTCTGTTATTGAAACTGCCAACTGTTAAAATGGATTGAGTTGAACCAGAAGAGGAGAATAGCCCCACTGAGGCAAATGCATTTCTACACCCCTCTTTAATAAAATATTGTAAGGAATAGCTAGAAAGTTTCCCCTCAGACTTTCATCTAAAATTGTTAGATTATAGCTGTGTGAAAGAATCATTATTGACTCCTGTCAGACAGTTTTGGAGAGGAGGTGAAGCGACTTGTCTGCTGACTTTGTGTGCTTTGTCAAATCAGGCACTTCGAGCAGAAGTACGAAGTGAAGGCTCATATCAGGCAGTGCCTTGAAGCAGGAACTTGGGCTCATCTTCTGTGACTTGCTTTCTTTGCTTTTTTTCTTTCCTTTTTTCTTTTTTTTAAGTAATCAGATTGGATTGTAAAATGATGGGTATATGACTGGACACAAACACATTTATTGCAGGCTCAGCAGCCGTTACATATCATTAGTGAAAGGAGGCAAGGGGCAAAGGGAACCATTTTGATGTCACTTTCATTCTTTTTAAGGACAGATGCACTCACTGATGAGAAATAAACCGGCATCTGTAAAATTTTAGAGACTGGTAACACTTTTATGCCTCCCTTTCCTGTAAGTAAACATATAACTTTTTAATAGTCATTAATATAAACTGAAAGAATGGGTGATGTTGGACTTGCTTTTGAAGATGCCAATTATGAAGCAGCTATGACTTATCAGAATCAGTATATTTCTGTATCAAAATAGTATATCCTTTTCTTTCCTAGGTACGTACTACTAGTAATGTACCACTGTGGCTAAAGTTAATGTCAAAATCCAGTATTTCAAAGGTGATACGTTTTTTATTAACAAATATAATTTGACCTTAACTTTCCATATATAAAAGGTCGTATTCCTTACACATCAACTCTAAAGTTAGTCCCGTTTTCTGACATTTCTTGTTCTTTTTTCTCCTTGCCAAAGAATCACTGTAATTGGCTTGCGCTGCAAAGTGGGGGGTTTTTTGTTTGTTTGTTTTTGTTGTTTGCGCTTCTGAACATTAATTGTTTTAAGGAACTGAATGTTTTACAGCAGGAAGTGCAAAGTTTAACCTCAGCCACTCCCATGCCCCTACCCCCATTGCCAAATTCATGCTTTCTGTTTTGAGTGAAATTCCAGGGAAGAGCGAAATTGCTAAGATGTAACTGGTCCCAAGGAGTAACCTAGACAGAGGGGCCATTCCAGGAAAGACAGTGTCTGTGTCCCAGCATAGAACCTGGCCCTGCCCTACTTCCAGGCATCTTACACATCCTCATAGTCATTTCTTCTGTATTGTGATTTTTTTAAGTGAAGCACTTTTAGATGTCCCATATGGTTTAAAACAAATCAGAAATTCATGTCCTAAATGTTTCGTTAGTCAGAATAATTAAGTTGATCAGTTCTGGGAGCAGTGGAAGCAAAATAATGGGGTCACTGAAGCAGTCAGGCTCTAATGGGAACCGGGGCTCATTCAGATATCAAATCTAATAATTGTTCTATACCTGTACTCACAGTCCCATTGAGCAAATTCACATTAAAGGTTTAGTGGAACACTTTCCATGCTGTGGTCCAAAGGGACTTGCTACTGTTTTCACAAGAAGGCGCTGAATATTTTTGGCAATACGTTTTTTGTTATGTGTTAACGAAGCTCTGCGTGTGTATGTCGCTGCCCTGTCCCTACATAGGGAGGGAGAAGAGGGAGATATGTATAACCGGGAATGGTTTTCTTACCAGCGAAAGACAATAAAAGTGCCCTCAAGCATTTGCCACCTGGAGGCAAGGATATGAGATGATTGAACTCACTGGATGGGGTGGAGTGGGGAGAGTTTTGTTAAATAACCGATGTAACCTGGTAGAAATGAGGATCGCTTAATTCTTTCCCTTCATACAGTAAAATGCTATCAAGCATGATTTTAGTTATTGCAGTAGAAAGGGGCAATTAGGCATTTTTTAGTAATGCACTCCTTCATTTCTCCTAAGTCACTATATGACTGTAGCAGCAAATTGACTGCTTTTGATTCTCCTACAAGATATCTAAGGACAGCTGACAGACCTAAAAAAAAAATTTAAGATCTAAAGAGTGGAAAGATGAATTTAATTCTGTCCTATAATGACCGTTGAACTAACAGATCTTCAATAGAACTCTCTCACTGGAGGCTTCAGAGCGTACAGGGAAATTAAAAGATTTGCTGTATATCCTGAACAACTATGAAAAAGATATGGCCAGTCCTCTTTACCAGAAAAGGCCATCAAAGCTGAATTAACTTACCTAAAGAATAGTTTTAATATACACACACACAAACTTACTCATGAACATTATGCTCTAATATTTTCACGTTCTTTGCGGATAAACAAAAGAACATACTCATCTATGTATTTATTCAAAAAAATCACTTCTTAAGTGCCTGTTATTTTTCAAGTGCCAAGGAAACAAATGCAAATGGCAGTTCCTGCCTTTCCAGAGCTCCCAGTAAAGTGGGGGAGACAGATAGTTGACACAGGGACAGTCACAGTAGAAAACTTGAGCTGAGGAGGACTTCCCTGGTGGCACAGTGGTTAGGACTCCGCTCTCCCAATGCAGGGAGCCTGGATTCGATCCCTGGTCAGGGAACTAGATCCCACGTGCACGCCACAACTAAGAGTTTGCATGACACAACTAAGAGCCCGCTTGCCACAACTAAGGAACCCACGTGCCACAACCAAGGGAGCCAGTGAGCTGCAGGTAAGAGCTGGCACAACCAAATAAATAAATAATTTAAAAAATAAATAAATAAAATTATTTAAAAAAAAAAGAAAGCTTGAGCTGAATCTTAACAACTGCATAGGAGTTTCTCAGGCAGGAGAAGAAAAAGGAAGAGAAGCATGTCTCAAGAAAAGGAACAGCATTTACAGAGGCAATAGGAGAACACGATATACTCAAGGAAGAGCAAGTAGTTCAACGTTGCTAAAGTATAGGTATGAGAAGCTAGGGAAATGAACTGTCATGAGAGGCCTTGGATACTAAAGGAACTTGATTTTTTATTGCATGGGTGATGAGGAGTCATTTCTACCTTCTTTTTCAGAATCTCCTAGCAATGTGGAAGGTTGATTGAGTCGGGGTGAGGCTAGAGGCAGGAGAGATTCAATGGGAGTCTATTATAAGAGCCTAGGCAATGGAAGAAGGCCTACACTAGAGCAGTGGCAATGGAGATGATGAAGAGAAAGGAATAGATCCAAGAGTGATTCAGGAGTTAGACGTGACTGAACTTGTTGAGCAATTGGATATGAAGGTGGAAAAAGGGAAGGAGCCTAGGGCAATTGTTGTTTTTTTGTGTTTTTGTTTTTGTTTTTATGACAATGTATGGTGGCTGTATTAGTTTTCCAGGCCTGCTGTAACCAAGAACCATAGACTGAGTGGCTTAAACAAAAGAAATTTATTGTCTCATAGTTATGGAGGCTGGAAGTCCAAAGTCAGGGTGTCAGCAGGGCCATGCTCCCTCTGAAGGTGCTAGGGAGGGATCTGTTCCTGGCCTCTCTCTTAGCTCCTGGTGGTTTGCTGGCAATCTTTGGCATTCTTTGGCTTGCAGAAGCGTCACTCTGATCTCTACCTTCATCTTCACATGGCATTTTCTGTCTCTAAATTTGTGTCTGTCTCTAAATTTCTCCTTTTTAATAAGGACACTAGTCGTATTGGATTAGAACCCATTCTAATGACTTCCTTTTAAGTTAATTACCTCTGTAAAGACCCTATCTCCAAATAAGGCCACATTCTGAGGTAATGGGGTTTAGGGCTTCAACATAAGAATTTGGAGGGGGGACCCAATTCAACACATATCATGGCTCCATTCACCAAAATAAAGAAACATGAAAGGAGAGAATAGGATCAAAGGAAAGGAAATCAGTTCAGTTTGGATACTGAGTGTGAGGTAGCTTCAGAACAATCAGGCGAAATGCTTAGAAGGTGACTGAAACTGGAGCCTAGGAAATGTAGAATTGAGATCCATTAGACTAAAAGAGATAGAGTAGAGTAGTTGAAGTTTTGCAGGTGGATGAATATACCCATGGAGGGTAGCTCATGGAACGTATATAGAGTAGTATGGGAAAGGGCAAAGAATAAAACCCTGAAAATTACTAACATATAAGGGACAAGGAAAAGAATGGTAGCTTATAAAAGATACAGGGAAGCATCAGGCAAAGAGGTAATTTGAAAATTAAGAAAGAGTGGTAATATAAAAGCCAAGAAAGGAGAGATTTTCATGGAAAGAATAATTGTCAACAGTATCAAGTGCTACAGAGAGGTCAAGGAAAATAAAAATTGAAAGAAAATTTCTAAGCCTTAAGGCAGGAATATGATAATGATTCAGAATAGGCCTATTCATAAATATGGTCATCATGGTACATGCCCTGTATTTTCAATAGAATTTCACTCTATTTGTATTACTAGAGAAAAGAATGAATTTATTTATACAGTGTAACATTCTATACTTATAGAAATTGTATTTTTCTACATGATCTAGTTAATGTATAAGAAAGTTTTCACTATTGGAGTATCTTTCAAAAGGTAGTTAAATAATCCTGACAGATCAGACTCTTTTAGAAGCAATACAAACAATTCTGCCTTGGTCTTGAAATTCTGATATTTATGGTTATTGTATTTTGTGACTAGTGCTCAGAAGAGGATAAAATAGAGCCTCTCAGAATGAGATTGTAATGCAGTTGGTTAGAAGAAAGTCTTTTAAGGAAATATCCTTCCCTTCAAGTCGTTGCCTGTTTGTATGTGGTCAACATTGGAGCTCTCAGGGCTGTTAATGCCATTTATGTACTACTTCACAATCTAACCATACATACTATCCTTTTCCCTCAATTCCCTAAAAACACAAAGCCCTCTTCAGAACCAATTTCAAACATTCACAATTAGACCCACAGTAAAAGAAAGTATAGAAAAGGTAGAGTTTGTAAACTATTTCTCATCCCTACAAATGTGTGTATGTGGGAACAAATGGCATATTTGTGTCTATAAATCCTCATAAAAGTTTTGTTCCGAGAAAGAACAGGAATATACTAAATAGCCATATAGTATTGAGAAGGCTAATAAAGAGATTGAAGAGACGCATTCTCGGCTATCATGGAACTATCATCTTGGAAAGGCAATACATGAAATGATAGTGAAAACTGTGAGACTGTCTAAAATTAAAAGTTGAATTGTATGGTACAAAGTCCATGCTCTTAGAGTCCAGAGGAGAGGAGGACTAGAGAGGTTAGGGAGGTGGGATTTGAATTGGGCTCTGAAGGATAGGTAGGCTTTCAAAGAGGGGATGGAGAAGGTGAAGGTGGGCACCCAAGCAAAAATTTGGACTATGTATAGGTGTGTTCACGGAATAGTTAGAAGCCAACTGAATTAGATTTAAGGGTACATAACAGAGAATAAGGGAAAATCTGATTGGATAGAGTGGGGTCTGTGTAAAAAAAAAAAAAAAAAAGAACATGAAAACCAAGTATGTAATCCATAAATTTCTCCTTTTTAGCTGCCACAAATTTTAGAGCCAAGTTTATTACACATATAGTCTAATTTTCCTGAGCTACTGTTCACGTTTATCTTCAGATGCCTTATCTTGCAGTGAATTTCAATCTATCAGCCCTCCAAAGTTCTTTTGGAAGTTAACCTGTTATAATTTTTATTGCTGTTTTGTCTTTTTTTCACCACTTCAAATTAGAGTTGAGCCAGGTTAGTCTTGTTTTAAATCCACAGCAGCCTTTTGAGCTGGGGAGTAAGGTGTCTTTGGGAAGACTGCTCAGAAAGGGGGGATGGAGGATGACTTGAATGGATGACAATCTGGGTGTAGTGATTAGTTTAGCTAGTACCCTGTTTCTCAAATTTTAGTCAAAGTAAAAGGTATCTGTAGATTCATTTTGATGGAAATCTAATTCTTTTGGGTCTCTGGTAATTGACCTAAAACTATTTTTAATATGTTGTTACTTAAATATTGACAAATATAAAAATAGGCATAAGGTCCTTATGCTTTAACAATTTGAATAAAACTATAAAGCAGATAAAAATAAAATTAACATTAATGTGTCTACTGATTCTAGATTTAATAGTTGAAAGATTCAGTTTTGAATCCAGTTATATATTTTGACCTCATTGATACGAATGCAGAGAATCTCTGTTGTATAAGTAGACTGAACAAAATAGTATTAATCAAGGCTTTGTCATCTAACCCAGGATCATTGGACTCCACACTGAGTGAAAACTCTGGTATTGAGCAACTCTCAAATTCCAGTTTTAATAGGGTGTCAACTCGATAATTTTGTAAAGTTGTCTTGCTTACAAGAAGGTAAGGTTGGGAGTGAAATCTTCCTAATATGGCTATCTAATCCATTTATTGCTGGAACCAGGAACAGAAAAAATTATTCAGTGCATATTTGCCCTCTGTTTCTTGCTAATTAACAGTTGCAAGTTGGTTCACAAAGACTACATTCTCAAAGTACATCTGCTTACACCGTGAAGACGGTACTGACTTCTTTGTCACAGGACCTTATATGTCCAACTTTCCTATGCTATGGTGTTTAATAGTATCACCCTCTGGGACGACTCGACTCTGAAAAACTTTCTTTAGTCATATTATTGTGAAAGTTTCCTTAGTTCAGTACATCATGATGTTGCTTGGCTTTTATATAATACACAAATAAACAAATGTGTATATCCATGAGCAATACACTAGTTTCTTATAAGGTGATACCGAATATGCATATGTCAATATTTTTACATAAAAATGAAAAAAACAAAACATTCAATATACCTTGCTTTAAGAAACAATGGCCTGGTGAGCTTCGCTGATTATTTTTTAAATGCAGTTGGCCCCAATATTAGGAATTGCATCATGTAATCCATTTCTGTTGTATTAGGCTCTTTTAGAACAGAAACTTACTCAGGACATCTTACGAAACAAAATGGGTTTCACTTCCTTCGGTGTGTCTGTTCATTCTGTTTTATTTCTCTTTCGACTGATTTATTACCCTACTGAGTAGTACCCTTCATCACAAGGTATGCCATGTGTTACTAGCCAGCCTATGAATTAGCTGCCCTTGAGGGGACGAAGTGTCCATCGTGGTCCATTCATTGGCCTTTGTTGGTGGGGGGAAGCCTATTCAGTGCTGCTCCCCTAAGTAAAAAACTATGAGCAGGACAGATTCAGCTAGAAGTGGTGCTGGGCATGTCAGGCACAGTGACCTGAGGTAACTGTTTTGCTCTATGAACACACCGCATTCAGGATCGTGGGAAATGCAAGTATAAATTGTATTCATTGCCTCCACTTACTCCTCAGCCTTCTGCAATATGGCTTCTGCTCCCCTTATTTTACTGAAATTGTTCTCATTAAGGTGTCTAATGACATTCATATTTCTAAGGCTGATAGTTTTCTGTCTTTATTTTACTGCATCTTTCTACAACATTTGATATTATTACTTATTCCATTTTTCAAAATATCTACTCCCTTGGATTCCATAATATGTGCTCCAATGTTTCATTCTGTACCTCTCTGATTATTTGCTGTTTGTTTTCTTCAAGGACTCCTCTTCCTATGCCCATCTCTTAAATATCAGTGTTTCCCAGCAGTTGATCATCAGCCAACTGCTTTTCTCACTCTATATACTTTCCTGAGTGATGGCTTCAACTACCATCTATAAGTATCCCAAGTCTCTCACACCCTTTCCTGACCTCTCCCCTGAACCTCAGTCTTGTAATATTTAACTGTCTGCTGGACAGCTCCATCTGGATGTCTTAAAGACATCTCCAACTTGAAAAATCCCAAAGTGAACTCATAATCTTCTCCTTGAATACAACGTCTCCTCATATACCTGTCTTAGTCAATGGAACCACCATTTTTTCCAAATGTATAAGCTAGAAATTTTAGAGTTATCTTTAACTCTTTCTCTATCCTCCATGTCCAGTTACTCCCTAATTCTTGTCTTGTACTAAGCCTCTCCACTACATGATATCTAAGCCTCTCCACTACATGATAATGAAATGGATTGATCTTAACAATTTCACTCCCCATTGCACATCTAAAGTCCAAGAGCCTTTAATCTGGATGTTACTTCTCTAGCTTCAGAGCCCATAGTCCCCTTCCTTTAATCAACACAGATTTACTTGTAGTCACACAGATACATTTTTTTCTCATGTCTTTTCTCCCTTTTCTCACAGTGTCTCCTTTACCTGGAATATATTTTTCCCTCCAAGCTAATTCATCCTCATCTTTTAAGAATCAGCTAGAACATTGCCATCTCTAGAAAGCCTTCCCACAGATGCTTCCCTCTAAAGCTTGGCTAAGTGTTCCTTTTCTGTGCTCTGGAAGAGTATACCCCTAATCATAATACTCAGTGTAACTGTATTCTCATTATCTTTATATGCTACCCTCACTTCAGTGAGAATATCTTGATGGAAAGCTCTGAGACTTTTTGTTTTGGATCAGGGGATATAATGTAATTCAGGCTCTAAACTTTACTCACTGAGAACTGTGTAGCAGATTACAGAAGCCCTAACACATCTCACTACACTAATTTTTAAACCAAAGGCCCCAATCACTACCTACTACCTGCCTGGAAAGAAGAGGCTGGCTCATTTCTCTCTGACACAATGACAGGCACGTGGTCAGTGTTCGAGAAAGGAATGCTGAAATAAATTGCAGACCAGTTTTTGGACATAAGGAAATATACCTGACATGGGAACAGACCCTGGTTATGACGGCAAGACTCCCTCTTTCCAGTGAATGGGTCTACTCAGGAAACCAGATTAAAGGTCAGCAGGTTGCCTGGTAAAATTGCGGTCCTACAGATCATCCAAAATGAAAATAAATAAGGAAACACAAGCTTTAAATGATACAATAAACAAGATGGACTTAATTGATACTTATAGCACATTCCATCCAAAAACAACAGAATACACATTTTTCTCAAGTGCTCATGGAACATTCTCCAGGATCGATCATATCTTGGGTCACAAATCAAGCCTTGGTAAATTTATGAAAATTGAAATTGTATCAAGTATCTTTTCCGACCACAACGCTATGAGACTAGATATCAATTACAGGAAAAGATCTGTAAAAAATACAAACACATGGAGGCTAAACAATACACTATTTAATAACCAAGAAATCAATGAAGAAATCAAAGAGGAAATCAAAAAATACGTAGAAACAAATGACAATGAAAACACGACGACCCAAAACCTATGGGATGCAGCAAAAGCAGTTCCAAGAGGGAAGTTTATAGCAATACAATCCGACCTTAAGAAACAGGAAACATCTCAAATAAACAACCTAACCTTGCACCTAAAGCAATTAGAGAAAGAAGAACAAAAAAACCCCAAAGTTAGCAGAAGGAAAGAAATCATAAAGATCAGATCAGAAATAAATGAAAAAGAAATGAAGGAAACGATAGCAAAGATCAATAAAACTAAAAGCTGGTTCTTTAAGAAGATAAACAAAATTGATAAACCATTAGCCAGACTCATCAAGAAAAAAGGGAGAAGACTCAAATCAACAGAACTAGAAATGAAAAAGGAGAAGTAACAACTGACACTGCAGAAATACAAAGGATCATGAGAGATTACTACAAGCAACTCTATGCCAATAAAATGGACAACCTGGAAGAAATGGACAAATTCTCAGAAATGCACAACCTGCCGAGACTGAACCAGGAAGAAATAGAAAATATGAACAGACCAATCACAAGCACTGAAATTGAAACTGTGATGAAAAATCTTCCAACAAACAAAAGCCCAGGACCAGATGGCTTCACAGGCCAATTCTATCAAACATTTAGAGAAGAGCTAACACCTATCCTTCTCAAACTCTTCCAAAATATAGCAGAGGGAGGAACACTCCCAAAATCATTCTACAAGTCCACCATCACCCTGATACCAGAACCAGACAAAGATGTCACAAAGAAAGAAAACTACAGGCCAATATCACTGATGAACATAGATGCAAAAATCCTCAACAAAATACTAGCAAACAGAATCCAACAGCACATAAAAAGGATCATACACCATGATCAAGTGGGGTTTATTCCAGGAATGCAAGGATTCTTCAATATATGCAAATCAATCAATGTGATACACCATATTAACAAATTGAAGGAGAAAAACCATATGATCATCTCAATAGATGCAGAGAAAGCTTTTGACAAAATTCAACACCCATTTATGATAAAAACCTGCAGAAAGTAGGCATAGAGGGAACTTTTCTCAACATAACAAAGGCCATATATGACAAACCCACAGCCAACATCATCTTCAGTGGTGAAAAACTGAAACCATTTCCACTAAGATCGGGAACACGATAAGGTTGCCCACTCTCACCACTGTTATTCAACATATTTTTGGAAGTTTTAGCCACAGCAATCAGAGAAGAAAAAGAAATAAAAGCAATCCAAATCAGAAAAGAAGAAGTAAAACTGTCACTGTTTGCAGATGACATACTATACATAGAGAATCCTAAAGATGCTACCAGAAAACTACTAGAGCTAATCAATGAATTTGGTAAAGTAGCAAGATACAAAATTAATGCACAGAAATCTCTGGCATTCCTATACACTAATGATGAAAAATCTGAAAGTGAAATCAAGAAAACACTCCCATTTACCACTGCAACAAAAAGAATAAAATATCTAGGAATAAACCTACCGAAGGAGACAAAAGACCTGTATGCAGAAAATTATAAGACACTGATGAAAGAAATTAAAGATGGTACAAATAGATATACCATGTTCTTGTATTGGAAGAATCAACATTGTGAAAATGACTCTACTACCCAAAGCAATGTACAGATTCAATGCAATCCCTATCGTACTACCACAGGAATTTTTCACCAAACTAGAACAAAAAATTTCACAATTTGTATGGAAACACAAAAGACCCTGAATAGCCGAAGCAATCTTGAGAACGAAAAATGGAGCTGGAGGAATCAGGCTCCCTGACTTCAGATTATATTACAAAGCACAGTAATCAAGACAAGATGGTACTGGCACAAAAACAAATACAATTCAATGGAACAGGATAGAAAGCCCAGAGATAAACCCACACACATATGGTCAACTTATCTTTGATAAAGGAGGCAAGAATATACAGTGGAGAAAAGACAGCCTCTTTAATAAGTGGTGCTGGGAAAACTAGACAGGTACATGTAAAAGTATGAAATTAGAACACTCCCTAACACCATACACAAAAATAAACTCAAAGTAGATTAAAGTCCTAAATGTAAGGCCACACACTATCAAACTCTTAGAGGAAAACATAGGCAGAACACTCTATGACATAGATCACAGAAAGATCCTTTCTGACCCACCTCCTAGAGAAATGGAAATAAAAACAAAAACAAATGGGACGTAATGAAACTTAAAAGCTTTTGCACAGCAAAGGAAACCAGAAACAAGACCAAAAGACAACCCTCAGAATGGGAGAAAATATTTGCAAACCAAGCAACTGACAAAGGATTAATCTCCAAAATTTACAAGCAGCTCATGCAGCTCAATAACAAAAAAACAAACAACCCAATCCAAAAATGGGCAGAAGACCTAAATAGACATTTCTCCAAAGAAGATATACAGATTGCCAACAAACACATGAAAGAATGCTCAACATCATTAATCATTAGAGAAATGCAAATCAAAACTACAATGAGATATCATCTCACACCGGACAGAATGGCCATCATCAAAAAATCTAGAAACAATAAATGTTGGAGAGGGTGTGGAGAAAAGGGAACCCTCTTGCACTGTTGGTGGGAATGTAAATTGATACAGCCAGTATGGAGGTTCCTTAAAAAATAGAATTATCATACGACCCATCAATCCCACTACTGGGCATATACCCTGAGAAAACCATAATTCAAAAAGAGTCATGTACCAAAATGTTCATTGCAGCTCTATTTACAATAGCCAGGAAATGGAAGCAACCTAAGTGTCCATCCACAGATGAATGGATAAAGAAGATGTGGCACATATATACAATGGAGTATTACTCAGCCATATAAAGAAACGAAATTACATCATTTGTAAAGAGGTGGATGGACCTAGAGTCTGTCATACAGAGTGAAGTACGTCAGAAAGAGAGAAACAAATACTGTATGCTAACACATATATAGGGAATCTAAAAGAAAGTGTGTGGGGCTTCCCTGGTGGCGCAGTGGCTGAGAGTCCGCCTGCCGATGCAGGGGACACGGGTTCGTGCCCCGGTCCGGGAAGATCCCACATGCCACGGAGTGGCTGGGCCTGTGAGCCATGGCCGCTGAGCCTGCGTGTCCGGAGCCTGTGCGCCTCAACGGGAGAGGCCACAACAGTGAGAGGCCCGCGTACCGCAAGAAACAAAAACAAAAACAAAAGCAAACAAACAAAAAAAAGTGGTCATGAAGAACCTAGGGACAAGATGGAAATAAAGACACAGACCTACTAGAGAATGGACTTGAGGATACGGGGAGGGGAAGGGTAAGCTGTGATTAAGTGAGAGAGTAGCATGGACATATATACACTACCAAACATAAAATAGATAGCTAGTGGGAAGCAGCCGCATAGCACAGGGAGATTAGCTCGGTGGTTTGTGACCACCTAGAGGGGTGGGATAGGGAGGGTGTGAGGGAGGGAGATGCAAGAGGGAAGAGATATGTGGACATATGTATAACTGATTCACTTTGTTATAAAGCAGAAACTAACACACCATTGTAAAACAATTATACTCCAATAAAGATGTAAAAAAAAAAAATCTGGGGGTCCCTGGTGGCGCAGTGGTTGAGAGTCTGCCTGCCGATGCAGGGGACACGGGTTCGTGCGCCGGTCCGGGAAGATCCCACATGCCGTGGAGCAGCTGGGCCCGTGAGCCATGGCCGCTGAGCCTGCGCGTCCGGAGCCTGTGCTCCACAGAGGGAGAAGCCACAACAGTGAGAGGCCCACGGACCGCAAAAAAAAAAAAAAAAAAAAAGAGTAACTGGTTTTACTAGATGCATCGTTCAAGCCAGCCTAGAATCTCTAGAAATAATCTCTTCCTACCCCAGGGGACAAATCTGTCCAGACAACTGGAATCCTAAAGCAGAGAAGTAGTAGAAAGCCTGGGAACATTTCTCTACTCATGGGATGACAATAAGAAAAATAAATAAATTGCTATAAAAGATTTTCATTGCTTCCCAATGGCATAAGAAATACCCTCGCTCATGACGACTTGTGAAATAAATAAAAAGTCAGAACCTTGATAAATTCTGATTTCCTAACTGATCTTCATTAGTCTTTGTTTTTATATGCTAATCTGAAAAAGACTTTTATAAACATATGTTTGCATCTTGTCCATTGTCCCAAAACTGGCTAAAACATGTCATAGTCTCCATAATGAGGCTGTCTAGACTTTAAAAAGTATAATAAGATCTTGATGCTGAAATCTGTAGAATGTGACTCTTACAATATCAAATTGAAAATGTTAAGCTTTTGCTCTGTCAGGTACCATTCTGGTCCTTTTACGTTATTGCCTCATTTAGTTCTTGTAACTATCCTCTTAGGTAGGTATTTAAATATTATTTTCAGGTTCGCAAATGGGAAAATAAGTTTAAGAAAACATTGCTATTAAGCAATGGAACAAAGATTTGAACCCATATGGTCATACACTGAGGACTTTGTAATACAACGTTATAAATAACTGTTAAAGGTAGAAACCACTTTTTGCTTGATTGTTGACTGATTCATGTGTGTGTGTGTGTGTGTGTGTGTGTGTGTGTGTGTGTGTGTGTGTGTGTGTTTCACATCTATCAAAAGGTTAATATGGGCCAAGTACTAGATTATCTCATTCTGTTAACACCCTACAATGTATGTACTATTATTATTTGCAGATTAGGAGACATGTTTAGGAAGAATCATTTTTGCAGTTGCATAAATATGAGGGTAGCCCATTTCATTAGAAAACTGAGTCTAGTAATCTACATTAATAAGTTCAAAGACTACATATACCAGTTAGCTTTACTTTATCCCATCATCATTTGTTGCTCTAGTACAAATGTAGTAAGAAAGAGTATAGTAATACTTTGTGCCAAGACTCCCCTCTCCAACCTCACACTGCCTGCATTAACCAGGAAGAATAACCCAGTATGTATGTCTTATTGAAAATGGGTCAGTGTTGTCCCCCATCAAAGGACAGACTTTATTTTTAATTTGTCATTTACCGGTAACATATTGCTGAAAGGAATTTTTAAGTCTCATTTGACTTTACCATTGGAGTAAAACTCTCCAGATGATGCCATGACATACCTCCTCATCCTTCTGAATTTATACCTATCTTTTTGGATAGGCAATGTCTACACTCACTTCTTAAGACTCCAACTTTTAGAATTTAGAATCTAAGATTCATAATATCCTTTTATAAATGACAACAGCATATGAAGACAAATTTATTTGTGCCCTAAAACCAGCCTACTTGTAAGTCATTACTTTCTGACCAGGGAACATTCTGTGGCCCTTTTATAAACAAAGCAGAAAATAGTACCTGACTGGTCTTTTTTTTTTCCCCCATTATAGTGTACTTAGTGATGGTGTTATCAACAGAGAATTCATGCAGATTATTGAATCCTAAACTGCCCTTTAAGTTGAGAACAGTATGTGCTTTTGCTCTGAAGGCTAAAAATTTTATGTCCTACCTAGGTTGCTTCCCTAATTTACCAAGTTAATCATGCTCAATGCCAAAAATTCAGACATGGAAAAATATAAAAAAGAAAACATGATCTCACCATTCAGAGATAACCACTGTTTTTATTGGTAGATAGCCTTCCAACTTCTAAAAATTATATTTTTTTCGGACTAAGAATATGATATACTCTTTTGTAACTTGCCTTTTCAGTTTATAGTGTGGGCCTCTTTCTGTCAAGTACATGTAGATCTATATGATAATTTAGAAATGGCTGCATTCTATCCTAGTGTATGTGGGTCCCATCCTTTATTTATCGAACCCCATGATGGACAGATAGACTTTTTACGATTTTCGCTAGTATAAACAGTGTTGCAAAGAACATTGATGTACAGCCATCTATATTTATATATTTGTCTGATAATGTGAGGACTGGCTTTATTCCAGTAGACTTAAACATCAGGAAGGGTTCTTTGAGACTTCTTGTATGAGGGATAAGTTGCTAGTCAGTAACCATTTTTTATCATCTAAAGGCTCAGCCTGCACTTGGGTTGTAAATAGATTGCCTTAGAAACTACAGTTACGAAGGCACTTCTGTCAGTTATGAATATGACATTGAGAAGCTGTGTTTTAACTCTGTCCTAATTGCTCATTTTTAAAACAACTGCTGACTGACTGGCTTCTACCTTAAGGGACAGTTTATGTTTTAAAACAATGGCACTGGCAGCTGCTAAAGTGTCTGTGATATTACCCATACAGGTTGCCTTTGTCCATACAACTGGTTAAGTAATTAAGCACAGGCTAGCATGGGGAACACTACTAATAGGAAGCACCTGTTTATAGTCTCACAGATTGTAAGTTGTAGCTTAATATCTTCGCTCCTCAAAATCATACCCAGTGGGATAGTTCTGTGATCCTGTCCTTTGGGAAATGGAAGTATGCAGGGGAAAGCCTGCCATTTCTGCCTTGCTGTAGAAGCCAGCGAGCTTACATAACCCCAGAGTACCCAGGGCTACTGAAGCTGGGGAGTTGGGCTGATTCCTCTCAAACTTCCATCATCAGCAAGAATCAGGTAGTCCAGACCCAAGAGATAGGTTGCACATGTTAAAAACTAAAAGAGTAGATATACAGTCTTAGAATGATTTAGAAACAAAAGCAGATGACAGGTAAATATATTCTAGGTCAGCATATCAGCAACAAAGCTCAGGCAGATCACAAACAACTGCCACAGAAAATGACAGAGGATTGTCCATCATATGATCAAAGTTAGAGAAATGGCTGATGCCTAACGTCCTTAGTCATAGGGATCTCTGTCACACGTGGAATAGAAAGACACAGAGATGACAGGTTGTAGGAATGAATGACCCTGTATCCACATTGTCATTTAACAGCTAGTTTATCTGCATCAACCCAAATGGTTGCTCAAGCTCTCATCTTGCCAAGTACTCTTGGCTCAGGTCACTGCAATCTATGTTTGCCTTGATCAGCTCTTCTGCTGCCACTCTTAATAGTGCTAGCTAGGCTTCAACAACAGAAACTAACCAGATGATGCCAGAGGACCTCATTTCTGCTGGGTGGTTTTGTTGTGGGCTTTTTCTGGGTTGTTTGTTTGTTTGTTTGTTTTGAAACAAAACTGCTGTCTTCTCTGTAAATCATTCAGGATTGTTTTTTTAAATACCATTAAAACTAAAATCACGTGTTTATGGAAACATTACAAATCTGACCAGTTTGGTGCATTCCCTATCATTATTTTCCTCCATGTCCTAGAAAAAAATGGTTAAACATGTATAGAAATTCTGATTCTCCCTTTATACATCCATTGCTTTTCATGCCCCCCAAATAGGAAAAATTTGGTAATTAAAATAGCAATATAAGGAACCAGAACTCACTTTTTCTAATCAAAAATTAACAGCTACACTTCTGTTTCCTCTTGTTGAAATCCCACCTATCTGTTAAGGGCTAATTGAGATGAAGTTTTCCCTGACCCTCCAACTTCTACACTCAAAGAATATGATTTTTCTCTTCTCTTAACCTCCATTGTACGTAGACTGTAAGAGATGCTATAAGAGACATGTAGTTAGTTTCATGTTATAGTTGTTTGTACATTTATCCTTGCCTTCCTAATAACTTATAAGGGTGCTTATTATGGTACTCTGCAGATATTTTATTTTATTTTATTTTTTTAAATTTTTATTATTATTATTATTTTTTTGCGGTATGTGGACCTCTCACTGTTGTGGCCTCTCTCGTTGCGGAGCACAGGCTCCGGACGCGCAGGCTCAGCGGCCATGGCTCACGGACCCAGCCGCTCTGCAGCATGTGGGATCCTCCCGGACCGGGGCATGAACCCGTGTCCCCTGCATCAGCAGGCGGACTCTCAACCACTGCGCCACCAGGGAAGCCCTCTGCAGATATTTTATTCAGTAAACATTTGTGAGTGGATGAAAGGGAGGAAGGGAGTATTTTCTTACCTTTGCCTATATTAATGGCAAATTATATTCCCTGTGTGTAAGCAGTATAGTGGAAGGTGAATTTGCAGGACCAGTTCCTGATTCATTGCTAATGATTGGATTATTACTTAATCAACAGACAGTTTTTGAGAAACCACTGTGAGTAACCCACTGTGATAGACACCTGAGCAGTTCTGTTACAGTTTGTGTAGTTTCTGCTGGTTTGCTCTTTAATGTAAGTTTCACATATCTAATATACTTGGGAGCTTTTCCAACTATTCTCTAACGTTATTCACATTTTTATTTGTCACCCTTTCCCATATTTTCCAGATAGGCCGGCATCGTCATCAGACTTTCAACCTCGTAGAAAATTTGTCTTAGGGCCCAATTGCATTTCCTAGTGAAGAAGCGAACATAATGCATGGCCAATAAATAAAACCAAGGACATTTTTAAAAATCCTATTCATTAGCTTTGACATTGAGTCCAAAGATAATCGATGGCAAGGTCTGTGGCCATTGAAATACTGAATATACTGATTTTACTTTTTCTGTGCCATACTTTTCCAAAATCCCTTGAAATACTCAAGTTATCAATTAGGTAAATACTAGTCATTTAAAATCCCAAGAGGTTGGTTGTACATGTTATGAAAATATCATTTTTATGACAGATGAAAGTAAGCATTGCATATTTTCTACATTTATAGCTTAACATGGATTAAGTTTTTAATGCCTTGAAGTAATATTATTGTACTATGTGGTTTTACTTTTATCACGTATTTCAATCTTCCTACAGTTGCTATAATTGAGTTTGTTTGATAATGTACCTTTATATTACTACGAGACTTGATAGTTTACAAAATATGAGGTTCATAATAGAGATAGTCAAGTTACTACCTGGCAGGGAGGATAAGAAGAAAGTAAAATACAGAAAAGTGATTTAATCTCACTACTGCAGTTTTGTAAAATATAATTTGTTTTTCCCCAGCACAGCAGAGTTTCATGCTGATAACAAGCTACTGAATTAATAATAATAAATCCATTGCAACTATTGAGACTTTTCCTTTAATAACATAACGAATGCTGAGCATTAAGAAAAGGAAAGGTATTCTTTGTACAGATGTTACCTAGAGCAGATCTACATCCCCAAGCATAGGAAAAATGCCATCATACCCTGAGCAATATCAATGTGAAAATAATTTGTGCATCTCAATTAGAATACTGTATTTTCTACGCAAAGGCATGCTGTTTCCTGGAACACATTTGCTTATTTTCCAATTGGTAAGATATTTAGGGGTCTATTTTGTTACCATTACATGTGCTTAACTCCAATTACAGTTAATGGGAGTTGTGTGTCTATAGTCACAGTAGCCTCTGAACTACTTTAACATTATTGCTTTCCATTACCATCCTCGTTAAAATAACTTTCATCTCTTCTGCTGACCTGAACTACCATGGTAATCTGGGTTTCTGTTTTCTTTGCGTGGATTTATTTGCATATAATGAAGGATATAGATTACATAACATGGCCTGTTTCTAGTTTTCAAAACATTACGATGTCACTGAGATTAGAATAGGGTTAGAACTATTTAAGTAGAGGTAATTGGTTGGCTTCTAGGCATGCATTTTTGCACAGCACCCTATGTATACAATTCTGGTGGAATAAAATAATTTAATATATTTTCTCACCTGTGGTGTCTAGTGGAAACCAAATTTGTAAAACATATAAGATATATGAAAAAATAAGGTTTACAAACTAGAGGCACTAGACTTTATCAACAACAAAACTATACATTTAATTCCAATTATTCAAAATTTTGACGAAGCAAAAATAATGAGAATAAGTGTATTATAAAATCTCTAAGTAGAATTGGTGATGCTCTTTTCCTTAGTGCTGGCCTGTGCTGTATTTTCAGAAGAAAAGTGGTTAGCCAGCAGAAAAAAAAAAAAAAGTGATCAGAAGACAGGGAAAGAGGCTTATTAAGTCTTTAAGAAAAAGAAGAACCTGAGGAGAACTCTTAAAAACATCGTTAGGGACTTTAGAGTCACTTGACTCATTGGCGCTCAGGAAATAGACATCTGCCTAGCCTTACTAGGATAGCCTAGTTAGTACCTATTGGGTTTGTTTGTCAAACTGTATTGTTTTCAAGTTGTTTTGTGATTATAGCATGATGTAGAGTTCTAAAATGTGCCCTAAAAATACATGTTTGAAATGAAAATATAAATTATAGAGGATTATCTCCACTAGGTATTAAAACATATTATGAGACAAATAATGAAATCAGAAGTCACAAAAATAGTTGGCACAAAACTAGTTGGAAAAATACTTAAGTCAATGGAACAGAAATGTACCCTAGTATAGATAATTTAATATATAAAAAAGAAATATCATGGGGCTTCCCTGCTAGCGCAGTGGTTAAGAATCCGCCTGCCAACGCAGGCAACACAGGTTCAAGCCCTGGTCTGGGAAGATCCCACATGCCGCGGAGCAACTAAGCCTGTGTGCCACAACTACTGAGCCCATGCGCCTAGAGCCTATGCTCCGCAACAAGAGAAGCCACCGCAATGAGAAGCCCATGCACTGCAATGAGGAGTAGCCCCCCACTCGCCACAACTAGAGAAAGCCCACGTGCAGCAACAAAGACTCAACACAGCCAAAAATAAATGAATAAATTGTATTAAAACACACACACAAATCTTAAAAAAAAAAAACAAAAAATATCATGAATCAATGTAGAAATTCATGATTATTCAACAGATGATGCTGGAACAACCCATTTCCTCTTTGCAAGGAAAAAAGCAAGCAAGCAAGCAATGTGGAAACTTACCTGCCATTGTACAACAAAATAAATTCTAGATCATTTAAATAAGTGTTAGAAAAAATCAAACCTTAAAGGAGAAGAGATATCGGGACTTCCCTGGTGGTGCAGTGGTTAAGAATCTGCCTGCCAATGCAGGGGACACAGGTTCGAGCCCTGGTCCTGGAGGATCCCACATGCCGCGGAGCAACTAAGCCCATGTGCCACAACTACTGAGCCTGCACTCTAGAGCCTGCAAGCCACAACTACTGAAGCCCGCGCACCTAGAGCCCATGCTCCGCAGCAAAGAGAAGCCACCGCAATGAGAAGCCCGTGCACCACAACGAAGGGTAACCCCTGCTCACCACAACTAGAAAAAGCCCACATGCGCAGCAATGAAGACCCAACACAGCCAAAATTAAATAAATAAATTTTAAAAAAATAATAAGAAGAAGAGATATAGTTGAATGTTTATCAAATGTCTCTGGCTAGAGAAAGACTTCCTAAGGTTAACAATAAAGGAATGGATCACAGTGTAAAAGATCGATCAATTTATTGGGCAAGGGATATGACCAACATTTAAAGGAAGAAATATAAATGGATAATAACATATGAAAATTTCCACTTTACTAAGATTTGAAGAAGGGCCAAAAGAATCAGATGCCATTAGTCACTTTTCATATTAGCACATTTTAAAAAAATTAATACCCAACAATAAGACAGACAAATTCATTTACTTACTGCCAATTGGATTTAAATTAATACAAGTATTCTGGAATACAATTTGGACTTAATTTTGCATACTTAACAATGCCACTTCTACACATGATGTATATAATAAGATATAAACTATTAAGGATATTCATTGCAAGGCTTAGTATAATAGCAACAACTTGGAAGCAACCTACATGTCCAACAGTAGAGAAATGGTTAACCAAATTGTGACATGTTTATATAAAAAGAAGAGTATGTGGCCATTAAAAATCATGTTTTCAATATCATGTTTCAGAAGTTTAATGAAATGGAAAATTTCTACAATAAAATGTTAAATGAAAAAGTAGAACACCAATTTGAACATATAGTTCGAGCTCAACTTTTTTTTTTTTTAAAGACATTATTCTGGTAAGTGAAGAGAACGAATCTAGTATTCTGGTAAGTGAAGAGAACGAATCTAGTCAACAAACTGGCTGTCCTCCACCAAAAGGTTAGGCCCAAGCCTAATTCTGTTGCCACTTTCCTTCCAGTCGTTTCTAGTGAGTGAGAAACTGTATCAAGTCAGGATCCCCAAAAGCACAGAAAAAAACATAAACCGTTTTGGAATCATGGGACAGAAGGGAAAAAAGATGTAAGTTCATATGATATGATTTCACTATAACAGTCTAAAATAATTATCTTTCATCAGTGTTTGGCATGCAAATAGCTACTCAATAGACATTTCCCAAAGCAACCTAAAGTTTTCTTGGTTTTCTTAGCCTGAGCTGCGCAAACGCCATCCTCTGTTTGCTTTTTTGCTGGAAACAATGCCTGTCCATTGATGGTCAATCTGCCACACCATCATTTTTGAAGAGTTTTGGAGAAAAGAAAGCTCACAGTAAACTGCAGAGGCTTTCTTTTCCTTTGTTTTCTAGCCAACTAATTATCATTAAAACGGGATATTTTGTAGCACAATATGCAGTATATGCCAGGCACACTTATTTTATGTTACCCTATTGGGAGGGTATAGTTGCATTGTGTTAGGTCAATGTTGATACATCTAATGTGCCTATGAAGCACCAGGAAGGAAACAGTTCTTCCATAGACAACAGATGGATGCCTAGCCTGGAGGGAAATGAATAATGGACATGGTCTTTTTATCACATGTTTTCAGTCTCAACTTGACCTACTCATGCAATATACAACACACAGCCCTGTACCTTTGGCATACACTCACTTTATTAGAGGAGTAATTAAAAGTTCCCAGATTACATTCTACAGGCTTGAGTCCTTTGGTCTGTCTCACACCACGTTTTATTTAAGCTTTATCTATGATATGCTTATTCCTCAGTTATCTCACTTTGACAAAGTTTTCAGTAGGAAGGAAATTAGCAGTGCAGATTTAGGTATGATCTGAAATTTTGTGACATTCAGGTATTTCATGGATGATGTACTTTGTACATAGTTGTTGAATAAATGATTGCATGAATGAATTTTAGAGCAATGCAATAACAGGTTTAATCTATTCACTCAGGACTCTATTGGGAAGGTTTTGAGATGAATGCCAAATCAATTTATGCTCAGAAAAAGCATAAAGCTTCTTGCTCTTATGACAGTGGAGAAAGGCTTGAAAGTGGTTTGAGCTGGTTAACCTAATATTCACAATGTGCAGAATCATGTCAAAGCTGGACCATGTATTTATATTCTCTTTTTGTGACAGATTGGCATATTGTTTTAGGTTTGGTCACCCCTCCTCCATGGACTGCACATTTTCATATAACTATTCCCCTCTCTTCAATTTCACACTATGACCAGGTTACTGTCTATAATGTCAGAATCTTTTCACCTTCACATAGGGCATCAAGCCTTTGGTGACCAAAAAGAATCTGATAGGGTATGTATGCCCAACTATGGTGGATTCTTGGGATGGACATCTCAGGCTCTACTGTTGCATTAATCCTTGTGTTTACAAACAGTAGAATCCCTTAGTGAATTCTTAGACCATGAGGATACATTGGACTCTCTAGGCTTTCTTATTCACTGTGTTACCTCATGCATTCAGAAAATGGAAACAGAAGAACATTATGACAAATCATGTTTCCTCAACCTCTGATGAAATGTATTTTCCTGTATCTCATTGCACAATATCCCCAACACGTATACACACGTAGCCTGATGCCTCCCCCCATCTTCCTCTCTTTCATTTCCAAAAACACAACAAGGCAAATTGGAAAGGGAAGCCACTACTTATTAACAAAGCCCTCTGCATCACCTCAGGTAAATACATATTTTTTAAACTATTGACTTTTTGGAGGAGAGACTCCTATTTTTTTCCATCTAAACTATTCTAGTATCAGTAGTGTTGGGAGAATAGGACTGTGTAGAAAAGTGGATTTGGTTCAATCTGGGGCTCCTGGAGCTCTCAAATCATACCACATGGGCACCTGCCTCTTTCACCTATGTTTCCAAATAGGACGTGCAATCACTCTCACAATCACCCAAATTACTCCATCACCCCAACAGCAATAGTAACTAGCATTTGCTCTTTTCTCATAAATTTGATGCCAACCATGTGTCCTGACCTTATGAGGGTCAGACCACTGATTTTTTACCCATTAGTATTTAATACTATAAATATAGAAGTTGTATTTTTAAATATTCAGTGATTCTCAATCTCTGCCTCAAAGAAGGCATGAATCCAAGTATGAAAATTGCTATCATTAGATTGTGAGCTATTAGACTGTGAGAAGAGATGAATATTTATATTCATATATATCCATATTATATATACATATAACATATTATCGTCCAAATTGCACTTCTACCTGATCCATACAGCTCTAGAGTATAAATATATTTTGTACCTAAAATAGTTTTAACATACTTACAGAGAATCGTAAATAAATCACAAAAACCCATAGCAGTCTTGCTGTCATTGTTTCTTTTTTCTTCTTTTTAACATCTTTATTGGAGTATAATTGCTTTACAATGTTGTGTTAGTTTCTGCTGTATAACAAAGTGAATCAGCTATATGTATACATATATCCCCATATCCCCTCCCTCTTGCATCTCCCCCCCGACCCTCCCTATCCCACCCCTCTAGGTGGTCACAAAGCACCGAGCTAATCTCCCCGTGCGATGTAGCTGCTTCCCACTAGCTATCTATTTTACATTTAGTAGTGTATATATGTCAGTGCTACTCTCTCACTTCATCCCAGCTTACCCTTACCCCTCCCCGTGTCCTCAAGTCCATTCTTTATGTCTGCATCTTTAATCCTGTCCTTCCCCTAGGTTCATGAGAACCATTTTTTTTAGATTCCATATATATGTGTTAGCATACGGTATTTGCTTCTGACTTACTTCATTCTGTATGACAGAATCTAGGTCCATCCACCTCACTACAAATAACTCAATTTCATTTCTTTTCATGGCTGAGTAATATTCCATTGTATATATGTGCCATATCTTCTTTATCCATTCATCTGTCATTGGACCCTTAGGTTGCTTCCATGTCCTGGCTATTGTAAATAAAGCTGTAATGAACATTGTGGTACATGACTCATTTTGAACTATGGTTTTCACAAGGTATATGCCCAATAGTGGGATTGCTGGGTCGTATGGTAGTCCTATTTTTAATTTTTTAAGGAACCTCCATACTGTTCTCCATAGTGGCTGTATCATTTACATTCCCACCAACAGTGCAAGAGTGTTCCATCTCATCCACATCCTCTCCAGCATTTATTGCTTGTAGATTTTTTGATGATGGACATTCTGACCAGTGTAAGGTGATACCTCATTGTGGTTTTGATTTGCATTTTTCTAATGATTAGTGATATTGAACATCCTTTCATGTGTTTGTTGGCAATCTGTATATCTTCTTTGGAGAAATGTCTATTTGGTCTGCTGCCCATTTTTGGATTGGGTTGTTTGTTTCTTTGATATTAAGCTGCATGAGCTGCTTGTATATTTTGGAGATGAATCCTTTGTCAGTTGCTTTGTTTGCAAATATTTTCTCCCATTCTGAGTGTTGTCTTTTAGTCTTGTTTATGATTTCCTTTGCTGTGCAAAAGCTTTTAAGTTTTGTTAGGTCCCATTTGTATATTTTTGTTTTTATATCCATTTCTCTAGGAGGTGGGTCATAAAGGATCTTGCTGTGATTTATGAAATAGAGTGTTCTGCCTATGTTTTCCTCTAAGAGTTTGATAGTGTCTGGCCTTACATTTAGGTCTTTAATCCATTTTGAGTTTATTCTTGTGTATGGTGCTCAGGAGTGTTCTAATTTCATTCTTTTACATGTAGCTGTCCAGTTTTCCCAGCACCACTTATTGAAGAGGCTGTCTTTTCTCCATTGTATATTCTTGCCTCCTTTATCAAAAATAAGATGACCATATGTGCATGGTTTTATCTCTAGGATTTCTATCGTGTTCCATTGATCTATATTTCTGTTTTTGTGCCAGTACCATACTGTCTTGATTCCTGTAGCTTTGTAGTATAGTCTGAAGTCAGGGAGCCTGATTCCTCCAGCTCCGTTTTTCTTTCTCAACATTGCTTTGACTATTCGGGGTCTTTTGTGTTTCCATACAAATTGTGAAATTTTTGTTCTAGTTTTGTGAAAAATGCCAGTGGTAGTTTGACAGGGATTGCATTGAATCTGTACATTGCTTTGGGTACTATATTTTCAAAATGTTGATTCTTCCAATACAAGAACATGGTATATCTCTTCATCCATTTGTATTGTCTTTAATTTCTTTCATCAGTGTCTTATAGTTTTGTGCATACAGGTCTTTTGTCTCCCTAGGTAGGTTTATTCTGAGATATTTCATTCCTTTTGTTGCAATGGTAAATGGGAGTGTTTCCTTAATTTCTCATTCAGATTTTTCATCGTTAGTGTGTAGGAATGCACGAGATTTCTGTGCATTAATTTTGTATCCCTCTACTTTACCAAGTTCATTGATTAGCTCTAGGAGTTTTCTGGTAGCATCTTTAGGATTCTCTATATATAGTATCATCACCTGCAAACAGTGACAGTTTTACTTCTTCTTTTCCGATTTGGATTCATTTTATTTCTTTTTCTTCTCTGATTGCCATGGCTAAAACTTCCAAAACTATGTTGAATAATAGTGGTGAGAGTGGGCAACCTTGCCTTGTTCCTGATCTTAGAGAAAACGGTTTCAGTTTTTCACCATTGAGAATGATGTTGGCTGTGGGTTTGTCATATATGGACTTTATTATGTTGAGGAAGTTTCCCTCTGTGCCTACTTTCTGGAGAGTTTCATAAATGGGTGTTGAATATTGTCAAAGCTTTTTCTGCATCTATTGAGATGATCATATGGTTTTCATCCTTCAGTTTGTTAATATGGTGTATCACATTGATTGATTTGCATATACTGAAGAATTCTTTCATTCCTGGGATAAACCCCACTTGATCATGGTGTATGATCCTTTAATGTGCTGTTGGATTCTGTTGGCTTGTATTTTGTTGAAGACTTTTGCACCTATGTTCATCAGTAATGTTGGCCTGTAGTTTTCTTTTTTTGTGACATCTTTGTCTGGTTTTGGTGTCAGGGTGATGGTGGCCTCGTAGAATGAGTTTGGGAGTGTTCCTCCCTCTGCTATATTTTGGAAGAGTTTGAGAAGGATAGGTGTTAGCTCTTCTCTAAATGTTTGATAGAATTCGCCTGTGAAGCCATCTGCTCCTGGGCTTTTGTTTGTTGGAAGCTTCTTAATGACAGTTTCAACATCAGTGCTTGTGATTGGTCTGTTTATATTTTCTATTTCTTCCTGGTTCAGTCTCAGAAAGTTGTGCTTTTTTAAGAATTCATCGATTTCTTCCAGGTTGTCCATTTTATTGGCATATAGTTGCTTGTAGTAATCTCTCATGACCCTTTGTATTTCTACACTGTCAGTTGTTACTTCTCCTTTTTCATTTCAAATTCTGTTGATTTGAGTCTTCTCCCTTTTCTTCTTGATGAGTCTGGCTAATGGTTTATCAATTTTGTTTACTTCTCAAAGAACCAGCTTTTAGTTTTATTGGTCTTTGCCTTTGTTTCTTTCATTTCTTTTTCATGTATTTCTGATGTGATCTTTATGATTTCTTTCCATCTGCTAATGTTAGGGTTTTTTTTTTTTTTGTTCTTTTTTCTCTAATTGCTTCAGGTGTAAGGTTAGTTACTTATTTGAGATGTTTCTTGTTTCTTGAGGTAGGATTGTGTTGCTATAAACTTCCCTTTTAGAACTGCTTTTGCTGCATCCCATAGGTTTTGAGTCATCATGTTTTCATTGACATTTGTCTCTAGGTATTTTTTGATTTCCTCTTTGATTTCTTCAGTGATGTCTTGGTTATTTAGTAGTGTATTGTTTAGCCTCCATGTGTTTGTAGTTTTTACAGATCTTTTCCTGTAATTGATATCTAGTCTCATAGCATTGTGGTCAGAAAAGGTACTTGATACGATTTCAATTTTCTTAAATTTACCAAGGCTTGATCTGTGACCCAAGATATGATCTATCCTGAAGAATGTTCCATGAGTACCTGAGAAGAAAGTGTATTCTGTTGTTTTTGGCTGGAATGCCCTAGAAATATCAGTGCAGTCCATGTTGTTTAATGTGGCATTTAAAGCTTGTGTTTCCTTATTTATTTCATTTTGGATGATCTGTCCATTGGTGAAAGTGGGATGTTAAAGTCCCCTACTATGATTTTGTTACTGTCAATTTCCCCTTTTATGGCTGTTAGCATTTGCCTTATGTATTGTGGTGCTCCTGTGTTTGGTGCATAAATGTTTACACTTGTTGTATCTCCTTCTTGGATTGATCCCTTGATCATTATGTAGTGTCCTTCTTTGTCTCTTGTAATAGTCTTTATTTTAAAGTCTATTTTGTCTGATATGAGAATTGCTACTCCAGCTTTCTTTGATTTCCATTTGCATGGAATACCTTTTTCCATCCCTTCACTTTCAGTCTGTATGTGTCCCTAGGTCTGAAGTGGGTCTCTTGTAGACAGCATATAAACGGATCTTGTTTTTGTATCCATTCTGCCAGTCTATGTCTTTTGGTAGGAGCATTTAATCCATTTACATTTAAGGTAGTTATCGATATGTATGTTCCTATTACCATTGTCTTAATTGTTTTGGGTTTGTTTTTGTAGGCCTTTTCCTCCTCTTGTGTTTTCTGCTTAGAAAAGTTCCTTTAGCATTTGTTTTAAAGCTGGTTTGGTGGTGCTGAATTCTCTTAACTTTTGCTTGTCTGTAAAGTTTGTAATTTCTCCATCAAACCTGAATGAGGGCTTCCCTGGTGGCTCCGTGGTTGAGAGTCCACCTGCCGATGCAGGGGACACGCATTCGTGCCCTGGTCCAGGAAGATCCCACATGCTGCGTAGTGTTAGGCCCATGAGCCATGGCCGCTGAGCCTGCACGTCCGGAGCCTGTGCTCCGCAATGGGAGAGGCCACAGCAGTGAAAGGCCCGCGTACTGCAGAAAAACAAAACCAGGGCTTCCCTGGTGGTGCAGTGGTTGAGAGTCCGTTTGCCGATGCAGGGGACACGGGTTCGTGCCCCGGTCCGGGAAGATCCCACATGCCGCGGAGCAGCTCGTCCCATGAGCCATGGCCACTGAGCCTGCGCGTCTGGAGCCCGTGCTCCGCAATGGGAGAGGCCACAACAGTGAGAGGCCCACATATCGCAAAAAAAAAAAAAAAAAAAAAAAAAGAAGGAAAGAAAAAAACCTGAATGAGATCCTTGCTGAATAGAGTAATCTTGGTTGTAATTTTTTCCCTTTCATCACTTTAACTATGTCCTGCCACTCCCTTCTGGCTTGCAGAGTTTGAGCTGATAGGCCAGCTCTTAAACTTGTGGGGATTCTCTTGTGTGTTATTTCTTGCTCTTCTCCTACTGCTTTTAATATTTTTTCTTTGTATTTAATTTTTGATAGTTTAATATGTGTTTTGACCTGTTTCTACTGGGATTTATCCTGTATGGGACTCTCTGTGCTTCCTGGGCTTGATTGATTATTTCCTTTCCCATGTTAGGGAAGTTTTCAACTATAATCTCTTCAAATATTTTCTGTCTCTTTCTTTTTCTCTCTTCTTCTAATACCCCTTTAAGTTGAATGTTGGTGTGTTTAATGTTGTCCCAGAGGTCTCTCAGACCCGTCCTCAATCTTTTCATTCTTTTTTCTTTATTCTGCTCTGTCGTATTTCCACTATTTTATCTTCAAGGTCACTTATCCGTTCTTCTGCCTCAGTCATTCTGCTATTCATTCCTTCTAGAGAATTTTTAATTTCATTTATTGTGTTATTCATCATTGTTTGTTTGGTCTTTAGTTCTTCTAGGTCTTTGTTAAACGTTTCTTTTATTTTTTCCATTCTATTTCCAAAATTTTGGATCATCTTTACTACCCTTGCTATGAATTCTTTTTCAGGTGGACTGACTATTTCCTCTTCATTTGTTTAGTCTAGTAGGTTTTTACTGTCCTCCGTCATCTGCTGTGTGTTTCTCTGTCTTCTCATTTTGCTTATCTTACTGTGTTTGGGGTCTCCTTTGCGCAGGCTGCAGGTTCGTCGTTCCCATTGTTTTTGGTGTCTACCCCTAATGGGTGAGGTTGGTTCAGTGGGTTGTGTAGGCTTCCTGGTGGAGGGGACTGGTGCCTGTGTTCTGGTGGGTGGGGCTGGATATTGTGTTTCTGGTGGGCAGGGCCACATCCCGTGGTGTGTTTTGGGGTGTTTGTGAGCTTAGTATGATTTTAGGTAGCCTCTCTGCTGATGGGTGGGTTTGTGTTCCTGTCTTGCTAGTTGTTTGGCATGGGGCATCCAGCACTGGAGCTTGCTGGCCATTGGGTAGAGCTGGGTCTTAGCGTTGAGGCGGAGATCTCTAGGAGAGATCTCACTGATTGATATTATGGGAGGCCAGGAGGTTTCTGGTGTCCAGTGTCCTGAACTCGGCTCTCCCACCTCAGAGGCTCAGGCCTGACACCAGGCCAGAGCACCAAGACCCTGTCAGCCACACGGCTTAGTAGAAAAAGGAAAAAAAAAGAAAGAAAAATTAAAAATAATTAAAAAATTTTTTTAATTATTAAAATAAAAAAAGAAGAGAGCAACCAAACCAATAAACAAATCCACCAATGATAACAAGCACTAAAAACTAAACTAAGATGAACATAAAAATCAGAAACAAATCAGTTACAGACCGCAAACCCCAAGTCTACAGTTGTTCCCGAAGTCCACTGCCTCAATTTTGGGACAATTCGTTGTCTATTCAAGTATTCCACATATGCAAGTACATCAAGTTGATTATGGGAATTTAATCTGCTGCCTCTGAGACTGCCGGGAAAAATGTCCCTTTCTCTTCTTTGTTTGCATAGCTCCGGGGGTTCAGCTTTGGTTTTGGCACCATCTCTGCGTGTACATCACCCTCAGGCATCTGTTCCCTGCCCAGACAGGAGGGGTTTACAGCAGCAGCTGATTAGGGTGCTCTTGCTCATTCAGACCAGGGAGAGGGAGGGGTATGGAGTCATAATTGGAATGCGGGACCAGCCTGCAGCAACAGAGGCTGCTGTGACTTTGCAAAAGCCTGAGGCATGCCATGTGCGTGCCACGTTGTCCCTGGATCACGGAACCCTGACACTGGCGGGCTGCACAGGCTTCTGGGGTGGGGGTGTGTGGATAGTGAGCCGTGCTTGCACACAGGATTCTTGGTGGTAGCAGCAGCAGCCTTAGAGTCTCATGCCCATCTCTGGTGTCCGCGCTGATAGCCACGCAGCCACGGCTCACGCCTGTCTTTAAAGCTCATTTAGGTGGTGTTCTGGATCTCCTCTCTTCATGCACCGCAAAACAATGGTTTCTTGCCTCTTAGGCAGTTCCAGACTTTTTCCCAGATTCCCTCCCAGTTAGCTGTGGTGCGCTAGCCCCGTTCAGGCTGTGTTCACTCATCCAAACCCAGTCCTCTCCCTGGGATCTGACCTCCGAAGCCCGAGCCTCAGCTCCCAGCCCCCACCCTCCCTGGTGGGTGAGCTGACAAGCTCTCAGGCTGGTGAGTGATCATTGGCAATGATCCTCTGTGTGGCAATCTCTCCGCTTTGCCCTCTGCACCCCTGTTGCTGCGCTCTCCGTGGTTCCTAAGCTTCCCCTTTGCCACTCCCTGTCTCTGCCAGTGAAGGGGCTTCCTAGTGTGTGGAAATTTTTCCTCCTTCACAGCTCCCTCCCACTGGTGCAGGTCCCGTCCCTATTCTTTTGTCTCTGTTTTTTCTTTTTTCTTTTGCCCTACCCAGGTACGTGGGGAGTTTCTTGCCTTTGGGGAAGTCTGAGGTCTTCTGCCAGCATTCAGTAGGTGTTCTGTAGGAGTTGTTCCACGTGTAGATGTATTTCTGATGTATCTGTGGGGAGGAAGGTGATCTCCACGTCTTACTCCTCCTCCATCTTGAAGGTCCCCTGCTGCCATTGTTTCTAGTGTCATTTTCTCATAAACAATGTTGGAGGTTGACATTTCAAAAATACAGGTGATGGCCTTTCAGGATTGCTTCTACTTATAATTATCTCATATACATAGGTACCAATTAGGTACCAAAAACATTTTAAAGAGAGAGAGACAGAGAAGGAAGGGAGGGATAGAGGGAGAGAAGGAGAGAGGAAGGGACGAAATATAGAATAATTCTCTTTTGTGTATGCCAAGAGCTGGATTTGGGCCATCAACCAGTGTTTATCCTGCCTTCCAAAAGCTTCAGTCTCCCTTCCCCAGTTCATTTTGACTTGAAAGTTTATTTTCTCACACCAGATGCTACCAAGAAAGTTACAGGTTGATGTGAATCCTGTCATCACTTCATTTACTGCTGCAAGGCTAGGTTTTTGTATGTGGTACATCTCTTGAATCCAGTGGGCAGTGAGTGGTGGTATGGGGTACCAATAGCATTCCTGGAGTGAGTGTGGATGCCAGCTGGCCTTAGTGTGTAGGACCACCAAGGCACAAGCCTTTTTTCTGAGCTGGGACAATCCTCTGTGAATGGTACCATCATTCTCATATCTGATAGCTTTAACACTGAATACTTAAATGCTAGCAATGCAATGGTAGCCATCATATTATAATCTCATTTGTAAATGTCTTCTAAGAAGTCCCACACCAATCTGCAAACCAGTGACATCTAAGTAATAAGCCCTTTATCTAGGAATGTTATCTTTACATTTTTAGCTGAATTGTGATCCATATCACAAACTAAATAATGGATTTTTTAATGGTATCTTTAAAAGGATGCCCAAATAATCTATCACTCAGATACATCTCTGAATAGAGAAAATATCTCTTTCTTTCTCACCTCTCAGTGATTTTATTGCATTATAAGGCACTTTGAACTTATGGCTGGTTGGTTCAGTGCACTCATTTTGTGGTGTTAACGAGGCCAAGGTTATGGAGGCCAGTTAGCTTTTGCTCTGTGTACTGACCACAGACTACCCGGAATCACTCAAGAAACACTAGCACAGATGAGAAAGATCCCATGGCAAAACCTCATTTCTCACAGTCCATCCTCCCCATGGGACAGGCAGAATGTGCTCCTTGGGTATGCTCTTAGGGAGGAAATGAGTAGGAGCCTGGGAGGCCCCAACATCTACCTCTGAACATAGCAGGCCTGACATTTAGGCATTAACTTTGCATTATAAGCCCCTGTCATACCATTGATTTGCTGTGTAACCTTCATCACTAAAGCAGAGATAATAGGATAGAATGAAATGTGCTTACCTCCCGGGGATGTTGTGTGAATTAGCAAATTAACGAGTGTAAAGTGTTAGGATTTATGTAAGTGCTGGTAGTTGTCATTATTTCTAGGGACCTAGTCTCATTCTAAATAGAGAATCTAAGTGCATTATGCTTTTTTCAGAAAGGGATTTTCACCGACATCAGTTGCATTTAAGCTGAGCATAAAACAGAGGTGATAATAACATAGTAGTGATCATCACAATGCAGAGCTGTAAACCTTTTTCCTATTAAAGCTAAAACTATTTTCAGCAACTTTCAATGCTTTCCAAGCTTTGTGCCAACAGTTCTCTCTACAGTGATTATTTTTCCCGTGACGGGTGAGGGGAATGGGACCTATTCATTATTCAGTCCCATAATGACTATATAATGTATTGAATTTGTTTACATCACATAATCAGGCAAAGACTTGGTAGCTGATTTGATTGCCATATATTGCAATCATTGTAAAAAATAAAAACTCTTTTTTGCTCTGCCCACGCTGGTGTGCGCTAGAGATAGCCAACATACAGATTGAAAACTCATGGGGAATTGAAGTGCTTTCCAACAAAAGGCACTGTACATAGATCCTTTCAATTTAACATCTTTACCAAGGAATTTTGTTGTCGCCTGCTATTTCCAAGGGGACTGTGCTTGAGCGAATTCTTCCATTTCTTTTATCACTCTGACTTCACTTACCAAGAAAAGTCATTTAATGCTGATTTCAAACTCTTGAACTCAGCCTGGGAGCTGCAGCATGAACGCCTCAGATCTTGGCTCCTTGTTATTTATATATTCATTTGAAGTAATTTTTCAGGACTGTTTGAAAACCTCTCTCAACCTGACATCACGTAACAGCTGGGATCTAAAGCTCACCATGTTTTTGGTTCTTTTTCTCTTTGTCTTACAGATAACAGACGAGTACCTTTGGAAAGGTCACGCTCTCGCCACAATGAAGCTATCTCATCTAAGTGATTCCTGATGCCAAAGAATATGAAAATACTTAAGTAAACAAAATCATACATTTTGGGAGGAACAAAACATGCACTCAAGGGATGGAGAGGAAATAAGTACATTTCTGCAAAGATCAAGCTGAGCTGGATGCAATAGCGTGCATATGTAAAGTTATTGCAAGACTCCTCCCACAGTTAGTTATACTAATACGAACACAATTACCAGGATTATAAAATACGTTCCCTTTTAGTGTAAAGATGTGTATTATTTGTTACTGTGTGTGGCCTGACCATGATGATGAAAAGTGTAAGAAATTGAAGAGTTCCAAAGACTTTCAAAACCATTCAGTCTGTCAAAAATGTATAATATTATTACTCAAATTTGAAGTCACCCCCCCACAAAAAGAAAGGAAGAAAAGAGAAGAAAAAGAATGGAAAGAATTAGTCAGTGTCTACTTCTGATTCCTGTTATATAGAAAAGGAAAAGGCCAGTGAAAATGTGTGTGTTTGTTAATGGTTTGGAAAGGCACTGATATTGCACACTCTATAAAAGAAGCCATTTTTGGAAACTCAGAAAAAGTACTGCTTCACCCCCCCCGTCAAGTTACTTAGAATCTTATCTCAAGTGAAAGTTGATGGATTCATCTGCTTCGGCTGAAATTAAACTTATCATTAATCTAGAGTTTCAGCATGATATTGCAGGCACTTATCATTGCTAAAAATAAGCCAGAAAGTTTAACAGAAGCAGTTAGAGAAAGTGATTTAAACTTTATTTAAAGAGGTATTTTCTAATTATGCACATATATCTACTTTATACAAATACTTTATATGGCTGTTTTTGAGAAAAACCTCACATTTCAATGTTTATGCTAGGGCTGAACCTGCAAATTGTTACCTTTATTCAGATTTTTAAAGGTAAATATTGCTCTCTATTCTCCATGGTTTATTTCTTCTCTCTATTGCTTCTTTCTCCCACACCCCCCTTGAAGGCAGGGAATAGAGTTCTAGGAGATCTGAGGGGAAAAATATTTCTCTCCGCAGGAGGCAGCAGAAAACTGTCCGAAAGGTCAGTTGTTTTATCTGCCTTTCTACTCCCCTTTCCAGTTCCTCCGTGGTGATCTGAAGAAGAAAAAGAAATTACATGTATGTATCTGTATATATGTGTATATATTTATATCTCCTGCTACAATAATTCCACATCCCAGTGACTAAGTGAACTTCTCAATCATCATCATACTTATTTACCTTATATTAACAAATTCAAATGATGCTGCCGAAACAACTCTAGGAGGAAAAAACAGGCTCTACATTTTTCTTAAATAGATGAGGGAGGAGAAGTTATACTTGTCTATTATTTTTAAAAATGCATTGTAATAATGTGGTATAACTTCTCTGGACTAATCCATGCAGATGATTGTAAAAGATTTCTTATATGTATATTTCTTATAAAGAAAATCCTATTTCTACTTCCTCCAAAGTACATTATAGACATTCAGAAAGAACAAGAGACCGGCTTGGCAAGTCACTCCCTGAGATAATGTAACCAAGCGACCAATAGCTCACAGTTTCCTTTTTATAGACGTACAGTGATTCAAATTGCTGCCTTTTCCTCCAGTGCATTCTTACTTGGGTCTTATCCTTTACAAAGCTCTGAAGCTGCTACAATAGAGAAATCAAAAGCAGTAACAGGATCTGAGATTTTACAATTTTATCCTATCATCTATCTTAAGACACACACATATGCAGACACACACACAAGTTTAAGGGACATATCAATTTCACACACTGTTTTTTTAACAATAACAACAGCAACAAAGATTTAGGTTCTACTAATTTATGTAAATACTTAATGTACGTATTTTTAACTTCACAAAGTCTTTTCTGAAATCTTCATGGTATGGCTTCTTTGAGTCTTTTGATAGCTTTTCAGACTGTAGGAAAATGATATTTTGAAATATTCACCCTGACTAATATTTAGGGGCATTTGCCATGCCATATTATCAGGCTGGTCAAGGTGGACATACTGATGAATATCACCTTTTCCAGATGTGAACTTGCCTTATTTTTTAGTTTGTGGGGAAAAAAAGTACTATTATTGATAAATTATATATTTGTATTTAGAATAATTCCACATGCTTTTCACAAACATTATGAGACCGTTCAGGGTCTTTCACGAAGTTCTGATAACTCAATTAAAGGGTTTGCTTCCCAGATTTATAATGGTCCTGCTCTAGCCATTTGCAGTTTTGTTTTAGATTGAAAATTATCACCAGAAAAAAGTACATAGTGACATTTTTAGTATAGAACCAAATTATACTAAAGTCTTTTGTTGGGTTTATTACTGCCACACGTGAGAAGCACCAATTTATGCAGATTTTCTTCAGAATGTTTTTTAAAATTGCAAAACCCTTTAAAATGTTTACTAGTTGTACTAGTTTCCTCTGGCTGCTGTAACAAATTACTATAAACTTGGTGACCTAACATATCAGAAATTTATTCTTTCATGGTTGTGGTGGCCAGATGTCCAAAATCAAGGGTCATGCTCCCTCCAGAGGCTCTAGAAGAAACTCTTCCCTTGCCTCTTCCAGCTTCGGGTAGCTATTGGCATTCTTTGGGTTACGGCCACATCTCTCTCTGCTCCATCTTCACACCACCTTCTCCTCTATGTATTTAATCTCCCTATGCCTCTCTCTTATAAGGACACTTTTGTTGGAATTTAGGGCCCACCTAGATAATCCAGGATAATTTCATGTGAAGACCCTAAACTTAATTACATCTGTAAGACCCTTTTTCCAAAAACATAACATTCATAGGTTCTGGGGATTAGGATGTGGACATATCGTTTTGGAGGTGACCTTTAGCCCATGACAGTCTGCCCTCTGGACCCCCCCCCAAATTTATGTCTGTCCCATGTGCAAAGTATATTCACCCTATCCCAACATTCCCAAAAGTCTCAACCCTAAGTCTAAAATCTCATCCAAACATCTTCAGTTCAAAAGTTCCAAAGCTCACCTAGATCATCTAAATCAGCTATAGGTGAAAACCCTGGGGCAAAATTCCTTTGCATCTGTGAATCAGTGAAACAAGACATTAACAGGGCCCCTGTTTCCAGAATACAGTGGTGGGACAGGCATATGATAATAGTTATAGACATTCCTATTCCAAAAGGGAGAAAGTGGAACAAACATAGAAAGGAGTCACCTGTCCTGATGATTTTCAGAATTTGGCCAGGCAGAATCCCCTTAGGTTTCAAGACTTGACAATAATCCTCCTTGTCTCAGGGCTACATCCTTTAGGCCTGCAGCTCTGGCCTCTTGGCCCATGGATCAAGTCTCTGCCTCTGTGCCCATGGCTTGTACTTCTGCCTCTAAACCTGCAGCTCTGCCCTAGGGTTGATCTTTTCTATCAAAGGGTATCACCTCTTTGCAGCTTTATCAGCCTACTTCCTGCCTGTAAAGTTTTGGTAGTCTGACCGCCTTCTCTCATTTTGTCCTGTCTCTGTCCCTTTCAGGCCAAGCTGGAACTGTTTCTGCTGGTGTAACTTTCTCAAAAATTTTGTAGGCTCCCCCTGTATATCATATTGATTTACTAGTGAGACAAGACAGTCCTCACAGATCTTTGCCAGATAACACCACCTCTGTTCCTGGCTTCTACTGAGATGATTGAGTGGATCAGTGAGTGAGTCAATGCCTAATCTCTACAGCACTAGCCACAGGTTATCCAGCCTTGGCTTTATCTCCAGAGCACACTATCCACACTATCCTAACAGTGAATCTTCATTTTAGCATGTTTTGCAATCTGAATAGGCTCAGAATTTCCTGAATCATCAAGTGCTGGGTCCTTTCTGCTTAACAGTTCTTTCTTCAATTTATCCCTTTCCTCTTATATTTTACTCTAAGCTCAAGAAAAAACTAGGCCATACCTCCAATGCTTTGCTCTCAAATTTCTTCAGCTAAATATCCAAACTCATCACTTACAGATCTACTTTCCACACAACAGTTGGAGACAATTTGGATAAGCTTTTTGCCGCTATATAGCAAGGATCACCTTTCCTCTAGTTTTCAATAAAATGTTCCTCAGTTCCTTCTGAGCCCTCATGAGACGTGCCTTTAACCTTCCTATTCTTCCCGACAGTCTGTTTAAGGCAGTCCATGCTTTTTGTACCACATACGTCAAAATTCTTCCAGCCTCTACACGTGATCTAATTCCAAAGCCACTTCTACATTTTTAGGTATTTGTTACAGCAGTCCCTGACTTCCTGGTACCAAAATCTGTAGTTTGTTGCTGTGGTTGCTGTAACAGAGTACTCCAAACATGTTCACTTAAAACAACAGGCATTCATTCTCTTACTGTTTTGGAGACCAGAAGCCGTAAATTGAGGTATTAGCAGGGCTGTACTCCCTCTGGAGGCACTAGGAGAAAACCTGTTCCTTGCCCCTCCCAGTTTCTTGTGACTGTAATCATTCCTCGGCTTGTGGCCAAATCTCTTTCTGCTCTGTCTTCGTATCACCTTTCCCTCTGTATGTCTAGTCTACCTCTGCCTCCTGCTTATAAAGACACTCGTGAAGGCATTTAAAGGCCCACCAGTTTATCAGTGATAATCTCCTCATTTCAAGATCCTTAACTAATTACATCTGTGAAGACCCTTTTCCCAACTAAGTTAACATCACGGGTTCTGAGAATTAGGACATGGACGTATCTTTGGGGAGCCACCTTTCAGCTCACAACACTAGTCATTGCACATAAATGTACTTTTCACATTTTGAAATGCATCCTTGGTGCTCAAGCCAAATTCAAGGTTGTCGCTAAGAGCTATTGTACGCACAGGCTACTGCATGCTTTGATGTTAAATGGCTGAACAGGCTATTCTAAAATTCAGTTGATACTTTTGTTACTGTGGCCAATTAGCTTGAAAAAATAATTGGTTCCAACTTTGAGCTCTGGTGTGTCTTCTCTGCCCCTTTTATGGAGTCTTTGGCCAAATGTTTTCTATGATTAATAATGTAGGTATAAATCTACCTCTGATACAGAAGCGTTCTTTACAAGTTTATTTTAGATATTGTGAATCCCTCAGCTGAAAGGAGAGGTGACAGCAAAACCTGTTTGAATGGATATTGAGGGAGATTGTGCCCATACCAAGACACTCAGAAGTATTTCAGTAGCAGTAGAACTGTGGATTCATGTTCTCGTTTTGCCTCGGCATAAACAGCTGTCTCTGCAGGACCAAGAATGACTTGCAATCTATCTGTAATGCATACTTACTTATTCAATAAAGTTAAGGTTACATTAAATGTTGTGCTGCCTATGATAATTAATACTAAGGATGGGTGAAAAGGCACAAACTGAAGAAGTATAAAGACGGAATGTAAGAACATTCTAGAGAAAGACAAATACCGTATGCTAACACATATATATGGAATTTAAGAAAAAAAAAATGTCATGAAGACCCTAGGGGTAAGACGGGAATAAAGACACAGACCTACTAGAGAATGGACTTGAGGATATGGGGAGGGGGAAGGGTGAGGTGTGACAAAGCGAGAGAGTGGCATGGACATATATACACTACCAAACGTGAAACAGATAGGTAGTGGGAAGCAGCCGCATAGCACAGGGAGATCAGCTCAGTGCTTTGTGACCGCCTGGAGGGGTGGGAGAGGGAGGGTGGGAGGGAGGGAGACGCAAGAGGGAAGAGATATGGGAACATATGTATATGTATAACTGATTCACTTTGTTATAAAGCAGAAACTAGCACACCACTGTAAAGCAATTATACTCCAATAAAGATGTAAAAAAAAATTGATGAAGAACATTCTAGAAGGAGAAGTTTCAACTTAACAGAAGTACAAAAGTATTTCTATAAGGACCTGGTCAGGTGGAAATCATGGGATATATTCAAGGACACGCCCACCTGTGGGAATCATAAGATTTTCTTTAAGTAATCTTCAGCACTTCTTGCCAGAGTAGTGGAGAGATGTTTGCACAACTTACTTAAAAGTAGAGAAAAGTCAGAAGTGATTTACATTCTCCAGAGAAACTGTTTCTACAGAAAAGGGTTTTTTACCGTGATTATAGAATGAAAGTAAATGGGCTTCAAATGCTCAGAGGGGTAAAAATCTGGAATTAGTCATAAAGGATTTTAGATACTTATTCTCTGGAGGGCTTTCAAGAGAATCTCTCATCATAGGTGGGCTGACTTGAAGATGGAGGGTTGGACAAGGTAATAACCAGGTCTATAAGTGATATGGTCCAAAGTACCTGGCAAGACCATTGTTTCCCTTGGAATGGTTTGCTCCAGGAATCCAAAAAAATTGGCTTTTTCTCCCCCAGAGACCCAAGTAGGCAAACTCCTTTGTAGGGAGTCTGAAAACCTTAGTATCCACAACTAGGGGAATTCGAGCTTAATGCCAAGAGCTCAAAGGAAAATGGAAATCTGGAAATTGATATATATGCAATGCATGTAACAGGGTGTATAGTTTTGATTTATAGTTAAAAAGAAAGCTATAGCCAAAGATCCCATTTACAGACTGAATTTATTTAGATGTCTAGAGTCCCAATAGCCACAAATAAAATATTATTATAGTTAGTATCCACTGCAGGGAAAAACAACTTGCAAATTCATGAATTGTGCAAATCACAACTTTGTTCCTAGTCCTTGGAGATAAGCCAGCATTCAGACTTTAGCCATGATGACCTTATATCTTGGCTAATAGAAGTTCAGCCAGTATTTTTACCTATATTTTGGCTAAGGTGCAGAAAATATTTTCACCTTTTGATGTGTATGAGCAAAGCACAAGGGCTCTTATTGTATTATTAGAAATATTAATAATAAACCTTCAACTTCTCTACTTCGCTAAAGGCTCCAGTGTGGCTATTCTAATCACAGTGTGCCTGTTCAGTGGACATCATTACTTTTCAGGACACCGTTATGAATTAAACACAGCTCCTGCCTTCGGGGATCTCACAGTCTAATGGGAGATGGCACATGTACAAAAAGAACTGTAATTCAAAGTGGAAAGCACATGATCAGTGTCGTAAGAGTGGTACAGATAAGGCCTAGGGGAGTTCAGAAAAAACAGTTGACTTAGGTGAGGTGGGTATTGAGGTGGAAAGCAGGTATCAGTATAGATTTTTTGGCACTGGTGGCATTTGAAATGAAATTTAAAGGGTAAGTAGATTTGGATATGTCTTTTATTCATTCAGTCAAAACTTAATGAGCACCTACTGTGTGCCAACCACAATGCTAGGCTCTGAGACCATAACAGTGAACTGGACAGATGTGGGCTCTAGTCTCATGGAACTTAACGTCTTTTTGAGGAGGGAGGGAAGGCATGAGCAGAAGTACAAGCTTTGATGTGCGTATGCAAGGAATATGGAGCAATTCGGTTGGACTAGAACTTAAGGTTCCATGAAAGGCAGCAGTGGTTGTGTGGTTTGGGCTTGATTTTATAAATGTTGGGGAATACTGAGGGATTTTGAGGAAAGAAATGACATGGAGCACTTAAGGAAGATGGTGATGGAAGCTCTGTGTAAGACAGATGGGAGAGGTCACAGAAGGCCAACTTTGTTGGAGGCAATTGCAATAATATTTTTTTTTGCAATAATACTTTTGATAATTAATGAAGGCCCGAACTAGGATAGCATCAGTGGGACAGATCCAAGTAGCATCTAAATAACTGGCAAATCAATTAGGTGTTGAGGGTGTGAGGAGAGGAAAGATTCAAATCTGACACCAAGGTTTCAGGCCTGAGTGACTCATGGGCTACTTTCAACAGAAAAAAATTGAACACAAGAAGAAGAGCTCATCATTGCAGTGATACCATGGATGTGTACAGCTGCAGCTCTGACACTTGATATGATCCTACTATCTGTGTTGTTGAATGGCTCAAACAAACCTCGTGTACAAGTAGCATCAAGTCATGAAGACATAGAGCAGGCAGGAAAAAACGATTCCACACAAGAGCGTATTTAGTGATACTGTAGTGATTATGGTAATAAGGACCAGGGTTACCTTTCTAGGCTGTGTTCTTTTTCTTTCCTTTTCTTCTTTTCCCCTTTCTCTTTCCCTTTCCAGTCCCTTCTCTTTTGTTTTCTTCTCAATAATACTGAAAGTCAAAACACTGAATGGCTGTTCAAAGAAAGGAAAAACTGACAAAGATTGAGTGGACATTAAAATGTACTGATTCAGTTTTGGTCCCATACTGACAGGAAAGAAAGGCATTTAGATGAAGCATAATTCATGGGAAAAGCTTTAATTAGTTCATAGCTAGGACTTCTTAAGTGTCTGGTTAATATTTTAAGTCATACATTTACGAGGTTCTTGAACAACCATTACTCTCTAAAATAACAGCAAATTCTCCTGTTTTACTGTTTTCTCAGGAATCTCTCAGACTTTCAAACTCTACTCAGGTCTATTCCCTTTACGCTAAATACCTTTCTACTCTAACAACCATATAAGGCTTCCCTCCTCAGTACATTCAACTGCTGGGTACATGTGACACTGAATGGCTTTATTTTAGCTAATATTGTTTTGTTTTGGAAGGGGACCTGGTTTATGAATCTGCTCCATCTCCCCCCCACCCCACAAATACCTTGTGTTATTGTCCCTTTGTTTTCCTACAAAAACCTGCATATCACAATGGGAATTACATTGAAAATAACCAAATCCTAAGAACTTTCTCTTTAAACAGTTTTTGGCAACCTGTGATATGTAATGGCAGAGTGACCTAGACTTGCTGACAAAAATCAAATAATGAGTATTTTACCTGGCTGAACAAATGAACGACTGGTAACACTTATGGTGGTGCTTGGAGGAGAGAGGGAAGGGAGATGAAAGAGGTCAGGAATAAGGCCTCCTTAGCAGAACTCAGTATAATGATAAAAATCAAAGCATCTGTTAGATGTCAATGACCTTTCAACTCTAGAGCATCTGGGATAAAAATCTGACTTGCTGTGACCTTGTATCGTGTGGTACTTTGTACTTTCGAAAGGACTTTCACTTTTCACATCCATTATTCCATCAGCTCATTTCCTCTCAGTCTACAAGCATCCTCAAGCCTCCTCTATCTGATTAAACAACAACAGCAGCCTTCCCGTGAATCTTCTCTCCTTCAAGGCTACCACTAACCACCTAATTGCCAAATCCTACGAATTCCCCTTTATCCTCATCCTGCTTACTTTTTACCAGTTTGGCACAAAATACACCTAGCCTTGTCTTCTCCCACCACTCAGAAAATTCTTCACTACCATTTATTAGTGGTTGTCTTCACATATTTACTAATATGTAAATATTCACATATTTAGGGGGGTCACATGACCCCTAAATACAGGCAGTATCTCCAGTGTTCGATTGTGTTGTCCCCACCATCAGGGTCGTGGTAGCCATATCCATGGCTTTGACAATTTCCCATGAGCAGGTAACTGAGATCTCGCCAGAGCGCCAGAACCCCCCTCCCTCTGTAAAGGATAGCTCACACGCTAAACTCAGTATATTCCCAACAAAATATGTTCTTCCCCAGCAAGCTGATCCTTCTCTCCAGGTTGCCCATGTCATTATGGGCACTACACTTCTCCCAATCTCTAAGGCTAGAAACACCAGAAGCATCTTTGTATTATTCCTTCTCCCCTAATATCCAGTCAGGCACAGAAGTTGGTCCCCCTGTTTTCGGTGTTTTAGCTCTTCAACCCGTCCTTCGCACTGCTAGAGATTGCTTCCTAAAATGCCATTCTTGATCCACTTCAAAAATTTTGATTGTTCCCCTTAATTAACAAAACTAGTACAGGCATCAAAGTTTCCAGGAGCAGACTCAAACATAACTTCCAAGCCCCTTTGCCATCCCTCCAGCCATGCTGTGCTGGATTTATCACTGGAGCCTGCCAGTGATAAACAAACATATGATTACATCCCCAAACACGTATATACGTTCATGCCATTTTATGTACATGCACTTTACTCTGACTGGTATGACCTCACTGCCCAACTTCACCCTTTTTCTCCTATTAATCCTTCAAGGACCAGTGCTGCCTTTCTGAAGCCTTCCTTAATTCTCCTTTCCTCATTAAAATAAATTGTGTAATCTAGGCTCCCGTAGCAATTTGTTCATACTCCTATTATGGCCCTTATTTCATTCTGCCTTCTACTAGAGTTAGTTGTCTGTGTCCTTGACTAAAGTGTAAGTTTCTTGATGGCCATGACTGTCTCATTCATCTCTGTGCCTTTACACAAAGCAATTGCTCAATGAATTAATGTGTAGTGTCAACTCTCAGTGAATTAAACAAATGAAAAGGAATGTTTGGTACAGGTAATGGAAAATCATAGCTAATTTTCTCATCCAGGTGAAAACGCAGCCTTCATCATTGTCCTGGGATCTGAGGGCCTGCCTAAGGTCAGCGTTGAGGACAAGCCTCCCGAACTGTGGGTGACTAGAAGTTGATTTCAGAGGAGCTCTTTCAGGAGCTGATGACTGACTGAAGACAAGGAGGAAGGCTTTTCCTCCAAGGTCAAGCTTTTAACAAGTATCTGCAATGTACACTGAGGGATTTGGCTATACTCCAATTATGCTAATATGTTTTACATATGGGCCTCCAGCATCCAGGAACCACCTCCCTAAACAATTTAATAAGTGTAAATATCAAGGCAGAGTTGTAAATGTGGAACTTATTTGTAAGGTACCAACCTTGTTATTATCAAATGTCATGGGATATAAGTCACGGCAATTATGCTGCCTGCTTTTTATTACATTTATTTTACTTTTTAAAAGTGCAGTATATCCCCATAAGCTTCCCCTCTCCTGCCCTGCCAAAGGAACCTGCCCTGGCTGTGTGTTCCGGAGGGTTACAGGATTAATGAGCATCTCTGGAGGAAAGGGTCATTGACTCCACCCACTGACACGTAGCCTCGACCTCAGGCTTCACTGCAGCTTTCCATAACTCAAGCTGTGGGATCTAGTGGGTTTCTCAATACAAGAGACTTCATGACATAAAATACACAACTGTTGCTTCCCCCTCCCTCCTGCCACCTGAGCACGTGTGCATGTCCCTGTCACGAAGAGGCTGTCAGTTTTGCACAAAGTCTTCAAATTCTTGATTGCCAGCTTGGTGTGATACAGTCCAGAGCCACCTCTTAAGTGGTCTCTTGGCAGGTGAGAGTGAGGGGGAGTAGGCCTGATTTTTTGTTTGGTTTGGACTGCAAAAGGACCCACTATACCCAGCCCATAATTTCTATTTCCCAGTTGTCTCTTTCTCTCCCCCTCCTTTCCACTTTTCACTAAATTGCAACAACCACTCAGAAGGGGAAGGGCAGGTGACTCTTTTACTCTATATAAATAAGCATTCTATGGCAACGGTCCTCTTTTCTTTCAAAGGAGCCCTTCTAGTCTGTCTGTGGTCTTCCGCAGGCCTCCCTGGGATTAGGCAGGAAACCTGCCAGGACGCAGGCCTGTTGGCAAGTGAATCTGTTTTTAAGGGTTTGGAAAAGTGCCACTGCTTTCAAAGTTTCCTTGAAAGAGAAGGACAAAAAACAAAAAAAGTAGTTGATCCTTGCACCCAGGAACTTCTTTAGGAGCTTTATCATCTCCCCTAATTGCTACATCCCCCCACCTTCTCAGTTTATGATCCAACAACCAGGTTAACAATAAGCTATTCATTTGTTCATCAATTATTCCACAAATATCCACAGAGCAACTACTGTGTAACAGGTGGTATATAATAGCAAGCAAAAATAGATGTGATCCAGGTCTTCAGGAGCTTATAGTCAAGTGGAACATGCCAATGATAAACAAGTCTACGTTGTCTATATGATGACAACTGCGTTAAGTGCCTAAGAAGGAAAGAATGCAGATACTATAAAAGAAAATAATGGTGTATGAGTGTATGGTGGGGAGGGGGACCTAAATTAGACTCTGGTCAAGAAAAGCCTCTCTGAAAAAGTGACATTTAATTGGAGACCGAAAGGATGAGAAGTTAACCAGGTAAAAAGTGAGCATTTGTGAACAGTCAGTGTAATGGAAACAAAGCACATATCATGGGGTAGTGTGTCAGTCAGCTTAGGCTAGGTTGCGCTAAATTACAAACAATCTCTCAAACTCAGTCACCATAGCAAAAGGCCCTGCAGTAGCTACAGGTCATCTGTGGCTCTGCTTTGTATGTCTTCCTTATTCCAGGATCTCAACTGAAGGAGGAGCCCTTCTTTGGGACATGCCATTCTAACCACAGAGGGAAGGGAGCAAAAGAGGCTGAACCATGTCATGGCTGTTAAAGCTTCTGATTCTAGGTGGCGGAGGTCACTTTATCCCACATTCCATGGGCCAAAGCAAGTTTTACGACCAAGCCCACATCAGTTTGGTAGGGCTCATGGCAGGAGGCAGAGACACTCTCTCTAACAGGGAGGAAATATTAATACCTGGAAACAACCATGCAATATACCACAGCACGTGTCTGAGTTCTGCCTACCCCTCTTATTAATAGACATTTCTGACATTTTACTTAACTTCCAGGGCCACAGATTCCTCATCTCTGAAAAGGATGTTTAAAACAACTGAGGGGAATCTAAGATAGTTTTCTCAGGGTTGGGTCCACCCCTCAATTTAGGCAGCAGCTTGGGGGAAGTGAAATTGTATAATCTAGAGTCTAATATTTTCCCTACATTTTCCCATAGCATTTTATTTCAAATGCAGTGATAGAAAGCAAGTTTGGGCCTGCTACCGTGGCCACTAACTGGCTGTGTGATCTTGGCCAAGAAACTTAAACTCTTTGAGCCTCGGACTACTGTAGGGATTATGTAAAATAATCATTGTGAGAGCACTGTGTGTATTTTAATGCCATACAAGTACTAATCATTATTATAATTATCTGACCGATTTGATTACCTCTACTAAGACCCAAAAATCTGTTTCTCTCATACCCTCACTTCCACACTTCAGCCAGCCATCTCAAACTTACCACATCAAAAACCAAAATCGGGGCTTCCCGGGTGGCGCAGTGGTTGAGAGTCCGCCTGCCAATGCAGGGGACGCGGGGTCGTGGCCCGGTCTGGGACGATCCCACATGCCGTGGAGCGGCTAGGCCCGTGAGCCATGGCCGCTGAGCCTGCGCGTCCGGAGCCTGTGCTCCACAACGGGAGAGGCCACAACAGTGAGGGGCCCACGTACTGCAAAAAAAAAAAAAAAAAAAAAATCAAAATTATCTTCTCTCCCAGGCAGCTCCCATCCAGCTCCCTCTCCAGGCTTCATTATGCTTATTACTGGCACTGACATGCTTCTAATCGCCAGGGATGTAAAACTTCATGTTGTCTCTGACATCTATACCTCCACTCAGATCTATCAATTCTCCCTTCATAATATAGTTTACATTGATCTCTTTCTGATTTCAAAGCTACCACCCAAGCCCAGACCCTAACCTCACTCCTTGTTACTCTCATAACTTCTCTTCCTGACCATACTTTCACCCCTGTCCAAAGCAGCCATTTGATCATCTGATTCCTACACTCCAAGCCCTGCAGGGGCTCACTAGTGAATAGAAAATTAAAGTCCAAACTCTTTAGCTGAGTAGCCAATGCCCTCCACAATTTGGCCTGGCCCACTTTTTCCAAACTTCCCTCCCACTTTTATCCATATACGCCCTGCTGCAGCCATACTGACCTAACTCAACACTCTCTGAAAAGCTCCATTACCTAGATCAGCCCTGTTCAGCAGACATCTAATGCAAGTCCCAGATGTAATTTTACATGATCTAGTAGATACATTTAAAAAAGTAAATAGAAACAAGTGACATTAATTTTAATATATTTAACTTAACCCAATATATCCAAAATATTATCCTTTTAGTATGTAATCAACATAAAAATTATTAATGAAAAACTTTACATTCTTTTTTCTTACTATGTCTTCAAAAACCCATGAGTAGTTTACACTTACAGCACATCTCAATTTGCACACACTAGCCATATTTCAAGCGTTCAATAGTCACATGTGGCTAGTGGCTTCCATACTGACCAGTGCGATCTAGCCCCTACCCTGTGGCTCAAGGCAAGCTCTATCCTCTGCTTGAAACACCGCCCACTCAAACCATCACCTGTAGAAATGCTACCTTCCAAAGACCCAGCTTCATAGCCCACATGCTCTCAGAAGTCTCCCCAGATTTTCCAAATGGAATTCATCTTTTCCCTCTCATACTCCCATACACATTATTTTATTGTATATTTTTTAATGCAAGTAGGTATTATATTCATTTGTTTCAAAACTCAGAGGGTGCCAAAGGATATGCATACAATTGACACCTCCACCAACTAGTCACCCGAATTTCTTCCCCTGGAGACAAGCAACGTCATCAGACTTTTGTGTATCCTTGCACAACTCGTATACGTATACATCTCGTATAAATCTTATATGTATACAAATACATGTGTAAACATACATGTCTCCCCTGCATTCTTTCCTAACACATGGCAGCATGTTTTAAACATACTGTTCTGTACCTTACCTCTTTGTATGTAATACTCTGTCTTAGAAATCGTTCCACACTAGTACACAAAGTATATCTGTCTCCCTGACAAGGCTTTTAATTCTCAGAGGATATAGATTTTTTTTTTTTCCTGTATCGCTGCATAGCTCTGCGTTTTGGACTCTGGTGCTGTACATAATACTCAGTAAATGTTTGTTAAAATGAATTGCTCAAACTGTTACCAGATTACTCTTTCTAAAATGCTCTTTTGCATATGGTACCCCACCCACATCAAAACACTATTGACTTCTAATTGCCCACAAGATACCTTTCATATTCAAGGACCTTCACAGTCAGACCCACTCTTCCCCCCCAGACTAATCCTTACTCCCCAGAGGTGCATTCTTTGTATTAACCAACAGGTGTCCTCACTGGAGCTTTGCTACAGGTTGACATGTATGTTTATCCATCTCTGTGTGCATGCATGCATGTGTGTATTTTACTCCAATATCTTCCCAACTAGACCATAACCCAGGGGTTCTGTCTGATGCCCTTATTTACCCCCAGGACAGTACCTACAACTCAGTGATACTCTGTGTATAGTTGATGGACTTGGAAATCTCTTTCTTCAAGACTTCTTTCCTCCCTTCTCTTCCCTTGGGGCTGGCCTGCCCCAGGCTGGATGATAATTAGCCAGATTCTGCATTTCCTTTTTTGCAGAAACAGTTTGTTTCTCGAATCCATTTTATTTTTAAATCATTCTTTCTTTATTCAAGTGATTCTCAAGCCAGAGAAGTTGTAGGCAGAAGCAGTGACAAGGGTCAAAGCACAAAATTAGCATAGTTCCTGCCAGGGAGTTTTTCTTCCTGTTTTCATGCTTTTGTCTAGAATCCCATTTATTTAAATCTGAAAACACTAACTTTTCTTAAGTTTCAAACAATTAAAGCTGCTTTGAGAGTCACATCAAAAGCAGATATGGCACTACCATGGCTGGCTAACATTTCAATAAAGCCCAGTGGTACTTAAATACGGTCAGCTCAAAGATGGAAAGAGTGACAATAGCTACCACTTATGAAGCACTCTATAGTAGGTGCTATTCTCAGGCTTTATGTTCTTTTTTTTTTTTTAACATCTTTATTGGAGTGTAATTGCTTTACAATGGTGTGTTAGTTTCTGCTGTATAACAAAGTGAATCAGCTATACATATACATATATCCCCATATCTCCGCCCTCTTGCGTCTCCCTCCCACCCTCCCTATCCCACCCCTCTAGGTGGTTACAAAGCACCCAGCTGATCATCCTGTGCTATGTGGCTGCTTCCTAACTAGCTAGTATTTTACATTTGGTAGTGTGTATATGTCCATGCCACTCTCTCATTTCATTTAATCCTCACATCCACCTTGAGATGGGTTCTATTATTCAAATTTTACAGAAGAGTAAACTCAGGCTTAGGGAGGTAAGGTGGCATGATCAAGATCTCCATTAGGAAGTGACAGAGGTGGTACTTTAACCCAGAGAATATGACTTCAGAACATATGTTCTTCACCATGAGGCATATTTCCTGTTTTAGCTTGAGAAAGCAACTGCCTTTCTGGTACATATTTCTTGAAACCCATCTATTTGAACCTCTGGGGAGCATGAGTGCAATCAGTCTCATATCTGCCTCCCTTTTGTTTCCTCTGCCCTTCACTTGATCCAGGTAGAACGGTGCTACTTTTCCACCAAGCCTCTTCATCCTTGCACTGCTGCTAGCCAAAGAGGACTCAGTATCTAGCCTCTATATCTAGAATGTTCCTGCTATACAAAATATGTTTCATGGACAAGCAACATCACAAGGGAACTTGTTAGAAATGAAGCATCCCAGACATCACTCCAGACTACTGTATCAGAATCTGCATTTTAACACATTCTCAGGTGATTGGTGTGCACATTAAAGCTTGAAAAGCACTGCTCTCCATCTTTTGGAGTACTCCCTTAGTAATTTCTTGCAGAGTGTTCCAGAAACGCAAGTCTAAAACCTATGGCTTGAAAGGGAGGGAATCATTTAAGCTGCTCCCTGTTCTCTGGCCTTGAGGAGCTCCAGAGCCAGTCAGAGGCCATGCTAAGAGTAAATCTTGCTATCTTTAGAATAAAACATATGTGGGTGAAATGAAAAGACAGCTACGTGTTCGCCATCATTTCCTTCCCATATTTCATTCATGCTTTCCTGGTGTCTCACACTTCCTCAACACAGGCACTTTCCTATATATAATGAGGAAATTTTTTAAAAGCATCAGAACATTTGAGCACAGATAACCCTTTAAAAGTTAAGTTTATCTGTATTTACAAGCCGCCATTTATTTGGTCGTGACAATAGGATGAAAAAAGAAAAAGAAACCCTGCCTCTGAAGGCATATGGAGGAATGATTAAGCTAACTTACAAGAATTGCTTTAATCTTGGTATATTGAATTGTAGAGTCTAACTCTCTCAGTTCTCTTGGTCTGAGGTAGACGCAAAATATACCACCATGCTCTATATTGTACCTCCGAATCAGAGTGGAAATTCTGCCCTATATGCCAGCCTATCACCCACATTTTCCATCAGTAGACAAGGAGAGATCCAGAAGCAGATCCTCAGTCTACCCCCAACACCTAATTGCTGCTCTACTTACTTCTTTGCTTGAAGATAGAAAGCCCATGTTCAGAAGCAAAGCCATTAGCAACTATTCGTTTTTTAGCTCTAATAAATTGACCAGACCAGAACTTAATTGGGGAAGGCACTCAGGCACAGGACACAGGACAAGGGAATAGGAAGGAGAGGAGGGGATGGGTTGAAGCCTGGACAGCTGGGAAGGCCAGGACAGGGCTCAGGATGGGGAGAGGGTAGATGAGTTACACAGAGGTCAACTTTGCTTACTTCGTGGTTATGGTTCAGAACAGTCCTGCTGGCTGCCATCGCTAACAATTGTCATGGACTCACCCCTACACCGCTCCAGGAAGTACAGGGAGGAGGAAGACCAAAACCAGGCCTGACCCAGCCAGTCCCATCAAGGAGAGAAGTGGGCATTTTAAGGGACCACGAGCATTCCCAGACATTTGGCTGAGAGTTTTCATCCCATTATTTCACTTTTAGAAAAACTATGCTCTTCATCTTTTGCCTTCAGTCAGCTCTGCTCCACCAGCGATTCCAATCTCAAAGTTTCCTAAAAGGCTCTGCCAGATGTGACCAATAGCTCATCATGATCTGATATCGGATATATGGCCTCAAACAATAGGAGATGATGAGCATTTTATGCACATGACGTTTATGTAAGTCTCTGTCTCCAGATTTTGGCAAGAAGCATTGAAGTAACAAAACAAAACAAGAAAAAAACAACCACTGCTTTTGAATTGGAAACAGAATGCCTGGCAGCTAACCACATGGCAATGTAACCCACTTTCAACAACAGAGGGCGTGGTGTGTGGGCTTTCTTGGTGTCAAGGCTTAAAAGAAAGGAATTATCAGAAACAAGCAGATGTAGATCATTATTGTTCATGTTTCCATATAGTAACTTCCTTCTGAGTGGCTTAGTGCCTTCTACATCAACGATCTCACTTACGCTTGGGGGCTTGGGGGGACCAGGGAAGTCAACACATAACCACATACTCCCTAGGAGTTCACAAAACGCTTTAACATCTAGCATCTTCTTTGAGCCTCACAACAGGTCTGTGAGGTCTATGGAGGTTATGATGCCCTGTTTGTGAAAGAGTAGCATTTGAAAGCCAGAGCTTCTAGCGCCAATGGCACTACATCCCAGATGCCTCAAAGGCAGCAGCTTTCAGCACCACTGTTGCTGTAGGTTGCATATGCTGTTCTTTAACTGCCGAGGAGGTTGGGGGATAGCCATGTGCTTCAGAAGGGGGCCTTCCCCTGCCTCACTCACTTCTTATTTCTTACACTCTGACTCCTTACTGAAAGTTTATGACTCAAAATGCATCATTTCTATATGTCTCCTTTCCTCCAACCGCAGGTAGTATATTAGCCTCCATAGTTCTCATAGTCTCTCTTTATACCTAAATTCAAAAGCATTTCTTGAGTTTTTAAAACTATGCCCCTTTTGGATAAATATCTTGCATGTCCTGCCACTTCTCCCTTCTCCCCTGTTCCTTGCAAAGACACTGGTATACACATTCACACCCAAGTGAGAGTCCAGACTCCTAATTTGGATAACTATCATCTTATCCCTCCCAGCAGCCAGACTTTCACTGATCTTTATTTTCGGTCTTAAGAAACCAATATGCTTATTTTTTTCTCTGCTACGTGTAAGGTGATTGATAGAGTATTGATATGACCTTTCAAACTATTTCTCTCCCATCTTGATTCTGAAACATACAGCCCCTTGAGAATCATTTTTCTTTTATTACTTATCAAGTTTTTTATAACTGTCTCCATGTTATTCTACTAGACTGTGACCTCCTTGAGGACAGCTATGTAATCTTTGTATCTTTGTATCCACAAGTGCCAAGCAGAGAGACAGGGAGGTCATAGGTACACATTAAATATTTGTTGAATGAATGAAGAAATAAACAGTGCCAGAAGAGGACTTCTTCAATGCTACTGCACCATTTCCCTTCCGTCTTGCTCTGTTTTTAACAAAAGTACAAATTAGAAGTCTTTAAGACTCTTTAACATACGACTCTGGGGATAGTGTCAATGAAAAATGACAGGAGTTCCTATTCCCTCTATTCTAACTACGATCCCATGGAATCTTTACTGCTCAGGATCTATGTGCCTCTGCTTGATTAATTATACACTTCCTTCTTTCATCTTGAATGTTTAAATTGACAGTAATTGCCCAGAATTGAATGCATGACCTCTAAGAATATGTCTACTAAAAAAAAAGGGCTGGTTTCACATTGTAATCTGTCATAATAATTCTCAAGGGGGTTGATTCTGTAAAGTAGAATAGGCTGCCATGTCAAAATAAAGGTTCAGATCAGCTCCACTGGTCAGCCTACCACCCACATCTGAGCGTGAAAATACCTTAGTATTGTTAGTTGTTTACAGTTTTCTTATATCCACTAGACCCATGCATCACAAACCATCTGGAATGAAGAACCATGACTTTTGTCTTGATTTGTTTTAGATTTTCAATCTGTAGATACTTTTATAAAATATAATAAAAATTTCTAGAAAAAAATATAATAAAAAAAAGGCATGCAAAATAAAACCCCCATTTTTTGGTGAGCATAAACAGACATAAAAGCACTCTGTAAAATTGCTGTAAGGTTTCCAAGTGCTCACTCTCAACAGCTACACTTACCTGATTGTGGACCATCATCAACCTGCAAAGGAGTTCTGCATGAGATGGTGTGCTTATCCAGGCCTTAGCCAGGACTGCTTATGCCCTGAATTGTCTTTGGACCTGCAGGGCCAAGTCTCCATCATGCATAATCATTATCATGTCCCAAAGGACAAAGGCACCCTTATTTAGAGGACAATGAACACTTGTGGGCATAAGTTAGAATTGATGTGAGTAACCCAGCATCGTAACTAAAGATGCAGTCTCAAGAGATAGACTTGGATTAGAATTCTGGTTTAACCACTTACCAGATGTGTGATCTTAAGCAAGTTATTTTCCCTCTCTGTGCTTCAGTCTCTTCATCTGTAGAATGGGGATAATTATAGTATCTACCTCATAGGGATGCTGTGAGGATTAAATGATGCAATGTATTTAAAATAATTTGCCAAATGCCTGGCACACAGTACAAGCTCAGTAAGGTTGGCTATTGTTGCTATGTGACCAGTAAGTGGTGTTAACATTCCCTCCATTTCACGGGAGAGGGAAATTCCAAGTTTGCAGTCCCACAGGCCCCTCATCTGGTGACTCTGGGATTACAGAAATCCCTTCATTTAGTGTCTCTCAGGCTTGGCTCTTAGGCATGCTGTCCCTCCTCTTCTCCCTTCTCCTACTACAGGTGATTTCTCATTGCTCCTATCAAAGCTTCCACATCCCAGCGAAGTCAGTCTACTCACTACTTTCTTTCCTTGCACTCAACTGGCTGATTCTACTTCTTGACACTTTCTCAGGACCACCTTCAACCTGGAATGCCCCCTCCTTTCTTCTGTCACAGGTATTTGCCTTGTTCAAACTCAATCTCCAAGTTAGCCTCCATATGCAGTAGTTCTCAAACTTTAATGTTCATAGAGGTACTTGGGGAGCCCATTAAGGATGTCCTTTCCTGAGCCCCACAGCAAAATTCTGGTTTTGTGGGTCTGGGGTAGGGCCCAGGAATTTGATTTTTCATAAAGCCTCCCCTTCCCCACTTCTCCAGGAGACTCTGTGGCATTAACTTTTCTTGGATCACAGATTGAGAAATAGTGTTCTATGTGAAAACACTAGTTAATGGCACTTGAATCAATTCTTTCTCCAGATTTCCTTAAATGCTAATAATCTTAATAAAGTAACACCTTATTAACTCAGCTCCATTAAACTGGAATTCTTGATCATTGGATAGAAACCGGGCTGCCAAAAAGAGAGGTGGGAGGCTGAAGATGAATCTCCCTTCAAGATGATGAGTAGAGCTAGCCATGCATATTTAGATAGGTGCCGAGTAATTCCTTGCTGATTTATTCATTGACTGCAAGTTCCTCGATTAGGCTATTCAGGACCTCATCTACCATTTTCTCTCACTTGGATTACTGCCCTAGCCTCTTACCTGGTCTCCCTACTTGCACTCTTGCTGCCCAGTAGTCCATTCTCCACATAGATACCTTCATGATCTTTAAAAAATAAAATTCTGGTTGTATTGCCTGCCTAAATAAAACCTTTCAATGGTTTCCTGTTGCACTTAGGATAGACATCAAACTCTTTATCAGCGTCTACAAGGCTCTGCATAATCTGGCCCTGCCTACTTCTTCAACCTCATCTTGCTTCCCTCTCCCCTGGCTCTCTGTGCTTCAGACATGTTAGCTTTCTTTCAGTTCTATGACCAGACCCCATCTCCTCCTGCTACTGAGCCTGTGCATATGCTCATCCATGGATATGGAATGCTCTTCCCATTGTACCCTCCCCACCCCACACACCCACACAAACACATGCTTAGTTAACCCCTACTCATCTTTTGGATCTTGGCTCAAATGTCTCACCACAGAGAAAAACTCCTGAGCTCCCTACTGTGCGTCAGTTTCTTTTGCTAGATCCTTTCGAAGGATCATGTATCTTTTCCTCAGAATACTTGTCTCACATTGTGATTATACAAGCATTACCATTTGTGTAATTGTTTGATTAAAGCCCAACTCATCTTTTAGACAGTAAGCTCCCTGAGGGCCCAAAGCCTATATCACTCTATCCTCAGTATCTAGCATAGTGACTAGCAGATAGAGGAAGCACTTAATAAATATTTAAGTCAATGGACAGGATGAATCCCTTCTGTTTCTTCCAGAGCAGACCATAACAATCCAAACTTCTCTACTTTCCTCCCAAATCTAACACTATCCTGACTCTGTGTGTAGGAGTGTGTGAGTGACATGAGTTCAAATTTCCCCTAGAGGAAAGACCCCAATCAAGGTAATAGGATTCCAAACCTACCCACTTAATCCTTAAGCTTTAGACCTGTACCCTCAGCCAGGGAACCAAACAAGCATGGCACTGAATATCCCTGCCTATTGGCTTCTGCACTAAATAGCATGGTCCTAAAAGCCACCTAGGCATTGGACGGTAATGATGGAATCCCTGTTCAAGTTGTTCAGTTGCAGTTCAGCATGTTTCAATCTTGTTAGCTATCAATCACCTTAGCCAACAAATGCCCTCTACACTAAACACTTAACAATGGTACTTCAATTAGGTTATCTATCCCACTCTTTCTGGTATGCATGTAACTATAATTCTTGAAGTGAAATTAAGGGGGAGCAGTAACATGAAATTGCTGATGATGGTGATGGAGAATGGATGGCTAGTGTAGTGTGTTATGTGTCATTTCTTAGCACCAGATGCCATTCCAAATTTCACACAAGAGTGGAGCCAACATTGGACAGAAGAGCTACCTTAACAACTTGGAGAGCTTCAGCTCAAATAGGTCCAAGAGTTGATATATATTAACTCCTTGTCTGTAAGCTTATGGATCAACCAGTAAAGATTCAGAACCTTTAGGCTAGAGGATAATTGAAGACCTAGATTTTTTAAAACTCAGGTTGAGTTAGTAGATTGCCTTAGCACCCAGCATAGGGAAACCCTACATGGAATCCTATGACTCTGGCTGGAGGCATGACATGCTAATGCTTCTGTCTGCGAGAACCTTAACTACAGAGCAACTGGACAATTTGAGTGATTTTCTAATTGGTCATAATTCTCCAAGCATTCTAATATCACATGCTGTCCCTGTAGTCCATCTGAGAAGTGGCATGCCGCAGAAAGAGCATAAAACCGATTGGCCTCACAATTCCTCTATCTGCTCAAATATTCTGCTATTTGTTTTATTGTTTGTTTGTAATTGTGGCTATTTTAACTGTTCTGTCAACTGATGCAATAAGGGACATTCTTCAACATCTGAGATGCTGTTGGCAGGACCTGTGGATTCTGAGTAATTTGGATAGATTTCTGCAGGGTTTACAAAGCCATTTTTAATATAATGATTTTTCAAATGAGTGTGTGTGTGTGTGTGTGTGTGTGTATTATGACTTTTCCTTTTTAGTCCAACCAGAAAATGGGTAAATGAAATAAAAGCCAACCAAAAGTAAAGTTAATTTGAAGATTTAAAAAGGAAATATTCTGTCAAAGTGCTTTGGTTTTCAGGTAATCTTAGCCCATCCTCTATACATATTTCCATTAGTCTCTATGATTAGGAAGCCTGTTGGAAAATTTCCTTCTTTCGTGATACTCAAAGTTTTTGTTCCATATGTAATTTTAAGTTTCTCAATAAAACCATCTTCTGTACAAAATAATCTCCTGTTTGCTAAAAATTCATTTGTGAAAAGTTTGGAAAGTGTCCACTAGATATAATTATTCCCTGCCTACTCTTTTTTCCCAGTTTCCACCGAAAGCATGCATGAAAAATTTCCAAAAATGAGGTGATAACTGAGATCAGATGATGAGTTACTACATGACCTAGTAGATAACTTAGTAGTTATCTACTACTAGACCTAGTAGTTTACTGTAGATAACTGGACTGTGGAGCAATGCTAGACCCAAAGGCAGTATTTATGGGCTGACCAGAAGCCTCCAAGGTGGACTGGCCTAAGAATACTAACCAGAATCTTACTCATGGGGAGTCTCAATTTGAGACTCAGACTCAGTCCATTGGTCAGTGTGGGATAAGTAGCAGCAGAGACACAATAGCTGAGCTAACCTCACAGCAGAGCAGTGGAAGTTGGAGTAATAGAATACTCCTTGTGAGAGGAGAGCTTACTGTTGTATGAGGAATGATGTTCAAGTTCTTTAGAAGGTATGTGTGGCTCATTTATTTACAGTAAACATTCATTAACTGAGATATGTTGAGGATGTCACTATTCTTTGTAACTTGACTGTGTCTAACACATGGATCAACTTTTAAAATTTTTTGAAGTCCAGCTGTCAGTGCGGATCAAACAGAGGCTGAAATAAGAACACAGGTCTCCTCATTCCCTGTGTAATGGTATTTGCAAGATCAACTTTACTTCCTTATCAGAAGAGCTTTAGCCCTCAATTAATTGAAAAGATAAGTCACAGTTGAGATAATGTACTTCTTCAGACTTGCTGCTATCAACTGCATGAACACTATGATGTTGGCTTGTGTGTAGAAAAGGCTGGTAATGATTCTGTGAGATGATGAGTAAATTTCCAGATTGATATGTATAAAGTATTTGATAGACAAAATGACACTGCTAGGAATTAGTTGAAGAATAGCTCCATGTTGTCATCTAAAGTCCTGGTGAGGAAAACCCACACCCAAGATAACACTTAAATCATAATCTTTCAAAACAGGAAACACTTCTGCTCAAATGTTTCAAAAGAAGCCTTTAACCATCAATTGTATGTTCATACCTTATCAAATGTACCTTTTATAGATGAATCTGCCTCTCTGCTAGATCTGTCCAAAGCTTGGGGACACTGCCAACATTTCCCTTACTTCTTGGGATAGAACCCAATACTCAACCTTCTAGCAGTTATTACTCCAGGACAAAGAAGCTGTACCTATATTAATCAAAGAAATCTAAAGTCTGATGCTGACTTTTCAAACTCTAAACCCTCTATCCCAGCAAAGTTTTTGTATACTGTGAAGTGTCCAGACTGGTGAAACCTGTTCTAAGGCTCTGAAAACACTGGTAGGTTCAACTAATCTAAAGAAACAAAGCAGCTTAAAAGAAACTTAGACTCAACTTCTTTGAACCTCTGTAGCCACACTTATAAAACAAGAATGATAAAACCTGCCATGCCAACATACCCCCTGAATCCTAGAATGTGAATGTTGGAAATGCCTCCCCCAAATCAACTCATCCAGCCTCCCCCTTTACCTCATGAGTGAAGTCTAGCTTCAAATGGCCAATGTAGATGTATTTAGAAAGATGATCCAAGCTATTAGCATCATCACTCTTCGTTTCTTATTTGAATGATGCCATTACTAACTGTTCCAAAGGAGCCTCTTGACTGTTTACTTATTAGTTACCTTCATTGGAAAGACTTCTATTTTTCACCCCCCCACCTCAAAACAAAACAAAACAAAACACCTTTCTATCCTGGACTTTAGCTCTATGCAGAATAATAGCCAGTATGTTTTTTTCGTGTGTCTGCCTCTACCTTTGATGGTTCCATCTAAATGGAAGGAGGCCTGTGATAAATATAGACTCTTTTGCTTTTAGTTTTATTCAACTTTTTATTATGAAAATTTCAACCACATAGAAAAGAGAGAATATGAAAAAAAACAACCTCCCAGATGATCATCACTAAGCTTCCACAATTAACCACCCATAGTCAATCTTATTTCATTTATATCTCATCCAACCAACCCCTGGATTATTTTGAAGCACATTTCATCCATAAATATTTCAAAATGAAAACAGATCTTTCTTTCAAATACTAATTACTGGGATTCTGATTCAGTGGGTTTGGAACTGGGCCCAGGAATCTGTATTTGTAGTAGGTGAAACTGATCCACAAGTATGGCACCAGCTGCATTTGACTCTCATTTTAATATAGAGAGACATAGAATGTAGACGGGGAAGTCATTAGCAGAAGGGTACTCCATTGCTCTGTCACAGAGACACAGCAATGTTTTGAATAAAGAAATAGTCTTTTTTTTTTTAATAAAGAAATATTCTGAAGCCCATTTGGAAAAGATAACATTTGAATGGTAAGTGCTTTGAAAATAATGGGGCAAATACCAGGAGGCAACTAAGCCTTCCCAGTCCACACTGAAATCTTATGCCTTTGAGCTCAGTCTTCATTGACTGGACTACTCATTTGGAAGTTAATCACAGACAGCCTTGTGACAGCTCATGTATCATGGAATTGATTTCACTCTTAAATTGCCTTAGCTCTAAAACTAAACTGTAAGCTTATGAAGGGTAGGGACCTTGCCTGATCCAGCTTTGTACCATGATCCTCCGCACCCCCTGACAGAACCCTGCATGGTGTCCTGTCACATGTGATAATTTACTATAGTGCATCACCTCTTACATTACTCACACCACTAAGGGATTCATTCACCACATTTTTATACTAATGTGCTAAATGTAGTGAAAGAGTGATTGTGCCTCACAATGTCCCTAAATACCAGGACACCCATGAGTTGTGATTCAATGTCCTATTGAAATGCCCTGGGCTAGAAATATTTCTTCAGTGGCTTGCCATATTGACTGGAATCGCCACTCCTATTTACCTCTTTAAATGACTAGATCGAAACCCTAAAGTTCAAATGGGAATGTTAATCCACGAGCTCCTTAGTATAAGTGAGGTGACAGGGATGATGGCATTCATGATGCAGATCCTTTTGGTGTCATAAAGGGAGCATGGGCATTGCTTCGGGTGGATAGCCCAACTGGGATTCTCTAGTGGAGGTCGTGGGGCTGTTGAGGGCCCAATGGGTGGGAACAGGTTTACTGAAAAGGGACACAGTATAAAACAGTTGCTAAGAATGCAGGTTTTGGAGTGAGATGGGTCTATCACAGTCCTGGCTCTACCATTTACTGGTTGTGTGACATTGGAATAGCCACTTAACTTCCCTGCGCCTCATTTCCTTCATTTGTAAAACAGGAGGCTTATAATAGAACCTACTTTATTTGTTCATTCAACAAATTTACGGGACCTTCTATATGCTAGGCTCTGTGCTGGCCCTGGGGAGGTAGCCGAGCAGGATCCTATGGGGCCTTCCTGGGGCAGACCCCTCCCCCATATCCTCTGCTTTAGCTCCTCTCTGAAGTACCTAGATAGCTGTATTTCAGGCATATTTCCTGAGTTTTTCAGATGCTAAAAACCACCACCAAATGGAAGAAATTAACTACTTGATGATCATGAGCACCTATGGATCGATCATGTTAACCACCCTATTACCTCAAAATCAACCAATGAGAGAATCGTGCACAAGCTGACCGTGTACCACGTGATGCTCTTCCTTCGCCTGGCCTTTAAAAATGCTTTGCTGGGGACTTCCCTTGTGGTCCAGTGGCTAAGAATCTGCCTTCCAACGTAGGGGACACAGGTTCAATCCCTGGTCGGGGAACTAAGATCCCACAGGCCGCGGGGCAACTAAACCTGTGCACTGCAACTACTGAGATGGTGCACTCTAGTGCCTGCGCACCACAACTAAAGAGCCTGCACGCCACAACTACTGAGCCCACACACCTCAACTACTGAGCCTGTGCACCGCAACTAGAGAGAAACCCGCACACTGCTACTAGAGAAGCCCACATGCCGCAGCACAGAGTGCACATGCCACAATGAAAGATCCCACATGCTGCAACGAAGATCTCGCATGCCGCAACTAAGACCCAACGCAGCCAAATAAATAAGTAAATATTTTTAAAAACATTTAAAAAAATAAAAATGCTTTGCTGAAACCCTTCTAGGAATTCAGGTTTTTTTGAGCATAAGTGGTGGATGGCACCACAGAAAGATATTTCACAATTTGCCCAAGACTCATGTTGTATACATTGTATATGTAGTGGTAAAGAAAAACGATGGCTTGGGTCCCCCAAGCCTATGGAAAGGCTAGAAGGAACACACAAAAGGCTATTTGAAGAATGGAGAAAAAATTTCCCTAGCCAAGAAGATATTCTTATTTCTACTTAAAACCACAGCAGACCAAAGGAAGCCCTGTTACAGCAGCAAAGACTATGTCAGTGTCCATGCAAGCCAGAATGTCTACATCACATGGATTTGTGTAATAGCTAAAGCAACAGAAGTGTGATGAGTGAGCTTTCTGTATTTGAGGCAAAAATCTCATATACTTCACAGACTAATGTTTGTACAATTGTGGGCAGAGAGGGTGAGAACTTTCTGCTATGAGCATCAACAGGCCTGGTATTGAGAATTGATCACCTGGTAAGAACTAGAATATAATTCAATACACAGAAAATGAAGAATAGCTACAAGATGATAAAGAAATAAATGATATGGAAGAGGAGGGCATAGAGCTTACATCTGAAGACAATAACTGAAATTCCAATGTAGAATATCCAGGGAGGAGTAATGACCTTGGGCTTCGTTCAGCAGGAATTGATAGCACAGTGGTCTGATCTGAAGGGTGGGGTAGGGAAGCAGCACCCAGATGTCTAAGAGTTGTAGCTGGTATAAGAGATAATGGTACTAGGGCAACAACACTAACTTTAGCTCGCACCAAAGAGTATGGCTAACACTTTCTAATATTTTCTAATGTTCTATATGTTCTGCCCTGGTCAGGGCTACCTTAATAACTTGGCCAGGCTGAACCTGCAGACCCCTTGCATTAGTGACTCCAGCTGGGGAGGCCTGACATCAGATGTCTTTGTTTTATTTGTACCATAATTGTTGAGGGGAGAGAGAGAGCTCACAAGCTACAAGGTCAAGCATAGCAGGTACATGTAGAAACATCCAAACCCACCCAACAGTATTCTCACTCAAAGATCCAGATGTAGATCTACAGACTCATATTCAGATCCACATTCAAGAGTCAACATGCAATCATTTTTCAAGTGACTACTTATTCCTACCTACCCTTAATTTATGTAGAAAGCAAATGCTTATGCATATATTCATGGCTTAAAATAAAGGGCCATTGAATAAATCTAAAGATGAGTTTTGAGCAGGTCTTTTGCCTACATTCTCTTTCTCTTCCCGAAATTGACTGATGCTAGATTCCAAAGGTCACTTGTCTTTAGCAATTACTCTGAAGCACTGCATCCTACCTGCAGTCTTTTAAGCATTCTAGCCTAAAGAGGATTCATTCTCTTTTCTTGGAAATAAATGTGAACTGTCAATCGAATACCACTAATAAACGTTTCTAATTGATGTTTGAGGAAGGGAATTTTTTCCCTTAGGCATGCTGCTTTTTATCTGGGTCAGTGGCCTTGTTGTTTATTTAAAAAAAAATTATTTATGCATACATAAAGCATGGGATGGGAGTTAAAGACAAAACTTCACTTTTCCTTTTGTCAAACTGGATAAAGGCACTATTAGCACTGAAGGGTTTTTTCTTTTCTCATGATTTAAGGCTAGTATATTATAAATAGCCAAATCAAACACAGATTCAGATGTCAGTTTCACTTTAATGGGATGAAAATATCTACCTCAGTCAAATGCCTGAGGCTAAATCATGTGTTGGGAAATCTGAATTTTGCTTCTTCCATTGCCTAGTTCAGTGTCGCATCATTTTGTAACTGTAAAATGGAGATTACAGCACCTACCTCACAGAGACTGTTAAGATTAAAGTAAATAATATAACCATTGTGGTTGTCATGGGAGCAAATAATATCTGATTTCAAAGCCAAATGAGAAATAAGACACAGGCTTAGGGCAAATGAAGATAAAAATATCAGCTTTATTATTGATAATACTGAACTCAAGGATATAACTTTGACATGCAGCCACATGGTCTTAGTAGTTCTCTCCTCTCCACCTCTAGTCTTTGAGATGGTTCACCTAAAGGAGAATTTGGGTCTGCAGAACAGACAAACTTACACAGAATGTCCTCCTAGTTCTACCCAATTGCAAAACATGGGCCAATGGATCTGCTCAGATAATTCAGTCCTCCAAACATGGGTAGGATTGTCAGATTTAGCATGTGAAAACATAGAACACAGAGTTAAATTTGAATTTCAGATACACAATGAATAACTTTTAGTATAAGTATGACCCATACAGTGTTCAGGGCATAGTTACTCCCCTAACATTGTCTGAAATTCAAATTTGTTTACCTGAAATTCAAATTTAATGGGGCATCCTGCATTTTATCTGGCAACCCTACCCATGGGATGAAAGTAAGTAAGCGTGGGAAGAAAATTTAGGAGTGTGTTGCTCTAGTAGAAGAAGCAGTACCCATAAGGCCATAGGAATGGAGGGCTCTCCTGAACACCATATGGTATGGAGCACAGTGTGCACTAAATGCATGTTATTGCTTTCCTTCATGCCTCGAAAACCCTCACAGTAAACTCATTCATACCAAGACATTGGTTTCTTACTGTGTTGCTCTTCAAGAAGTATTTTTACTTTAAATGAGGGCCAGGGAGAGGTTAATGTTTAACCTACAGAAATTCTTCTCAATGATTGATTTTCAACCTTGACTGAGCATCAGAATGCCCTGGGGAGTTTGTTAAAAATACAAATACCCAGCATCCCCCACCCCAACTTTGATTCTGGGGTAGGATCTAGGCATTTGTATTTTTAACAAGCTTCCCCAGGAAATTTTGATGCACAGCAAAGTTTAAGGCACATCATTCTAGCATATAAGTACAGTGTCAGGGAGCAGGGGATGGGTGTACTCAGGGAAAGGTATATGCCTCTACCCAACAAGTGACCTGAGAAAATATTATGCCACTGCATGGACCACTGGTTTAGAACCACTGTTCAAGACCATGGACAGAGAGAAGCACACCTTCCTTCTCATTTTAGTAACAACAGGCCTAGGCTCCAACAGGAAAATGATGAGTATTGAAGAACTGAAATAGAAGTCATTTCCCTTCCAGAACTCTTCAACCACATTAGATATTATGTATGACTGGCTCTGAGGGCAGACTTGGTCAACCATACTGTCCCTTCTCACTGCAGGTTATAGTCCAATGTGAAAGGGCTACAAGAGAGGTAACTAAAGGAAGGAGGGGGTCAGAAAGGAGTAGGGAGGATGGGTCATGGAAAGCTTTACAGAGAAGGTGAGTTATCCTTCAGTCTTCAAAGGGTGAGCAGAAATGCACAGAGGCTAGCAAGGCTAGCAAATGAGAGACTAACAGAGGCAGAGAAAGGCTAAGACAAACAGTTACATAGTCCAAGAGAAACTTTTAGAATAAGACAGAAATAGACAGCTATAAGGAGGAGAAAGAAACACACACATACACGCATGCACACACACACACACACATTTACACTAACAGAGAGAGATCCTGAGAAGACAGAGAAAGCAGAAAAGGCACAGAGAAGGAGATGCAAATCCATATTACAAAAATAGTTACAATCACCCATACTGTAGGATTTTCAGTGCTGTTTTGACATGGCATCATGGTGAAAGAAAACACCATATATATGCTTTTATATATGGTATATATACCATATATATATATATATATACATACACATATATATACTTCTGAGAAAATATATATACGTATATATAAGTATATATACGTATATATATACTTCTGAGAAAGTATATATGTATATACATATATATATACACATATACTTTCTCAGAAGCCTAGTTCATGGCCATGGTAGATCTGAATGTGTAGGAAATGAACATCACCCACCTTATTTGCTCATTCTTTATGACCTTTGCTATGCACTAATGGCTCTTTTCAGGGAAGATATTGATTATCATTCTAAAAGTAGGCAGATACATCATTAATATATTTAATAATTAAGGGTGGAATCATAATACAGTATTGAAAAGTAAGGCAGCCTTTTTTCCTGAACTGGATCTAAAAGTAGAATCTCAAATGGCTGCTACCACAATTCTCCAGGACTACAATGTGTCCCCCTCCCCAATTTTTTTATTATTTGAATTCATTTTCTTCTTTTTATGAAACTTTTGGAAAACCCTTTACAGCTGATGAGCCCAACCATTAAGTGTAGGTGATTTGGCTTCTGCTCTGGGTGATGCTGTTGAGTGCACCGGCTTCCTGGAAGAAACTAGGTCAGGGGAGATCAATTTTGCTTCATGGTGCTTAATATCACCTCAAGGTCTTTTGCCTTCTGTTTCTTTTTCCTCTTCCTTTTGAATCATACATTCAAATAACCACATGTGTGAACATTCAAAGGAACACATCTCAGCATGTCTTTGTAAAGGTACAGAAGACAATGTGGCATGACACATGCTCAATATGCTGTTTTGAATTCTCTAGAACTTTGTTGCTCCAAAATCAAATATCTTCAGATAAAGGGAAAGTATGTTGCTCAGTCAGAAATGGGTAGGTCCCAAGTTTGATTTCTCTTCTGTATCTTTACCGTTTACAGCATCTATTTTGCAACCTGGAGGTTTTTTGGGGTTTTTTTGTTTGTTTGTTTTTTGTTCTTTTCCTGTTTTCTTTTCCATTTGGAGTTTAGAAAGTAAGCAGCAGTTGAGGAATCACTGTGTCTGGGGAAAGGGACTGGGTGATTTCTCTTTGAAAAGCTTGTATTAGCTCTAGATGGAAACACAGGATGGGAAAGGAGTGGGTGATATCTGGCATATACATGATAGCTCAATGAGAAAAAGAGAATAGGCAAGCAAGGAGGGCTTGCCCATGTTCCTCAGAGGAAGTGGTCACTATTTCTGTTTGGCAAATGGAATTAAGAATCCTAACTGCAAAGAGTCTCCGACTATGTCCCTGACACAAAAAACAAAATTTTCATTCCAGGGAAATGCAAAGAGTCCCCCAAATTAGCAGCCCTTTTCCAAAGGCTCCTAGTGGCTTACTGCAATGACATTAGCATCTGCAATTCCTGTTTAGATGATAACTGAGCTCATCATTGATTTCTCTGCCACTGTTACAGCTGGTGTCCTCCCTCTGTTACAGAGGCGCTCACCAGGGCCCTTATTCCCCGACTCAGGACCTACTTCTACCGCCTGCTCCCTTGTTCTGCTACCCTTGATTCTGGAGGAGAGTCTTTCTACTACGTGGACATAGCATTTTCAAATGTCCTGAATGATCATTACAATGATTTTGTATCCTCAATCCAAAGTAGACTTACTCCTTCAGGTTTATAATTCTTGAAGTATTAAGAGCAATTTCCTCCAGAAAGTATCACGAAGTATTTGAGTAACTCTTGGCATTTCTCATTGACCATTAACCACTCTCCCAAGATAATGCACAGGTAAGTAGTCCTCCCCCACCTCCTTTCCCATAACTCCCTCACACAATACCAATCAATCATTCAACAAATGTGTGTTGAGCACTTGTGCGAAGTACTAGGGATAAAGTGATGAATGAGACATATAAGGTTCTTACCCTCACAGAGATTACAGTTTAGCAGGAGAACAAGCAAGTAATTGCATAAAAGTACAATAAGTGTTATGCAGGGGAGAGCAGATTTTGCACTAGAACCTAACAAACCTCTCTGGGGAAATGGCACTTCAGATGAATCAGGAGGGTATTTGCTAGGAGGAAAAGAGGTGAGGTAGGGGTGGGGACTGTTCTCAGAAGATGGCAAGTATGAAAGACCAGAGGAAAAAGAGAACCTGGCAGTTTTGAAAAACAAAACAAAACAAAACAAAAGACTGAAAAAAACTTAAGCATAACTGGAATGTAGAACACAAAGGGAAGTGAGGTAAGAGATAGGACTGGGTAGACAGGAAAAGTCTATATGATGGGGAACCTTGGAACACACTGTGAAAACTTTAGGGACTTCCCTGGTGGCGCAGCAGTTAAGAATCCACCTGCCAATGCAGGGGACCAGGGTTCGAGCCCTGGTCTGGGAAGATCCCACATGCTGCGGAGCAACTAAGCCCGTGCACCACAACTACTGAGCCTGCTCTCTAGAGCCCATGAGCCACAACTACTGAAGCCCACGTGCCTAGAGCCCGTGCTCCGCAACAAAGAGAAGCCACCACAATGAGAAGCCCATGCACCGCAACGAAGAGTAGCCCCCACTTGCCGCAAATAGAGAAAGCCCGTGTGCAGCAACAAAGACCCAATGCAGCAAAAAATACAATAAATAAATAAATTTACAAAAAATAAAAAGAATCATATGTGTGTGTATCTTAAGTCTTTATATACATATAAAAATGTATCATATAAAATATTTTAAAAATAAAATAAAAACTTCAGACTTTATCATGCAGTAACAGGAAGCCATGTATGGGATAGAAACAGGGTTGTACTTCGGAAAGACCACTCTGACTATAGTGTGGCAGAACTAATTGGAACAGGGCAAGGAGGGGTGAGGGGAAAAGAGTTAAGAGGCTACTGTTGTAGTGGACAGGCTACAGGTGTTGGTGACCTGAGCTGAGGTCCTGGCATGGGGATAGAGCTGACTGGGCAGATTTGAGAGATAGAATATATTCAAATTAGATACGGGAAAACAGGGAAAAGAAAGAATCAAGGATGGCACCTGATTTCTGGATTGGGCAGCTTACTGGGGTCAGTAGTAGTGTCACTTATCAGGGTAGAAAATACAAGACAAGTAGCTGGTTTGGGGAAGAAGATGATTTCGGTGTTAAGAGTTTGGAGCCTGAGGTATCTTTAAGACATGCAAGTGGAGATGCCAATTAGATAGATATAGGGAACTGAAGCACAAAAGAGAAGTCAGGAATGAAGTTATATTTGTGAATATATGAGCTAGGCCATGAGGAGCATGTAGAGTAAAAAAGCATAAGAACTAGAAGATAGCTTTTAGGAACACCTGTCTTAAGGACTTGGCAGAAGAAGAGAAGCTTAGAAAAAGTCTGAGAAGGAGTGGTCAGATAAGTAGAAATAAAACAAGTAGAGGGCAGTGTAACAGAAACCAATAGAAGGGGGAATTTGAAGGAGGAAGGTCAAACGTCAACTGCACATGGGAGGTCAAACAAGATAGAACAAGGTTAAAAAGAGCACTTAGGATTTTATTACATGCAGGTCACTGGCTACCATGCTCAGGACATACTCAAGGGAGTCATGGTAGTTGGGTGGCTATGTTGGGGGGTGGGATTTTAGGGGTTGGGAGGAAAACCAGAATGCGGTGGGTTGAGAAGTAACCGGGAGACAGGCCAATGGAAACAGTAAATCTCGACTAGACCACTCTTGTGAGGAATTTGGCTGAGAAGGGAGTAAACAGACGTCAGAGAAAGGTTTTGCTGTTGCTGCTGCTGAGTGCCCCTGGAGTCGAAGTCAATATTTGGAATTTTTACTCATTGACTATGACATGGAATTTATATTGACTGCAAACTCTTTCTCTTGGGGAAATGAATCCTAGGGCAACACAGGAAGAAAACAGACTGGAACCATTTTCAAATTCACGAGTCTTTGTCCTTAATTTCCCAGAAGCCACTCAGTCCTGAAACGCCTTTGTCATCTCTCCCATGGGACCAAGGGATGCAATTTTGGTGATACTCCTTGCCTTCTCAGAGTTCCTGTGGTGAGTGAATAGATGAGCCCCCCGACAGGATTCTTGCTGCTACTGAGCTATTCCTAGCAATCTCCTTTCTCCTTCTGAGAGGATAAACTATTCAAAAGCATTGTTCTTGTTGCTAGTATTCAAGTTTTTTGGAAAAATGAAAACACATTTTTCCTTTCATTCCTGTATTACCTTAGGTTTCATTCCTCCAAGAGCAGGAATTCATGGTCAGCCTACATTCAAGGCCAGACTTGATGATTAGAAAGCAAAATATCTACTTCCATTCCAGAGCCCCGCAGAGGTTAAGTGTCCCTTTCATAACCCCAATTAGAAAACTATTTTTGAGTTAGGAGAATGCAAACATGTTTCTCATCAGCATATTAATCTCTTCTCCGATCTCTCTGTCAATTTTGACACCTTTCTTCATCTATATCCTAACTAGGCATAGCAATTAGCCCTCAATAAAGATTTGAAAAGTGCCAAATTCCAGGCTTTCTGAGGTTTAGAGTTTAATTCTGATAATCAACTGAAAAAATCTCCTTGCTTAGGGTTAACCTTCTCTATATATTTGAATTGCTGACCCATTTTTGTCTTAGGAACTTTAATATTAACAAAAGGAACAAGGGGCTTCCCTGGTGGTGCAGTGGTTGAGAGTCCGCTTGCCGATGCAGGGGACACGGGTTCGTGCCCCGGTCTGGGAAGATCCCACATGCCGCTCCGCAACGGGAGAGGCCACAGCAGTGAGAGGCCCGCGTACCGCAAAAAAAAAGGAACAAAAATGGTTTCCCATTTCACTCCAAGCACGGACAGTTTACCCCATAAAAAATTCCTCATCTGGCCTGCTCCTCCCTATTTGTTAGGAAGTGGGATAATATATTTCTTCTCTGGCTTTTTCAAAGACTCTAAGCCCCTCTAGGTAGAGAGGAGGGGAGATGAGGGAGGGGGAGATTGATGGCACTCCAAGACAGCAATCCGTTTGTTTGGTAGTCTCAGAATGAATTTTCTGTCATCTTTCAAGTGTTTCCTACCCATGAAATTGACCATGCACACTCCAACTCCACTCTCCCCAAACTCCCAGGGCTGAGCTGGAGCACAGCTACTAGAGATAAGGGGCATCTCCAAGGCTACTGAATAGGCAGGCTGTTGAAAAGAGTCACGATTAGTTGGAAAGGCCTCTCGCCTGTCTGCCCACCTCGCTTTCAGACCTGGACATAGCATTGGTGCTTTCCACACAGCCCACAGCCCTGGTAGGCTTGTGCCTGGGCACTGGCCCTCTTCTTTGGAACAGCATTTGCCTCTCCAAAAAAAAAGAAAGGCACTTTTGAACTACCTTTCCCATCATATGATCAATATGACACCACCGTACAATCCATCACAGATGATGACACCCATGCGTACCAGTATGAATGGGGCATCGTGCAGTGCAGAATGTGGAACTGTGGCAAAGAGAGCCCATCTTCAGCTCACAAGGCATGGCTGATGTTGGCTCTGGTAGCAAAATCACTTCTCTGGATAGATAGGAAATTGCCACCACAGGAGATGTTAATATTTGTGAGCCTTACTAACAAGCTTGAATTCTAACATAAGGCAGTTCATTGTTATGCTGCAGAATGTGAAATCTCAATGCTTTCGCTATTCAAACTCATCTTATTTCACAACATGATTTACCGCAGCTCTAAGGAGCCAAGAGAAGGGAAAAATATAAGGGAGGGGGCAGGAAAAAGATAGTTGGGAGTGGAAACACTGATGAGGCCAGCTTTGTGAGCAAATTTCATTGCCACTGATAATGTAACATTTAACTTCGATTAAAGCTCTGTCTTGTGGAATGTGTGCAGTGTCCTAAATACTGCTTCTTTAGCCCAGTCACTGATATTTTGATGGATTCCACCCTCCAAACCAGCACTGTGTTATGTGCAAACTTGGGGAGAAAAGGAGGAGGAAACCACCCCACAAGAGATATACTTTTGTTCAAAGACAGGCTGGAAATGTTTGCCTTGCCAGGTTCAATTTCTCCTGTCAGAAATTTCCAAACAGATGGTGGAAGAATTAGCATTTGACCAGACAGTTGGACAACCAACAATAGAAACTAATTGTCATAGAATTCTGCAAATGGTACCTATGCTAACACTCGACAAAACATAAGTTTTGTCAAGTATCCGGTGTTCTCTTCAGTGAAGAATAAGTTGAAAGAGCTAATTAGGCAAATGTTTCTAGAAAACACTAACTCGCTTCAGGAGGACTCTGTTTTAAATACACACCAAGGTGCATGTAGACAGTCTACCCTTCTCCAGGAGGCTGGCATGCCTGTTGATAGCTTCTACTTAGGATAAAAAGTGGCCTTGAAAAGTTACTCTGTGGTCATTACACTGAGATCATTTCTACCTCTGAAGCCCTGGTATCCTGCGATGATTCTGAGGCCAAAAAAACAAAAACAAAAGCAAAACCAAAAAACCTAAGGAGTCAAAATACAGATTTTTCAAACTGAATAATGTGCTGAGAACTCATGTCTTCCTTAACGAAAGTTGTCAGAAGTCTGGATTTAGCCTGCAGTCAAGTTTAGTGAGTGGATCCCTCCACCTAAATCCCAAATGCCTATTTTCTTGTGGGTATACAATTGAGCTCAGGGAAGAAACTTCTGGTAGGTTAGGTAGCATTTCCAGAAGCTTTCCTGATATGGTCATGAGAAGAATCATGGTTAACTCCCAAGACAACGAGAAAAATTTTTGAGACAACTGTTTTTCAGATGTTGGAGAAAATAAAAGGCAAGTTTGCAGGGTGTTGCCTTTCTAGGACTTTTTTTTTTTAAAGCCGGACTCGGTTTACAAAGTAACGTCCATCTATGTACTCAGATGGCAGGAAGCGGGGGATCAGAAACTTGTGTTTCTTGAGAGGGGCAACTAGATATAAAGTCCCATCTTTCCCAGTTGCCACCCTGTGAACAGAAGCAGCTTGGAATGTATCAACCTCTGTCTCTGGACTCTCCTGAAAGATTAACCCGAAATTGCCCTTCCCACTTTTGTGTCTCAAGATGTGACAAAGAAAACTCACTTACGCCTCATTTGTCACCACAGACAGTTGACAGACACTTTGCCAGTGTCAGATTATTTCAGTATATGTCTACTTGTACAAACTGGATCAAGGAGGCATCTTAGAGGGTGGCAAAGGAGAGGTCTCTAATCCTTGCATGGGGCCATTCTATGGCTGAATGGTCCATCCGACTGCACTGTCTCCATTGTCTGTATGTGTTGTACATTTTACCCCTTACATTAAGATATGATTGTTCAGGAAGTACCATATTATAATCTGATCTCCATAGATAATCAGAAATGGGTAAGTCCTTTCTATTGACTGGTAAGTGTTTGTTATATGCTTTATTGGGATGATAATACTGTGTAACACAATTTAAGATGAAATGTATCAATAGTATATGCACAATGGGAAAGGAAGTGCAAAAAAACAAATTTTACTATAAGTATTTGGTGCCAACCTTATATACAAGTTATTTTTAAAATACAGTTTTGCATTTAAAAATAAGTTTATTTTCATTATGAGGAATTTTAGAACAATTAAGAGTATACTGCATTTCAATGGGACTTTTATAACGGGCAGCCTTTGTACTACATCACCTTATAACTTCCTTTTGAATAGCAGGATCAGAGCTACTGTGTTATTTGTCCCTGGTGAATGTAGCAGAAATAGAACCTGCGATACAAATGTTAATAACTCAACAGGAATCCCATCTGTTACAAAATCCTTTTGCTTTCTTGTCCACTTCTTAGAACTCTGCCACAGATCCATCAACTTCTTGTGACTAGCAGAGCACTCTGCTTTGATTACAGTAGTTTAACAGCGATGAAGGAGAGGGTACCTTTTTGTGTTTTTCCCACTCTTTCTAGGTCTGAACAAAAGCAGCCGGCTGTGCTAGTGAACACAGAGTCCTGCCTACCAAGGGGGAAGAGACCGCGGGAGTTATAGTGGTCAGGAAGACAGTGGCATCAAGGGACCACTGCTGCTGCCCGGAGATTCACCTGCAGTATTGGCAATCTCTAGTTGGCTGGGGGTTTCACAGTGAGTAAACAGCATCGCGGCAAAATAGAGGAAGTGGCTGAGACTTTAACCGGAATTGTACGGCTGAAATAATCTAAAACCAGCCAGGATGTACAAAACACTTATGATTTTGCCTCACGTTTGTTATCACAACCATTTCATGAGACTCACCAATAAGATCAAATCCTTCTTTACGGGTCTTAGCTGCCCTAACTCCCCCAGCAACCACAGAGGGGATATCTGGTCCACATTGTGGAACACATTATAGTGAACACCAGATAACCCAGAAGAGGACGGAGACCTTCATTTGGTTCTCAGTTCTGCCACCTGCTTATTATGAGTTGATGGCCATGTGACTAAGAGCATGAATGTTGCCGTCAGAGAGTCCTGGGTTCAAATCCTAACTTGGCCACTTCCTCCTGGGCAAGTTGCTTACCTCCGAGTGCCATTTTTCTCATCTGATTAATGTAAATCCTCATGGGATTTTAAAGAAAAGATTAAGTTTTAGAAACTGTGAAAAACACTTAGCATGGTGGCACACACACACCAGGAACTCAATAAATGGGATTTGTTATCATGAATGAAAATAATATATTTTCTGTATCAACTGGGGTTAGTACTATTATTCTAATTCAGTATCATGCTTGAGGAAATTGTAAATTCTTCTTAAGAGGCAACACGCTGACCCATCTTTCCTCCTTGGGAATCTGAAACATCTAAGTAGAACAGAAGTCAAAGAGTTTGCAGGGATTCCAAAAACTGGTCTGTTGCCTCCAAAATAGCTTTCTAAAAATGCATACAACTGGGAATCACTGTCCAGAGAGTCTAACAAAAAAGCAGACCAAGGAATCTCCATTTCAAAGATCTGCTAAGTGATTCTGACACACGACTAAGGACTGAAAACCACTGGTTGAGAATGTTCTTCCAAGGATTGCCAATGATGCCACATGAAGGACAATAGGCCATGTTAAGAAATGATGTAAACCCAGAAATGGACAGTGGTAAAGATGGCAGACAGTGAATGGGAGGCTGGCAAGATTCAGGAGAGGATGGAGTTGGAAGACAGGTAGCTGGGTGGTGATCTGAGAAGTAAGCACCATCTGTCAGCTAGCCCATTCAAGGTGCCAGAGATTCTGGAGGGTTGGCAGAGCAGGATCAGCCAGACCAATCAGAGGGTTATTGTAAACTGAGGCTCATGAGATCAATTGTGCACAAACTTCCTCCAGAAACTAAAGGCCTTTAGAGGATGGCATTTTTGGATTCTCTTACTCAGCTAGCTTCGTCTTAAAGGGCCTCTATCCCTTTATTAATGACAGTCAAATATAGGCCCCAAAAGAGAGGGGGAAAAAAACCACACCATTGCAGAAGATGAGACAAGAGAGAAATCAACAGACTTGCTACCTTTTTGGTTTAGGAGAAGGAATCATTAAGCTTCTTTTACTTACACCTAAGACAACTGACTTTCCCCCATCCGCATCCTGATAGTTAGAAATCACCCTATCAAACAGACTTCTCTGCATATCCACACTGTGAATTGCCCTTGGCAATTTTGCAGAGCCAAGTGCTAGGTTCAATGGTATCTATTCAATATTTAGAATGTATTCATTGAGTGGATCGTACATATTGAGGTGGTGCTTATTTCTTTGTACACTAAAGGCTATTTTTGTGGGATAGTTCTGTTTTCTACATAGCGCATGGTCGATATCTTGTGTTGATTGAGGCTAAGACTACACAGGGCCACTTGATCAACTGTGTTTTAAGAATTAATCAATCAGTGGTTATTATCTTGTGCTATACACAACCTGAGCCTGTATCTGTGCTCAAAGCCTGACTTGACCACTTACTATGTGGTTTCTGGTATGTCCCAGAGCTTTAACTCTAGTTGAACACCTGAACTACCGTGAAACTCTATTTTACTTGTATTCAGAGTGAGGGCTCATACTTTCCGCGGCAATGGGTTGTGTCAAAATTGTTTGGTGGACTAACATATCCCACACCATTCAATTGACTTCATCTCCATCACCACCACCCTAACATAAGCCATCATCTCTCACCATCTCTCATCTAAACTACAATAGCCATTAAACTGGTCACTCACTATGCATTTGTGTCCCCTCTCAAAATCTGATTGTCATGTACCAGGCAGAGTCATCTTTTCTAAATGCAGAGCTGATCATGTCAACTTACTTTCCCTCCTTCTAGAGCCTGTGCTTTAAAAGCTTCCCATAGTTTTCAAAGACAAAACTCCTTACTATGGCCTTCAATACCCCGCAGGTTTCCTGTGCCTACCTCTCCCTCAAATTTCCTCCTGCATCCTGATTTTCCTAACAATCTGAGCATCAGCTACTTTTAAGATTTTAGTTCCTGCTAATTGCGGCCATGATTTAGGTGTAGATACAGTTTCATGCTCATTCCTAACACTGGGCATTTGCACATGTTATTCCTTGTGTCTTTCATTTTTAGTAGTTACCATATTGTACTGTTATGTGCTTATTTTTATGATAATTTGGATGACATCTGTATTCCCAACTAGAATGTAAGTTTCACACATGTCAAGACTGTTTCTGTACCTCTGGGACCTAGCACAGCACCTGGTACCTAATATACAGTCCATAAATACTTGCTAAGTGAACAAATGAAGACTCTGTATATAATCAACACCCATTTCCTTGTTAATCTTTCTCCTCCAACTTGCTACAACTTCAGCACATACCTAAGCAACAAGTGCTTGCAGGGAGGTCCATAGTCCACACCCATCTGGACAGATCCCCTGTGGGCATAATTCCATCTTCCAGACCTCCCTGGCCTCAAATGAGAATGTACTCATTTGATGCCCTATCTCCTTAATATTCTAGTCTTGAAGAATCAGAGTAACTCTTCAAGAGTAATGCTTAACCTGTATCCAAGCTTCCAGAGATCGTCTTAAATAAATTCTCTTTTTATGTGAGCTGGACTTCCTATGAAATAGAGGGTGGTGGGAAGGCATGGGATGGGGCTGTGTCATAGAACCTATCAGAAGCTATGGATCCTTTCTCTGTGTGGATCTTCAAACACACACAGACACACACAATTTTATATACACTTTTAGGGGATCATAGGGCATCTCTACCCATGGAGAACTGGGCTATTGGAGAATTTAATTTTAGGCTATGTTGTTGCTAAACCAGAAACCTGGCTTTGGATATTCATGATTATTGAAGTTGGGTGATGGAGACAAGGGAGTTCAATATACTATTATCTCTACTTTGTATATGTTTGAAATTTTCCATTATAAAGAGTCAAAAAGCTAAAGTGTCAGTCCAGCTTTTTTTTAAAAGAGAAGAAAACAGAAGCATGATTTTTATAAAGAAATATTTGACACCTCAAGACTTCTTTTTTTTTTTTTTTTTTTTTTTTGCGGTACGCGGGCCCTTCACTGTTGTGACCTCTCCCGTTGCGGAGTACAGGCTCCGGATCCGCAGGCTCAGCGGCCATGGCTCACGGGCCCAGCCGCTCCGCGGCATGTGGGATCTTCCCGGACCGGGGCACGAACCCGTGTCCCCTGCATCGGCAGGCGGACTCTCAACCACTGTGCCACCAGGGAAGCCCCCTCAAGACTTCTTTGAGTGGGAAATTGATCTTCCCATTCACCCAGGCTTAAAAGTTTAGCATCAACTTCAAATCCTCCATCTCTCTTGGCCCCTCAGTTAATCAGCTGCCAAATCTCACTAATTCTATCTTGGTAGCTCTTGCACTGCCTCTCACCTCTCCATCCTCCCTGACACTGCGATTGTTCTACATTTCATTATGTCTCACCAAATCCACTGTAGAAAAATCTACTAACCTTGGATGCCAAACTTCCCTCCCAAACCTTTCACTGATCCCTCTCACTGAAAGTGACATTTTTCCTTCTCTGGACATCATGAAGCTGATCTCAGTCTTCCTCCAAGTATATCAATTCATGTTCAAAGTCTGTGTGTACATACCTTTACGGTTCTTAACCTATTTTGAGTTACAGACCTTTTGAGAATCTGATGAACATTACAAACTCTCTTCCCATGTCACCTGCCACTCCCCCAGAAAAATGCATGTAATATCCCAATCCAAACACACATATACTTTTGTTTACAATTCTAAGAGCTCTATGCATCCCCGCCCCCCCCCAAAGATTCCCCAGTTTTCAGATGCAGAGCACCCCACACGCCACCCCAGGTAATAAGTGCTCTAATTAGAAATATTTCAGGGTCACACAATGCCTTACTCACAGGCTCAGATTGTGAGTGGCTCCATACCAACATTCTCTTTATATATCAACCCTCTTACTTTTACATTTCTTCCCCCTTGAAGCACAAATGAAGTATTTATCTAATCTGGATTGGCAGCCAATGAATTTTCGTGATGACCACAAAAGGAACAAAGAAATGAGTCACAAAAAGGCAGCAACTTCTCTTGTTTCTCTTCTTTCCCACCCCCTTAAAACCCTATCTGAAAGTGATCACTCCTTTCTTCTGGACTGCATTGGACTGAACACTTTTTCCTCCAGATTACACTAAATTGATCCTATGAAATCACTGTTAATCTACTATTTTTGACCTACAAAAATGGCAATATTGTATGGTCCAAACTCATTCTCATTTTTTTAAGAAATCTCTTTACTGGAGTGTGAGATTTTGAGGTCAGGCATGGCTGTTCTCCTCCCCACCTCAGATCCTGCATACAGTTGGTGCTCAGTGAGTATTTATAGAATGAATGATGTCTACTTATTAAGATGGCTCAAATTAAAATAAGACCTTTCACTTAAGGAAATGTTGGTGAATGGAATTTGAGTAAGGGTGTTTGACAACCCTTGACCCTTTTGGGAACCCCTTCATTGGAAAGATTTTTTTAAAGATTTTATAAAAAATGTCAACAAAATATGCACTTACCACTTTTAGGTAATATAATGAAGACCCTGCTGGAGAAAGCAAAGCGGTGTTCCCTGCTGAGAAAATTGCATGCTTTACCACACAAATAATCCAACTCTGTATAAACTAGAAACAAGGAAGCACAAACTGCAGCCAAAATTCCTCCCCTGTCCCTTGAATAGAAGTTCACACTGTCAGAGGCTTCTGAAATAAACTTTTAGCAGCTACTGAAGCAAAGGTATCTTGACTGGTATTTCTATCTTAAAAAAAGAACATCTACTAAGTAGCAGTACTTCCATGAAGAACGTGAACCCTTTGTGAACCTAGCAGAGACCTGGTTGAATGTGCCCACATAAAAATTACCTAAAATTTTACAAAACACAAAATACATGGTTTTGTTTGGTGGGGGGGGAGGGAAGAGTGGACTTTGCAAGAAGACAATATATCTTTACAAAGAAATTTATACACATGGCAAATTTTGCTTTTTAGCACATTGGAGGAAGTGGTGTTTGCAAGGAGAAACAGTATTTGCTCCTAGAATCAATGACCCGAACCATTTTTTAAAATTCAAGATTAAAGTATTTTAAAATTTTGTTTCTTCACTGACAAAATGATGAAGAATATTCTCCCCAGTACTACATTACAGATTTGGGTGTTGTACTAAAAAGACTGATTTCATGAACCACAAGATATACCATACTTTTAATTGGCACAAAATTTGTATTCAGCAAAATGAACAAATCTTAAGTGGACAAGTCAATGATGCTTGATAAATTTATGCACTCAGGTAACCACCACCCTAATCAAGAGAGAGAGCATTTCCATCATCTCAGAAAGTGCTCTTGTGCCTCCTTCTAGTTATATTTCTACCCCACTTTAAAAACAGCTGTTTTGATTTCTATCAGCATAGATTAGTTTTGTCAGTTCTAGAACTTCATAAAGTGAGTCATATAGTATTTATTCTTTTGTGTCTGGCTTCTTTTGGTCAACGCAGTGTTTGTGAGATTCACTAAGTCGTTCCATGCATTAATTATTCTTTTTTATTGCTGAGCAGTATTCCACTGTATGATTACTCCACAATTCATTCATTCATCAACTGATGGCCATTTGGGTTGATTCCACATTTGACTATTATGAATATTATTTTCTTAGTGATTTCTCTGAGAATTACAGTGAACGATTTATAATAATCTAGTTAGGATTACTACCAACTTGATTTCAATAGGATACAAAAACTTTGCTCCTATATAGCTCTCTCTTCCCCTTTATTGTTATTACAAATTACATTTTTTAACTTCTGTGTCCATCAGTGTAGATTTATAATGACTGTTTTACATGGTTGTCTTTTAAATAAGAAAAAGGAGGAATAAAAAAATTTAAAAATTATTAATACTGACTTTTATATTAACCTGTGTAGTTAGCTTTACCAGTGTTCTTTATTTCTTCATGTAGATTCAAGTTACTCTCTAGTCTCCTCTTATGGTAGACTGAATGAGTCCCTTTAGCATGTCTTTGAGGGTATGTCTACTAGTGACAAACTCGCTTAGGTTTTCTGGTTTATCTTTACGAAGATAGTTTTACTGGATGAGAATACTTAGTTAACAATTGTGATTTTTTCTTTCAGCACTTTGAATATGTCGTCCCACTGTTTCTGGCCTTAATAGTTTCTGATGAGAATTTACCTGTTAATCTCATTCAGGAACACTTGTACATGATGAGTTGTTTTTTTCTTGCTGCTTTCAAAATCTCTCTAAGGTTTTGGCTTTTGACAGTTTTATTATAATGTGTTTACTGTGGATATTGTTAGGTTTATCCTACTTGGAGTTCATTGACCTTTTTGGATGTGTAGATTGATGTTTTTCATCAAATTGAGGAAGTTTTCAGCCATTATTTCTTCAAATATTCTTTCTGCCCCTTTCTTTCTCTCCTTCTGGGCCTCCCACTATGCATATGTTGGTATGGTTAGTGTTTTCCTACAGTTGTCTTAGGCTCTTTTTATTTCATTTTTCTTCATTTTTTTTCTTTTGGTTCCTCAGACTAGATAACCTCAATTGAACTCATATGTCAGGTTACATTTTCTCGTGAGTGTCTCTAGTGAATTTTTCATTTCAGTTATTATACAATTTAACCCCAGAATTTCTATATGTTTCTCTTTATAATTTCTATCTCTTGACTGAGAGTCTCTATTTCATGAGCTATTGTTCTCAGAGTTTCCTTCAGATTTTTTGTATGTGATTTCCTTTAGCTCTATAAACATATTTAAAATAGTTAAAGTCTTTGTGTAGTAAGTCCTATATCTAGGCTTCCTCAAGGACAGTTTCTATTGATTGCCCTTTCCCCTATGTATTGGCTATACTTTCTTGTTTCTTTGCATGCCTCATAATTTTTTGTTGTTGAAAACTGGACATTTTGAAAATTATAATGTGGCAACTCCAGAAATTAGATTCCTCCCTCCCCAGGCATTGTTGGTGCTGCTTGTTGTAGTAGTAATTGTTTGTTTGTTTGTTAGAGACTTTTCTGAACTAATTCTGTAAAGTGTGTATTCTTTGTTGTACATGGCCACTGAAGTCTCTGTTCCTTCAGGTTAGTGGTCAACCAGTGATTGTACAGAAATTTCTTTAAGGGCTGGAAGTAAAAAAAAAATCTCCTAGTCTTTGCAGATGGGCACTGTGTGTGTGTATGTTTCGGAATATGCCCTCAACTCTCAGCCAGGCAATTTACAACTCCGCCTTATCTTTCACTTCCTGTTTGTACAGGGCCTGAAAGTCAGACAGAGGGGAGAGCTGAGGGCTTTCTCAGGTCTTTTATGAGCATATACACAGCCCTTTTTGGATTTATTTCTCCCTTTAGTTATGTCAGCTTTAGCTGAAGCAATATTTTTAGCTACAAAAACAAATTTAGTTGTCATGTCTTTCCTATATAGTAACACTTTTACAGTATGAAATTTCCCTCTTTATCTCAAATTATACTTGTTAAGTCTAATAATAACAAAGACATACAAGCTTTCTTATGTTTATTGTTTGTACCATATAACTTTTTCTATACTTTTATTTTCAACCTCTCTGTGTCATAATATCAAAACATAATGCCTGTAATAGCATAGATAAAGTCACTTAAAAAAACAGTCTGGGCTTCCCTGGTGGCACAGTGGTTGAGAGTCCGCCTGCCGATGCAGGGGATACCGGTTCGTGCCCCAGTCCGGGAAGATCCCACATGCCACGGAGCGGCTGGGCCCGTGAGTCATGGCTGCTGAGCCTGCGCGTCCGGAGCCTGTGCTCCGCAACAGGAGAGGCCACAACAGTGAGAGGCCCGCGTACCGCAAAAAAAAAAAAAAAAAAAAAAGCAGTCGGTAAATCTTGGCCTTTCAGTTGGAGAGATTAGCCTACTTACATGTAAAATAGTTTATTGATATGGTTGGGTTTAAGTCTACTATTTTGCTTTTCAATTTGTTTTCTACCATTCCCATTTGAGATTTTGTTTCTCTATTTCTCCTTTCCTGTCTTCTTTTGGGTTAATTAATTTTTTTAAGTTTTCCATTTAAGTTCCTCTTATAGCTTTTAACTTTGACTTTTTGTATTATTTTTAGTGTGTGCTTTAGGAATTACAACATGTATCCTTAATATTTCAAAGTCTACTTAGAGTTAATAATATAAAAAGAGTAATTTTCAAGATGTTCTATGTACTTTGTTTTTGGGAAATTTGATTATCTAGAGCCTTGGGTTTTTTTGTTTTATGTATTTATACTTCTTGGGGGTTCACTAAGCTTCTTAATCTTCTTAGATTAGTATATTGATGCTTTTTATCACATTTGGAAAATTTTCAGGATTTTGACTTCAAATGCTTTTTTTGCTCCATTCTATCTCTCCTCTCCTTCTGGGAATCCAAATACATATATGTTAGATGGCACAGTTTTATTTGCTTGAGGTATTAGATCAGGAATAGGCAAACTATTGCTTCCTGGACAAATCTGGCCTGTTTTTATAGGGCCCTCTAGCTAAAAATGGGAACTGAGAATGTTTTTTATATTTGTAAAAGTTTATATAAAGCAAAAAGGAAAACAAAGAGGACTGTGCAACAGAGACTGTATTATAAAGACATAATTATTTACTGCACTATCTGGTCCTTCACACAAAAACATTCCTGTCTCCTGTGTTAAGGAGGGAGTTTGTGGTTGCTATAGTGATTGGAATTTGAGGGGGGCAATCTTTTTTTTTTTTAACATCTTTATTGGAGTAAAATTGCTTTACAATGGTGTGTTAGTTTCTGCTTTATAACAAAGTGAATAAGTTATACATATACATATGTTCCCATATCTCTTCCCCCTTGCGTCTCCCTCCCTCCCACCCTCCCTATCCCACCCCTCTAGGTGGTCACAAAGCACTGAGCTGATCTCCCTGTGCTATGCAGCTGCTTCCCACTGGCTATCTATTTTATGTTTGGTAGTGGGTATATGTCCATGCCACTCTCTCATTTTCTCACAGCTTAACCTTCCCCCTCCCCATATCTTCAAGTCCATTGTCTAGTAGGTCTGTGTCTTTATTCCCATCTTACCCCTAGGTTCTTCATGACTTTTCTGTTTTATTTCTTAGATTCCATATATATGTGTCAGCATATGGTACTTGTTTTTCTCTTTCTGACTTACTTCACTCTGCATGACAGACTCAAGGTCTATCCACCTCACTACAAATAACTCAATTTCGTTTCTTTTTATGGCTGAGTAATATTCCATTGTATATATGTGCCACATCTTCTTTATCCATTCATCTGTGGATGGACACTTAGGTTGCTTCCATCTCCTGGCTATTGTAAATAGAGCTTCAATGAACATTTTGGTACATGACTCTTTTTGAATTATGGTTTTCTCAGGGTATATGCCCAGTAGTGGGATTGCTGGGTCGTATGGTAATTCTATTTTTAGATTTTAAGGAACCTCCAAACTGTTCTCCATAGTGGCTGTATCAATTTACATTCCCACCAACAGTGCAAGAGGGTTCCCTTTTCTCCACACCCTCTCCAACATTTATTGTTTCTAGATATTTTGATGATGGACATTCTGTCCAGTGTGAGATGATATCTCATTGTAGTTTTGATTTGCATTTCTCTAATGATTAATGATGTTGAGCATTCTTTCATGTGTATGTTGGCAATCTGTATATCTTCTTTGGAGAAATGTCTATTTAGGCCTTCTGCCCATTTTTGGATTGGGTTGTTTGTTTTTTTGTTATTGAGCTGCATGAGCTGCTTGTAAATTTTGGAGATGAATCCTTTGTCAGTTGCTTCATTTGCAAATATTTTCTCCCATTCTGAGGGTTGTCTTTTGCTCTTGCTTCTGGTTTCCTTCACTGTGCAAAAGCTTTGAAGTTTCATTATATCCCATTTGTTTATTTTTATTTCCATTTCTCTAGGAGATGGGTCAAAAAGGATCTTGCTGTGATTTATGTCATAGAGTGTTCTGCCTATGTTTTCCTCTAAGAGTTTGATAATGTCTGGCCTTACATTTAGGTCTTTAATCGATTTTGAGTTTATTTTTGTGTATGGTCTTAGGGAGTGTTCTGATTTCACACTTTTACATATACCTGTCCAGTTTTCCCAGCACCACTTATTGAAGAGGCTGGCTTTTCTCCACTGTATATTCTTGCCTCCTTTATCAAAGATAAGGTGACAATATGTGCGTGGGTTTATCTCTGGGCTTTCTATCCTGTTCCATTGATTTATCTTACTGTTTTTGTGCCAGTACCATACTGTTTTGATTACTGTAGCTTTGTAGTATAGTCTGAAGTCAGGGAGCCTGATTCCTCCAGCTCCATTTTTCGTTCTCAAGATTGCTTTGGCTATTCGGGGCCTTTTGTGTTTCCATACACATTGTGAAATTTTTTGTTCTAGTTCTGTGAAAAATGCCAGTGGTAGTTTGATAGGGATTGCATTGAATCTGTAGATTGCTTTGTGTAATACAGTTATTTTCACAATGTTAATTCTTCCAAGCCAAGAACATGGTATATCTCTCCATCTATTTGTATCATCTTTAATTTCTTTCATCAGTGTCTTATAATTTTCTGCATACAGGTCTTTTGTCTCCTTAGGTAGGTTTATTCCTAGATATTTCATTCTTTTTGTTGCAATGGTAAATGGGAGTGTTTTCTTGATTTCACTTTCAGATTTTTCATCATTAGTGTATAGGAATGCCAGAGATTCCTGTGCATTAATTTTGTATCCTGCTACTTTACCAAATTCATTGATTAGCTCTAGTAGTTTTCTGGTATCATCTTTAGGATTCTTTATGGATAGTACCATGTCATCTGCAAACAGTGACAGCTTTACTTCTTTTCCGATTTGGTTTACTTTTATTTCTTTTTCTTCTCTGATTGCTGTGCCTAAAACTTGCAAAATTATGTTGAATAATAGTGGTGAGAGTGGGCAACCTTGTCTTGTTCCTGATCTTAGTGGAAATGGTTTCAGCTTTTCATCATTGAGGACGAGGTTGGCTGTGGGGTTGTCATATGTGGCCTTTATTATGCTGAGGAAAGTTCCCTCTATGTCTACTTTCTGCCGGGTTTTTATCATAAATCGGTCTTGAATTTTGTTGAAAGCTTTCTCTGCATCTATTGAGATGATCATATGGTTTTTCTCCTTCAAGTTGTTAATATGGTGTATCATGTTGATTGATTTGTGTGTATTGAAGAATCCTTGCATTCCTGGGATAAACACCACTTGATCATGTTGTATGATCCTTTTAATGTGCTGTTGGATTCTGTTTGCTAGTATTTTGTTGAGGATTTTTTCATCTATGTTCATCAGAGATATTGGCCTGTAGGTTTCTTTCTTTGTGACATCTTTGTCTGGTTTTGGTATCAGGGTGATTGTGGCCACGTAGAATGAGTTTGGGAGTGTTCCTCCCTCTGCTATATTTTGGAAGAGTTTGGGAAGTATAGGTGTTAGCTCTTCTCTAAATGTTTGATAGAATTTGCCTGTGAAGCCATCTGCTCCTGGGCTTTTGTTTGTTGGAAGATTTTTAATCACAGTTTCAACTTCAGTGCTTATGATTGGTCTGTTCATATTTTCTATTTCTTCCTGGTTCAGTCTCAGAACGTTGTGCATTTCTAAGAATTTGTCCATTTCTTCCAGGTTGTCCATTTTATTGGCATATAGTTGCTTCTAGTAATCTCTCATGATCCTTTGTATTTCTGCAGTGTCAGTTGTTACTTCTCCTTTTCCATTTCTAATTCTATTGATTTGAGTCTTCTCCCTTTTTTTCTTGATGAGTCTGGCTAATGGTTTCTCAATTTTGTTTACCTTCTCAAAGAACCAGCTTTTAGTTTTATTGATCTTTGCTATCGTTTCCTTCATTTCTTTTTCATTTATTTCTGATCTGATCTTTATGATTTCTTTACTTCTCCTAACTTTGGTGTTTTTTGTTCTTCTGCCTCTAATTGCTTTAGGTGCAAGGTTAGGTTGTTTATTTGAGATGTTTCCTGTTTCATAAGGTAGGATTGTATTGCTATAAACTTCCCTCTTAGAACTGCTTTTGCTGCATCCAATAGGATTTGAGTCATCGTGCCTCCCTTGTTACTTGTTTCTAGGTATTTTTTAATTTCCTTTTTCATTTCTTCAGTGATCTCTTGGTTACTAAGTAGTGTATTCTTTAGCCTCCATGTGTTTGTATTTTTTACAGATCTTTTCCTGTAATTGATATCTAGTCTCATAGAGTTGTGGTTGGAAAAGATACTTGATATGATTTGAATTTTCTTAAATTTACCAAGCCTTGATTTGTGACCCAAGATATGATCTATGTGGGAGAATGTTCCATGAGCACTTGAGAAAAATGTGTATTCTGTTGTTTGTGGATGGAGTGTCCTATAAATATCAATTAAGTCCATCTTGTTTAATGTTTCATTTAAAGCTTGTGTTTCCTTATTTATTTTCATTTTGGATGATCTGTCCATTGGTGAAAGTGGGGTGTTAAATTCTCCTAGTATGATTGTGTTATTGTTGATTTCCCCTTTTATGGCTGTTAACATTTGCCTTATGTATTGTGGTGCTCCTATGTTGGGTGCATAAATATTTACAATTGTTATTTCTTCTTCTTAGATTGATCCCTTGATCATTATGTAGTGTCCTTTTTTGTCTCTTGTAATAGTCTTTATTTTAAGGTCTATTTTGTCTGATATGAGAATTGCTACTCCAGCTTTCTTTTGATTTCCATTTGCATGGAATATCTTTTTCCATCCCCACATTTTCAGTCTGTATGTGTCTCTTGGTCTGAAGTGGGTCTCTTGTAGACAGCATATATACTGGTGTTTTTCTTGTTTTTTTGTATCCATTCAGCCAGTCTGTGTCTTTTGGTAGGAGCATTTAATCCATTTACATTTAAGGTAATTATCAATATGTATATTCCTATTACCATTTTTTTAATTGTTTTGGGTTTGTTATTGTAGGTCTTTTCCTTCTCTTGTGTTTCTTGCCTAGAGAAGTTCCTTTAGCATTTGTTGTAAAGCTGGTTTGGTGGTGCTGAGCTCTCTCAGCTTTTGCTTGTCTGTAAAGGTTTTAATTTCTCCATCAAATCTGAAAGAGATCCTTGCTGGGTAGAGTAATCTTGGTTGTAGATTTTTCCCCTTCATCATTTTAAATACGTCCTGCCACTCACTTCTTGCTTGCAGAGTTTCTGCTGAAATATCAGCTGTTAACCATATGGGGATTCCCTTGTGTGTTATTTGGGTTTTTTTCCCTTGCTGTTTTTAATATGTTTTCTTTGTATTTAATTTTTGATAGTTTGATTAATATTTGTCTTGGCATGTTTCTCCTTGGATTTATCCTGTATGGGACTCTCTGTGCTTCCTAGACTTAATTAACTATTTCCTTTCCCATATTATGGAAGTTTTCAACTATAATCTCTTCAAATATTTTCTCAGTCCCTTTCTTTTTCTCTTCTTCTGGGACCCCTATAATTCGAATGTTGGTGTGTTTAATGTTGTCCCAGAGGTCTCTGATACTGTCCTCAATTCTTTTCATTCCTTTTTCTTTATTCTGCCCTGCAGTAGTTATTTCCACTATTTTATCTCCCAAGTCACTTATCCGTTCTTCTGCCTCAGTTATTCTGCTATTGATCCCTTCTAGAGTATTTCTAATTTCATTTATTGTGTTGTTTATCATTGCTTGTTTCCTCTTTAGTTCTTCTAGGTCCTTGTTAAATGTTGCTTGCATTTTCTCTATTCTATTTCCAAGGTTTGGGATCATCTTTACTGTCATTATTCTGAATTCTTTTTCAGGTAAACTGCCTATTTCTTCTTTATTTGTTAGGTCAAGTGGGTTTTTACCTTGCTCCTTCATCTGCTGTGTGTTTTTCTGTCTTTTCATTTTGCTTATCTTACCGTGTTTGGTGTCTCCTTTTTGCAGGCTGCAGGTTTGTAGTTCCCGTTGTTTTTGGTGTCTGTCCCCAGTGGCTAAGGTTGGTTCAGTGGGTTGTGTAGCCTTCCTGGTGGAGGGGACTAGTGCCTGTGTTCTGGTGGATGAGGGAGGATCTTGTCTTTCTCGTGGGCAGGTCGTCGTCTGGTGGTTTGTTTTTGGGTGTCTGTGGCCTTATTATGATTTTAGGCAGCCTCTCTTCTAATGGATGGGCCTCTGTTCCTGTCTTGCTAGTTGTTTGGCGTAGGGTGTCCAGCACTGTAGCTGGCTGGTCATTGAGTGAAGCTGGGTGTTGGTGTTGAGATGGAGATCTCTGGGAGATTTTCGTCATTTGATATTACATGGAGCTGGGAGGTCTCTTGTGGACCAGTGTCCTGAAGTTGGCTCTCCTACCTCAGAGGCACAGCACTGACTCCTGGCTGGAGTACCAAGAGACTTTCATCCACACAGCTCAGAATAAAAGGGAGAAAAAATAGAAAGAAAGAAAGAGGATAAAATAAAATAAAATAAAGTAAGATAAAATAAAATAAAGTTATTAAAATAAAAAATAATTTTATGAAAAAAATTTTTAAGTAAAAACCAAAAAAAAAAAAAAAAGAAGGATGGAGAGAACCCTAGGACAAATGGTGAAAGCAACGCTATACAGACAAAATGTCACAGAGAAGCATACACATACACACTCACAAAAATAGGAAAAGGGGAAAAAATAATATATCTTGCTCCGAAAGTCCACCTCCTCAATTTGGGATGATTCATTGTCTATTCAGGTATTCCACAGATGCAGGCTACATCAAGTTGATTGTGGAGATTTAATCCGCTGCTTCTGAGGCTGCTTGGAGAAATTTCCCTTTCTCTTCTTTGTTCTCACAGCTCCTGGGGTTCAGCTTTGGATTTGGCCCCGCCTCTCCATGTAGCTTGCCTGAGGGCGTCTGTTCTTCACTCAGACAGGACGGGGTTAAAGGAGCCACTGACTCGGGGGCTCTGGCTCACTCAGGCCGGGGGAGGGAGGGGTACGGATGCGGGTCAAGCCTGCGGCAGCAGAGGCCAGCATGACATTGCAACAGCCTGATGTGTGCCGTGTGTTCTCCCAGGGAAGTTGTCCCTGGATCACGGGACCCTGGCAGTGGCGGGCTGTACAGGCTCCCGGGAGTGGAGGTGTGGATAGTGACCTGTGCTTGCACATAGGCTTTTTGGTGGCAGCAGCAGCAGCCTTAGCGTCTCATGCCCGTCTCTGGAGTCCGCACTGATAGCCGTGGCTTGCGCCCGTCTCTGGAGCTCCTTTAAGCAGCGCTCTTAATTCCCTCTCCTCGCGCACCAGGAAACAAAGAGGGAAGAAAAAGTCTCTTGCCTCTTCCACAGGTCCAGACTTTTTCTCGGACTCCCTCCCGGCTAGCCGTGTCACACTAGCGAGGGGGGCAATCTTGAAAAGAGGAAACCATACATGGGTGGAGCTTGTAAATCTGCTTATCAACTCTCCTCTACCTCCATGATGCTCAGGCTGGGAATTGGTCTCAGGGGAAAAGATGTATGAAGGTGGTCCTCAAACAGTATGACTTCCTTTCTTCAAGGGTCAAAAAACCCCACAATTTCTGAAGGCTTTGTTTACTCTCCAGTTCCTTCAAATAGCAGTTATGTTTATGTTTTCTTTTCCAGAGTTTATAATTGTTATGTATGGGAGTTTTAGTTGATATAAGCCAGTCTTCCATCACCAGAACTTGCCAGACTGATGTTTAATAGCATATGAATTATAATAAAGCAATGATGAAATGGGAAAATTGATGGACATTAACACTTAACACTCAGTTTGTTTACCCAGGTGTTTTATTATAGATTCTGGGCTATACCTTCTCACCTTACCAAAGGGAGCATCTTCTAATATGCACAAGTGTCTATGTAGTAAAACTATAAAAATCATCAGGATGAGGCTATGCCCCAAATATTCATATTTAGTAATTCTACCTTCAAGTCATAGAATCAGAAAGTTGGAATGGACCTCAGAAGATACACCCAATATAGAAATCTACCTCACAACATCCCAGATAGGTGGGCATTCAGACTCTGATTAAACTCCAAGAATTAAAAGCATTACACTTTTTATATTTTCTATAATATATCAATGTCCTTTGATTCCAAATACTTCTTCCACATTACAAGGTGGCTTATGTAATTAGACTCAAGATTTAACAACTGCTGACTTGTGAATCAAAGCCAGTCTTTTCCCACCTCTGTTGGAATTAGGTTAGTTCTCACCCATGGACTATGGAAACAGCTTAAAAAAAAAGTGAATGGTGCCCAGAAATTCATGTACATGTTTGAGGGCTGTTCTAAGTTCCTAGCTAAATCCCTCCAGGTAATCTTTACTTTTTTAAATTAAAAAAATATATTTATTTATTTATTTATATTTTTGGCTGCATCGGGTCTTAGTTGCAGCACCAGGATCTTTCATTGTGGCACATGGGCTTCTCTCTAGTTGTGGTGCGTGTGCTCCAGAGTGCACAGGCACAGTAGTTGCAGCACACGGGCTCTCTGGTTGTGACGTGGGGGCTCCAGAGCATGTGGGCTCTGTAGCTGTGGCATGTGGGCTCTCTAGTTGTGTCGCGTGGGCTCAGTAGTTACAGCACGTGGCCTTAGTTGTCCCACATGAGGTGTTAGTTCCCTGACCAGGGGTCGGACCCACATACCCTGCATTGGAAGGTGGATTCTTAACCACCTTCCATGTAATCTTTAGACTGAGGAAGCAACTCACACTGGATGCCCAGGGAAGGCAACAGAAGCATTATTTTTCTGATGTACTTTTCTCCGGTTTAACAATCGGCTGAAGCACTTGTGACATGTGGGAAGCCAGAGATATCCACTTATAAAGACATTCTACAATAGACATACCAAATAAGGTGTGGCAAATGCACTCTTCAAAGACGTTTGCAAGATAGCTCTGATCTTCCTTTTCAGCCAACTGAGTTTGTAATACACGAAAGAGATTCAAATTAAAATAAATATTTCCAACATGAATTGGTCCTTTCAGTGGAAACCTTTTAACCACTTGACAAGATGCAGGCCATGAACTTTATTTATCCTGCATTTCTATCTACGTACTGCTACCCATATAATTTAATGGGGGAAAATGGCCATCAAGTAATAATTTGTGGCCATAATTTCATGTACAGGTTCATGCTGTTGCTCTGGTATTATAATTTTACAGATAAATAAACACTACATCTTAATATTTGTTCTCTAATTTCATTGCAAGATATAGGGAAGTCATTAGTCATATGAAGATTTATAGCTTGAAAATAGTTTCCAGCTAAGGCAGTTTATCACCCATAAGAAATATAGGGAAGCATATGAACTATTTTTATCTGTGTTAATTACCATGCTATCTTATTTCCACTTTCCACTTATGTACTTCAAAGATTTGCTTTGCTTGTCCACAGTCTCACTCTATTTTCTGTATCTACAGATATCTCAGGGATATTCAGGCCCTATATTCTTCAAGTGAGAAATTCAAAGATAAGAGAGTCTAGTCTTTGGTTAAAAAGAAAACACCTAACTCATATTTTTGAGGTGGGGGAGATAGAATTCAATCATAGATCTTAGATTTAAAATACCCTAAATGTACCGTTTCTAGGTTATATACCAGGTAAACTTTTATGCTTCTTAAGTTTCTCTTCTTTCCAAAAGGGGTGTGTGTGTGTGTGTGTGTGTGTGTGAGAGAGAGAGAGAGAGAGAGAGAGAAAGAGAAACAGAGTGCTAGCAAGAGAGGTTTTTGTGTCTTGCTAAATACCATATTTTATGTATAAATGCTAAAACCATAAATGTCTCTTATAAATTATTTTTCTAAAGTGGGAGGAAATCAGGTTGACTTGAAGTTGTATGTGCATGTAAGTGTGTGTGTCAGGGCCAGATCAAATAGGTATTTGAACCATTTCTTTTATAAGTGCCATCTGCAAAACTCATATGATGCTTTGCAAATGAAAGAGAACAAATTAACACTCCTGCTCTTCAAGAATCAAACCACTCCTCATAGCATTACTTTAACAAGCCTTGTTTGTTTGCATTTCAAGATGGGAGGTGGGGGAAGGGAGTAGGTTCCCGATCCCAATGGCCACCACCAAAAGGAATAAAATTATTTTAACAATTACCAAAATACTGCATCTTCTTAAATTTGTTCTCAACGCTCAGTTTCACACTGACTTGGCTCCACTGCTAGAACTTTGTAAGATTCATTCTCACCATTTGCTTTGTGAATGAAGTTCATGGAGCAGCAGTGAAGACAATTTTCTTGGGGTTCAGTGGGACTGTTGACCCCAACTCTTAGAATATTGGAGATTCTCTCCAGTCACACACACTGACCCTCCTCCGACACACATACACACTCTGGGAATTAGAAAGAGAAGGATTATATATGAGAATAGTGTCATTTACTACCAAGCTTCCCTAACTTTATAGAAATAGTTACTTCCTAAGCAGCTCCTGTAAGATTTCAGGCCCAGAGATTGACCAAGTGGGCTAATTATTAGTTGCCTACATACTGATTCAAAGTTCTGCCAATTCTCAAAGGAATATGTGCAGAGAATTGACAAGAAACGTCAAAACTCCATTAAATGCATTATTAATGGCAACTAAACCTTCTATGCTTATAAGAATGCACCCCAAATATTAGTCAGTGTTGACTGGAGAAAAATGCACAACCTAAAAGTTGAGAATTATGTTTTTTCTGGCGGGCTTTATAAGGATTTAAGCCTGGGAGACAGCCTCTCAGGTAGCTCTGAGGGACTGCTCCAAAGAGCTAAGGGAGAAGAAGGGATATATAGGAGTTTTTGCAACAAAAACCAGGTAGTCAGAACATCAAATGATTACTATTAATTAAAGAAAACCAGACATCTCAAGTTAATGAATTTAGCGCTTTTCTATGTATGGGAAGATGCAAGAGCCTGTGCTCATTGAAATCAATCTTTTCATATGCACTTTACCTATCTAAGGCCAGTATCCTCCTGTTCTCCATCCTGAATCCCCTCTGGGTGCACAGTTAGGGGTGACTGCAGTGTCTGAGGGCTTGATGGCCGCAACATCCTTTGTTTACTGATAGGGCAGGTGACATTCTTTGTCCACAGTGCCTCATAGATTTGATCAATGTTTAGGAGGCATTTTTGACATTCCTCATCCACATCACCCAGAAAATCACCAGTTGTTGAACATTATCTGAATGTCCTAGTCTATACTTACCAGGTTGGGTATAAGCTAAACACTCTTGTCTGCCTAAGGAAATACTGCTCTTTTTCCCCAACAACATGCATATATAAGAACCAGGTCATACTTGCATTACAGGGAATAAGAGGGACTAGACATCCATTTACTTCCTAGTTGAAAAGGACAAGAGTTTCCCTTGCTTGAGATCCAAAATATTTAGCTAGGATGAAGGCTTACTTAATAAAAAGAATGTTGATTTATGCCATTTTAGTGATAGTCTTTAGCTGAATAGCCTTCTGATATGAACCATTCACACATTGACTGGCATTTAAAATAGATGAAGATGAACAATAAATAGACCTTTATATTATTTCTTCCAGGGTGTGAATAAAACTAAGTGTTTTGGGCACATTTATACACAAACAATTTAGTGGATCTCACAGCATTATTAACAAATAAAGCTCTTAGTGCCTGGTTTCTCACTCAAATATGTGCTGCATTTCACCACAGGCACTGAAAAATCTGCTACGTTTTACAGACCAGGCAGACATCAGAACAGCAGCAATAAGTTGTTTTTTTTTTTTTCTAGTTGGGTTGCATTTGTGTGTCTCTCAACTGTCATAAGAATTTACCCACTAATATCTGTTTTCATTGCCTATAGATTTCTTTCTTGGTCTGCTCACCCAAAGTAGTTAATCAAATTATTTTTACAGTTAAACAATGCTAGATTATTTTTTTGAAGTGTAACTTAGTGACCAGATGTGAAAAGAAACTCTGCCTCCCCCATTTAAAAAGGATTTAGTGAATACTTTTAAGATACCTGAGTAATTTATATAACTTTCACCTAGATATCCAATGTCTAAGAATTCATCCTAAGAAAATAATCATGGTTGTACACAAAATATATCCACAAAGTGCTCATCTCAGTGTTATTTTCAATATCACAAGATTTTAAAACAAGCTAAATGCATTGGGATTAAAGAAATAAAGGTGTAAACACCTGGTAGAATACTGTTACATGCATAAACACATACACAAAACTTATATTAGTTCACAAGGGTTCCCTCTAAGTGGAAGAATTTTGAGTGATTTCTGTTTTATTCTGTTTTATTTAAAAATTTCCCCCAAATAACAATGATTTACTTAGCTCAAAAATATACAGGGCTGTTTTCATCTGGGGGCTTCTGCAGATCTGAGTCAGGCTCAGCAGATCTTTGCTGTGGCCCATGCATGTGTCTGTGATTGGCTGCTGGGTTGGCTGGTGACTGGTTAGCTGTCTGGTGGCTGATTGACTGTCTGCTGAGATGTGGTCTTGTAACCTCCAGTAGTCTAGCCCAGGCTCATTCACATCCTGGTAAAGTTCCAGGCTTGACAAGTCCATAAGTACTAATGCACAGGTGCTTTTCAAGCTATTGCTGCTGCTGCTTCTTTTTTTCTTTAAATAAATTGTGATTAAAAAAAACATAAAATTTATGATCTTAACCATTTTTATGTGTACAGCTCAGTAGTGTCAACTACGTTCACAGATCTCTGGAACTTTTTGTGCACGAGATCTCTAGAACTTTTTCATTTTGCAAAACTAAACCTCTATATCCATTGAACAACTCCTCATTTTCCCCTCCTTCCAGCCCCTGGTAACCACCCTTTTCTGTTTCCATGAGTTTGACTACTTTAGGTATTTCATATAAGTGAAATCATACAGTATTTGTCTTTTTGTCACTGAATTATTTTACTTAGTATAATGCTCTCAAGGTTCATCCGTGTTGTAGCACGGGACAGGATTTCCTTTTTTAAGGCCGAATAGTAGTTTGTTGTATGTATATACCACATTTCCTTTATTTGTTCATACACTGATGGACATTTGGGTTGCTTCTGCCTCTTGGCTATTGTGAATAATGCTGCAATGAACATGTGTGTGTAAAAATCTCTTTGAGATCCTGCTTTCAATTCTTTTGGATAAATACCAAGAAATGGTACTGCTAGATCATATGTTAATTCCATTTTTAATTTTTGAGGAAACTTCATACTATTTTCCATAACACCACACCATTTCACATTCCCACCAATACTGCACAAGGGTCCCAATTTCTCCATATCCTCACTAACACTTATTATTTCCTGTTTTTTTTTTATAGTGGTTATCCTAATAGACATGAGGTGATATCTCATTACAGTTTTGATTCATGTTTTCCTGATGATCGGTGATGTTGAGCATATTTTCATGTATTTGTTGGCTATTTGTCTACCTTCTTTGGAGCACTATCTAGTTAAGGTCTTTACTTCTGTTTTTGTCTTTGTGGTTTTCCATATATTTAATTTTTTTTGCAGTGAGCACTTATTAACTTTCATATTGAAGGTGTTATTGGGAATAATAGTAATAATAATTTTAAAAAATGTATCAAGCAAGTTGTTGCAATAAGTAGATGGGCCACTCTTGACTGGCTAATTGAGGTAACCTATGGGTGGGGCAACTGCCCTTGTTTAGGATTAAACACTTGAAGAACACTTAAAGAGGCAACTTTATTCCAAACCAAGGCCCCTCTATCTTCTATGGACCAATTAGCTCGGGTAACATAAAGCAGGGCAGGCAGAGGGTTAAGCAAGTCAAGCTGAGCTGGCAATGAGGCCATGAAGCAGTAACAGCCTGTGCCCAAAACCCATGTGGGATGCTTGGTGATCTTGCATACAAAATCCTGATCTGGATACTGCAAATGATTGTTCTCTTAGGGATTTTGATATTTAGAAGGGAACTTTATTATGTAATTAAGATTTATGGCTTTTATCTAGCCAATTCAGAAGGGGTAACTAGCTAAATCACCAATAATTTTGTAATCTAGGTTTTAAGAAATGCTCTGTAAGCATTTTAGGGGCCAACTTTGTATAAAATAAAGATAAGCAAAGAAAAGCTCTTAACAAGGTTTTAACTTTAAAATTCCAGTCAAAAATTTAAAGCTTGAGTTAAATGATGGGTGTCAATGAAGTGGATTTCCCAAATGTCTGGACAGGTAATAGTACTAGCAAACCTTGCTGGATGGAATTATTGCCCTGAAAGGAAATAATGGGGAATGATGGCATTTGAACCTCTTAATTGGAATGCAAGGTATGATTATTTTCTTGGATGACAGGCTAATATGATAGCAGAGTGATTTGGCCAGGTGTACACACTTATTCTGCAGAAGCAAATGCAAACTGGACATCTAAGTAATTATGGGGAAGAGATACTGGGTTCAATGAGCCAATCACATATATGAATAATTCTATTCCTGCTTCTGAACTCCTCCTTTATTGAAATCCTAGAGAGCACACATGTCTAAGACCCACACTCAGTCTTATTACACTACAAATCTTTTCCTATAATGTTTTGCCCCTCGCCCTCAGTATCATCTAATTTTCAGTACCTCTCTCTTTCTTTGTGTTATTGTTCCATTTCTCTCTTCTTTCATGTTCTAATACTTGACCGAAACTGCATCTTGGATCACATTATGTTGTCTCACTGTCCACCTCCTCAGCATTTCACAGTGGTTTTCTTTTTTGACCCGATAAGCAGCATTTTATGATGAGCTTATTATCTTACAGCTGAAATTTTCGATCTCATTTTCGATCATTCCCTGCCGTTTTGACTACATCATGTCTCCACTCCTTTGTTTTAGATCAGCAGGCTTGATTTGGTATATTATAGTGTCCATCTACCTACAACATTAATATTACTCACCTCCTCTTCCTCCTGACTTATTTCCTCTGGGACAAGTCCATCTAATTATCCAGTCTTGTCTCTTGCTTTCTGTACCACAATGCTCCCTGCCTCCTAAGATCAGTGTCCTATTTCCTTTCTTGAAAGATTAGCTTTTTTTTTTTTTTCTAGCCACAGAGCCTTGCTCCACATTATTATATGGTTCACTCTCGTCCTCACTCAGCCTCCCATCTCTAGTCACTGGTTATGGATCAAAGTATTCTATTAGTTTCTGATGATTTTTTAGCCTTCTTCTCCCCCTCCTTCAGCTTACATAAAGAAAAATACTCCTTAAGGATATTTTCTTCTATTGTTCCAAAGTAAGAATGAACAAACATTCAATAATCTCTCACTCTATAACTGTTCTCCACTCCTCCCACCCCCACACCCTCCAATTCAGGTCTCTCTTTTCCTCTGGTGAATTCAATCTGTCATATGTTTATTCAGTACATTTCCACATTCAAAGCATTTAAGAAGCTAATTAATCCTTGGAGTACCCTTCTTGGGTGCACACCCAGGCTACAGAGGTAGTTGACATTAAGGCTGGGAGCAAAGCCCAAGAGTTTCTGTTTTCCAAGTCACTGTTCAGACTATGTTTTCTTTCGCTCTCTCTCTCCACAATTGAAATAGATACCATCATGAATAAATTACTTGGATTTAATTTACAAGGAAGCTGCCAGAAATTGTGTGACCTTCCTGATACCCCAGATTTCTCTAATCAAACCCGTGTTAGTCCTCTGTGAGCTGCTTGGGAGCAGCCGGGAGTCAAACCACAGAACAAGATTAATGCATATCGTATATATTTTTTTCTCCTTCATGCAGAAAAACAGAATTATTCACCCAAATCTGTCATCACAACAAGTCACTTCCAAGAGTACAGTAAGGAGATCCTGTATCGGGGGGGTTGGACGTACAAGTCTGGAAAGGGGGGTGATGATAAAAGAAAAGGAGGACTAAATCAGTGCATAGAGTTGTGTTGCTGTGGTTGACCACATTATTACAAAGACACAATGGGATAGGAGAAAGAGCTCCCTTATCCTCAACTCATACCGAGATCCCTTTTTGAAAATATACTCTTTTCAGCCCTATGGCTTATATGCTATATGCGACCATTTGGGATTTATAGTTTGGCTTTTAAGGAGGAAAACGAGTTATTGTTTGCCGAATCACTGTTTTATCTGGCTATTATTATTATGTTAGCAAGAAGTAAGGCAAGGTTTTTGTATAATTAGGAAAAATTACTAGCAATTAAATGACTTTCTTCTTTTTTCAGTTCAAATGCAAAAGGTAATTGTTTAACCATTACACCTAAATTATGGAGACCATTGGTGATCATTAATAAATAAAACTGTAAGTACAACTGGACACTGAAGAAGCCAGCTCAGTCAACACTTTCTTGATCAAGTAAAAATACAACAATCTTAAACATGTTAGATTCTCTTTAATTCCTATTGCCTTGCCCTGCAATAGTGAACACTGCTGTTCAATCTTAGGTGAAACACAGTAATGGTTGTAAGAAGAGCTTGGTTAACTGAAACTTTTCCTGTTGACACACACTATTCATAGATGACTAGACTATTTCCTCTTGAGAGGTAAAGGACTTATTACGGTCCTTATTGAAAGATGCAGGAAATCTGCCACAGCCATTTTGGTGCAATTGTTTTATTTTTTAAATTTTTTATTGGAGTATAGTTGATGGTGTAATTGTTTTAAACTAACTTAGGTCAGAGTCATAGGTGTAGAAAACAAACTTATGGTTACCAAGGGGGGAAGGGGGAGGGTGGGATGAATTGGGAGATTGGGATTGACATATATACTATGTATAAAATATTAGATAACTAATGAGAACCTACTGTATAGCACAGGGAACTCTACTCAATGCTCTGTGGTGACCTAAATGGGAAGGGAATCTAAAACAGAGAGGATATATGTACATGTATAACTGATTCACTTTGCTGTACAGCAGAAACTAACCCAACATTGTAAAGCAACTATACTCCAATTAAAAAAAAAAACAAACAAATTAACTGAGGTCAAATAGTCATCCCAATACGTAAAAAAATTTAATTGTCTTCCTATTAACCATCAAGTAGTACCTATAACAAATACCCTGATCATATACCATCATTCCTAGGGCTCGCTCATTTCATATTAATAATTATTATAAGAGCAACAACAACTACAGCTAACATTTATGTGCTTAAGTGCCAGGCAAATAAGTGTCATGACTGATCTTATACTTGGCACATGTTATCTCATTTAACATTCATTTGTCCACATTTGCAAATGCGGTAACTAAGGTTGAGGGATGAAATGACTTGACAAAAATGATCTATCTAGGAAATGGCGGAGCTAGAAAGTAACATTGTAGAGCTTGTTCTTGACTACTTACTTACTTTGTTTGGGCTTCTATAACAAAATAACAGAGACTGGGTAGCTTACAAACATCAGAAATGTATTTCTCACAGCTCTAGAGGCTGGGAAGTCCAAGATCAAGGCGTTAGCAGATTTGTGCTTGGTGAGGGCCTGCCTTTTCACAGATAGTAGCTTCTATCTGTGTCCTCACATGGCGGAAGGGGCAAGTGAGCTCTCTGGTGCCTCTGGGGCATTAATCTCATGCCCTTATAAAAGGTCATGAGACCCTCATGACTCAACCATCTCCCAAAGGCCTCACATCCTAATACTATGCCCCCTCGGGGGTTAGGGTTTCAATGTATGAATTTTGAGGTGACACATTCAGATCATAGCAACTGCTATACTATATCACCTCATCCCAGGTTTAGGCATGGGAGAAGATCCAGAGTTGTTTTTTTTTTTAAGTTTTTTTTTTTTAATTTATTTTTTGGCTGCATTGGGTCTTCGTTGCTGCATTCAGGCTTTCTCTAGTCATGGAGAGCAGGGGCTACTCTTCGTTACGGTGCACAGGCTTCTCAATGCAGTGGCTTCTCTAGTTGCGGAGCATGGGCTCTAGGTGCATGGGCTTCAGTAGTTGCAATGTGTAGGCTATGTAGCTGTGGCTCGCAGGCTCTAGAGTGCAGGCTCAGTAGCTGTGGCGCACGGGCTTAGTTGTTCCGCAGCCTGTGGGATCTTCCCGGACCAGAGATCAAACCTGTGTCCCCTGCATTGGCAGGCAGATGCATAACCACTGCGCCACCAGGGAAGTCCCCAGAGTTTTGTTTTAAAAGCTTACTTGCTAATAAAATTTTCTTTAAAGCACATAATTTAATGATTTTCTTTTTAGGACACATAACAATGTCCCCAAGTAAAACAAACACAGAACAACAACAACAATGAAAAATATGGAATACCCCCGGGCTTCCCTGGTGGCGCAGTTGAGAGTCCACCTGCCGATGCAGGGGACACGGGTTCGTGCCCCAGTCTGGGAAGATCCCACATGCCGCGGAGTGCCCGTGAGCCATGGCCGCTGAGCCTGTGTGTCCGGAGCCTGTGCTCTGCAACAGGAGAGGCCACAACAGTGAGAGGCCTGCGTACCGCAAAAAAATAAAAAAATAAAAGGAATACCACCATTTCAAATTGCCATGAATTCTCATCAATTTCTTTCTTTCTCAAGGTTCAAATCTTCACATCTATCTGGTAATGATGATTGGAAAACAAATGTAGTTTAAGAAAGGTTACTCAAATGGGATGAGTACGTTCTATCTCCTGTCTCCCTGGGGTGAGCTATTGAAATCTCACTATCAATGCAAAACAAAACAAAACAAATCAATGTCTTGCACTGATTAAGGAACCAATGACAGCTGCCACTGAATTCTACACTCCTGGAGCACAGATTTTCCAAGGCTGTTCTCTCATCTCCTCTACCCCTTTTTATTTCCATAAAGCTAGCATTCATTAATTTCTGATTTTTTTCAACAGTGTTATTTGTGTGTGCGTGTGTATTAAATGCGTAAATGAGTTGTCAAGAAAGTAAGGAATATGCAGGGGAAGCAAAACAAAAACAAAAACAGGAACCCAGAGAAGTAAGCTTGCTTTTGCTCGGAGAACATTAACAAAACCGTGAATTTGAGCTTTCAGCTTTTTATGACCTTGTGGGGTGTAGGGGATTAGAGATAAAGACCAGAGTCAGAGCGCCCTCGCCAGAGCAGTTAAAGGCGTGGCGGATAGCTGGCGCCGCTGGAGGGGCGCGAGCGCCAATGGCACTATGAGACGTGAGCCGGCGGCCGGAGCCCGGGAGGCGCAGGGATGCGTCAGTCACTGCCACCGGGATGGTCCCCGGGTACCACCGCCGCTGCTCCGGCCCAAGAGCCAAACACCATGGAGACCTTGGATCCTGACCCCTCTACCCGCCCCCCCCCAACCCCCAGGATGCTGAGCCCACCAGAACTCGAGGCGAGCTTGAGCTTGGGAGTGACCAACAAACGTTTGGATGGAAGGGGGCCTTTGGGTTTCAGCATCCTGTTAAGACTTTTTACCCATTTCTAAGCGTCAAGAGTATCTGCAGAGTTCATGCGAGAAGGTGCTGGCTAGTTTTCCTGTGCAAACCACCATTCACTTCTGCAGCAATGAGTCAGATTCAGTTGAGGAGCAAGAGGAAGAAACCCTTCAGTGCCAGAAGGCTGGAGGCGGCCCAGGAGGAAAGGGCAGAGACAGGCTGACAAACCCAGGACGGCAACCCGGAGGCCATGGCGGCCTCGGTGGTAAGGGTCCGCTACCCGGCCCTGACTCTCCAGAGGTGCTGCATGCCCCTCATCCAAATAAGCCTGTCTCTCCTTCACCAGACCCACCTCACATGTGCCCTGGGGGACATCCCTTGGGGACAGCCGTGCCAGGACACTTTGTGTTTCCACTGGGTGTACAAGAACTTGACTGTCTCCGGCCAGCACCACACTCCTGGCAAGGACTCAGCTTTTACTCGTCCTTCTCTTGGTGATTTTTTGAGCCTCATTTATACCTTTGAGAAAGGATTCTAGGACCAAGAAAAGGTTTGAGTCCACATGGGTTGTTATTGGGTAGGCCAACTTTCAAAGCTCGTTCAGCAATGTCACTGTGCCGATCAAACGACAAACTATTCCATGTCGATTAATAACCCACCCACACCCACGCCTCTCACTTAACCTGAGAATTCTTCTTTAGCTATTTCCCCTTTCGTAAAAGTGATTTTAGATATTGTCCAAGGTTGATGTGGTTGTTTAGTGGCATTCTGAAAAAAATTTATTTATGAAAAACACAAAACACTGAATAATTTTCATAAGAGTAACAAAAATAAAAAGATAAGGATTTGGGGGGGAACGTTCAGGATAAAAATATATATGATTCTTGTCTAAGGTCTGTCTGTGTGAATAGAAGAGCTTTAACTCTTAGTTTGGGACTGCTTTGGGCTTATTACTTGAATACAATAACACTTAAAAAAATTATTGGAGTATAGTTGATTTAAAATGTGTTGGGTTTTGCTGTACAGCGAAGTGAATCAGTTATACATATACACATAGAATAACAGTTTTCAATCAAAGTATCTAATGCAATATCATTTTCAGCTTTTTATATTTTGATGACCAAATAAGTGTATTTGTCAAAGTTTTTTTCTACTTAACTGTCTTACATGTGGTTGTCTTCCCAGTTTCTACTTGACATAAATATTTTGAAAGACAAAAAAAAAAAAAAAAAAAATAAGACCAGAGTCAACGAGGTGGGACATCTACTATAAGACACCCACTCTCTTGTAAAATTAGGATTCCAATAAGCTATGTGCCCAGTACAAAGGTAAACTGGAAATAAACATACTCCTCCTCATACACCAAGGGATTCTAAAGAAAATCACCTGTCTCAAAACTTGGTGTTGGAAATCTCCCCTGAAAATTAAGTTTAAAGTGGTCTTTTGTTGGTAGTGACCCCATGCAGGTTTTAGTGGGTCAATTGGTTATCCATATGGAAAGAAATAAGTTTGGATCCTGTGGACAACCATAAACAGTCTCAAATTCTTTGAAATCCTTTCATCAAGAGGTGGGGTCTATTTCTCCTTCCGTTGAAATTGAGTGGCCTGTATGACTTTTCTGAATAATAGAATATAATAGAACAAAAGAAGATGTGCCACTTCCTAGGCTTGGCCTTTAAAAAATGGCAGTCTCCACTTTCTGTCTCTTGGAACACTTGCCCTGGGGGAAGCTAGCCTACGCGTAAGAAGTTTGACTACTCTGAGACTGTCATTCTGTGAAGAAGCCCAAGCCAGCCACCTAGAGAGGGTACATGGATATAACATCCATAATGTGGGATGATCCAACCCAAGCTGTGTGGGCCAAAGTATTTTGAAAAGGAATTTGTGATGCTGATCTACTCCTTCATTTAAGAGTGCTTTCTCATTCTGCAATGCAGCCATCCAGCCATAATATTCAAGCATGAAGAATAGAGCATCCCCCAACGGGAAAAGCTGTAAGTTGGGTTCGTGATTAGTGCATGGGTATCAGAGCCTTAGACATGCATACACAGATGGAAGATTAAGTGTATATTCTGAAAAATGGAATAATATTAAATTGGGATTTATTTAGACCTAGAAGTTCCCATTGTGGGTCTGTCTGCTGATTGCATTTCCAGACTGAACTCACAGCATACAGTCCTTCACCTTTTCCAGCCTAACTTGCATTCTCAACCTCAGGCCCACACTGTTCATCAGAGTACCCTTTTATTTACCATTAGTTCCTAACAGATTGCTGGGGAACAGAAACAGAACCACCAAGCAGGCACTAATCTCAACAGTCAATGACAGATTGAGCAGGAAGGCATAAAGAACCCAAAGAATGATTTCTGAATTGCAAATTTTCCATGAAAGCTGAAGAAATGACTGGCTTCCTCTGATATATTTGCATTGCCAGAAACGATAAATGAAGCACGGATTCCATTATTCATAGTTTTAAGTGAAATTTGTTTACACTACTGCTTAGTATTTATTTAATCCCCTTTAAGAAGTGCTAATTTAATAGCCCTCAGAATCCATCAATAAAAAAGGAGGTCACTGTTACCTAACCCATCTCAAAAGTGGAGAAAGTTAGACTCCTATAGCCAGACTTCCCCATTATTACATGGTGATAATGTGACCTTGGGGGAGAGGTGGCGATGTCACCCTATATGTCTGTGATTTACCTAAGATAAACTTATATATTTTTTGTCCCAAACTTTCCTCACCTCAACATGATATAAGCTGTCAGGCAAATGTGAATTCATGTCCACATCTCATTGTGGGTCCACGAGCATTCCAAAAACACATGGCCCTAGACAGAAAAGAAGACTTCTTTTAAATGATATTTTTTATGCTCTGATTAGTAATAAATAAAACCTAAGAGTAATGTCCAGATGTCAGGTTTCTAGACAGGAAAGAGTTGGGATGGTGATAGGAGGGAGGGTGAAAAACACCATGGAATGAGGAGCTCTGAGCAAGACAAAGCCTGGTGGCAGCAGGTGCCTTAGACAGTACTCTGAGCTGAGGTTTAACCACCTTTCGTTTCCCAGTTGCAACATACAGGATAGACTGTTGCTGTCTAGTCACCTCCCTTTGAATATTCCCAGAGTTATATGCAATACCGTTTTCTGTGTGTAACCCTGCTCATTTAGCTGCTACTCAAGACAGCATGAATGGAATGTAAGTAAATGAAAGTGATGTCATTAGAAGGATCAATTTGATTTCACTCTCTTTGAAATAATTAAATCATACCCAAACATCAGTAATTTAAATACGATTTTTATCAAATCCCTTGTGACACACAAAACAACTCACAGACATACACCCCAGCTAGTGAAGCTTCCAGTTCCCCTCTTTCTCCTCTGACAAATTGTACCTCTTAATTTGTATGGCTAGAGTCTGATCAAGGACTGATCTCTTTCTTTGAATTCCTCACATGCACCTAGGGGTGCTCCTGTGGGTAATGTACCGATAAATACTTTTCAAGGGTTAGAGATTGGCAAATAGTTTATACAGTGTTCTTAGATTAAGATGTTGAGGAGGAATAAACACTGCTTTTTGAAAGGTGTGCCATTCAGTAAAAGACCACAAACAACATGCTTAGGTGACTGACTCTAGACAGACTTTCATTCATCTTGTTATTTTGTTCTATTCAACGGATGCTGTATGGAGGTTTTCTGTTGGGCAATCGTGATCTATGAACATGTCTTCAAAATTATTGAAATGCCGTGAGTCTGGGAATTTCTTACATGTATACAATATGTTGTGGCATATGAAGAATCTAGGTGGCAGGCAATTTGGATAGTTGCCATGCTCACTAATCAGAGGACAGACTTCACATGTGCTTAGTTTGGAAGGTACTATTGATCCCACAGTGACCTTTTCAGTTACACTCACACACAGTTCATAATGGGTTTTCAAGTAGTATCAATGTACAAAAAGGTTAACTGAGGTCTAAACACTGTGCAATGGCCAATGGCTGATGACTGGGAGCTTCATTGGTTAAGCTTGTTGCAACTAGCCACCAATAGGACTGTCTGTCCCCTTTAAAGTTCTTCAGTTCTGTTACCTTTCCATGTCAATTCAGTAAATATTATCACTAATCCTAATGACAGCTATAATAATGATATTTTCCAGGCACTATGCTAAGCCCTTACTCTTGAGGTAGGGACTGGAGTCCCCATTTTATAAGTGAGGAGACTAACTAATAGAATGCTTAAGGTAGAAGGAGAAAATCTGGAGTCTGAACTCTGTTGTCTTATGCTCTTAATTAAATGAAACGCTGCTTCCCTAGTGAGCATATTTGCTAAGCCAAGGGACTAAGTCTTGGGACTTAATTAATAATAAAGCAACTAGCTGGATTACATGATCTACTTTACCAAAAAGCCATAGATATTAAATGTATGATAAATGATATTTTGTTGGTTTTAGTCATATTAAACATATCTAATTACTCAGATTTGTGACTGAGCTGGTTAGATCTACAAAAACAAAAACTTTCAGTGCCATTCTAATCATTTGAGATCATTGGCTGTGACTGGATGTAATTGGACTAGAATCAAAGTCTGAATGTCTGACCAGTGCCTTCACTGAACTTGTTCAAAGCTTATAAATATTTCAGGTAGTTTTCAATTATCCTGAATGTTTTCTGCACACAGAAGGGCTAGTTGGCCCATTTGCAGAAATAGTTGCTGATCTATAAATGGGTTAGGTTCAGCCTATGGATAGCTAAATATATCTTCATGCATACAGGGAAACCTCAGTGATACAGGCCAAATACAGGGAGGGTTAATCTCAATTTGTGAAGGGTCTAAGTTACATATTTAAAAGATTAGATGTAGTTGTATTATTTGCAATAACACCTAATAACAAACTAACTGGTAAACAAATGTTTCCAAATGAGGTCATATTATAAGAGTTTTAATGACAAGATAAGACTCATTTGAAATAAGTAGCACTCATTTGCATGCAAATAATTAATGTGTCAAAGCCCTTAAAAAGAGATCAATCCCTCCTAGGTGAAACACGTCCTTTTGCAATCTTCTTTACACTGTTACAGTTGCTGAACTAACTATTCGTTCAGAGATAGTGCAATAGTAGTTTGAACAGGAAGTGGGTAGAAATTTAATTACAAATTCTGAATTACTGGGGCCCAAAATAATAATACTTTTCTGTATAGTCATTTCTTGATTATCCACATCAATGAATGTGACACTGATAATTTTGAAATCATTTCTATTTTACCTTGTATATCATTTCAGGGAAAGTTACCTTCTCAATTGTATTTTGCTTAGGCTTCTGTTAAACTTAAATTTGCATTCCGTCAGCCAACGTAAATGGGCAGTCACAGAGATGGTCGAGAAGCATGTAATAGTTGTGCAAAGCCTGTCTGGGATGAATCATTAAGCATGGTTAATCCACAAGTTGAGAATCATCCTTATTAGAGATTTCTTCATTTTTGAAAATGTGTGCAACAAACCTCCCCAAACAAATAAGAATTCTTAGTTCCTAAGAAAGAATTTCTAAGAAAAGGACTATGTTTCACCCCAGAAGAACCTAGTGACCCCAGAACTGGGTCTTGGACACTGGGCATATGGTTTAGGGACACCTTGAGACTTTAAGTTTTCATGAAACTTCTCACAGGCAACCGGGACATCTGGTGTGGTAGGTGTGATAAGTAGGTAGGTAGGTAGGTAGGTGCCTTCTGGAGTATCCAAAATCACATGTGAGTTACCTTTATTTAAAAAGATTAATAGTTCCACTGGTGTGCTTTAATGAGAGTGGCAAACACACTGCCCCCACGCCCCCATCACATTCCTAGTTTATCAGAGTAAAAATGAGACAGAGCTGATGGCCAGACTGTGCCATATACAATGATCAAGTGAAACAAAATGCTGTGAAATCACTTGGGGGAGAAATACTGAGGTTACAGATGCCCCTTCCCCTTCTCTTGGATCTTTCTGGATGCTTTTCCATTTTTTTTAGGAGGCTGTAAACATTTTAGATTGGTCGAGATAAGGGGAAATGGAGAGTTGTTGATCCATGATGGCTGGGGGAAAATCAAAAAGCTTGATTTAGTTTTTCTGTCCCCATCTGCTACATACACAGCACTTGGGACAGAGACAGCTGGTTGACCTTCAATATCTATTCTCTCCATTTGTAAGAGAATTTGGAGTTTTAGCAGGACACATGCTTAATACTATATTCCCCAGCCTCCCTTGTACCTCAGTATGGTCACGTGGCTAAGTTCTGACCATTGGTGTGTAAGTGAAAATTTCTGTGTGGCTTCTGAAGAGTGTCCTTAAGGGAAAATGGTGCACTATACCTTGCCCTCTTCTTACCTTCTGCTGTCTGGAAAAGTTATACAATAGCCAGAGTTTAAGCAATCACCTTGGGTTACAAGCATGAGAGACACGGCCTAGAGATGATGGAGCTAAAAGCTGGGAGAAGACCATGTCCTGGTAACTTCATGGAACTGCCAACCGTGCCCTGGATTGTCAAACATTAGATTTCTCAAATAAGAGGATTAAATCTTGTGTGTTTAAACTACTGTTAATTTGGGGTTTCTGTCACTCACAGCTGTACCTAATCCTAACTGATACAGCATTTAATCAACTTCTTTCCTTATAGAAGGAAATGTATTGCATGGGCAAAGGGCAGAGAAAGCCCTTTGGAAGGGGATTATTTGTTGGCAATTTTCTGGTCATCAGGTCAAAGCAGCCCTGTGTCCAAGAACCATCTGGGCCGTGGAAATCATTGTGCCCTTAGCTTCTGGGTGTCAGTCAGCAGCTTCACACTGACAATATTTTGTCTTTGTGTTTATCTGTTGGTTTGCAACAACAGATGCCACTATTAATCCTTTCCTACCTATATGCTAACTGCCTGAATGCTAACTTAATACAAATCTGCTCATTCTCTCATGATTGCAGTCAGGATGGGATAAGGGAGGAAGAGTGGATTCTCGGCAACATACTCTGACTATGCCAACGACCCCATGATTGCATTTCAGCAGCACACACAGGAAATGGCATGTAAGGGAACAGCCGATCTACTCTGTGTGCAAACTGCTAAACTCCCCTCCTCACGTCACCATTCTGGAAATGTTGAATTCCAAGTTCAGACTGTACACTATGGGTTAATGGGGTTGACAATTGACTGTGCTTAAATGGTATTAAGGTAATGCATTTAAACATCAAAAGTTTACAACCCAAAATTGATCACCTTGGCCAATTTACACAAGAAGGATCAATATCATCAGCTCCCCCTCTCTAAATGTTAACAAATGCTTTAACACAACACTTCTGACCGTGGAATGCAGATTAAAATTAGATACGGAATTAAGTTCCTTCTACACAGTAGAAGAGTCAATTTGAAAATCCTGATAATCAGCCAGAGCTGCCCACAAGGCTTGGCTTTATAGCATTTAACAGGAAAGGAAGCTTGCTCCCCACACACCTAATGATTTTTTTCTTTTAATTCAGCCATAGGAAAGACAGGGACAATAATAGGGTTAGGGATTTTTCCGTAACGGTCACTATTCAGTCTAGAGAAGGAATAACTCTGAGTTGTGCATGGTGAATCCCTGCTTCCATCTCCCAAGAAATGCCTGCAAAGGAGAGCAGGAAGGTCCCCAAGCCCACTCCCTATTCATACAGCCAAGAGCAAGTTGGACCAGCCCTACCGAGAAATGTCCCCTTTTACATGCTGTAGGGGTTCACAACAGGCCTCCCCAAGATGTGCCACTTTGGCACATGGATTCTTTTGTGCTAAAGACAATAGAGACCTTGTGGGCTCAAGAGAAACTTCTAGAAGAATTTAATTTGGAGAAAAAGAGTTATTACCAGAGATAAAGTTTATTTAAGTGGTCCCATCTATACAGCAGGGCAAACATCTAATTACCAAACATCTACTCTTCTGCTTATCGTCCTGTAAATATCCCTCCTGTTCTTGGAAGCCCCAGACCCCTATCCCATTCCTCAGCTCAGGATGGCCTGTATACCTCATTTTCCCTTTATTTCGTTGACCCTCTCTTGTATGTGGGGTTCCTGTACGTATGAAAATTAATTTGATTTTCTCCTGTTAATCTGTCTCATGTCAATTGAATTCTTAGCTACCCAGAAGAACCTAGAAGGGGAGATGAAAATTTTCTTCCTCTTCGACAATACACACTGCAAAGATTACAATCATCCTCAGTAGCAGGGCTGCCTGTCAGGTAGGTGTGACCCAAGCTCAAGAGCAACTTCTGATGGAAGGACACCTTATATCCAAGAGCTTTCACATATGGCGTAACTACCACGTGGAGGCAGGACAGACCTGTGAAAAACTCTCTCTACCCCTTCTTCCCCTTGTGGTACGTCCACCAGGAGCCAGTACCTTGCTGATCCCTCATTCTCTCCCCATTCCAGTCATGCTTTCTGCGAACTGTGATGTTAGATAGCTGGATACAAATTAACTCACATTCATTACATTCACATCTTAATGTATTGTCTTTTCTAGAAACAGTCACAATTTAGGCCAAAGCATAAAACCAAAGAATCTTTGATGGTGACATTTCAGGTCGGTGATTCTCAAGCTTAGCCAGCTTAACAATCACCAGGGAAGCTTGCTATCATTACAGATTCCTAAGTCCCGTCAACAGAGAATCTGATTCAATGGACCTACTTGGGGGGACCACAGCTATCTCCTTTCTAAATGGACCCTCATGTGATTCCAATGCAGCTGATCCACAGACCACTTTCGTCTAGGTGGTTGCCTACACCTTTGGTCCATTCTGCAAAATATTAATACTTTAAAGAAAATTCTTAAGAGGAAGACTCTTTGTAGGTTTTTTCAAAATAAGCTTATTTTATTTAGAATCAGTTCTGGTCCATCTGTTTGGCATTTCTTGCTGTAAATAGTTACGAGGTTGGCTATAATAATGTTTGTACTGCTGGGCAGGTAGAAATCATCCAGGGATATTTGGGGCCCAAAATGCAACAACTATCCCCTGTCATAGTCAGAAAGAAACTGAGGAAAGTTATTGACCCTAGCTCCCTCTTCCTCTCCCCATGCCTTTCTTCTGGGGAGAGTAAGAAAGAGCAAAAACTTATAAATGAGTCAGAAGGGTCCAAAGGCAGATTGTTGCTGGGGACACTGATAGTGATGAATGACAAGTACTTTCTGGAATACAAAAGTCAAAGATACAAAGGATTCTATCCTTCTGCAATCCCTGCACCAACACCTGTCTATATTTGCCCTCCTTCACAAGCCTTCTTTTGGCTGTGGCCTTTGTTTGTTTTCAGCTTCTCTTTTCAATGACCACCACCACCATATATACCTAGGGACTGTACATGTACATATTCCACTTAATCATAAAACGAACCCTGATAAAGTTAATTTGTGTATCGGGATCCACAAAATGGAGGCCACCCCAGTTGCCCGGCCCATGTCACAAATCTAAACCTAGGTCAGCCTGTACTCACAGGAAACCCCTCACTGTCAAGGAAACTTAACACCAATCACAATCCTTCAACTCAGCTTTAGCTGGCATGTCACAAATCTAAACCTAGGTCAGCCTGTACTCACAGGAAACCCCTCACTGTCAAGGAAACTTAACACCAATCACAATCCTTCAACTCAGCTTTAGCTGGATTACCTTACCCTAGAAAATAGGACCCGTCAGCCTTGTAAGGAAATCTTCTACCTCCTAGCCAATCATACCCTGTTTCTGGGAGGCCTCTTCTAATGCTCTAGAAAACTCACTCTTGCTCCACATTCCTTGGGAAGAGTGCTCCTCTGCTTATGAGGCACCATATTCCCCAAATCCATGGATTGTTTACCCTTGAATTAAAGAACATCAAACTAAAATGTTTTCGTTTTATCATTTGATAACCTGAGTGAGATGGGTACTATTTTACATCCTTTTTCCAAATGGGAATAATGACAAAAGAAAGGCAAGAAAATTGAGCCAAATACACACCCCACTAAAATATGAACTCTACGAGGGCAGAAATTTTAGTTTGTATCTTTCACAACTAAATTTGGAGCATCTAGAACAATGTTTGTAATATAACAGTCACTCAATAAATATTATACCTACCTGTATTTTTGTCTAAGGTCAATTATTTATTTTAAAACAAGAACCACAAATACACTTAGACTAGGTTAGGCAAAAGGAATTTAGGTTAAGAAATATAGGAAGTCCCACAGGCCCCCAATGACAGGAAATACAGCCAGATCACATGGGTCTTAGAAAGTGCTGAGACAGATGGTCTGTTTCTGTCTGTCTCTTTGCAGCCTTGGGGGTCTCTCATATGTGCTGCCTGTCTGCTCCCAATTTCCTTTCTGCAGACGGAAGCTTCATTGCAAAGTTTACAGCCCCTTTTCCCTCTTCTCATAAGCTTGCACATTAGTTTGGTTGGCCATAATAATAACTCTGGATTCAACTTCATAGATACCAGGTAAAACAGTTTCTCTTGCCAATTTTCATGGGCAGTTGGGCCAGGTTTCCAGCCTCGGCCATATTAGCTGTGATCAAAAGATAGAGCTGCGTGAGCTACCCCTTCCAACCAGTGTCTGGATCAGATTCTCTAAAGAAGTTTTATAAGCAAGGAGGATATGACTGACATCTCTAGACTAGGTGGGGAGCCAGAGATGCAGAGTGGCATTAGAAGAACTGTGCTATATGCCAGAGGTATCTAGGACAGAGGTCAGCCCACTTTTTCTGTAAAGTGCCAGATGGTAAATATTTTAGTCTTTGAGGGCCAGACAGCCTGTTCTGGTAACTATTTAACTCTATGATTATAGTGAAAAAGAAGCCATAGAAAGTAACTAAAAGAACAGGTGTGGTGGTGTTCCAATATAATATAAAATACAAAAATAAGTAGCAAGCTAGCCTTGGCCTGAGGGCTGTAGCTTGAAGACCCTTCTTCTTGGACAAAGTTCTCACTAGGAAATATGTCAATTGTCCATATTCCCATAAACCTGGCTTCTGGTTCTCTGGACCAATGACATCTTGTTTTTAACTGATTTTTTTTTTAAGCAATCAACGATTTGCAATGGCCTAGTTGTTAAGATGCAGAACCTCCTGTTAAGAAGCAAGTGCTTTGCTCTACTACAAGAAGTGTGCTTTAAGTACCAAGTCATACTCATATGAGTGGCTTAAATGACAGTGAGTGATTGTGCTAGGATGGTGTAATTACCTAAGCTTAAAGGGCCATTTTCATAGAAACAACCCTGGACCAGCATCTTAACTGGGAAAGATTTTAGTGGGTGCTGTGTTCTCTCTTTTTACAAGATACCTTTTCCAAAGCTTCTTAATATAGTATGAGAAAGAAAATATGGGTTCAAAAAATGAAGGGAACTTGAACCAATGTGTGCCACCATCAACTGCATGGATTGTTTGTCAAGCAGAAAGGCAGAGAGTTTTAAATGTAGTTTTATTTTAAAGAGTCTGTGTTTGTCGATGCAGTCCATGTGGCTTGGGTTAAGCTTGTAATAACTTCACAAGTGCTGTGAAGAAGCCCCAATTTCTCTCTGAAAGTGGTTTTGTCATACTGTAATATAAAAGGATAAGGGAGTAATCTGACCGTGTGTGGCTGGGTGGATGCTGTTGCCTGCAGTTTATTATATTTAGGTAATGCTTAACTGCACACTTGATAGACATTACTTTTATGTTGTGGCTCCCAGACTGTTTTATGCTCCCTGGTCATTATGCTAAGAAATGAGGCTCACTTACATTTCTGAGTTAAAGTCCCCTGCTCTTACTGTATGTCCTAATAAAAGATTCTGACAGTGTTAACTATAAAGCTAAGCTCCCTCTTTCTCAACTAAAAAGAGAATGCGTCTACTCTGAACAGGCTTTGGGGCCCTGAAAATGGATGGATTTGCTAATAAGATAGCCAGGGTTCCAGTCGAGTCAACACATTAATTAAGGGCTGTTAAACAGAGCTGTCTTCAAAGTGTGGGACAATCATCCAGCCACTGGCCGGGGCGGGGGGCGGGCGGGAGAAGGCAATGAGGGTAGCTGTGGTAAGCACCAGCTCCTAATCATGCCCCTCTTCAAAACTAGGATTGGAGAGTTAATGTACCCTCTTCCACATAACTAGTTCAGTAACCAAGCAGGACTCTATGGGGCCTTCCTGAGACAGACCCATCCCCCATATCCTCTGCTTTAGCTCCTCTCTGAAGTACCTAGCTAACAGAATCTGATGCACATTTCCTGAGTTGTTTTACAGATGCTAAAATCCCCACCAAAAGGAAGTCATTAACTACTTGATAATCCTGAGCACATAGCTCCCAGACCTCCTGGAGCCTGAGGATTGATAACGTTAACCCCTGTGACCTGGCCATGTTAGCTCACCATCAACCAATCAGAGAATCGTGCACGAGCTGATCACATACCCCGAGACTCCCCTCCCTCACCTGGCCTTTAAAAATGTTTTGCTGGGCAGGTCTCAGTGCCAGGAACCCAAGCAAGATGTCTGCCTCCAGCCAGAGTTCGCATGGATGGGCATACCTCCCGATATGTCCGCCATCAGCTTTTAGGACCCTGGGGTGAGCCACCGTGGCGACCACCCCATACCTCCCTGGGAGACCCTCCAACACCAGCAGATCCTGCTCACACTAAAAGATGAACCATAAACACTCCGAGGAAGAACCTACTCACTACTCCTCTACTCTTGGGTGTGTGATGGCCAGTGAAGCATCCACCAGCGCTGCAAGGGGTCCAGAGTATTTTTTGCTACCTCAGTGCCCAGTGCCTTTAAGCAGAAGTGGTAGTAGATTGTTGCATATCAGCAAATCCATTCTTTTCCTGAGACGGCAGGAAAACATATCAGCTGGGTTTCAATGGAACTTGGCAGTGGGGACATCCAGCTGATGTGATATATACCTCATCAGAGTGAGGCAGGAGATAGATGGGCCTCGGGCTGAGTAGTTGGAGTTTGTCCCCTGTGGACAGATACTCCAAGATGAAGATAATAGCAGGAGCGAGGAGGAGCTGAGCCCTGTCCAGATTAGAGATAAAGAGACCACATATTTCTCATTCATGAGGTCAAGGAGACCTTCCCTACTACACATACACAGGGCCCCCTCCTCAGGAGCCAAAAAGGGAGGGGGCGCCACCCCATAGTAGGTGATGTCAACCTACCCATAGGCCTCTGTGCTAGAATCCATCTTGGCTAAGAGATACACGTGCACACAGGGGAGGACCCTGATATAAACCAAATATGGACTCAGAGCCAGGCATACGAGATGATTGGCAGAGAAGACCCAGAAGAAATGCCCCATATAAGTGATTCAAATTACCACAAAAGTGCAACTCTGAGTCTGCAACTCTCTGAGTCTGCCTGGATGAGTCTATTCATAAGTCCTCTTCTCCTCCTAATAAACACTTTACTTGCTTCACTACTTTCCATCTCTTTGTGGAAATTCATTTCTACAAAGCCGACAGGCCAGGGCCTTGTCACTGGCTACTGGTCCCTGGGGGTCTAGTGGTTAAGATTCAGCACTCTCATTGCTGCGGCCTAACTTCAATCTCTGGCTGGGGAGCTGAAATCCTGCTTCAAGCCACTGTGGGCCAAGGACACTGGAGATCAAGAGTACACGTGTATCTTTTACCCCTTTCACCCCCTCTCCCACTGGTTTAGGTCTTCTTTGTCTCTCTCCTGCTACCACACAGAGATGATATAAAAGAGGCTCTTTGGCTATTTGCAAAAAATAAATAGATAGATAGATAGATAGATAGATGATAGATTGATACTTTGCTGAAACCCAGGGGGAATTCAGGCTTTTTGAACACTAGCTGTCCCAGACTCCTTGCTTGGCACCTTACAGTAAACACTGCACTTTCCTTCACCACAACCCAGTGTCAGTAGATTGGCTTTACAAAGTGTTGGTGAGCAGACCCGAGTTTGGTTCAGTAACAATTCCTTAGGCAGCGTCATGCTTTCCCAGCTTCTCCTTTCAATCACCCTCCACCTTGGTAATGAGCTATGTCATCGGTAACTTATCCCAAGAAAAGAAAGATTAGGATAAATGGTAGAACTGGTCTTTTCAAGCCACAGCCAAAACAGTCACTGCAATCTGATTCTCACATGTTAGATGGTGTAGAATGACATTTCATATGCTCAAAGAATAGCACCCTTAGTAAACTGGCTTAAGGTTTCTTGCTCTTTGTTTTTAGTAACCTCAAACTTACAGAAAAGTTGTAATTACAGTACAAAGAATGTTTTTGCCTTGAACCATTTAAGTCAGTTGATGCCCCGTCACCCTATAATACTAGTTTAGTGCATATTTCCTACAAGCAAGTACATTCTCTGACATAACCACAATATTACCACCCAAACCAGGACATTCATTACTACCATCACTTTGTAGAGGAGCATAGTTTCCCACCCTAAAATATGTCTTTTTGGCATAATGTTTTAAGCTGGTTATTTTCTAAGAAACAGCAGACATGGAAGTTACTCAGTTTCTCTAGCTCTTTCCCATGTATGCATGTTATTACACTTTGATTTTCTCGTTTAATCTGTCTCATGTCCATTTAATTCTTAGACAAGCAAGAAGAACATAGAAGCGTAGAGGAAAATTTCTTTCTCCCTGACAGCTTCCTAAAAGCCCATTAAAGTTTTGCCAGTTGTCCCAATAATGTCTTCTAGAGTAAGAGGATTCAGTTCAAAATAAGGAGTTGCATTTAGTTTTCATGACTCTTTCTCCATCTTGATCCTGGGAAGTTACCTTAGTTTGGTTTTGACTTTCTAGACCTTGACACTATCAAAGATTATAGACGAAGTTACTTTGTCATTTCTCCCTCAATCTGGGTTCTATTCTGTTATATTCTAATGAGAATCAGGTTATAGACATTTGGCAGGAATATTACAGAAGTGATGCTGCATTCTTCTCACTACATTTTATCATGTGCCATGTAATTTCTATTTGTTCTATTGGTGTTCACTTTGATAACTAGATTAACTTAATGTCTGCCAGGTCTCTCTGCTATAAATTTTATCTTTTTTCCTTTAGCATATTTTGAAATTTTTTTTAGTTTAAATTATTTTAGATTTATAGCAAATATATAGTATGGCAAATCTCATGTATTTATCACCTACTTTCCCCTAACATAAGCATCTTGAATGACCATGTTACTATTTTATGAGTGGGTACATTGAAGCCATGTAGGTATTCATTCCTCATTAAGCTTTCAATTTATTCAATTTTAAAATTTATATCATCACAGGCTCAGGACTTCCTATTTTATTGAATGGAGAATAATCTATTACTATCAATAACTATTGATTGATTTTTATTGAGGTGAAATCCATATAACATAAATTTGACTATTTTAAAGTCAACAATTCAGTGGCAATTAGTACATTCACAGTGTTGTGTAATCACTATCTTTATGTACTTCCAAAACATTTCCATAATCCCCAGATAAAATACTGTACTGGTTTTTTTTTTCATATAGCAACAGATTTTAATATATCATTTCTCCCCAAATAGATGTAAAATATAGAGGATAATGGAGATTCTTAAAAGGAAATTTTAGACTACATTAAAATTATAATAAAATATAATAATGCTAAGGTTACAAAAATGAAAACAATAATCTAGAAAAAGAATTGTGTTTGCTATAATAATTCAGTGCTTATCAAATACCTATTTAGAGATAAGCAGAGAATTCCCAATGGAAGAAACGTCAAGATGTAAACAAGATGTAAAGGGAAAATTTGGGATCATACTTGATTTCTTCTGAATATCAATTAATTTCTTAAGGAATACCTTGAAATGTGTTCCTTTCATTTTCATAGATCAGGCATAGCTCCTCCTTTTTTTTTCTTAACATCTTTATTGGACTATAATTGCTTTACAATATTGTGTTAGTTTCTGCTGTATAACAAAGCGAATCAGCTATACATACACATATATCCTCATATCCCCTCCCTCTTGTGTCTCCCTCCCACCTTCCCTATCCCACCCCTCTAGGTGGTCACAAAGCACCAAGCTGACCTCCCTGTGCTATGCGGCTGCTTCCCACTAGCTATCTATTTTACATTTGGTAGTGTATATATGTCCATGCCACTCTCTCACTTCATCCCAGCTTACCCTTCCCCCTCCACATGCCCTCAAGTCCATTCTCTACGTCTGCATCTTTATTCCTGCCCTGCCCCTAAGTTCTTCAGAACCATTTTCTTTTTTGTTTTTTTTAGGTTCCATATATATGTGTTAGCATACGGTATTTGTTTTTCCCTTTCTGACTTACTTCACTCTGTATGACAGACTCTAGGTCCATCCAACTCACTACACATAACTCAATTTCATTTTTTTATGGCTGAGTAATATTCCATTCTATATATGTACCACATCTTCTTTATCCATTCATCTGTCGATGGACACTTAGGTTACTTCCATCTCCTGGCTATTGTAAATAGAACTGAACATTGTGGTACATGACTCTCTTTGAATTATGATTTTCTCAGGGTATATGCCCAGTAGTGGGATTGCTAGGTCTTATGGTAGTCCTATTTTTAGTTTTTTAAGGAACCTCCATACTGTCCTCCATATGGCTGTATCAATTGACATTCCCACCAACAGTGCAGGAGGGTTCCCTTTCCTCCACACCCTTCCCAGCATTTATTATTTGTCGATTTTTTGATGATGGCCATTCTGACCAGTGTAAGATGATAACTCATTATAGTTTTGATTTGAATTTCTCTAATGATTAGTGATGTTGAGCATTCTTTCATGTGTTTGTTGGCAGTCTGTATATCTTCTTTGGAGAAATGTCTATTTAGGTCCTCTGCCCATTTTTGGATTGGGTTGTTTGTTTTTTTGATATTAAGCTGCATGAGCTGCTTGTAAATTTTGGAGATTAGTCCTTTGTCTGTTGCTTCCTTTGCAAATATATCCTCCCATTCTGAGGGTTGTCTTCTCGTCTTGTTTATGGTTTCTTTTGCTGTGCAAAAGCTTTTAAGTTTCATTAGGTCCCATTTGTTTATTTTTATTTATTTATTTATGTATTTATTTATTTTTTTCTTTTGCGGTACGCGGGCCTCTCACTGTTGTGGCCTCTCCCGCTGCAGAGCACAGGCTCCGGACGCGCAGGCTCAGCGGCCATGGCTCACAGGCCCAGCCGCTCCGCGGCATGTGGGATCCTTCTGGACCGGGGCACGAACCCATGGTCCCCTGCATCGGCAGGTGAATTCTCAACCACTGCACCACCAGGGAAGCCCTATTTTTGTTTTTAATTTCCATTTCTCTCGGAGGTGGGTCTAAAAGGATCTTGCTGTGATTTATGTCATAGACTGTTCTGCCTGTTTTCCTCTAAGAGTTTGATAGTGTCTGGCCTTACATTTAGGTCTTTAAACCATTTTGAGTTTATTTTTGTGTATGGTGTTAGGGAATGTTCTGATTTCATTCTTTTACAGGTAGCTGTCCAGTTTTCCCAGCACCACTTATTGAAGAGGCTGTCTTTTCTCCATTATATATTCTTGCCTCCTTTATCGAAAATAAGGTGACCATATGTGTGTGGGTTTATCTCTGGGCTTTCTATCCTGTTCCATCGATCTATCTTTCTGTTTTTGTGCCAGTACCATACTGTCTTGATTACTGTAGCTTTGTAGTACAGTCTGAAGTCTGCTAGCCTGATTCCTCCAGCTCTGTTTTTCTTTCTCAGGATTGCTTGGCTATTCGGGGTCTTTTGTGTCTCCATACAAATTGTGAAATTTTTTGTTCTAGTTCTGTGAAAAATGCCATTGGTAGTTTGATAGGGATTGCATTGAATTTGTAGATTGCTTAGGGTAGTATAGTCATTTTCACAATGTTGATTCTTCCAATGCAAGAACATGGTATATCTCTCCATCTGTTTGTATTATATTTAATTTCTTTCATCAGTGTCTTATAGTTTTGTGCATACAGGTCTTTTGTCTCCTTAGGTAGGTTTATTCCTAGGTATTTTATTCTTTTTGTTGCAGTGGTAAATGGGAGTGTTTCCTTAATTTCCCTTTCAGATTTTTCATCATTAGTGTATAGGAACGCAAGAGATTTCTGTGCATTAATTTTGCATCCTGCTACTTTATCAAATTCATTGATTAGCTCTAGTAGTTATCTGGTAGCATCTTTAGGATTCTCTATGCATAGTATCATGTCATCTTCAAACAGTGACAACTTTACTTCCTCTTTTCCAATTTGGATTCCTTTTATTTCTTTTTTTTCTCTGATTGCTGTGGCTAAAACTTCCAAATCTATGTTGAATATTAGTGGTAAGAGTGGACAACCTTGTCTTGTTCCTGATCTTAGTGGAAATGGTTTCAGCTTTTCATCATTGAGGACGAGGTTGGCTGGGGGTTTTTCATACACGGCCTTTATTATGTTAAGGTAAGTTCCCTCTATGCCTACTTTCTGGAGGGTTTTTATCATATCGGTGTTGAATTTTGTCAAAAGCTTTTCCTGCATCTATTGAGATGATCATATGGTTTTTATCCTTCAGTTTGTTAATACTGTTTATCACATTGATTGATATGCATATATTGAAGAATCCTTGCATTCCTGGAATAAACCCCACTTGATCATGGTGTATGATCCTTTTAATGTGCTGTTGGATTCTCTTTGCTAGTATTTTGTTGAGGATTTTTGCATTTATGCTCGTCAGTGATATTGGCCTGTAGTTTCCTTTCTTTGTGACATCCTTCTCTGATTTTGGTATCAGGTTGCTAGTAGCCTTGTAGAATTAGTTTGGGAGTGTTCGTCCCTCTGGTATATTTTGGAAGAGCTTGAGAATGATAGTTGTTAACTCGTCTCTAAATGTTTGATAGAATTCGCCTATGAAGCCATCTGGTCCTGGGCTATTGTTTGTTGGAAGATTTTAAATCACAGTCTCAATTTTATTGCCTGGGATTGGTCTGTTTATATTTTCTATTTCTTCCTGGTTCAGTCTCAGAACGTTGTGCTTTTCTAAGAATTTGTCCATTTCTTCCAGGTTGTCCAATTTATTGGCATATAGCTGCTTTTAGTAATCTCTCATGATCCTCTGTATTTCTGCAGTGTCAGTTGTTACTTTTCCTTTTGCCTTTCTAATTCTATTGATTTGAGTCCTTTCCCTTTTTTTCTTGATGAGTCTGGCTAATGGTTTTTCAATTTTTTTTTTATCTTCTCAAAGAACCAGCTTTTAGTTTTATTGATCATTGCTACTGTTTCCTTCATTTCTTTTTCATATATTTCTGATGTGATCTTTATGATTTCTTCCTTTCTGCTAACTTGAAGTGTTTTTGTTCTTCTTTCTGTAATTGCTTTAGGTGTAAGGTTAGATTGTTTATTTGAGATGTTTCTTGTTTCTTGAAGTAGGATTTTATTGCTATAAACTTCCCTCTTAGAACTGCTTTTGCTGCATCCCATAGGTTTTGGGTTGTTGTGTTTTCATTGTCATTTGTTTCTAGGTATTTTTGGATTTCCTTTTTCATTTCTTCAGTGATCTCTTGGTTATTTAGTAGTGTATTGTTTAGCCTCCATGTGTTTGTATTTTTTACAGACTTTTTCCTGCAATTCATATCTAGTCTCATAGTGTTGTTGTCGGAAAGGTACCTGATATGATTTCAATTTTCTTAAATTTACCAAGGCTTGATCTGTGACCCAAGACATAATCTATCCTGGAGAATGTTCCATGAGCACTTGAGAAGAAAGTGTATTCTGTTATTTTTGGATGGAATGACCTAGAAATATCAATTTTGTCCATCATGTTTAATGTATCATTTAAAGTTTGTGTTTCCTTATTTATTTTCATTTTGGATGATCTGTCCATTGGTGAAAGTGGGGTGTTAATGTCCCCTACTATGATTGTGTTACTGTCTGTTTCCCAATTTATGGCTGTTAGAATTTTCTTTATGTATTGAGGTGCTCCTATGTTGGGTCCATAAATATTTACAATTGTTATATCTTCTTCTTGGATTGATCCCTTGATCATTATGTAGTGTCTTTCTTTGTCTCTTGTAATAGTCCTTATTTTAAAGTCTATTTTGTCCAATATAAGAATTGCTACTGCCGCTTTCTTTTGATTTCCTTTTGCATGGATTATCTTTTTCCATCCCCTTACTTTCAGTCTGTATGTGTCCCTAGGTCTGAAGTGGGTCTCTTGTAGACAGCATATATATGGGTCTTATTTTTGTATCCATTCAGCCAGTCTTTATTTTTTGGTTGGAGCATTTAATCCATTTACATTTAAGGTTGTTATCGATATGTATGTTCCTATTACCATTTTCTTAATTGTTTTGGGTTTGTTATTGTAGGTCTTTTCCTTCTCTTGTGTTTCCTGCCCAGAGGAGTTCCTTTAGCATTTGTTGGAATGCTAGTTTGGTGGTGCTGAATTCTCTCAGCTTTTGCTTGTCTGTAAAGGTTTTAATTTCTCCATGAAATCTGAATGAGATCCTTGCTGTGTAGAGTAATGTTGGTTCTATGTTTTTCCCTTTCATCACTTTAAATATGTCCTGCCACTTCCTTCTGGTTTGCAGAGTTTCTGCTGAAAGATCAGCTGTTAACCCTATGGGGCTTCCCTTGTATGTTATTTGTTGTTTTCCCCTTGATGCTTTCAATATTTTTTCTTTGTATTTAATTTTTGATAGTTTGCTTAATATGTGTCCTGACATGTTTTTCCTTGGATTTATCCTGTATGGGACTCTCTGTGCTTCCTGGACTTGATTGACTATTTCCTTTCCCATATTAGGGAGGTTTTCAGCTATAATCTCTTCAAATATTTTCTCAGTCCCTTTTTTTACCTTCTCTTCTTCTTCTGGCACCCCTATAATTTGAATGTTGGTTTGTTTAATGTTGTCCCAGAGGTCTTCTGAGAGTGTCCTCAATTCTTTTCATTCTTTTTTCTTTATTCTGCTCTGCAGTAGTTATTTCCACTATTTTATCTTCCAGGTCACTTTTCCATTCTTCTGCCTCAGTTATTCTACTATTGATTCCTTCTGGAGAATTTTTAATCCATTTATTGTGTTGTTCATTATTGTTTATTTACTCTTTATTTCTTCTAGGTCTTTGTTAAATGTTTCTTGTATTTTCTCCATTTGATTTCCAAGATTTTGGATCATCTTTACTATCATTACTCTGAATTCTTTTTCAGGTAGACTGCCTATTTCCTCTTCATTTGTTTGGTCTGGTGTGTTTTTACTTTGCTCCTTCATCTGCTGTTTGTTTCTCTGTCTTCTCCTTTTGCCTAACTTACTGTGTTTGTGGTCTCCATTTCACAGGCTTCAGGTTCATAGTTTCCATTGTTTTCGGTGTCTGCCCCCAGTGACTAAGGTTGGTTCAGTGGGTTGTGTAGGCTTCCTGGTGGAGGGGACTCATGCCTGTGTTCTGGTGGATGAAGCTGGATTTTCTTTTTGTGGTGGGCAGGACCGTGTCCAGTGGTGTGTTTTGCGGTGTCTGTGACCTTGTTATGATTTTAGGCAGCCTCTCTGCTAATGGATGGGGTTGTGTTCCTTTCTTGCTAGTTGTTTGGCAGAGGGTGTCCAGCCCTGTATCTTGCTGGTCATTTAGTGGAGCTGGGTCTTAGCGTTGAGATGGAGATCTCTGGGAGAACTTTTGTCGTTTGATATTACTTGGAGCCGGGAGGTCTCTGGTGGACTAATGTCCTGATCTCGGCTCTCCCACCTCAGAGGCACAGGCCTGACACCCAGCCGGAGCACCAAGACCCTGTCAGCCACACAACTCAGAAGAAAAGGGAGGAAAAGAAGAAAGAAAGAAAGAAAAAATGAAAAGAAAAGAAAGTTATTAAGATAAAAAAAATACTAAAAATTTATAAAATGAAAAGTAATTTAAAAAATGAAAGAGAGAGCAACCAAGCCAGGAAACAAATCCACCAATGATAACAAGTATTAAAAAGTATACTAAAAAAAAAAAAAAAAACGGACAGACAGAACCCTAGGACAAATGGTAAAGGCAAGCCTGTACAGACAAAATCACACAAAGAAGCATACACATAAACACTCACAAAAAGAGAAAAAAGGAAAAAAAATATATATCTATATATTAAAAAAATGGAAGAGAGCAACAAAATCAATAAACAAATCTACCAATGATAATAAACTCTAAATACTAAACTAAGATAAACATAAAGCCAGAGACAAATTCGATGCAGAAAGCAAACCCTAAGTCTATAGTTGGTCCCAAAGTCCACAGCCTCAATTCTGGGATGATTCGTTGTCTATTCAGGTATTCCACAGATGCAGGCTACATCAAGTTGATTGTGGAGATTTAATCCGCTGCTCCTGAGGCTGCTGGGAGAAATTTCCCTTTCTCTTCTTTATTTGAACAGCTACTGGGGTTCAGCTTTGGATTTGACCTTGCCTCCACGTGTAGGTCACCTGAGGTTGTCTGTTCTTCACTCAGACAGGATGGGGTTAAAGTAGCAGCTGATTAGGTGGCTCTGGCTTGCTCATGCAGTGGGGAGGGAGGGGTACAGAATGTGGTGTGAACCTTCAGCAGCAGAGGCTGGTGTGACTTTGCAACAGCCTGAGGTGCGCCGTGTGTTCTCCTGGGGTAGTTGTCCCTGGATCACAGGACCCTGGCAGTGGCGGGCTGCACAGACTCCCGGGAGGGGAGGTGTGGATAGTGACCTGTGCTTGCACACAGGCTTCTTGGTGGCTGCAACAGCAGCCTTAGCATTTCATGCCCGTCTCTGGTGTCTGCACTGATAGCCACGGCTCATGCCCGTCTCTGGAGCTTGTTTAGGCAGTGCTCTGAATCCCCTCTCCTCGCGCCCCCTGAAACAATGGCCTCTTGCCTCTTAGGCAGGTCCCAACTTTTTCCCGGACTCCCTCCCGGCTAGCTGTGGCACACTACCCCACTTCAGGCTGTGTTCATGCAGCCAACCCCTGCCCTCTCCCTGGGATCTGAACTCCAAAGCCCGAAACTCAGCTCCCAGTCCCCACCCACTCCAGTGGGTGAGCAGACAAGCCTCTGGGGCTGGTGAGTGCTGGTTGGCACTGATCCTCTGTGCGGGAATCTCTCTGCTTTGCCCTCTGCACCCCTGTTGCTGCACTCTCCTCCATGGCTCCAAAGCTTACCCCCCGCCACCCCTCCTCTCCACCAGTGAAGGGGCTTCGTAGTGTGTGGAAACTTTTCCTCCTTCACAGCTCTCTCCCAGAGGTGCAGGTCCTGTCACTATTCTTTTTTCTCTGTTTTTTCTTCTTTTCTTTGTCCTACCCAGGTACATGGGGAGTTTCTTGCCTTTTGCTAAGTCTGAGGTCTTCTGCCAGCATTCAGTAGGTGTTCTGTAGGAGTTGTTCCACATGTAGATGTATTTCTGATGTATTTGTGGGGAGGAAGGTGATCTCCTCGTCTTAATCCTCAGCCATCTTGGAGGTCTCCCTGTACTGTTTTCTACAGTAGCTGAACCATTTTCCACTCCCACCAGCAATGTATAAGAGTTCTGATTTCTCCACATCCTCACCAACACTGACTATTTTCTGTCATTTGATTCTAGCTACCCTAGTGGGTATAAAATGATATCTCTTTGAGAGTTTGATGTGTGTTTCCCTAGTGACTAATGATATTGAGCATCTTTGCCTATGCTTGTTTACTATTTGAATATCTTATTTAAAGAAATGTCTATTAAAGTCTTTTACCTGTTTTCAAATTGGATTGTCTGTTTTGAGGTTGAGTTCTTTATATTTTCTATAAGATAACTCTGTGAGAGTTCTTCATATATTCTGGATAATAGACCCTTAACAGCTATTATGATTTGCAAATACTTTTCCCTTTTCTGTAGGTTGTCTTTTCACTTTCTTGATAATGTTCTTTGAAGCAAAAATATTTTTAATTTTGATGAATTCCAACTTAAAAATTCAATTTGATGAATTTTTAATGTTGACGAATTCCAATCCAATTCCAATGGATTCTTTATATCTAGGAATCCATTATCAAACACAAAGTCATGAAGATTTAAACCTATGTTTACTTCAAAGAGTTTTCTAGTTTTAGTTCTTTATTTAGAGTGTTGATCCATTTTGGGTTAATATTTGTATGTGGTGCGAGCTAGGGGTTCATCTTCATTCCTTTGCATTTGGATATCCAATTGTCCCAGCATCATTTCTTGAAAAGACTATACTTAACCCCACTGAATGGTCTTGGTGCCCTTGTTGAAAATCAATTGGTCATAAAGGTATGGTTTTATTGCTGGACTCTCAATTCTATTCTATTGGTCTATATGCCTATCACAATGCCAGCACCACAATATTTTCATAACTGTATGCTTGCAGTAAGTTTTGAAATTGGGCAATATGAGTTCTCTCATTTTGGTCTCCTTTTACATTTTTGTTTGTGTGTTTTTGGCTATTGCAATTCCATATAGATTTAAGATAGGTTTTTCCATTTCTGAAAAAGAAAGGCCTTTGGAAATTTGATAGGGAACACATTCAATCTATAGATTGCTTTGAGGAGTATTGCCTTCTTAGCAATATTAAGTTTTCCAATCCATGGACACAAAATGTATTTCCATTTATTCATGTCTTCTTTAATCTTTTTCAACTATGTTGTATAGTTTTCCATGTACAATTTTTGCTCCTATTTGGTTAAATTTATTCCTAGGTAGCTTATTCTTTTGGATATTATTGTAAATATAAATGTTTTCTGAAATTCCTTTTTGGATTATTGATTACTATTATATATTAAAACAATTGTCTTTGCTGTGTTGATCTTGTATTTGGCAATATTGTTGAATTCTTTTATTAGCCCTAGAAGGTTTTTTTATTGGGTTCATTGGCATTTTTTACATACAGGATCATGTCATACATAAATTTAGTATTTACTTTTAACATTGTCCCAGATTTGGCTAGTGGGAGACTCATTCAAACTGGCTCCTCTGTCCTTTAGATATGTCCTCATTATTCTTTGAGTACCCTCTTACTTTCTATCACATGCTATTCTATGATCATTTTGTATTTTCCCTGCCCTACCTCCAAAATCATCCATTTCTGCAAAGAGTCATTGTTCCTTTTTGTGGAGAAGGGTATTGATGAATCATGATCTGAATGGTAGATGTGATTGTTGTCACTGTTCCCAGGCCCTCTCCATGAACAGAACTAGAGGACATGTGTATTACATACCATACATACATACACACAAGTTAACATCTATTAATTTTATCTAATTATGTATACTGATAACTATGAGTTGACACCAATAACTTAAATTCCAATCCAGCACCACAGGGTTCATTCTAGTTTTTTCCTTTTCCATATTTTAACTTTTCTCAGATAGTGAGAAACCTTGCTCCCATTATTCTTAATGCATTGATTATTTGATAAATCCTCTTACATGTACTAACTTCCCATTGTTGGTGTCATGTCCTCCCCTGAGCAAATATTTTTGTCCTACTTAGGCTCTGAACTCCATGCTACACAGCTGTCACTGTCCACAATGTGGATTCCTCCTAATCCTGCTTTCCCACAGACCTTACCAATCCATCCCCCATGTGGGCTCAGGCTCTGACAGTCCTCCCTAGGCTACCTTTTTCTGGGCTGTCCCTCCACAGGGTACCCTCTTCACTCTTTGTTTGCTGTGGCACCCCTTACTTGGTCACCCATATGTGTGGATGCTTCCCTGACCCTGTTTTGCCTTTGACACCCTTCTCTAGGCCCATTAGCTGTCCCTGTCCCTCACAGTACGGACACCTACCTTGCTTGGACCCTTCAAATGACTTTAGGACTAAATAGTTCAGGAAGGAGAGGGAAGGGAAGTGGAAGGGGAATGGTTTGTTTGTTTTCCCAAGGCAAACAAACTGAACAGTTAAGATGATCTGGTTTTTAAATATGACTCGACACAACCTACATTGAATGTGGGGATGGGACTATTTAGTCTCATTTACTACCCAATATTGAGTTCCTTAGGTAGCATCTCTGACAAGGAGTTATTTAACTACTGCCTGAACACTTCATATCTATCATATTAGAAAAGAGCTATACCATATGCATATTTAACACAGGCAAATGTAACTATAAGCACATAGATCAGAATGGAGGAGAGGAAAAAAAGAGGTGAAGAGGGAGAGCGAGAGTGAGGGAAAGGAAGAAAAGAGAAGTGAGGGAAAGAAAGAGAGAAAAACACCATGAAAACAGTTCTATTGATTTTACTTACCTTTGCACTCAGTGGGAATATGCCTCGGACTGAACAGCTAGTCATCATAGCATTACTATAAGGTAGCCACTATTAGCCCCATTTTATATATGAGAAAATTGAGGCTTGAAGAGACTGAGTCATGCCCCAGGTCACACACCTAGTGTGTATGCAGAGCTGAGGTTCTAACCTGTCTGTCTGACTCAAGAGCTATGCATTCCTGCATCCAGGGATGTGAAGCCCACTTCCTGTCATGGCAGCCCATTCCAGCCTTGGACTGTCTTGACTATTAGAATGTTTTATCCTTTAATAGAATTGAAAATCTGTCTCCCTGAAGTTTTTCCACCCATTGGTCTGGGTTTTACCCTTTGGGCATGTGTAAAACAATTCTAATTGCTCTTCTACATGACAGCCCTTAAAATATTTGTAGAGAGCTATCATATCCCCTGAGTTTTTTGCTCTCTAGGCTAGACAATTCTAGTTCCATCAAACATTTCTCTTATGAATGAGAAAATGCCTTCCCTCTAGCTTGTTACACTGCACTAATTTTCCAAGGTAAGAAGGATTCAATTCATGCCTCAAACATATTCCATTGTATCCAGGGCAAAAGGAGAGTTAGACATTTGCTTTTGAACTGAAATGGCAAACAAGGAATTCAATCTGCCTTCCACTGCAGATATTTATTAGGTTCTGAGACATAAGTGCTAAATTATCTTTTCACTTGGGTCTTTCTGTACATAAGGTCAAGCCATTGGTCTAGATCCCATTCTTCTTTTGAGGAAGGTCCAGGAATTTCCATGAAAGATTGCTACCAACTATCTGTCACTAGGAATGTGTAATATTACAGCTAGGGCAGTACATTTCAAAATTACCTAGAGCTCATATATCCAATAAAGGGCTAGTATCCAGAAGATATAAAGAGCTCTTACAACTCAGCAACAAAAAGACAACTCATTAAAAAACGGACAAAGGACTTGAATAGATATTTCTCCAAAGAAGATATGCATGTGGCTAATAAACACATGAAAAGATGCTCAACATCATTAGTGGTTAGGGAACTGCAAACCCAAACCACAGTGAGATAACATTTCACACTCAGCAGGATGGCTAGAATAAAAAAATAATAAAAAGTGTTGGTGAGGATGTGGAGAAATTGGAGCCCTCATACATTGCTGGTAGGAATGTAAAATGGTTCAGCCATGCTGGAAAACAGTTTAGTGGTTGCTCAAAACGTTAAACATGGAAATACCATATCACCCAGCAATTACACTCCTATATACCCAAAGGAACTGAAAACAAAAACTTGTACACAAATGTTCATAGCATGACTGTTGTCAATAGTCAAAAGGTGGAAACATTCCAAATGCCCATCAACAGATGAATGGAGAAAGAAAGATACAATGGAGGATTATACAGCCATAAAAAAGAATGAAGTATTGACACATGCTACAATGTGTATGAACCTTGAAAACATTATCCTAAGTGAAAGAAGCCAGACATACAAGACCAAATGTTGTATGATTCCATTTATATGAAATATCCAGAATAGGTAAATCCACAGAGTCATAACACAGGTTAGTGGTTGCTATGGGCTAGAGGGAGAGGGGAGAGGAGAATTACTGCTTAATAGGTATGGAGTCTCCTTTTAGAGTGATGAAAATGTTTTGGAACTAAATAGAAGTGATAGTCATACAACATTGTGAATGTACTAAATGCAACTCAATTTTACACTTTAAAATGGTCAGTTTTATGCTATGTGAATGTCACCTCAATAAACACAATTACCTGGAGCTCTCTGGCAGGTGAGAGGATGGTAGGGAGGGCAAACACAGTGTTTTTCCCTATTTCTGTCATTCAGGGCTAAGCTACTTGTTTCAAAAAATGTTCTAAAGAAATAAATGAACCCAAGAAAAAAATCATGCTAGCTTAGGAATATGGTAACTCTATATTATCAGAGCCAGGACATCTGTTTTCTAGCCAGATTGTTCTTAAAACTATGTTAATTCAGTAAAATAATGACAGTTATAATGAAATGGTCACAAACATCAGGCTTTGCAGATGAGTATATTTATCACTTAAATACGCAGCTGTTAAGTCAGGGCATTTCTCCATCACGTACTATTTTGGATGGAACCAATCCATATTTTCTGGAAGAAATTGATTTTAACTAGAACCATTGCATTTTAAATTTCCATGCAGTACAGGACTAACTTAGTATTCATTAATATTTTCCATACATACTTTCACTCATAAGGTGTTTTCTCCCCGGATTCAACAGTCTATCAGAGAGTTGTGAAAAGGGATTGTCAGAGACAAAATCTCGAACTGCCCCAAAAGACCCATATTTTACTTCAGCTCCACATTCGTTGAGTGAACCTCACATCTTTTCATTGTTAAAAAGCCAAATTCTCCAAGGGCTTCCACTCCTCCCTGGGGGAAAGTTAGACACTTGGAGAAGCTGCATCAACTTATAGACCACAAGGGTGCCATTTGGCAAATTACAGCTTCCATGTTCTGGGACCCTAGAGAAAATTAATACACTTTCCTAGACTGTCAAAGTTCTTCTCATATGTAGTTGGGAAAAGCAATTAAAATACTGAGTAAAACTTATATGTACTATTTGGATATGCTGAGTCAAACAGGTAAAATTAGATTGCTGTCCTGGAAATTCATAGATGAAATAGCTTTCTCTGAGTGCTAAGGTTAGGGTAGGTAACTGCATTTTAATTGCTAAAGTATCAGGAAGAAACTTTTTTTCATCTTAAGGTTGGAAGGTTGCATGGGAATTCTTTTAAGTATTGCTCAACATCTCTTACAGCAAAGTCACAGTTTCATCCACAGATTCCATTGTCAATGTTTCTCCAGCCAATCACCTTCCCCTGGTTATATAGAGCATGTTACATGGTATCCTACAAAGAGGGATGGCAATGACCTGTATGGGCAATTTGCTATCTGAGTCAATTATTTTGTAAGGGGCATATGCGTATCAGAACTTACAGTAACTGTTAATTTAGTTAGTAAATTAGCAGGATAAGCCATTATACCTAAACTGATTTTTCTCTTCTTCCTTTTCCTTCCCTTCAATTGTCTATAAGCATTTTTTTTGTGACTATACATCACTACAGACTGACAATCATTGAGTAACCAAAACAATTTCACCACCAAATCCATCATCTGTCACATTACCACCACATTTCACATATGGGAGCAATAGATATAGAAAGCATTAAATAAAATGGTGTTGCTCTAAAGAAAGGCCAGATTTACTTATTTTTAAGAGAAAAAAATACAGCTAAGAATAATGCATTTTCTCATCCCCTCTGCTTTGAGGTTCTGACCCACGAATGTTTTTGTGGTTTCTCTGCTTGTTTGTTAATGACCCTTACATGACTGTAGAAGGCTGTGAGTACCACTACTAGTTAGAATGGATTTGCTACTGTGCTTCCCACCTATAATCTATTAATTATGCTTTCTTAACTCACTATCTTATTGGAGAGATGGATAAATAGAATTCCTCTAGACGTCTGCTATTCATCAGGATTACTTGTGCAGTTTATATTTGAACTCCCATTCTGCAGATTTTGAAGTTACTCTTCCTGTTCTAGTTACTGTTGTTTCGTAACAAATCACTTCAAAATGTCAAGGCTGAAAATGTCAACAATTATGTTATCACCTCTCATGGCTTCCAGGGGTCAGGAAGTCAGGAAGGGTTCATCTGGGAGGTTCTGGCTTGGAGTCTCCCATGTAATTGCAGCCAGACAGTGGCTGGAGCCAGATAGTGGTGGGCTGGAGCAGAGGAGGCTGGCCAGGCATCTCTCTCTTCCTGCACTTTCAGTGCTTCTCCATATGGAGAACTAGCCTAGGCTAACTGGGGCTTCTTCACAGTGTGGCAGTCTCAGGGCTGTTAGACTGCTTACAGGGTGTCTAATGACTCAGCATTCCACTCCTGGGTATATATCAAAAAAATCCCAGAAATGTTAATTCAAAAAGATACACGCACCCCAATGTTCATAGCAGCATTATTCACAATGGCCAAGTTATGGAAGAAACCCAAGTGTCCATCAACAGATGACTGGATAAAGAAGATGTGGTATATATATACAATGGAATACTATTCAGCCATAAAAAAGAAGGAAATTTTGCCATTTGCAGCAACATGGATGGACTTGGAGGGTATTATGCTAAGTGAAGTAAGTCAGACAGAGAAAGACAAATACTGTATGACGTCACTTATATATGAAATCTAAAAAATACAACAAACTAGTGAATATAACAAAAAGAAGCAGACTCACAGATAAAAAGAACTAGTGCTTACCAGTGGGGAGAGGGAAGTGTGGAGGGGCAATATAGGGGTAGGAGAAAAATATAAGCATTATTATGAAATTATATGAAATTATGTGTGAAACTTTTTAAAATTGTAAAGCACCACAGAATTTAAAAACTCTTTCATTCAATTAACAAAATAAAATAAAAATTTTTTTAAAAGTGATTGTTCCAGAAAACAAGGAAGAAACCTTCCAAGACCTAGCTTCAGAAATCCCACTGCACTATTTCTGCCTCATTACTGGTTACAAGCAAGTCACAAACCTAGCCATATTTAAGAGGGAGAGGAACTAGACTGTACATCTTGATGGAGGAGTGGCAACTTTCTAGAGAGGATGAGGGATGGGAGCTCACATTGCAGTCATCTTTGGAAAATACAGTCTCCTAAATGTCCTTTGATCACAACTTTTCCTCTATCTTGTTCTTCTCTAAGTCCATGGTCAATTGAGGTTTTTCCCTTTTGTAATCAAATGCAACATTACGATGAAGTATTTATTAGGGTCTGTCATGTATATGATGCCATGCCAGACACTTTAGGCTTGATACCAAAAAAAATCATGGTCCTTCCCTTCTAAGAGATTATATTTAAATATAATATAAACAGATAAGTAATATACCTTTAATTTCCCTTTTGTCAAGTAAAAAAAATGAGAAAGAGCAGTAAAAGAACTTATCACATTCTTAAAATCACATCCCAAAGACCCTTCCCTTTGAAGAAAGAGACTATAAATTTATTTAATGAAATGTTATGTTACTAGATATTTTGCTTAGGAATTCTTTGCTTGAAAGTAATGGAATACCAACTCAATGTAGCTTAAGAAAAAAAAAGAGAGATTATAATGAGGATAAAGGAGTGTTTCAGAGAACACATGGACAGAAATGTAACTGGGTTTCAAGAAGAAGCTAAAGTGAGAAATTAAATGTCATGTGAGATTTCTCTATTTTGCTCTGCAGTCCAGGCTTTGCTGCTGCTTTTATCCACATCATAGAAAACAATGCAACCTCAGTGCTCAGGATTCCATGTTCTTGTCCAGCCACCCAAAAACAAACTGATTTTCTTGTCATCTCCATATCTAAATCGGTTCAGCTCATCCCTGGTAAATAAGAAGCCTGGCTAGGAGCTGAGGTTGCAATGTCTCACTCTGACAGCTTCAGCTACAATCATGTAGATCAAACAGTTTCAATCCTTCCAAAAGGTGTGCTGGGGAAATAATCTAATAGATGCCTACTAAGCCAAGATGGAGGAAAGTACAAAGGGTTGATGTTGTGCGTAGGTAGCATAAGAAATTGACTACCTGATACTATTAAAAAGCTAGTAAGAGATTGGTTCAAGATGACGGAGTAGAAGAACGTGTGCTCACTCCCTCTTGCAAGAGCACCAGAATTACAGCTAACTGCTGAGCAATCATTGAAAGGAGGACACTGGAACTCACCAAAAAAGATACCCCACATCCAAAGACAAAGGAGAAGCCACAATGAGATGGTAGGAGGGGGGCAATCACAACAAAATCAAATCCCATAATGGCTGGGTGGGTGACTCACAAACTGGAGAACACTTATACCACAGAAGTCCACCAACTGGAGTGAAGGTTTCTGAGGCCTATGTCACACTTCCCAACCTCGGGGTCTGACAACAGGAGAAGGAATTCCTAGAGAATCAGACTTTGAAAGCTAGGGGGATTTGACTGCAGGACTTCGACAGGACTGGGGGAAACAGAGACCCCACACTTGGAGGGCACACATAAAGTAGTGTGTGCATCAGAACCCAGGAGGAAGGAGCAGTGACCCCATAGGAGACTGAATCAGACCTACCTGCTAGTGTTTGAGTGTCTCCTGCAGAGGTGAGGGCTGGCTGTGGCTCACCACAGGGACAAGGACACTGGCAGCAGAAGTTCTGGGAAGTACTCTTTGGCATGAGCCCTCCCAGAGTCTGCCATTAGCCCTGGCAAAAAGCCTGTGACTTCCAGTGCTGGGTCTCCTCAGACCAAACAACCAACAGGGAGGGAATTCAGGCCTACCCATCAGCAGACAAGCAGATTAAAATTTTACTGAGTTCAGCCCACCAGAGCAACAGCCAGCTCTACCCACTACCAGTCCCTCACATTAGGGAGCTTCCACAAGCCTCAAAAATAGCCTCATCCACCAGAGGGCAGACAGCAGTAGCAAGGAGAACTACAGTCCTGTAGCCTGTGGGACAAAAACCACATTCACAAAAAGATAGACAAAAATGAAAATGCAGAGGAGTATGTACCAGATGGAGGAACAAGATAAACCCCAGAAAAACAACTAAATGAAGTGGAGATAGGCCACCTTCCAGAAAAAGAATTCAGAATAATGATAGCAAAGATGATCCAGGACCTCATAAAAAGAATGGAGGCAAAGATAGAGAAGATGCAAGAAATGTTTAACAAAGACCAAGAAGAATTAAAGGACAAACACCTAGAAGAATTAAAGAACAAGCAAACAGAGATGAACATTACAATAACTGAAATGAAAAATACACTAGAAAGAATCAAGAGCAGAATAACTGAGGCAGAAGAATGGATAAGTGACCTGGAAGACAGAATGGTGGAATTCACTGCTGCAGAACAGAATAAAGAAAAAAGAATGAAAAGAAATGAAGACAGCATGAGAGACTTCTGGGACAACATTAAATGCAACAACATTCGCATTATAGGGGTACCAGAAGAAGAGAGAGAGAAAGGACCTGAGAAAATATTTGAAGAGATTATAGTCAAAAACTTCCCCAACATGGGAAAGGAAATAGCCACCCAAGTCCAGGAAATGCATAGAGTCCCAGGCAGAAAAAACCCAAGCAGAAACACGCCAAGACACGTAGTAAACAAATTGACAAAAATTAAAGGCAAACAAAAATTATTAAAAGCAACAAGGAAAAAACCACAAATAACGTACAAGAGAACTCTCATAAGGGTAACAGCTAATTTCTCAGCAGAAACTCTACAAGCCAGAAGGGAGTGGCACGATATATTTAAAGTGATAAAAGGGAAAAACGTACAACCAAGATTACTCTATCCAGCAAGGATCTCATTCAGATTTGATGGAGAAATCAAAATCTTTACAGACAAGCTAAAGCTAAGAGAATTCAGCACCACCAAACCAGCTCTACAACAAAATGCTAAAGAATTTCTCTAAGTGGGAAACACAAGAGAAGAAAAGGACCTACAAAAACAGACACAAAACAATTAAGAAAATGATGATAGAAACATACATATCAATAATTAGCTTAAATTTGAATGGATTAAAGGCGCCAACCAAAAGACACAGGCTCGCTGAATAGATACAAAAACAAGACCCATATATATGCCGTCTATAAGAGACCCACTTCAGACCCAGGGACACATACAGACTGAAAGTGAGGGGATGGAAAAAGATATTCCATTCAAATGGAAATCAAAAGAAACCTGGAGTCCCAATACTCATATCAGATAAAATAGACTTTAGAATAAAGAATGTTACAAGAGACAAGGAAGGACACTACCTAATGATCAAGAGATCAATCCAAGAAGAAGATATAACAATTATAAATATATATGCACCCAACATAGGAGCACCTCAATACAAAAGGCAATTGCTAACAGCCATAAAGGGGGAAATCAACAGTAACACAATAATAGTGGGCGACTTTAACACCTCACTTACATTAATGGACAGATCATCCAAACAGAAAATTAATAAGGAAACACAAGCTTTAAATGACACAGTAGGCCAGATAGATTTAATTGATATTTATAGGACATTCCATCCAAAAACAGCAGATTACACTTTCTTCTCAAGTGCTCATGGAACATTCTCCAGGACAGATCATATCTTGGGTCACAAACTAAGTCATGTTAAACTTAAGAAACTGAAATCATATCAAGCACCTTTTCCAACCACAGTGCTATGAGACTAGATATCAAGTACAGGGAAAAAAACATAAAAAAGGGCTTCCCTGTTGGTGCAGTTGTTGAGAGTCCACCTGCTGATTCAGGGGACACGGGTTCATGCCCCGGTCTGGGAAGATCCCACATGCAGTGGAGCAGCTGGGCCCATGAGCCATGGCTGCTGAGCCTGCACGTCCGGAGCCTGTCCTCCGCAACAGGAGAGGCCACAACAGTGAGAGGCCCGCGTACCGCAAAAAAAAAAAAAAAAAAAAAAAAAAAAAATTACCTAGAGAGAGATGACCACAAAAACACGACAAACCAAAACCTATGGGATGCGCAAAAGCAGTTCTAAGAGGGAAGTTTATAGCAATATTATCTTACCTCAAGATACAAGAAAAATCTCAAATAAACAATCTAACCTTACATCTAAAGAAACTAGAGAAAGAAGAACAAACAAAACCCAAAGTTAGCAGAAGGAAAGAAATCATAAAAATCAGAGCAGAAGTAAATGAAATAGAAACAAAGAAAACAATAGCAAAGATCAATAAAACTAAAGGCTGGTTCCTTGAGAAGATAAACAAAATTGATAAACCTTTTGCCAGACTCATCAAGAAAAAGAGGGAGAGGACTCAAATCAATAAAATTAGAAATGAAAAAGGAGAAGTTATAACAGACAACACAGAAATACAAAGCATCCTAAGAGACTACTACAAGCAACTCTATGCCAATAAAATGGACAACCTGGAAGAAATGGACAAATTCTTAGAAATGTATAACCTTCCAAGAATGAACCAGGAAGAAACAGAAAATATGAACAGACCAATCACAAGTAATGAAATTGAAACTGTGTTTAAAAATCTTCCAACAAACAAAAGTCCAGGACCAGATGGCTTCATAGGTGAATTCTATCAAACATTTAGAGAAGAGCTAACACCCATCCTTCTCAAACTCTTCCAAAAAACTGCAGAGGAAGGAAGACTCCCAAACTCATTCTATGAGGCCAGCATCACCCTGATACCAAAAGCAGACAAAGATACTACAAAAAAATAAAATTACAGACCAGTATCATTGATGCATATAGATGCAAAAATCCTCAACAAAATACTAGCAAACAGAATCCAACACCACATTAACATGATCATACACCATGATCAAGTGGGATTTATCCCAGGGATGCAAGGATTCTTCAACGTATGCAAATCAATCAATGTGATACACCATATAAACAAATTGAAGAATAAAAACCATATGATCACCTCAATAGATGCAGAAAAAGCTTTTGACAAAATTCAATACATATTTATGATAAAAACTCCCCAGAAAGTGGGCATAGAGGGAACCTACTGCAACATAATAAAGACCATATACGACAAACATACAGCAAACATCATTCTCAATGGTGAAAAACTGAAAGCATTTCCTCTAAAATCAGGAAGAAGACAAGGATGTCCACTCTCACCACTATAACTCAACTTAGTTTTGGAAGTCCTAGCCATGACAATCAGAGAAGAAAAAGAAATAAAATGAATACAAATTGGAAAAGAAAAAATAAAACTGTCACTGTTTGCAGATGACATGCTATTATATATAGAGAATCCTAAAGATGCTACCAGAAAACTACTAGATCTAATCAATGGATTTGGTAAGGTTGCAGGATACAACATTAATGCACAGAAATCTCTTGCATTCCTATACACTAACAACAAATATCTGAAAGAGAAATTAAGGAAACAATCCCATTCACCATTACAACAAAAAGAATAAAATACCTAGGAATAAACCTACCTAAGGAGACAAAAGACCTGTACTCAGAAAACTATAAGACACTGATGAAAGAAATCAAAGATGACACAAACAGATGGAGAGATATACCATGTTCTTGTATTGGAAGAATCAATATTGTGAAAATGACTATACTACCCAAAGCAATCCACAGATTCATTGCAATCCCTATCAAATTTCCAATGGCAGTTTTACAGAGCTAGAACAAAAAATCTTAAAATTTGTATGGGGACAGAAAAGACCCTGAATAGCCAAATCAATCTTCAGGGAAAAAAACGGAGTTGGGGGAATCAGACTCTCTTACTTCAGACTATACCACAAAGCTATAGTAATCAAGACAATATGGTATTGGCACAAAAACAGAAATATAGATCAATGGAACAGGATAGAAAGCCCAGAGATAAACCCACGCACCTATGTTCAACTAATCTATGACAAAGGAGGCAAGGATATACAGTGGAGAAAAGACAGTCTCTTCAATAAGTGGTGCTGGGAAAACAGGACAGGTACATGTAAAAGAATGAAAGTAGAACACTCCTTAACACCATACACAAAAATAAAACTCAAAATGGATTAAAGATCTAAATGTAAGACCGGACACTCTAAAACTCTTAGAGGAAAACATAGGAAGAACACTCTTTGACATAATCACAGCAAGATCTTTTTTGACCCACCTCCTAGAGTAATGCAAATAAAAACAAAAATTAAAAACTGAGACCTAATGAAACTTAAAAGCTTTTGCACAGCAAAGGAAACTGCAAACAAGACAAAAAGACAACCCTCAGAATGGGAGAAAATATTTGCAAACAAATCAACGGACAAAGGATTAATCTCCAAAATATATAAACAGCTCATGCAGCTCAATATTAAAAAAAACAAACAACCCAATCAAAAAATGGGCAGAAGACCTAAATAGACATTTCTCCAAAGAAGACATACAGATGGCCAAGAGACACATGAAAAGCTGCTCAACAGCACTAATTATTAGAGAAATGCAAATCAAAACTACAATGAGGTATCACCTCATACCTGTTAGAATGGGCATCATCAGAAAATTTATAAACAACAAATGCTGGAGAGGGTGTGGAGAAAAGGGAATCCTCTTTCACTGTTGGTGGGAAGGTAAATTGATACAGCTACTATGGAGAACAGTATGGAGGTTCCTTAAAGAACTAAAAATAGAATTACCATATGACCCAGCAATCCCACTACTGGGCATATACTCAGAGAAAACCATAATTCAAAAAGACGCACCCCAATGTTCGTTGCAGCATTATTTACAATAGCCAGGTCATGGAAACAACCTAAATTCCCATCATCAGACAAATGGATAAAGAAGATGTGGTACATATATACAATGGAATATTACTTAGCCATAAAAAGGAATGAAACTGGGTCATTTGTAGAGACGTGGATGGACCTAGAGAGTGTCATACAGAGTGAAGTAAATCAGAAAGAGAAAAACTAATATCATATATTAACGCATGTATGTGGAATCTAGAAAAATGGTACAGATGAACCGGTTTGCAAGGCAGAAACAGAGACACAGATGTAGAGAACAAATGTATGGACACCAAGGCAGGAACGCGGGGGTGGTGGGGTGGTGGTGGGATGAATTGGGAGATTGGGATTGACATGTGTACACTACTATGTATAAATTAGAAAACTAATAAGAATCTTCTGTATAAAAATAAAATAAAATAAAATTCAAAATAAATAAATAAATAAAAGATAGTAAAAGGCCTTATCAGGTGTAAATCTCTCTCCCAATAATCAATCAAAATGTTACTCTCTTCCTTCTCATGTTACCATATTTATTTTGAAGTATAGAGGGAAGCCAGCTTGACATTTTTAAGTAAATATTTGATCCTCAGAAAAAATGATTGACATATTGTATCAGACCATGACCAGAATAGTGTATTGAAGTGTCTTGACATATTGGTGTCTCACAGTCTGTTGTGAGATATCATAAGTAATATGGGGGAATAAAATTTTCTGAAGTTTAAAAGATTTTTAAAAATTGAAGTATAGTTAATTTACAGTTTTGTGTGGAAGTGTACAACAAAGTGATTCAGTTATACATATATATATATATACATACATATATTTTTTCAGATTCTTTTCCATTATAGGTTATTACAAGATATTGAGTATAGCTCTCTGTCCTGTACAGTGGGTCCTTGTTGTTTACTAAAAGATTTATTTAAAAACTAAAATAATAATAGAACACTTTCAAGGATAGCCCTATAACATCACCACTTCTACTTCTTCCCATTTGGGTATGTTTTCTTGAGTGGGCAAGAATTACAGATTGGACACAAGGAATTGCAGAAATGCTGGTATGTGATGGGAGTAGTGTATGTATGGGAATGTCATCACACACACGCATTGCAGTGGAGAGAAGGTTGGAAACCCCTGCGTTAAGAATCCTGAAAAGCTTGAGAGAAGATCCAGGAGAGACCAATTTCCATTTGATTGCAGAGCTTAGGGAAATGTGGCCAGGAAAGCCCTGGGCAGGCTCTAGGTGAGGGACGGGTGAGCAACTGTATTTTGGACAGGGAGGAGAGAACTACAACAGGTCCCTGGAGAGAGAAGGCTACTGCAAAAGATCTGAGGTACTGACAAAGGGGGAAGAAGGCAGGGTACTGAAGAAGAGTTTCACATATCTCATCATTTTGCCCCAGACAAATCCTGTTTGTGCAACCTCTTTATCATACACTTAAAATTTTTTCATCAGGACAAACTTTCACATAATGAGACTCCACCTGTCTCATTAACAAGTTAATCAAAGCATTCGTGAGCCACACGCACAAGGCCCAGAAGCTCATCTCCAACACTTGGCAATTTGTATAGTACTTGAAAAAAATAGGATTCAATACCCGTGCCAAGGCTAAATTATCTCAAATTAGCAACCAAGAAAATAAATGTACAAGTAAATGGCAGAAATCGGATCACAATAGTCTATTTCTATAGGGAGGTGGACTAATAAGTGCCCACAAATGGGCTCTAAGTACCTGGATGAGTATGGGTGATATTTTCTGTCCTTCATATTTCTAGTTTTACGGTGTTGCCCTTCAAGGGAATATTCACATTGTTAAAATGAAAAAGAAAAAAACTCTTGCAAAGTCTCAATTTAGGTATGCTGCCACCAGGTGGTGATAGTATGGCACAACCATATAGTCCAAGTGATAAGGCACAAACTATAAACATGTGTTTTAGGGAAAAGATTAGCACACTATTCCCATCACCTATTGAAAAAAAAAAGTTAAAAAAAAAAAAAGCTTTGCTTAAACCCATAAAGACATAATTTGGCTTTTAAGATTTTCTTTTGTTTTAGTTTTTTCTTTTCAAAGAAATATATGCCTATGTGCAATTTGGTGTCAGTTTTACTAACCTTGAATTTTATGATATCATTCTGAATTACAGTCAAAAAGCCATCCTATGCATTTGGCCCCAACTTCCAGGAGGCCAAAATGGAAGTCAAAATGACCAGGGTACTTCTTTCTGAGGTACTTTGTCTTTCAGTGGGAAGCCAATCCACCTTGCCTGGCTAGTCTGAAATAAGTTCCTTTTGTCTCTCCACCTTATAAAGACCCTGCTTCTTTCCCCTAAACCTACCCAAAGAATAAGAAGAGAAAGGCACCTTGTTATTTGGAGCAAAAGCTTGTGTTCTCCATAATGCTATTTGCCATATTTCCTCAGTAACATTTATTCTCTCTCTCTCTCTCTCTCTCTCTCTCCCAATGGGGAAAGAAGGGAGAAACATACACACACACACACACACACACACACACACACACACACATATTAGAATTTATAAAATAAGATAGTATTTTCATCTCTTTAATAGACTATTTTACTGCTTTGATTAAAACTACAGGTCCCTTGATTTACACAACAGTTCTCTGATTTTGCTTTTAGCTGTTTAGTTAGGAGAGTGGCCAGAATGATGTTTCTAAAACTGAATTTTTTTTTTTTTTTCAGTACGCGGACCTGTCACTGTTGTGGCCTCTCCCGCAGGTTCAGCGGCCATGGCTCATGGGCCCAGCCGCTCTGCGGCATGTGGGATCTTCCCGGACCGGGGCACGAAACCGTGTCCCCTGCATCGGCAGGCGGACTCTCAACCACTGCACCACCAGGGAAGCCCTAAAACTGAATTTTTAAAAGGTCACTATTTCATACATAAAACAGAGCATTCTGAATGAAAAAAATAGATTGGTAGAAAAAATTATATTGATTATATCATGATATGTCCAAGTCTTATGGTTGACTTATGTGAGACTAAAATCATCATCATCACCATCACCATCATCAATGTCATTATCATCATCATCACCATCCACAATTCTCCGTTATTTCTTGAGCAATTAGTACCCACCAGTCTCCATGCTAGGTGCTGCCTACTTTGTTACAACAGAACTCAGCCAAAGGTTTCCTGTTGTTCACAATGCCCTCTCAGGCACAACCTTCTTCATGTTTCAACCCTCATGCAGTGTACTTTCACTACAGCTTTCCATGACAGAGAGCAGAATGTTGTTATAAAGATTCCCCAAAGGTGAGTCAGAAGAATCAGAGTCTTTACTGTATAATACAGTAACATATTCAGGACACTAGATTTGGCCATAGGAAGTTCTGCTGGGGTGAATCGAACGTTTCTGGAGCCTTGACTTCTTGGCCCTCTTTTTTTGGCCATTTTTTGTGTATCTTGTACAGGCAATTGATGTAAAATATCCCTCTTTCCTGATGTGGCATTTGTTATAAAGACCATTTCTCACTGTGGCATAGCATAGTGACCAGCATGATAGTGTGATGTGCATTTGTTTTGGTACTGATCTGAACACTGTGGACCTTTCACAGAGAGTTTATCCCAAAGCAATGGCTTCTGCCATCCAGACATTTATCTGTTCTTCATGGGTAGTTCTGCAAGAGATGATACTATGGTGATAAAGAAAATATATCCATAAGTTTCAGAGGAAGTCACTTAGCAGGATGACAGGTGTTATCTGGGCACTGTTCTCTGTCTCTGGGGTTCTGGTGATCAGACCAAAGCAAAGTGAACCTTGGGAAATCCAACTGAGCAATTGCTGCAGAACTCCCTGCCTAAACCACAGTTTTTCAGTCATCAACCTTTGGAAACCTTAGTTCTTTTGTTTTTTTTTACCAGAAAGTATTATTGTGTGGTGTGTTATATTCAATTTTTAAAAACTATTTTTAAAAAATGATCATAGATAGAACATGTTCTCACCTGTCCCAATCTCATGAATTGCCATCTTTGAATGTCAGCGTAGGCTGTTGCTGAAAACAAGATAAGCAATAGAATTCAAGAATCTAGTTGGAATTATTTCCAGCAAATGCACCCCTCACCAACCCCCAGCACTACCAACCTCCCAACCTCCAACTCTTCATATGACTACCTAGACGTGGGGATAAAATAGCACATAAGACTAAACTTTTGAAAGATTTCCTACATATCAGCTCACTTATAGCAACCAACACCTTTAATAGATCCATGAATATGACACCCAAGTCACACCTATTGTTGACGCTGACATAAAGAGCTAAATATAATAGCTGATGGGTACCAAGTGCACGATGAATTGTGTTGGAAATATTGTTGTGAATTCTCCAAGTCTTACATAGACTAACAACTCTTTTGAAACAAGTACAATATTATACCCCTGTGGTTAGCACAGCATTCATGATTTCTTTCAAAATAGACCACCAATACTGCAGATGATCTTTAGACATTCCATGAAAAATAGTTTACTTCTACCTGAGGTTAAAGCTTCACCTACTCGTTGTAAGACCTGTTGGACATTATATGGTTGATTTCTGGAGCTCTTGATGAGAACCACACTCTCTCCTAGATACTATTTTACAACTCCAATAATTTTAGGCAAATAGAGACAGTACTAGTTCATCTTTTTCACCTTGAATTTTAGGTTGTATGTAAGAAGATGGGGCTCAGCGTGGTGTTTAATTACACGCTTTATTGAAGCAATCAGCCTAACATCCACAATATCAAGGTATAGTGGCAAATAATACACTGGACTCATTTTTATGTCTTATAGTCTAGGTTGGAGATCTAGTAAGCAGAGTTTATGGGTAAGGCATCAAATAGACCACTGTAGAATGAGAAAATAAAAATTCTACTGCTTTAGAAACAAAAAGATTTGGAATTATAGAAGACAAATAGGTGAAGATGCAAAGACATATAGGGCTCTTAACAGATTTATTCCTTTACAGTCTAAAGTAGGCAAGCAAAAGAGCAAAGGTCTGACCCACCATCATAGTACCTAAGTGCTGGTTCAGTACTTGAGAGTTGTTAAGGTATAGCTTGTTGGTGACATTTTGAAAATTATTTAAGATAAAAATAAATTAAAATTGAAGTGACTTCAAAAGAATGCAATTAGAGCAACATTAGCATTTGTCATTGCTTTCCCTCTCCCAAACTAAAGTGTTTTTTTCTTTTTTATAGAGAGAAAAACTCAATGCAATATGAGAATCACTTAATTCTGTCTAGTATCATTTATTGCACAGAGGGTCTGGCCACCTTTTCTTATCCAGGAATTATTGCCTCACTGTGCACCACCACTACAGGGATGGGATGGCAGATGTTACAATGGCAGCTTGGGATTTGCAGAAATTTTTCACAAAAGAGAACAATGGGTTAGCAATTCAGGGAAGGAGGGTTTTCATACACTATTTGTACCAGAAAAATCAATGATGTTCCAAAAACCACAAAAGAATGGCAAATAGGATTTCAAATTAAAGATGGCAGATTTAAAAAAATACTAGCCTTTGATTTATCCCAAAAACTAAAGGGATATTTTAAAAGGTATAAACCTACAATCAAAAGTAAACATGTGGGCTTCCCTGGTGGCACAATAGTTGAGAGTCTGCCTGCCAATGCAGGGGACACGGCTTCGTGCCCCTGTCTGGGAGGATCCCACATGCTGCGGAGCGGCTGGGCCCGTGAGCCGTGGCCGCTGAGCCTGCACGTATGGAGCCTGTGCTCCGCAACGGGAGAGGCCACAACAGTGAGAGGCCCGTGTACCGCAAAAAAAAAAAAAAAAAAAGTAAACATGAAAGGTGTCCAGAGCAGTAAATTTTTGGAAGCTGGAAAGCACATGGATAAGTAGTACCTGATCTAGAAACCCCAAGAAAGCCTAATCCTAAACTGACAATGGGGAAAGAGAAACAATTTAATTCACATTGTCAAACTTTCCATTAAGAAACAATTAGATTTAATAAATCCCCTTTTCTTCTCCACACACTAGAGAACCAGCCTTCCCATACCTTGACAGAAGATTAGGAATTTATACTCCATAGAGGGTAAAATAGAGACTCTGGTCAGGGGCCAACAGTTATAGTTGAGGTTTGGGTACTGTATTGAAAACAGAAGCATTAGTTGAATATTGAGACCCCCAGTGCTCTCTTGCCACTCATCTCTCATGATATCATTATTGAGGCAGCAAATCTAAAGTGTTTTTTTGTGAATCTAACCAACACAACAGAACGACCTAAAAATACTGAAATGAGAGATTCTCTAAAGAAATGACTCAACCAGAATACCCTACAATGAAACATGCAAGTTCAAAGTTTATAACTGGCTTTTCAATTTCTCATCCTTCAACATGAACAGAGAGCAAAGGATGACTAAGGATATGAGGAAAGTCTCATATGAATGACAGACACCAAAACAACAAACACGTATACAAAATTTGAACAAAAGAAACTGGGGAAAAACAGACTATACAGTTGAGATATATGATATAAAAAAAGATCCACGAAACAATAACATGTTTTGCACACACATACCCCATTCAGGGAATAAGAAAGATATCTCAGAAATTTAAAAAATATAGCAGAAATAAAAACACTCAAAAGAGTAGACTGTTTTAAAGACAACATCACTGGAAATCTTTAGAATGTAGAGTAAAAAGACAATGATAGGAAAGGGAGATAAAGGGTTAATGGAATTAGAGGATCATTATAAGAAGTCCAACATTAGAATATTAAGGAGTTCCAGAAAAGTAACAGAGAAAATGTAGTGAAGGAAATCAAAGCAATAATTCAAGAAAAATTCCCATTTCTAAAAGACATCAATCCACAGATTGTAGGGGCCCATTACCAAAGCATATCACTATGAAATTTCAGGATACTTGGGACAAAGAGAAGATCCTACATGCTTTCAGAGACGATGTACTGGATTCAGAATGGCAAACACTTTCTCAGTTGCAATACTGGAAACTAGACGGCAATAGAACAAACTTTCAATACGTTATGAGGAAAATATTTTCAACCTGGAATGCTATACACAACAAAACCATTAATCAAGTATGAGGGTAGAATAAATACATTTTCAAACTTGAAAAATCTCAAAAAAATACCCGTCTTTCCCATGTAAACTTTTCCAGAAAGTAACTAGGACATATCTTCTACCAAAATGGAAGAGTAAACCAAGAAAGAGGAAGGCTGGTAATAAAAGTCACATGGACTCCAACTTAGAAGAAAGGCAAAGGCAATTCCCAGAATGATGGTGACAGCCAGACTCAGCACACTCCACTCTAAAGGCTATAGGAGATATTTTTGCCAAGAAGATGAGATTAATAGAATACCTGATGTATCCAAATGTATTAAAGGAGATTTTTACATGGGAAAGAATACATATATAGAAAGCTAAGGGAAAAAAACAAACACAACTACTAACTATAAATTTTGATTTAATCAAATGATGTAATTAGGAAAGGATGGGAAGATAGGAAGAGAATATGCTTCTATGTCTGTGTGAGGTTGGGGATGATAAAAGAGTTAAGTCTAATTTTCAACAGTGGGATACTAGTAGATTACATCAAAAACTAACAAAGAAACAATATAATCATATCATTTAGACCTGCAATGTCCAATAAAATAGGCGCCATCCACATGTGGATATGGAGCACCTGAAGTGTGGCTAGACTAATTGAGAAACTGAATTTTTAAGCTGATTTAATTTTAAACAATTAAAATTTAAAGATCTTAAACTCAATTCAGTTATTGGAAAGCTTTTAAGTGTGTCTGGAACAACTTGGGTATGTGAATTTCCTTTTTCAACGTATAGGGAATCCAAACACAGATCAAACATTTCTAATGAAAATTTAACGTCCAAATAGAGGTGTGCTGTAAATGTAAACTATATACTGGATTTCAGAAGCTTAGTATGGAAAAAAATGTAAAATATCTAATTAATCTTTTTATATAGAATACATCTTCAAAGATAATATTTTGGACATACTAAGTTAAATGAAATATTTTTAACTTTTTTTTTTTTTTTTACTTTTTAAATGTTTCTACTAGAACATTTACAATTGACATATGTGGTTCTAATATTTCTACTGGACAATGCTGATTTAGATTAATGGCATTAAACAGCAAAACAAACAAACAAACAAAAACCCACAAAAATAAATGAAAGTTATCTCCAGGGAGCAAGATATAGGATATAGGGAAGGTCAAGGGACCACTGTTTTTCATATATTATAGAATTATATTATATTATAAAATTATTTTATTATTACAGAACTCTGTTGCATTATTTGACTCTAATCTTTATGCATGTATAATGTTGACAAAGAAAAAAACAAGAGTGGAAAACCAATTTCTCAATATTTTTGCAGCTTCACAGGACTACACCTATTTTCATTTACACTTGATGTTATTCTCTGGAGCTAGGGAAACATTGGAAATAATGTTTTCAAAAGAAGCAGGATGCCAAGAAACTACCCGATACTAACAGGCTGTGTGTCCACTCTACCTTCTCAGTGTGTGCATCAGCTAGCAAGCTGTGCTTTATGCAATATTTTTTCCCCCATAGGAATGAGATGAGGCTTAGGAACTAAAGGTATAAAAACATAATAAAAATTCAATTTTCTGAAGCATTCAAGCTGTATAAATAAACAAAACCCCATGATAATTTATCATTAAGGTCTGAAACTTCCTTTATCATCTCTTCTAACATACCCACAATCTACAATCCCATTCGGGGAAACCATAGCATATTCTTAAAAATCAACTACTGTTGCTAAACAGGAAAGCAGCCAGGAACTTTGAGACTCTGCAGCTCCAGTGAAAAATAAGGTTGGATCTGCATTGTTTCTGGTCAGCTTCAGTACTGCAGTAATTAGAAATGATCTTCTTGACTTTTCTTTACTCTTACTAGGCGGTAGAACTCCCAAGAGAGATAGGTGACAATTTGCAACTCAGCTAACAGGCACAACAATACATTTGAAATAGCAGTCCTCTAGAGAATTATCAAGCACAGACTGTAAGGGGGACTGAAAAAAATTCATGTGGGACAATGGAGGAAAACATTATAAAAATAAATCTCTTCTTGACTCTTCCCTACTTGCCAAACTTAGCTCCCATTGGAAAGTACCATTAAAATAAAGAGAAAAAGCTTATCCTTATCATTTTTATGTGTATTTGTATTTGAAATAGATTTTATCTAAATCTCATTTACATTTTTGTAATCACTTACATATTTGACCTCTGTACATTCAGAGTGCTTTTAGTTCTTAAGAGGGACAAGAAAAACTTAGAGGTCCTAAATGAGAACTAAGGAGTTAACTAAAAAGTCAAAATGGTAAAGATTATTCAGGCTAGAGAAAGAGATGACAGAGGGGCAACTGAAAGTTGGTCTTCAAAGAAACAATCAACTTGGGAATAGTGCAAATGAGGAACAGAGAATCTATCAGAGAGAAATTTACTGATCAGCGAAGGTCATTGGCGTATGCAATATTTTACCACAGAGGTTGTGAAATTTCTTTCTTTGTTAGCCTTCAGCAACAGGATAAATGTGCATTTTATGGAGGATTTACCATGGCTTTTAGAAAGTTAGGGAAATTAATAATCATATGGCCTTTCTTAAGGTCTTTTTCAGGCATAGAAGTCCCTAATCATTTCCGCATTTTAAACTACTTGTTGCATACATATCATAGGCCAAACATTGTGCTAGGCTCTGGAGAGAGCAATGAAAAAGAAAACCCATCTGCATACCCCTGAAGCTTATTAAATGATTCCACCATGTTTTGTGAGGGAGCTGGGCTAAGTAATCTCTGATATTCTTTCAGCTTGAAAATTCAAGAATAGACTGACAAGATCATTTCTTGTCAATGGCAGAGGGAGAAGCATAATCCAGAAGGAGCCAGTTTTGAAGCTAACCAACAGGTAGAACTTATTAATGGTAATTTCTTGACTTTGTCCAAAAAAGGTCAATGTTTAGAAACTTGGCCATTTTAAAATCTTTTCAGGTGTTACATTTAGAAAGCTAAAGGGACTTTGTTTTTCAAAGCACTTAATGATCATGGATTTATCCCACAAGCTTGGAAGTATGTGACTCAGAAGTCACTAACAAATATTCCTCAAAACCACCTCGACAGCACTGGAATAGTACCTGCATAAAGCAGGCTTCTACAGTTACAGCACATGCAAATTTCTTCCTGGGAACTAAATTGCTCTTCACACTCCTGCTTCCGAAAAGAAAAAGATTCCGTTGAAAACAGCTCTTCAGAAAGGAGGAAAGCAGACATGGTTGACAACATCAGCTCAAGTAACTTGAAACAAGCAAGGTGGGATGTGACCTGTTCAGAAGTCAGACAGATCTCCATGATGTCGTCTCGAGAGCAGAGTTTTTGGGCCGTTCAGGCCACATTTACTGTCTGCTCTGTTAAGGCTGGTCCTCACCTTTTTCCTTTGTCTCCCTCATTGAGAACAGGGAGACCAACGCAGAGCATACCCAGTCACCGAGAGGTCTTGGGAAACATGACATTGGGAACCTAGGAGAGAAACCAAGGTTCCCTGGTTCTATTCTTCACAGAATGTGTTGCATCCCAGATGGAAGCATAATGATATAAGAAATATGGGACTGTCCTTCAGGGAGATACTCTTCTAGGGAATGCTCACTCAATATAGGCTGTTCTTTGGGTAAACAAATGCTATCCTGCCCTCCCCTTCTCCCAAATTAAAAACAATAATTCAGTTAGTACTAACAGTCATAGGTTTGCCTCCATCCTACATATAGTGAGAAATTGTGCAAAGAAACCAGTCTACTGAGGGGTATTAAAGGAGCGGGCAGGGAACTCCACCCTCCTGTCACACAAGGTACTCTCGGGTAGTGAGTAAAAACTTGTTAGCTCAGGAGCCAAATTGCTTGGTTTCAGTTTTCAGCGTTGCCACTTATAAGTGTGCTGCCTGGGACAAAATATGGCATCTCCTAGTGCCTCAGTTTCCTCATTTTTAGAGCAAAGATAATAATATTACGTTTTGGGCTGAATTGTCTCTCCCTTCCCTCAAAATTCATAAGCTGAGGTTCTAACCCCCAGTACCTCAGAATGTAACCATATTTGGAGATAAGATATTTAAAGAGGTGATTAAGTTAAAATGAAGTCATTAGTGTAGGGTCCTAATCCAATATGACTGTTGTCCTTGTAAGAAGAAGAGCAATCACCAGGGATGCACATGCACAGAGGAGAGGCAGCAAGAGGGGGGCCATCTATAAGCCTAGGAGAGAGGCCTCAGAGGAAACCAACATTGCCAGTACCTTGAACTTGGACTTCCAGTCTCCAGAACTTCAAGAAAATTAATTTCTGTTGTTTAAGCCACCCACTCTGTGGTATTTTGTCATGGCAGCCCTAACAAACTAATACGTAGTATTTATTCTTGTAAGAGTGCTGTGAGAATTAAATTAGTTAATCCATGTAGAATGTCCCAAATGAAGGTTGGCACATAGTTAACACTGTTGTGATGAGAAAAAGAACTTTTGAGAAAAAACAACTTTTGTTTTTCTGACTTGCTGCCCAGGCATTTTATAGTATGATAACCCTGTACATACCCAGAGTTTGGACATTTAGATAAGGACTTGAGTTTAGGATGCCCACCATAAATTCCTGCTTTGCTTTTCCCTGGGACACCTTTTAAAATAACCATATATAGTTAAGCCTGCAAAATGCTAGTAACCTCTGCCCCAACCACCTTATAGGTAATAAGTACTTGCTGCCCTGCTCTCTATCTCCTGCTGGCTTGTGACCTGGGATGAAGGACTACCCTTCCCCTGGCTCACTGCACTGCTAGCAACCCCCAACCCCGGATCTGTAAGCAATAATAAATCTTGTGATTTAATTTCCTTTGTGTGGGTGTATTGATTGAAACTGCACCTTCAATCAAAACGACCCCATGGGTTTCAGGTTCCCAAAGTCGGAGGTAAGATGCTGAGGGAGCTCCCTGCCATCCCCATGTGGTGGCTTGTGTCTCCTCATTCAGCAGGTCACAATCTGCATATTCTTCATTCAATACAACAGCTCTGGCTTCTCAACACAACTGTATGTTAACTACTAAGTGGAACAACAAAAGGGGATTATCATTGTTGTTGAGTGTAATTCAAAGCCACCTGCCCATTGGCCTCTGACCTTACTTGGGACAGGAGTCAGGCCTCTTCCTGTTCATTTTGCTAAAGACCTGGATGAAAATAGACCCCAGATTCTGCCCTGAAGGGGATTCAAGATTCTAGGGATCCTAATAGGAATGTTGTGATTGACTCTCTGGTGGACCTAGGAAGTCATGTTTAGCATTCCCTTTTAGAACAGATTTTTTTCACTAAGAAGTTTGCTCTTTTTATCCTAGGGTTGTGAATCGTTCCTGTGAACGTTGGTTTAACTTTATCATGCAGCACCACAACCTATCAGTTTGTAATAACACAAGTTTTATAGATTCTGTATATCAGACACTGTTGAATATAGAAATGTAATGATTTGAGCACATGCAAATTAGTTTTTTCTAACTCTGTTAGATTAAAAATGCACTGGGCTGGGCTTCCCTGGTGGCGCAGTGGTTGAGAGTCCGCCTGCCGATGCAGGGGACACGGGTTCGTGCCCAGGTCCGGGAAGATCCCACATGCCGCGGAGCGGCTGGGCCTGTGAGCCATGGCCGCTGAGCCTGCGCGTCCGGAGCCTGTGCTCCGCAATGGGAGAGGCCACAACAGTGAGAGGTCCGCGTACTGAAAAAAAAAAAAAAAAAAAAATGCACTGGGCTAAGCAAAAAATAGGTTAGAGTTTTACAGGAGAGTATTCATTTTAATGAATGAGTATTGCTTATTATTCAGGAGCAAGTGATGGTGTACACATTCAACCAACCTAGTGAAGATGCTTTATACCTACTGTATTTAGTACTACTGATCCCCTATAATGCTTTCTTTCTAGAGACCATTAAAGTGATTGCTTCATACCCCTCTAGAAGTCTCAGAATGGGATAGCAAGCCCTGTTCTGATTTGAACAGCATAAAATGGTTAGCTGTCTCCAAATCTCCCTGGTCTTCAACCTGTCAAAGTATCTCAAAGATAGAATTGCTGGTAGAACTCTCTGTTTAACTGCAAATAGACAACCTGGGCGAGTTATCACCACATTGAGTGACCCATTATCACTTCACCTTTCTAAATCTCAATTTCCTTAACACAATTTAATGGGCTCTTTACATGGACAAAGTGAAATCATGGATAACCACACACTAAACTTTGTTGGGCACTTACCTATGTAGTGAACTTTGTGAGTAATTTGTTGCATACATTACTTCAATTAAGTCCTCAAAATGATACCGTGAAGTAGATATCATTATTATACTACTATATATAACCCATTTTCTACAAAGAAATACAGTACAGTTGACCCTTGTACAAGGTGGATTTGAACTGTGTGGATCCACTCATACTCAGATATTTTTCAACAGTAAACACTACAGTACTACAAGATCGTTGGTTGGTTGAATCTGCAGATGTGAAGGAGAGGTAGATATGGATGGACAACTCTAAGTTATAGGCAGATTAACCCTCTGTGTTGTTCAAGGGTCAACTGTAATACTTAAAGAAGTTAACTAACATGCCTGAGGTTCACAGAGCTAGCAAATGTCACAGCTCCAGGGCTAGAATTCAAATCTCAGCTCAAAGGTTACCTCCTCTGTCTTCTTGACTCCTCTAATCTAAAGTAGTGAGCACCCTCCATGAGTCATTCTCTGTATTATCACAATCATTTTGTTTTCTTCTCTTTATAGCACCCAGGATTGTCTAAAATTTGTATTCATCTGTTTTCTTCTTTGTCTCTTTTCCCCCAATGGAATCTCCAGGAGGGGGGCTTGCCTGTCTGGTGTCCCCAGTGTCTATAACAGTACCTGACACAGAGTAGGATAGAATATTTGTTGAATGTATTGATGTTTGCCTGAATAGGAAGCTGTGTGGTAAACTGGAAAATTCTAGTTAATGGCAAGGTATTATCTTCATTACCTGAGTTTGGTTAGTTAATCATAATAGCTGGGCCCGAGAAAAACCTAGAGAATGTTTTAATTGGAGAAAGGGGTCAGATACCCTACCCTAGTGGGTAGAATTTTTCAGGCAGGGGCAAGAGGCCTCCTAAGAGACGTGTTGAAAATAAATATTTGACTATACTTCAATTTTACCCATGAAATATGCAAAACACCCTCAGAAGTCCATTTATTTTGGTGAAAAACGTAATTATAAAAAAATCATAACCTTTATGAACATCAGAAACCATTTAATTAGACCAGGGGAAAATACCTGCCCTGCAGAAGTTCACAGAATCAATATAAAGATCAAATGAGATAATGCATACAAAAGTGCTTTGTAAAATTTAAAGTCTTGTGATACAAGGGTAAGGTGGTATTAGGATGTTAATTTGATCTTCTTGTTTCCATTTCAAATGGTTAACATACAATTTATTTCCTGGAAAGTCTTTCTGTAATAATATGATTATGGAGACTCTCCCAATGGTATTGGCTTATTTCATCAAACTCAGAGCTAGAAACTGTGGTCTTTGCAAAGTACAAGTGTGAGAGGCTTAACTGTGGTGGTCCTCTGTGTATGGAACCTGAAAAGACTGCGGGATAGATAATCTAGGGTGGAAGGCAGACTTACTTTTCATTGTACACTGTTTTGTACTGTTAGAGATTTAAAAAAAGTTAACCATTTACAAAATATCTAAAAGGAAACAAATGAAACTGAAGGGGAGCAGATTTTGCTATCCCAAAATATGTCTCTTTGGCTTGAGGATTACTTGGAGCTAAAGGCAAACAAAATGCAGCAGATTCAGGAAAAGCTTCTTTACCTCCCCCTCAACTGCCTAAATTAACATTGGAAAAGGGGCCTGTACCAGGAAGAGAGCATATACCAGAGTTCTCTTTTTACCTAAGAAACTTATCTGCATAACAGGGTAATCTTTGTTTCCCGAACATCTTCTCTGTCTTCCTGTGAATGGCTTCCCTCCCCTTTGTATCCCCAGACCCCAACCCCTGTCCTTAGCTTGGGATGTTATATAAGCCTCAATTGCCTGGCTGCTCTTTGCGTCTCATGTATATGGGGCTCCTATACATACAAAATGTGTTTGTTTTTCTGTTAATTGGTCTTATATCAATTTAATTATTAGAACAGCCAAATAACCTAGAAGTGAAGGAAATTTTTTTCCACACCTTCAAAACAAAAAAGCAATAAAATTACATATCAATATGATCATGGTTATCTAAGCCAAGAAGCTTTCAACTGAAAGGAGGTACAAACTTCTTCTCTGTGTTTTTGTTTGAGTGCATGTTCCATGCTCATTTTTGCCCTTGTGGTTATAGCAGACACTTTGTAGGGCAGATGCCTCATTCAGAATTTTCCCTTCTCTGAAAATGACCTTGGATACAAAGTAGTCATTCTGTCTTCTTCTGCCCAAAGCTGACTGGTTTAGTGGTAGATATTAAAATTGAGAAGCACTGCTCTAGAAGGAAAATTCACGAAATACACCTCATATTTCTCTGTAGCTACCTTAGCTCCTGGCCACCTTGAGTTCGTTCTTCACTAATTCCAAGAAACATTCTAGTGACATTTCAATAAACTCACCCTTTCACTGCCCACTATTTAAGTTAGCTTCAGGTCAATGGGAGCGAGATCCAGTATTTTTTGTTTTTAAAGTTCCTCAGGTGATCCCAATATTAAAATTAAATACAAAATGGAGACCAGACTTGAGAATTCCCTGAGCTGACAAACCATCTAAGCCACTTAAGCAAAACTAAACCTATCTTATTTCATGAACATAAGTGAAACTTAGGTTATTTATTGTAAATACCTCTGACAATCATAAAAGAAACTTAAGTCATCTTAAAAATTGTAAGAGATAATCACTTTTAACCAATCCCTTGCTGTCTAGAAACCTCCAGTGTAATAACCAATCATTGTAAAGGATAAACAACTTCCTCATTTTTACTTTATGAGCCATCCCGTAACTTCATGCCCCTGAGCTTCATACCAGTCTTTGAATTTGAAAGCTCCCAGTTCATAAACTATTCTTATATGTATAATAAATTCTTACTAAATACTATTTTTTGATTTGGTAGTTTTAATTTAGCTATTTCTGGATTTTGGTCACCAGTAGGCATTCAAAGCTGAGAATTGTTACCTTACTCCAATGTTAGGTAAGGTTTAACGTGCACATGACTCGCCTGAAGATCCTGTTAAACTGCACATTCTCATTCAGTAGGTCTATGGTGGGGTCCAAGATGTTTTGTTTCCAATAATTTCCCAGATGATGTCGATGCTACTACTTTAGGGGTGACATTTGAGTAGCAAAGCTCCACATGGTTTCTGTTGCTTGAAACCAAAAGAACCTTTTTAAATATAGTATCTTTTCTCAGGTTGCAACCCCATCCTGTAAGGCCTTCCCACTTTTCCACCTATCCATCATTCAAGAGTCAATTATAACCCTATTTCCTTGATGAAGTCTTCTTTAAATCATTATAGCCCCCTCTCCTTGTTGATGGCCCATGGCTCATACAGGCCCCATTACATAATATGACATTTAATTGTCTTGGATGTAGTCCAAAACATCCCACTTACAAATGGTGGTCCCTATACAACTAGTTCCTATGTAATCTCATCTCTCCCAAATGTGTGTATGTGTGTGTGTATAATAATATAAATGTAAAACACACACATATATATATATATATTATATATAATATATATATGCTTAATCCAGCATGACCTCCAGTTCAGTAGCGGGAACTAGGCAGGTATTTAATTAATATTTGTAGAATTGAAGGTGTATGAAAAAAAGAAGTGTAACCACCACCATTACCTAGTGAAAAAAAATAAAAAGTAGAAGAGATTATAAAGGAAAATGGTAGAATGACCTAACATGACTTATAGCCCTGGATACCAGAGGATAGATACACTTACATAGAGTTTTGATGAGTGGTTTATTGCCTAGGAAATGAAGATGGATCTGGCCATGAGTATGCTCTAGTCATGTGCGCAGAGCCCCAGTGCCTCATGTATCCCAGATGTCCTTTGGCAAGGGCACTGAACCAGACAGTCCCTGGGCTCAGTGGTTTGCTTTAAACCAAAAGAGGAAGAGGAGGAGGAGAAGGGAAATATCACAGAATGCTAGAGCTGAAAGCTACCGCAGAGACAATCTTTTATCCAACCTTCTCATTTTAAGGATGAGGAAGCTGAGGCTCAGAAATCCCCAGGTTAGAGATGAATAAATATTGACCTAGAACTCAGATCTCCATCTGTAGGACAATGCTGTTCCATGGCTCTAACTGATCTGGTAAAAATTCTTAATCTATGTAGGAACCCCCAGTCTCATAGTGTCCCCTGTGTTGTCTTTGTCAGAGATGGGAAATTCTGGCATCTTAGTGAAAGAGGCATGAAATGGCAGAGGTAGCCAGGCCCTGCGATGTGTGGATCAGAGAGGATAGCACAAATGGACGTGGTCTACTGTATGCTGCCCTTCCTTCTCCTGAGTCCAGTTCTCTTTGGTCCCAGTGGAGGCCCATGATTTAAATGGATTCAAGTCAACATAACTCCTTTGCTCTGCTCAATTTTGGTATGAGTAGATTATAGGTTTTCCCAAGGATGAAAGGTTAGATAAATGAAAAATGAAATGAGCAAAATTCTTCTTGAATGTTGACTCCCTCCTTCTGGGGACCCCTAGAGTCTCTTCATCATGCTCTTTGTAGTGTAAAGTTAAGTGGGGTCTAACTAAAACGGGTACTAAAGCTTGGTGCTACATCATGACTCAAAGAAATCTCAGAGCAACTGGTTCCACTTCCTCATGAAACAGGTATACAAAGTCCTTCCAGAAAGTCTATTTGTTAACAAATACAGAAAACGACAACAAAAAATCTTTTTATCTGTGGATTCATTTCCAAATGTGGGGTAGAAATAACACCTGATAGCCAAGAGATGGCCATCTTAGTTATCAGGTGTTAACTGATAGAGAGAATTCAGAATGTTCTCAATTGAGAGAATTGAGAATGTTCTCAATTTTAGAGAGAATTGAGGATGTTCTCTTTAAAGCCATACTGCATTCTGCTTTAGCAGGAAAAAAATTAAAGGGAAACTGAGAAGGACCCAAAGAGAAATAAAATTTCAAGTTCCCAATAGACATGAGTTAAAGGATAAAAGGCCAACAAATTTTCTTTTCCTACACTTTCATTTGTCTTGCTGTCATTTTAACACATGCATTGCTGTGTTCCCGTTTAACTCCCAGAAAAGTAGCACCAATGTTTATTACTACATCAGTGATTTCCACGGAAAAAAAGAATCATTGGGGTGATAGCTGATGCAATTTCCTTAAAAATCGGACTTGGTCTCTTTCTTTCAAAAAGACAAGGAGAAAGATTCTGAGTTAATATGAACAGTTGTGTCGTAGTGTACCATTACTTGAAAATGATGGCACTCAAGGTTTAAAATCCAGATAAATCTTATACTCTATCTTTATAAAACAAAACACAAAAACCCTTGCTGTCCTCTAGAATTGTTATTTATGTAGTAAACACACCTTTGCCACAGTGAGGCACATTAGAGAATAATTAAACTCACTGGGTCATCTCCATTTTGAAGCCACCATAATTTAATGCTGCACAGGGAAGTAATTAGGTGAATTTGAAACCATAGTCGTAGGGGAGAAAAATAGGGCAGAACATATTCCAAGAAGGGATCGCAGACAGCCTCAGCTACCACAATTACACAGAAAAGAATCTAAAAATAAAGGTGGAGAACAGGCTGTAGACTACTTTGTACTCAGCAGCTTATAGCTTGGCTTGTCAGTCTAGTGTTTCTGTTGGCAAATTCTGGGAACTCTCTACCCTCAAAATGGGGAAATGCTTTGTAAAAAGCCCAATTCTTAGTTTCCACAGCTGAGAGAGATTGTAAACTTGGCTTTATAGGGACATGGGGCTTCCATCTTTTTTTATTGCCTTCTCCGTGTCCCTTATGCCCACACTCCAAACTCAGGTTGGGAATGTGTAAATGGAAGGACAGAAGAATTTCCACTGGAGGGTTCACATTCCCAAGCAAGCAAAACTCTAAATGTATAGAGACAGTAACAGTATAGTCATTCTGATTTCAGGTCCTGAAACCAAATAGACCCGAGCTTGTGTCCCACATCTACTGTGTGTCGCTTGGAGTAAGTGCCCGGTTCAGCTCCCCATTTAGCTCCTGTCTAAGCTCTACGGAGAGCAGGGCCTGGGCTATAAGTAAAAACTTGCAAGTGCCTTTTTGCTGAAAATGCTAACATTATTGGCACAGAGCCTGTAGTTCCTACATCAGCACGTGGGAGTAAGCTGCGGAGGACAAAGTCACTGCCATTAAGTGGCCTCATCTGTACTTGTAGTTCCTGAGGCTGGGGAAAATTCAAATTTGGGAAACGTTTCTTTATAGCTCTCTCTCCTCTTTGAGGCCGGGGCTGTGTCTAAGGATGTTTTGTAGCCTTAGTGGTGCTTTCCTATAGAGCCTGGTTTGGAGTGGGCACTCAACGAGTGCAAGAATAGAGCTAGCATCCAAGGCAGGGAGCCAGGATAATCCAGGAGAGAGACTCGAGCTTTGGTACCTAAGTTCTCCAGACGTAAAAACTGAGGGGTGTGGGGCACAGTGATGGTGGGGCGATACTCCAGGAGGCCACAACATCAACCTGGGTGATGAAAATGCATATGCATCTTGCCACTGACTACTAATGCATGTGCTCATGACTAAAGTAAACTAGATTTTAATGCTCGTGGGACAAAGTTCAACGTGTTATATGGAACATGAGGAAAAGACATGGGGCCTTCTTAGGGAGCCACTATCACCTTGGGTTCTCTGCAGCATTCTTTTCCCATTTGACCCACTCCTCCCTCCTGACGCATTTTCTTCAAGCCTCTGGAAGCCTCTCCTGTTTGCATCACTTCCTTGGCCAGAAGAATAGCTTGGTGATCTGCAGAACTCTCCCTGACCCAGAGTCTCTAGACTCCTCTGAGGAGGATAATTGTGTTTCAAAAAGCAGGCGCTGAAGCAATCTTGGCATGCCAGGATAGAATCAGCAAGAACAGCCATCAAGGATGGGACCGTGCAGGAAAAGCAGGATTTTTTTTTTTTATGGTTTTGTGCACCTGCTAGCAATCATTTATTCACCTGCTCAGTGTGTTGGCTGGATTTTTTTTTTTTTTTTTTGCCGTACACGGGTCTCTCACTGTTGTGGCCTCTCCCATTGTGGAGCACAGGCTCCGGACGCGCAGGCTCAGCGGCCATGGCTCATGGGCCCAGCCACTCCGCGGCATGTGGGATCTTCCCAGACCGGGGCACGAACCCGTGTCCCCTGCATCGGCAGGCGGACTCTCAACCACTGCGCCACCAGGGAAGCCCCGGATATTTTAATGAGAATTTTGCTAGGTGCATTTGGCAAACTATCTGTAGACTCCAAATTCTAGTTCCATCCCTTATTACCTCTGGGACCTTGGGAAACTCCCTTAACTTTCCTCAGCCCAAGTTTTTCCTTGTTATCATAGGGGGAAATAATAGTGTCTCCCTTCCTCGACTGTTGTGGGAGATTAAATTAGATAATCCCCGTAAAGTGCTTGGCTTGGTGGCTGGTAAATCAGAAGTGCTCTACAAATGTTAACTCTATTTTAAAATTCAAGGAAGTGTTTATAGAACTTCGGGGATTTCATCTCTGTTGCTTCTAATTTGTGCTTCCCCATTTGGTTTTCTTGGCCTAAGTCTCTGGGGGATGGGGCATTTCAGGCAGAGGTTTGGGAGAAGTGAAGGAAAGCTACTGGAATGTACTTTGAGGCCTGAAATAAAACTCCCCAAGCTGGAGGCATAATGTTGGGGGATTAGGCTGCTTACAAGCTAGGAAATGATGGTCTCTGGGCTCTATCACCCCAGAGTACTGAGTACTCTGTTCTGCCTAAGGCCTCGCCTGGCTGTTCAAGCATCTGCTTAGACTGTATTTGTTTGTCTAACTGCCAGATCCCTGGGCACTCAGATGCTTAAGTTCGTCTTGAAGCTGTTTTAGTATTTACTCACTTAAAAAAAAAAATCCTTGGAATCGAAAGATGAAAACCAACAGTAAAACAAGGGTAATGATCCAAAATCAGGCAGGCAAAATCAGAAGGCATCAAACTTATAAATGTGGACCCAAACAAACATTTAGAAGTTAAGGTAGAAATAGAAAATTCTACACAATGAGCCAATTAATGTTGCAGCACATGGTAATTTTTGACATGTCTCTAGCATAGCTTTATCAGTACTATCAATACAAAGATTTTAAATGCTGAGTTTTGTGGAGAATGGGTTAATGTATCACTACCTTTCTTGGGAGTGAATCAGAAGCTTTCTTACTTTGGTCACTGTTTCTGAAAAACTTGTTAAGAATGGATGTTACAAGGAAGACAAATAGGTTAATGCCTTAAAAATATAAGGTTTTGCTTTAAATACTCAATGATCTAAAAGTTTTCCACATTCAAAGATATTTTCTGGATCACTCTTAGACACCTAAGAGGTTCTAAAGAATGTTCTGCAGTTCACCAAAAAATATGAAAAGAAAGAGCACATCATCCTGGCACCTGCTTCAGTGTCACACACAGCTGAATCCCAACACCACATAAGTCTTTGAGATGGCAGCAGGCTCTAAAGCAGAATGGCCTGAAGAGTGAAGAGAGAGTTTGTATGCCAAACCTAGAGCCTCCTTAGGAAGCCCTCCATAAAACCAGATGGGCCCACCGGGGGTCATTCTACTTTCAGAACCTCTGGTGACACAGTCACTAACAGCAAAAAGAGATGTCCAAGAGTGTTAGACACCTAGAGGGGATCAGAATTTATTGGAAGGGGTTTAGAAATTAAACAGCATGAGCCTGGATGGTCCTTAACAGAAAGGGTGAATCTAGGAGGCCCTGGGTCTGCTGTTTATTCAACCTGCACTCAGGAAGTAGGTTAAGCTTGGGAAGCATCCACCTTCATCAGTCTATGCTGATCTCCAGTGGCTTCTACACAGCCCCTAGCAAGACCCCTTTAGAGTCGTGTTCCTACAGTTCCATTTACAAGAAGGTGAGCTCAGTTTTTTACTATAACTTTAAATCTTGACCTTCAGGCTATCTGGAAACTTCAGAGAAGCAATATGTTTTAAACATCACGCGGTCCAAACCTCTGTATTTTATAGACGGGGAAATACAACTGAGAGGGGGAGTGATTTGCTCAAGGTCACATAGTTAGTATACAGAAGGGCCTGGGCTACAATCCAGGTGTCCTAACTCCCCATTCAGTGTTCTCTGAAGTACCCCAGAAAGTGAGATTTTGTTGCCTCACCAGCCCAGACTCTTGCTTAGATCTATGCAAACAAAGCATGTTGTAATGATTTTGAGGAACTATTGAGAGTCCTGAATACACTGCAGTGTGGAAATGAAGTCTACAGTATTTTGATAAGTTGCCACTTTTGTTTTTTCACTAAGGATTTGCCTCTGGAACCCTCTCAAGGAGTTAGAATTCTCTACAGTTGTCAGTAATTGTGTGTATGCATAAATAAGCAGTACAATTCAATAGAGGAGTTAAATATGTGATTAAGAGATATGTTGAAATCAATGGGAAATTGTCTTAGCTTAGCATAAAGAAGGGTGTTTTTTGTTGTTGTCGAGAGAGGCTTGTTTTCCTTAAGTCTTTTGATGCTTTATTAATTGCGATAAGGATGGTTAAAAATGATATTTTCCTCCTGGGAATGGCATGGATTTAGAAAATTTCAGCTTGCCCAACGCTCAGTGAGTTTAAGAATATTACATACAAAATTGAGATCCATATTTTTTTCTCCTCATAACCTTGATACGAATTCCAAGTCCAGTAAAGTCTAGTTCGCTGGGATGTTACTAGTGTATGTCCCTGGAAAAATCTCAAAGACACTATGCCTTGTGAATAAAAAAGAAAGCAAATAGAGAGTAGACCTTTAGGAAATCACACATTTCTTAAGCTGGGAATGGGAGAACAGTTCTCAAACTTCAGCTCAGGGCTTGTGAAAACACAGATTGCTGGGCCCCTCTCCTAGAGTTTCTTTTCTTTTTGGCTGCATTGGGTCTTCGTTGTTGCACGCAGGCTTCCTCTAGTTGCGGCAAGCGGGGGCTACTCTTTACTGCGGGCTTCTCATTGCAGTGGCTTCTCTTGTTGCAGAGCATGGGCTCTAGGTGCGTGGGCTTCAGTAGTTGTGGCTCGTGGGCTCTAGAGCACAGGCTCAGTAGTTATGGCACACAGGCTTAGCTGCTCTGCGGCATGTGGGATTTTCCTGGACCAGGGATAGAACCTGTGTCGCCTATATTGGCAGGCAGATTCTTAACCACTGCGCCACCAGGGAAGTCCCTCTCCTAGAGTTTCTGATCTAGCAAGTTCCCAGGTGATGCTGATGCTGCTGGTCCAAGGACCACACTGAGAATCACTAGTTAAAAAAACCAAAAAAACCCCAAACCCAAAACTTCCCCTTTACAGCATTTGTAGAGAATCACACTGTTCTGAGAGAGCTGATGAAAGTATAGGGCCTAGAGTCAAAGAAATGTGGCCTCAGTGAGCAGTGAACCCAGGTTCATGACCTAGACCACAAACCCAAGCAGTGGATTACAAGCAGGGACCACAGTTTGAGAACAACTGGTATAGAGACTGCAGAGGCAAAAATCTCAGGGAGCTCCTAGCCTAGCAAAGGGCATGAGTATGGAAACAGACGGTTTCTAATACAGTGTGATAAGGGGATAACATTGGGTATAGACTTTAGGTATGGACTATATTATAAAGGTAACATGAAAAAATCATAGCTACTATTGAGTTTTTTTTTTATATTGCAGTATATACCATCTAAACTGCATTAAGTATTTTATACGGATAAGCTCATTCAGTCCTCAACAATCCTAAGGTAGGCACTATTATTATGACCATTTTAGAGATGAAGAGACTGAGCCCAGAGAGGTTAAGTAACTTGCTCAAGGTCAGACAGATAGTAAGGAGCAGAGGTAGGTTTAGAATTCAAATTCAGTCCTGTGCTCTTATCCACTATACTACATTCTCAGAAAAGAATGCGATCAACTCTTTTGGGTTGAGAAAGAGGGGTGGAGAGAGAGAGAGAGAAAGAGCAAGGGGGAGGAGGAGAAAGAGAGAAGGGGAGGGGAGAGAGAGGGGGAGGGAAGAAAGAGGGAGAGGTGATCAGGGAAGGGTTTCTAAAGATGACATCTGAGCTAGGTATTGGTGAAAAATAGAAAATAGTAAACATTTGTGTTGGGGGGCATTCCAGATATAAGCTGTGATCACTGGGCAAGTGTTCCTTGATTGGGGTTAACAGGTGCAGAAGATAAGGGTGGAGGTGATGGAGAAGAATAAACCCCATTTCGAAAGGTTTAGTACAGCCTGGCAAGGAGAGTGGTTCCTCGGTGCCACCAAAGAGAACAACACAAAAGTACCTGGGGCAGGGTCAAGGTCAAGGTCAACTACTGAGTTGGAAGGCACTACCAGATTCGAGCAGTCACCTGCATAATCTCTGGAGTCAGACAGTCTAATTTGCTTCTCTGCCTTTATAAGCTATGGGGCCTTGGTCAATTTCCCCAACCGCTTTGGGTGTTCATTCTTCCTCTCTTACCACTTACTCACTTACTGGTAACCGCACCTTCCCAGAGAGCTACGGTGATGCTTAAGTGAGGCAATACACATAAAATAATCTCCACAGTGCCTGGCAAACAGTAAATGCTTAATAAATCGTAGTTGTAATTTTATAAAACAGTAATTCCTAACTTACCACATGCCAAGCATCATTCTAATACAATGATTTGCAAAGTGTGGTTCCCCCAGACCAGTGGCATCAGAATTATCTGGAAACTTGTTAGAAGGGCACGTCTCCAGCCCCATCCCAGAGCTACTGAATCAGGAAGTCAGGGGGTGAGAGCCAGCACTCTATTTTAGCAAGCCCTTCCAGGTGATTGAGATGCCCACAAGACTGAGAATTATTGTTCTAAGCATTTCACGTGAATTGACTTCATTTATTCCTCATGACAATGCAATGAGATAGATACTATTATTATCTCTATTTTATAGATGAAGAATCTGAGGCACTAAAAGGTAAGTAAATGACCAAGTCATACAGCCAGTAAGAAATGGAAACAAGATTTTTAACCCCATTTTTAAAATTTTCAAAATTTCAAAAATTTCTTGGGACTAGCCTTTCTGTCTCTTTTCACTTCCTCCCCTTTTCTGATATCATAGCCTGTTCCCAGCTATCCTCATGCCTTTAGTGTTCTGCACCAAAAAGAAATCACAACCTATTCCTTTATCTATATCCTTTTGGACCCACTTGGTCTTGAACATACATAATGCTGTGCATGAGGCTGGTCGGAGATGAAAGGGCAGGTGTTGCACCGGCCATACCACTGGAGTGATTCTCTGTGTATTGCTTGCTGAGGTAGAGAAGTCTGATATAGAAAACACCATTGTCAGTAGTGTCGACTTAGATTACAAAGGACAGTGACTGTTTGGGGAACCATTAGACAAATTATTTTGACATGCTCTAACAATTTAAATACCTTTCATTTTATTTCGCAAGTAAAAAACATTTGAATTTCATGACTTGACCACACCACAAAACCATCTCTGGGCAGAAAGTGCAATCCCAAGTGACCTTGAGTGATCAGAGTTTTACCAGTATGCTCTTAATCAGCAAGCATATTAAGGTCTGAATAGCATGAACTCTGCAGCTTGAAATGGTAATCGTGCCTGTTCTCCTTTCCTTAGCAAGCATACCTAACTTTCTTTGTTTCTTAGCCCCTTTGATGGATTCTTTTCAGGGCTGGCCAATATATCATTAAAAAACACAGAACAAGCACTTTGAGACAGATCTGAGGATTCTGATCATTTTGACCCCTACTAAAAGCTGGCTCCTCTTGAACAACTATAACAAATACTCTGCTAATTTTGACTCTTAAATAGTCAGGTGGCAACCACACCTGATCTCTATAAAAAGGGACAAGGGAAAACCTAATGATCTTCAGGGAGTGGATATTTTGTCAAAGTTTCTTGCTGATTATGACCTTCATGGAGAGAAAGTTAAAATATGTAAGTGTGTAGGAAAATATCTTATATTGTCATAGAACTATAAAGGAAGATGGGGATTATGGTTAAAAAAACCAATTCCCAAAGAATCACATTATATTCTAAAATGTATTTTTGTACCTTAAATAAATATTTCAAAATATCCTACAAGCTCCCTCATGACAGATTTTTAGAGAGGTGTGGTAAGCATTAGTTCTTGTCATAAATACATTTTTTTATTGAGGGGAAATTCATGTAACACAAAATTAATCATTTTAAAGTGAATAATTCAGCGGCATTTAGTACATTCTGGTGTTGTGCAACCATGACCTCTATCTAGTTTGAAAACATTTTAATCACCTCAAAAGGAATCCCGTACCAATTAAGTCATTATTCTCCATCCATCCTATCCCCCAGCTCCAGACAACAACAAATCTGCTTTCTATCTCTTATGGATTTACTTGTCCTGGATATTTCATATAAATGGAATAATACAACACGTGACCTTTTCTGGCTCAGAACCCAGTCTTTCAAAGGTTCCTGTGAGGATTTAATGAAATAAAGCATGTAACATGTCTAGCATAGTGCTCGACACAAAAAGTAGAAAAGTTCGGGCTTCCCTGGTGGCGCAGTGGTTGAGAGTCCGCCTGCCGATGCGGGGGACACGGGTTCGTGCCCCCGTCCGTTAGATCCCACATGCTGCGGAGCGGCTGGGCCCGTGAGCCATGGCCGCTGAGCCTGCGCGTCCGGAGTCTGTGCTCTGCAACGGGAGAGGCCACAACAGTGAGAGGCCCGCGTACCGCAAAAAAAAAAAAAAAAAAAAATGAAGAAATCTTGTCATTTGTGACAACATGGATGGAACTTGAGGGTGTTATGCTAAGTGAAATAAGTCAGAGAATGACAAATACTGTATGATCTCATATGTGGAATCTTTAAAAAGCAAAGAAAAAGAGGAAGGAGAAAAAAAGGAAACTCAGAAAAAGAGATCAGACTTGTGGGTTATCAGAAATGGGGGTGGTAGGAGGGTAGGGGAATTGGATGAAGGCAGTCAAAAGGTACAAACTTCCAGTTATAAGATAAATAAGTCCTGGCAATGTAATGTACAGCATGGTGACTATAGTTAACACTGCTATATGGTATATATGAAAGTTTTTGTGTTTTTTTTTGTGTGGTATGCAGACCTCTCACTGCTGTGGCCCATCCCATTGCAGAGCACAGGCTCCAGAAGTGCAGGCTCAGTGGCTATGGCTCACGGGCCCAGCTGCTCCGTGCCATGTGGGATCCTCCCGGACCGGGGCACGAACCCATGTCCCCTGTACCGGCAGGCGGACTCTCAACCACTGTGCCACCAGGGAAACCCTATGAAAGTTTTTAAGATAGTAAATCCTAAGAGTTCTCATCAGAAGAAGAAAAAAACTTTTTAAAAATTTTGTATCTATATGAGATGATGGATGTTAACTAAACATTGTAGTAATCATTTTACAATATATGTAAGTCAAATCATGATGTAGTATACCTTAAACTTATACAGTGCTGTATCTCAATTATATCTCAATAAAAATGGGGAAAAAAGATGAGAGCTTTTTACTTACTAAGTAAAAGTAAGCTAGGTAAAGAGGGAGGCAATAAGTATCATAGGCAGAGGAAACACTGTGTGCAAAGATCAGGATTTGAGAAAGAACGTAGCATCCATTGTAGACACTATTTATTGCCTCATCAACATCCATTTAGCCTTTTCTTACTCAGAATATGATTTCAATTTTGTTCAGATATCTGAATCCATCTCTGGATACACAGGAGAATTTGATTAGTTTAAGCTAATTAGTGTGTGGCATTTCCTTGGCGACTATTATTTGTTCAGCCCAGTAAAACTTAAAGGAAGAGACCTAATCCTTGCTTCAAGGAGAGATTTTCTTCTCTCTTTCCTGCTGGATGTGATCAAAAAAAGCTTGTAACCCTTATTTCCATTGACAATCCTCTTGCTACACCAGCCTTAACATGAAACCAAACTGTGGAGAGCTTAGCACAAAACAGAAATAAATTCAAGTATTTCATAATAAAAATTGAGTAACAATTGATTTTTATCCTATCTAGAGCATGCCATTCTTTGGACCTCTAGTTTTGAGTTAATATTCTCATTACTTGAGCTAGTGTGAGTCAGTGTTTTCTACCCAAAGTCAAAAGTATCCTGACTGAGAGTATTTGACAGGGTGAAAGAAATTCAGCATAACAAGACTATGGAATGGAAGAGGATAAAGCTGGAGAAGTAGGCAGAGGCAAAGTCTTGGGGGCCTTATCTCTGCTGGCAACACACACTAAGCTCAGGGAGTCCAAGTAGAAAGAATTCTTCTACCAAATAGGCAGTCAATGAGGGATAGAATGATAAAGCAGGCTTATGACATTTAGAACTTCATTCTTATAAACAGCATAGTTCAGTCACTTTTTTGTGGTTTAATTAACTCCATTTTATTTTATTTTTATTCCACATCAGAGATAAGTTATATAGTTTGTGAGAGTTGAGCAAATGCCTTTTGAGTACAGTAGGGGATATGGAAATAATATTGGAGGGGTTGATGCTGTTTAGTGGTCAGAGTCAAACCCTAAAAAGACCTTTATAAAACAGTCCAGAATGAAAAAAAATGTAATAAGATAGGGAGAACTGATCTAGGAGATCCAAACTTTCCAATTACATGAAGAACAAATTAAATAAAATGAAAAACCAAAGTTTAGAAGAAAACTTTGAGCTGAAAAGTGACAATATAATACAAACTAAATGAGGCAAGCAAGATCAGACATTTCCTGATTGAATTTTTTTATTGATAAGTTCACAGTTTAACAATAAGACTTATGAATAACTATGTAAAACATTACTGTATTTACACTACTGATAGTGTCAGGAGAAGGGAAAGAATCAAGAAATACCATTTCACTCCCTCTTGCAAGAACACCAGAATCACAACTAGCTGCTGGACAATCATCAACAGGAAGACACTGGAACTCATCAAAAAAAGATACTCCACATCCAAAGACAAAGGAGAAGCCACAATGAGACAGTAGGAGGGGCACAATCACAGTAAAATCAAATCCCATAATTGGTGGGTGGGTGACACACAGACTGGGGAACACTTATACTAAAGAAGTCCACCCACTGGAGTGAAGGTTCTGAGCCTCACGTCAGACTTCCCAAGCTGGGGGTCTGGCAACGGGAGGAGGAATTCCTAGAGAATCAGACTTTGAAGCCTAGTGGAAATTGATTGCAGGACTTCAACAGGACTGGGGGAAATGGAGACTTCACTCTCGGGGGGCACAAACAAAGTAGTGTGCACATCGGAGCCCAGGGGAAGGAGCAGTGACCCCAGGGGAAACTGAATCAGACCTTCCTGCTAGTGTTGGAGGGTGCCCTGCAGAGGCGGGGGGTGGCTCTGTTTCATTGTGGGGATGAGGACACTGGCAGCAGAAGTTCTGGGAAGTACTCCTTGGTGTGAGCCTTCCCAGAGTCTGTCATTAGCCCCACCAAAGAGTCCAGGTAGGCTCCAGTGTTGGGTTGCCTCAGGCCAAACAACAAACAGGGAGGGAACCCAGCCCCACCCATCAACAGTCAAGTGGATTAAAGTTTTACTGAGCTCTGCCCACCAGAGCAACAGTCAACTCTACCCATCACCAGTCCCTCCCATCAAACCTCTTAGATAGCCTTATCCACCAGAGGGCAGGCAGCAGAGCAAGAACTACAATCCTGCAGCTTGTGGAACAAAAACCACATTCATGGAAAGAAAGACAAGATGAAAAGGCAGAGGGCTATATACCAGCTGAAGCAACAAGATAAAAAACCAGAAAAACAACTAAATGAAGTGGAGATAGGCAAGCTTCCAGAAAAAGAATTCAGAATAATGATAGTGAAGATGATCCAGGACCTAGACAAAAGAAAGGAGGCAAAGATCGAGAAGATGCAAGAAATGTTAAAAAATGACCTAGAAGAATTAAAGAACAAAAAACAGAGATGAACAACACAATAACTGAAATGAAAACTACACTAGAAGGAATCAGTAGCATAATATCTGAGCCAGAAGAATGGATAAGTGACCTGGAAGACAGAATGGTGGAATTCACAGCTGCGGAACAGAATAAAGAAAAAAGAATGGAAAGAAATGAAGACAGCTTAAGAGACCTCTGGGACAACATTAAATGCAACAACATTCACATTATAGGGGTTCCTGACGGAGAAGAGAGAGAGAAAGTACCAGAGAAAATATTTGAAGAGATTATAGTCGAAAACTTCCGCAACATGGGAAAGGAAATAGCCACCCAAGTCCAGGAAGCGCAGTGAGTCCCATACAGGATAAACCCAAGGAGAAACACACCAAGACACATAGTAATCAAATTGGCAAAATTTAAAGACCAAGAAAAATTATTGAAAGCAGCAAGGGAAAAACGACAAATAACATACAAGGGAACTCCCATAAGGTTAACAGCTAATTTCTCAGCAGAAACTCGACAAGCCAGCAGGGAGTGGCATGATATGCTTAAAGTGATGAAAGGGAAGAACCTACAACCAAGATTACTCTACCTGGCAAGGATCTCATGCAGATTCAATGGAGAAATGAAAAGCTTTACAGACAAGCAAAAGCTAAGAGAATTCAGCACCACCAAACCAGCTCTACAACAAATGCTAAAGAAACTTCTCTAAGTGGGAAACAAAAGACAAGAAAAGGACCTAGAAAAACAAACCAAAAACAATTAAGAAAATGGTCATAGGAACATACATATCAATAATTAGCTTAAATTTGAATGGATTAAAGGCTCCAACCAAAAGACACAGGCTTGCTGAATGGATACAAAAACAAGACCCATATATATGCTATCTACAAGAGACCCACTTCAGACCTAGGGACACATACAGACTGAAAGTAAGGGGATCGAAAACAATATTCCATGCAAATGGAAATCAAAAGAAAGCTAGAATACCAATTCTCATCTCAGAAAAAATAGACTTTAAAATAAAAAATGTTACAAGAGACAAGGAAGGACACTACCTAATGACCAAGGGTTCAATCCAAGAAGAAGATATAACAATTGTAAATATATATGCACCCAACATAGGAGCACCTCAATACATAAGACAACTGCTAACAGCTATAAAAGAGGAAATAGACAGTAACACAATAATAGTGGGGGACTTTAACACCTCACTTACACCAATGGACAGATAATCCAAACAGAAAATTAATAAGGAAACAGAAACTTTAAATGACACAATAGACCAGATAGATTTAATTGATATTTATAGGACACTCCATCCAAAAACAGCAGATTACACTTTCTTCTCAATTGCGCACAGAACATTCTCCAGGATAGATCACATCTTGGGTCACAAATCAAGCCTCCGTAAATTTAAGAAAATTGAAATCATATCAAGCATCTTTTCTGACCACAACGCTACGAGATTAGAAATGAATTACAGGGAAAAAAGCATAAAAAACAGAAACACATGGAGGCTAAACAATACGTTATTAAATAACCAAGAGATCACTGAAGAAATCAAAGAGGAAAAAAAAAATACTTAGAGACAAATGACAATGAAAACATGATGATCCAAAACCAATGGGATGCAGCAAAAGCAGTTCTAAGAGGGAAGTTTATAGCTATACAAGCCTACTCAAAAAAAAGAGAAAAATCTCAAATAAACAATCCAACTGTACACCTAAAGGAACTAAAGAAAGAAGAACAAATAAAACCCAAAGTTAGCAGAAGGAAAGAAATCATAAAGATCAGAGCAGAAATAAATGAAATAGAAGCAAAGAAAACAATAGCAAAGATCAATAAAACTAAAAGCTGGTTCTCTGAGAAGATAAACAAAATTGATAAACGATTAGCCAGACTCATCAAGAAAAAGAGGGAGAGGACTCAAATCAATAAAATTAGAAATGAAAAAGGAGAAGTTACAACAGACACCACAGAAATACAAAGCATCCTAAGAGACTACTACAAGCAACTCTGTGCCAATAAAATGGACAACCTGGAAGAAATGGACAAATTCTTAGAAAGGTATAACCTTCCAAGACTGAACGAGGAAGAAATAGAAAATATGAACAGACCAATCACAAGCAATGAAATTGAAACTGTGTTTTAAAATCTTCCAACAAACAAAAGTCCAGGACCAGATGGCTTCACAGGTGAATTCTATCAAACATTTAGAGAAGAGCTAACACCCATCCTTCCCAAACTCTTCCAAAAAATTCCAGAGGAAGGAACACTCCCAAACTCATTCTATGAGGCCACCATCACACTTATACCAAAACCAGACAAAGATACTAAAAAGAAAATTACAGACCAATATCACTGATGAACATAGATGAAAAAATCCTCAACAAAATACTAGCAAACAAAATGCAACACCAAATTAAAAGGATCATACACCATGATAAAGTGGGATTTGTCCCAGGGATGCAATGATTCTTCAATATATGCAAATCAATCAATGTGATACACCATATTAACAAATTGAAGAATAAAAACCATAGGATCATCTCAATAGATGCAGAAAAACTGTTGACAAAATTCAACACCCATTTATGATAAAAACTCTCCAGAAAGTGGGCATATAGGGAACCTATCTCAACATAATAAAGGCCATATACGACAAACCCACAGCAACCATCATTCTCAATGGTGAAAAACTGAAAGCATTCCTTCTAAGATCAGGAAAGAGACAAGGATGTCCACTCTTACCACTATTATTCAACATAGTTTTGGAAGTCGTAGCCACGGCAATCAGAGATGAAAAAGAAATAAAAGGAATACAAATTGGAAAAGAAGATGTAAACCTGTCACTGTTTGCAGATGCCATGATACTGTACATAGAGAATCCTAAAGATGCCACCAGAAAACTACTAGAGCTAATCAATGAATCTGGTAAAGTTCCAGGATACAAAATTAATGCACAGAAGTCTCTTGCATTCCTATACACTAATGATAAAATATCTGAAAGAGAAATTATGGAAACACTCCCATTTACCACTGTAAGAAAGAAAATAAAAAACCTAGGAATAAACCTACCTAGGGAGACAAAAGACCTGTATGCAGAAAACTATAAGCCACTGCTGAAAGAAATTAAAGTTGATACAAACAGATGGAGAGATATACCATGTTGTTGGATTGGAAGAATCAATATTGTGAAAATGACTATACTACCAAAGCAATCTACAGATTCAAGGCAATCACTATCAAATTACCAATGACAATTTTTACAGAACTAGAACAAATCATCTTAAAATTTGTATGGAGACACAAAAGACCCCGAATAGCCAAAGCAGTCTTGAGGGACAAAAACAGAGCTGGAGGAATCAGACTCCCTGACTTTGGACTATAGTACAAAGCTACAGTAATCAAGACAATATGGTACTGGCACAAAAACAGAAACATCAATCAATGGAACAAGATAGAAAGCCCAGAGATAAACCCACACACCTATGGTCAACTAATCTATGACAAAGGAGGCAAAGATATACAATGGAGAAAAGACAGTCTCTTTAATAAGTGGTGATGGGAAAACTGAACAGCTACATATAAAAGAATGAAATTAGAACACTCCCTAACACCATACACAGAAATAAACTCAAAATGGATTCAAGACCTAAACGTAAGACCAGACACTATAAAACTCTTAGAGGAAAACTTAGGAATAACACTCTTTGACATAAATCACAGCAAGATCTGTTTTGATCCACCTCCTAGAGTAATGGAAATAAAAATAAACAAATGGGACCTAATGAAACTTCAAAGCTTTTGCACATCAAAGGATACCATAAACAAGATGAAAAGCCAACCCTCAGAATGGGAGAAAGTATTTGCAAACGAATCAACTGATAAAGGATTAATCTCCAAAATATATAAACAGCTTTTGCAGCTCAATATTAAAGAAACAAACAACCCAATGCAAAAATGGGCAGAAGACCTAAATAGACATTTCTCCAAAGAAGACATACAGATGGCCAAGAAGCACATGAAGAGCTGCTCAACATCACTAATTATTAGAGAAATGCAAGTCAAAACTACAATGAGGTATCACCTCACACCAGTTAGAATGCACATCATCAGAAAATCTACAAAAAACAAATGCTGGAGAAGGTGTGGAGAAAAGGGAACCCTCTTGCACTGTTGGTGGGAATGTAAATTGATACAGCCACTATGGAGAACAGTATGGAGGTTCCTTAAAAAACTAAAAATAGAATTACCATATGACCCAGCAATCCCACTACTGGGCATACACCCAGAGAAAACCATAATTCAAAATGACACATGCACCCCAATGTTCATTGCAGCACTATTTACAATAGCCAGGTCATGGAAGTAACCTAAATGCCCATTGACAGATGAATGGATAAAGAAGAAGTGGTACATATATACAGTGGAATATTACTCAGCCATAAAACGGAACAAAATTGGATCATATGTTGAGACGTGGATGGATCTACAGACTGTCATACAGAGTGAAGTAAGTCAGAAAGAGAAAAACAAATATCGTATATTAACACATGTATGTGGAACTTAGCAAAATGGTACAGATGAATTGGTTTGCAGGGCGGAACTTGAGACACAGATGTAGAGAACAAACATATAGACAGCACGGGGGGAAAACCGTGGTGGGGTGAGGATAGTGTTGTGCTGAATTGGGCAATTGGGATTGACATGTATACACTGATGTGTATAAAATTGATGAGTAATAAGAATGTGCAGTATAAACAAACAAACAAACAAACAAAAATAACAACCAATACTAAACTTTCTTTGGGTTATTTGTATGGAAATCTGTTAATATAAATGTTTCAGACATTACATGAAATTTCAAAAAATCTTATATGTTCTGGTATAATGTTATGAGTCATAATTCTAGTTATTACTTTAAAATGTATATCTCTGAAATAACTTATTTTCCTTGTCAATTGCATTATTATGAACTTTCATCTTTAACCATGGTCATTTTTAAGTCTTTTGTCATTTACAGACAGTTCTGGGTGTACTCTGATGCTTTTGCAAATATGTTCCTATAAAAGGGTTTCATCTTAAGGAATTCATGGAAAAGACTCTGACAAGTACAGGTTTCCAGTAACTGACTATACTGCTGAACTAAATGAATAAGCATTTTCAGAACTCTAGTGCAAAACTGATGAATTCATAAAAGTGCTAACAAAAGATCAAGATGAAAAAAACGTTAATTACATGGGACTGAGTGAACTGATGAGGATGATTACAATTTTTGTCACTTTCTGTTTGAATAAAAAGAAAAGAATCCCGCACCTCGAAATAAAAAAGTAATACCATTTCATACCTGACATTGGCAAGAGAAATATAGGTACAATTTTAAACACAAAGGTAAATTTAAAAGATGGCTAATTTCTTCCAAATATCTAAACAAAAAAGCAAAGAAAAATATAGTATATAAAACAAAACAAACAGCATAAAAAATGAGAATATTAAAGCAAAAGCAGCTTGTTGAAGATAAAGCAAATGTAAATGAGTTAACTCCTGTAATAAAAAGAGTTTCAAACTGAACTGACAAAAGCAAAACAAAACTACTTGCAACATATGAGAGATATCTAAAGTGACATAGAAGTTAAAAATATTTTTTAAATGAGCAAAGATATAATAGAAAAATGTAATAAAATGCAGAGGTGGTGATGAATAATAATCAAAGTAGAATTTAATAAATGGGGCAGAGTCACTTTACATAAAATAGTATATGGTCAATGAATGGCCTTATACAGTAATGAACAATGTGGCCAGATACTGCACTACCATTTGCACATGGATTAGCTAATTTAATGTTCAGAACAACACTATGTGGTAGACATGGTAATTATTCCCAATTTATAGATGAAAAAACTGAGCACAGAGAGGTTCAATGACTTGTTCAAGGTTTTCACTGTTAAGGGCATAACTGGGATTTGGACCCAGGTCTTTATGACTTGAGAAGCACTAAGACACTACCTTACTGTATCTGAAAGTTTAGTCTTTGCATTACCTGCATTAGAACAGTTACTAAAAACACAAACTCCAGGCATCACCTCAGATATATTCTAGAGCTCTGAAATTTGCATTTTAACACGTACTCCAATTGATTCTTATGCATGCTAAAATTTGAGAGCCACTGCACTACATGTGCTGCCTCCTAGAAAATGAGAGAAACATAACTGAAGTGGAAATCTTTAATTCACCCTTTCTGTCTTAGATTAAGTAGAAAGAACAATAAATGGTTTAAACATTAATCAGGCTGTCATAACAAACTTAAAAGACTACAGAGAATACATATTACTTTAAACCATCCTTTTTACAATTACAAAACTTATCACACATTAGATTCTAAAAGAAAACAAATTCCAAATAGCCGAGGTAGTAAAGACCACATTATTTGATCACAATGTGCTAAAACTAAAATTTAACAATTTAAAGGAGACAACTAGCTATAATTTCAAACAAACAAAAAAACCAAAAAATCTTTCCTAAATAACTACAGACCATCCCTAATTTATAATGGTTGGACTTATGATTTTTTGACTTTACAGTGGTGCAAAAGCAATACACATTCAGTAGAAACCATACTTCAAATTTTATATTTTGATCTTATCCCAGGCTAGCGATATATGGTATGATATGTTCTTCTGATGTTGGGCAGCAGCAGCCAGCCCCAGTTCCCAGTCAGCCATGTGATCATGAGGGTAAACAACTGATACACTTACAACCCATACAACCGTTCTGTTTTTCACTTTCAGTACAGTATTGAATAAATTACCAGAGATATTCAACACTTCATTATAAAATAGGCTTTGTGCTAGATTATTTTGAACAACAGTAGGCTAACATAAGTGTTCTGAGCACATTGAAGGTAGGCTAGGTTAAGCTATGATGTTCAGTAAATTAGGTGTCTTAAATGCATTTTTGACTTAATGACATTTTCAACTTATGATGGGCTTAGTGAGATGTGACCCCATGGTAAGATGAGGAATATCTGTATTTAATCAACTAAGAAAACCCATAGCTGCAACTGTAGAACTACACTGAGGATAATAAATATAAAGATGTATGAGTCCACCCACCAAAATGTCTACAATGAGAAAGATAGAAAATAACAAGTGTTGACAAAGTATACAGCAAGTGGAACTCTCACTCATTGCTAATGGGAATGAAATGGATACAATCACCTCAGAAAATGGTTTGGCAGTATCTACTTATGCTAATTTATATGCATACTCTATGACACAGCAATTCCTCTCCTAGGTTAATAACGAAAAAACTGTGTTCATACGCTTACCAGCCCCCAAACAGAAACTTCCCAGTGTAGAATGGTTACATGAAATGTGGTATGCTCACACAACTGAATATTATAGAGTAGGAGAAACGACAACCTACAACTATATAAAACAATACAGATGAATCTTATAAATATAATGTCACATGAAAGAAACCAGATACAAATGCATACATTCTGTATAACTACAAAAACGTTCAAAACTAATCTGTGCTATTATAAGTCAAAATTGTGCTTACTTTGGTGGTAGTGACTCGAAAGTGTCATGAGGGGGGCTTCTGGAATGCTGGTAATTGTCTGTTTCTTCATCTGGAAGCTGATTACCCATGTGTAAGTAGAAGGAAAGCATGATACAAAATTATTAATGTTTCCAATGTTAGAAAATATATATTTTTGAATATACATGAAAACATTTGTGTAGTAGACAGAACGCCCCCTCCTCACCAAAGATGCCTATACATGCCCTACTTTCCAAAACCTGTGAGTATGCTCCCTTACAGAAAGAACTTTGCACATGTGATTCTGTTTAAGGGCCTTGAAATGGGGAGATAATCCTGGATTATTTGAACGGGCTCAATCTAATAACATGGGTCTTTCAAAGCAGAGAATCTTTCCCTGCTGTGGTCAGAGAGAGCTATGTCTATGGAAGAAAGGCACAGAGAGATAACATTGCTGGTTTTGAAGATGGACAAAGGAGGCCATTAGCCAAGGAGTGTGGGTGGCCTCCAGAAGCTTGAAAAGGAAAGAAAATGAATTTTTGCCTAGAGCTTCCAGAAAGGAATGCTGCCCCACAGACACCTTGATTTTTAGCCCAGTAAGACCTGCATCTGACTTGTGACTTAACAGAATTGTAAGATAATAAATTTGTGTTGTTTCAAGCCACTATGTTTTTGATAATTTGTTATGGTGGCCTCAAAGAGAAACCTAACAACACAGTTTGGAAGAAAATAACACCAAGAAAAGTGTAATTAGAGTGATTATCTCTGGGTACTGGAATTACAGGTGATTTTTATTATGATGTTTTTCTGTAGTTGCTAAATCATCTATAATGGAAGGGAGGAGAGGAGAGAGAAGATTGTTAATCTTCTAGATTAATCTATTGTGTAAAACCTTATAAAAAAAGACTAACTTGATTCAAATAAATAATACTTAAATTTGAAAAAACAAACAAATAAACAAAACCCTTATGCACATTTGATTATTTCCTTAAGCTTTCTTGAAGTGGTATTACTGAGTCAAAGGCTACAAATATTTTTAAGGGCTTTGAAATTCAATGTGAATCCCCTTTAAAAAGGTTGTACCAATTTCTACTCCTATCTAATATTTCTCTTTGCTAAAACTTTTGGTGAATTGGTTATGCTAGTTCTCTATCATTCACTTCATGAATCCTAAGTAAATAAATAAAACAACAGTAAAATACAGAGCTAAGAGAAAGGAAGCAAAACTGAAATACAAGGCAGATACTCTATTTTCATGTTATCTTGTAACATAAATCCTTGGGACCACTTCACCATACAGAGCATGCCCAGGGGTGCTTCTAAGCCACTCAAGGTTCTCTTACGACTCCCGTTTAATATTAGTACTTAGTTTCTCACCACTCTGTTGAAATTCAGAAGGGCCAGCAGCTTCTTCAAAGTTTCAGAACAGTCTCTTCCTGGAACATCTTGAAGTGCCATTCCTTTTAAAAAGCAATTTATTTGGAACATAACCTCTCTTCTAGCCTTTTTTCTTTTTTTCCTGCATCACGCTTCTCTCCCTGAGATTTTCTCTGCAACAGGTTTCAAAAGCAAATCTCTAAGTAAGTACCTGAGCTTTTAAGCCGGTACTCCTCTAGGACTTGAATCTTTTCTGCCTATGGGGGCGGGGATGGCATGATTTTTCAGCTGATTCCAATCAAGACACTCAGGCTATAATGGAAAAGAATATAAAAAAAGTATATCTATGTATAAATGAATCACTTTGCTGTACAGCAGAAATTAACACAACATTGTAAATCAACTATACTTCAATTTTTAAAAAATTTTAAAAGAAATAACATTTCAATGAATCTAAAAAAAAGACACTCAGACTGGTAAGTAACTTTAAGGTATAGATTCAAGGGACAAATTTTGAAATTGAAAAAAATGCATGTGATCCTTATCACTTGCTGCACTGTACGTTCCTAAAAACTATTAAAAAATGAATTAAGCAGGTACTATCATATAAAAAAATGCAGCTATCACAATCCTATCTAAATACAAGGTGTGAAAAAATACAATACATATGCCACATTAAATTAATAATATTTTCTTGGCTTCTTAGAATTTAGAAGACATATGAGGGGAATGGTTTAGGTAACCCATCTGTCTTTTAAAAAGCCATCCAAGTAATTTACAACTGATGTGTTTTATCTTTTGATAAATCTCCCAACACTAAGCTGTGACATTTAAAAATCATTCATCTGAGGAGCTTCAAGACGGCGGAAGAGTAAGACGTGGAGATCACCTTGCTCCCCACAAATATATCAGAAATACATGTACATGTGGACATCCCCTACAGAACACCTACTGAACGCTGGCAGAAGACCTCAGACTTCCCAAAAGGCAAGAAACTCCCCACGTACCTGAGTACGGCAAAAGAAAAGAGACAAAAGAATAGGGATGGGACTTGCACCAGTGTGAGGGAGCGGTGAAGAAGGAAAGGTTTCCACAAACAAGGAAGCCCCTTCACTGGCGGAGACTGCAGGTGGTAGCTTCGGAGCCGCAGAGGAGAGCACTGCAACAGGGGTGCGGAGAGCAAAGCGGAGAGATTCCCGCACAGAGGATCAGTGCCGATGGGCACTCACCATCCCGAGAGGCTCGTCTGCTCACCCGCCAGGGCGGGTGGGGCTGGGAGCTGAGGCTCAGCTTTGGTCGGAGCGCAGGGAGAGGACTGGTGTTGGCGGCATGAACACAGCCTGAAGAGGGTTAGTGCACCACAGCTAGCCGGGAGGGAGTCCGGGAAAAAGTCTGTACCTGCCTAAGAGGCAAGAGACCATTGTTTTGGGGTGCGTGAGGAGAGGGGATTAAGAGCACCCCCTAAAGGAGCTCCAGAGATGGGAACGAGCCGTGGCTATCAGCGCGGACCCCAGAGACGGTCATGAGACACTAAGGCTGCTGCTGCAGCCACCAAGAAGCCTGTGTGCAACCACAGGTCACAATCCACACCTCACCTCCAGGGAGCCTGTGCAGCCCGCCACTGCCAGGGTCCTGTGATCCAGGGACAACTTCCCGTGGAGAACACACGGCATGCCTCAGGCTGTTGCAACGTCATTCTGGCCTCTGCCGCTGCAGACTAGCCCCACATTCCGTTCCCCTCCCTCCCCCTGGCCTGAGTGAGCCAGAGCCCCCTAATCAGCTGCTCCTTTAACCCCATCCTGTCTGAGCAGGGAACAGATGCCCTCAGGCAACCTACACGCAAATGTATGGTCAAATCCAAAGCTGAACCCCAGGAGCTGTGTGAACAAAGAAGAGAAAGGGAAATCTCTCCCAGCAGCCTCAGGAGCAGCAGATTAAATCTCCACAATCAACTTGATATACCCTGCATCTGTGGAATACATGAATAGACGAAAAATCATCACAAATTGAGGCGGTGGACCTTGGGAACAATGATATATATATATATTTTTTTTTTCCCTTTTTCTCTTTTTGTGAGATTGTATGTGTGTGCTTCTGTGTGATTTTGACTCTATAGCTTTGCTTTTACCATTTGTCCTAGGGTTCTGTCTTTTTTTTTTTTTGTAGTATACTTTTTACCACTTGTTATAATTGGTGGATTTGTTATTGGTTTGGTTGCTCTCTTCTTTCTTTTTTTATTACTTTTTAAAAATTCTTTAAATTTTTAATAATTATTTTTTATTTTAATAACTTTATACTTTTTTTTTCTTTCTTTCTTCCTTTTTTTCTCCATTTTCTTCTGAACCATGTGGCTTACAGGGCCTTGGTGCTCCAGCCAGGCATCAGGCTTGTGCCTCTGAGGTGGGAGAGCCGAGTTCAGGACATTGGTACACCAGAGACCTCAGAGCTCCAAGTAATATCAAATGGTGAAAATCGCCAAGAGATCTCCATCTCAACGCCAAGACCAGCTCCACTCAGCAACGAGCAAGCTACAGTGCTAGATATCCTATGCCAAACGACTAGCAAGACAGGAACACAATCCCAGCCATTAGCAGAGATGCTGCCTAAAATCAAAACACAGTCACAGACACCACAAAACACATCAACAGATGTGGATATGCCCACCAGAAAGACAAGATCCAGCCTCATCCCCCAGAACACAGGCACTAGTCCTCTCCACCACAAAGCCTACACAACCCACTGAACAAATCTTAGCCACTGGGGACAGACACCAAAAACGATGGGAAGTACGAACCAGGAGACTGCAAAAAGGAGACCCCAAACACAGTATGTTAAGCAAAATGAGAAGACAGAGAAACACACAATAGATGAAGGAGCAATGTAAAAACCCACCAGACCTAACAAATGAAGAGGAAATAGGCAGTCTACATGAAAAGAATTCAGAATAATGATAGTAAAGATGATCCAAAATCTTGGAAATAGAATGGAAAAAATAGAAGAAATGTGTAACAAGGACCTAGAAGAACTGAAGAGCAAACAAACAATGATAAACAACACAATAAATAAAATTAAAAATTCTCTAGAAGGAATCAATAGCAGAATAACTGAGGCAGAAGAACAGATAAGTGACCTGGAACATAAAATAGTGGAAATAACTACTGCAGAGCAGAATAAAGAAAAAAGAATAAAAAGTATTGTGGTCAGTCTCAGAGACCTCTGGGACAACATTAAATGCATCAACATTCGAATTATAGGGGTCCCAGAAGAAGAGGAAAAGAAAGGGACTGAGAAAATATTTGAAGTGATTGTAGTTGAAAACTTCCCTAATAAGGGAAAGGAAATAGTTAATCAAATCCAGGAAGAACAGAGAGTCCCATACAGGATAAATCCAAGGAGAAACACGCCAAGACACATATTAATCAAACTATCAAAAATTATAATACAAAGAAAAAATATTCAAAGCAGCAAGCGAAAAACAACAAATAACATACAAGGGAATCCCCATAAGGTTAACAGCTGATCTTTCAGCAGAAACTCTGCAAGCCAGAAGGGAGTGGCAGGACATATTTAAAGTGATGAAATGGAAAAACCTACAACCAAGATTACTCTACCCAGCAAGGATCTCATTTATATTTGACAGAGAAATTAAAACCTTTACAGACAAGCAAAAGCTAAGAGAATTCAGCACCACCAAACCAGCTTTACAACAAATGCTAAAGGAACTTCTCTAGGCAGGAAACACAAGAGAAGGAAAAGACTACAATAACAAAAAAGACAATTAAGAAAATGGTAATAGGAACATCGATATCGATAATTACCTTAAATGTAAACAGATTAAATGCTCCAACCAAAAGACATAGACTAGCTGAATGGATACAAAAACAAGGCCCATATATATGCTCTCTACAAGAGAACCACTTCAGATCTAAGGACACATACAGACTGAAAGTGAGGGGATGGAAAGAGATATTCCATGCAAATGGAAATCAAAAGAAAGCAAGGGCTTCCCTGGTGGTGCAGTGGTTGAGAGTACACCTGCCTATGCAGGGGACACGGGTTCATGCCCTGGTCTGGGAGGATCCCACATGCTGCGGAGCGGCTGGGCCCATGAGCCATGGCCGCTGAGCCTGCGCGTCCGGAGCCTGTGCTCCGCAATGGGAGAGGCCATAATGGTGAGAGGCCCAAATACAGCAAAAAAAAAAAAAAAAAAAAAGCAAGAGTAGCAATTCTCATATCACACAAAATAGACTTTAATGCAAAGACTATTACAGGAGACAAAAAAGGCCACTACATAATGATTAAGGGATCAATCCAAGAAGAAAATATAACAATTGTAAATATTTATGCACCCAACATAGGAGCACCTCAATACATAAGGCAAATGGTAACAGCCATAAAAGGGGAAATCAACAGTAACACAATCATAGTAGGGAACTTTAACACCCCACATTCACCAATGGACAGATCATCCAAAATGAAAATAAAAAAGGAAACACAAGCTTTAAATGACACATTAAGCAAGATGGACTTAATTGATTATAGTACATTCCATCCAAAGACAACAGAATAAACTTTCTTCTCAAGTGCTCATGGAACATTCTCCAGGATAGATCATATCTTGGGTCACAAATCAAGCCTTGGTAAATTTAAGAAAATTGAAATCGTATCAAGTATCTTTTCTGACCACAGTGCTATGAGACTAGATATCAATTACAGGAAAAAATCTGTAAAAAATACAAACACATGGAGGCTAAACAATAAACTACTAAATAACCAAGAGATCACTGAAGAAATCAAAAAGGAAATCAAAAAATACCTAGAAACAAATGACAATGAAAACATGACAAACCCAAACCTATGGGATACAGCAAAAGAAGTTCTAAGAGGGAAATTTATAGCAATACAATCCTACCTTAAGAAACAGGAAACAACTCGAATAAACAACCTAACCTTGCACCTAAAGTAATTAGAGAAAGAAGAACAAAAAAACCACAAAGTTAACAGGAGGAAAGAAATCATAAAGATCAGATCAGAAATAAATGAAAAAGAAATGAAGGAAACAATAACAAAGATCAATAAAACTAAAAGCTAGTTCTTTGAGAAGATAAAAGAAATTTATAAACCATTAGCCAGACTCATCAAGAAAAAAAAGGAGAAGATTCAAATCAATAGAATTAGAAATGAAAAAGAAGAAGTAACAACTGACACTGCAGAAATACAAAGGATCATGAGAGATTACTACAAGTAGTAAATGCGAATAAAATGGGCAACCTGGAAGAAATGGACAAATTCTTAGAAAAGCACAACCGTCTGACACTGAACCAGCAAGAAATAGAAAATATAGTCAGACCAATCATAAGCACTGAAATTGAAACTGCGATTAAAAATCTTCCAACAAACAAAAGCCCAGGACCAGATGGCTTCACAGGCGAATTCTATCAAACATTTAGAGAAGAGCTAACACCTATCCTTCTCAAACTCTTTGAAAATATAGCAGAGGGAGGAACACTCGCAAACTCATTCTATGAGGCCACCATCACCCTGATACCAAAACCAGACAAGGATGTCACAAAGAAAGAAAAATACAGGCCAATATCACTGAGAACATAGATGCAAAAATCCTCAATAAAATACTAGCAAACAGAATCCAACAGCACATTAAAAGGATCATACACCATGATCAAGTGGGATTTATCACAGTAATGGAAGGATTCTTCAATATACGCAAATGAATCAATGTGATACACCATATTAACACACTGTAGGATGAAAAACATGTGATCGTCTCAATAGATGCAGAAAAGGCTTTCAAAAAAAAATTCCACACCCATTTATGATAAAAATCTTCCAGAAAGTAGGCATAGAGGGAACTTACCTCAACATAATAAAGGCCATATATGACAAAACCACTGCCAATATCATCCTCAATGGTGAAAAACTGAAACCATTTCCTGTAAGATCAGGAATGAGGCAAGGTTGCCCATTCTCACCACTATTATTCAACATAATTTTGGAAGTTTTAGCCACAGCAATCAGAGAAGAAAAAGAAATAAAAGGCATCCATATCGGAAATGAAGAAGTAAAGCTGTCACTGTTTACAGATGACATGATACTATACATAGAGAATCCGAAAGATGCCACCAGAAAACTACTAGAGCTAACCAATGAATTTGGTAAAGTAGCAGGATGCAAAATTAATGCACATAAATCTCTTACATTCCCATACACTAATGATGAAAAATATGAAAGAGAAATTAAGGAAACACTCCCATTTACCACTGCAACCAAAAGAATAAAATATCTAGGAATAAACCTACCTAAGGGGCCAAAAGACCTGTATGCAGAAAAGTATAAGACACTGACGAAATACTAGCAGATGATACAAACAGATGGAGAGATATACCATGTTCTTGGATTGGAAGAATCAACATTGTGAAAATGAGTATACTACTGAAAGCAATCTACAGATTCAATGCAATCCCTGTCAAACTATCAATGGCATTTTTCACAGAAGTAGAACAAAAAATTTCACAGTTTGTATGGAGACACAAAAGACCCCGAATAGCCAAGCAATCTTGAGAAAGAAAAACGGAGCTGGAAGAGCCAGGCTCCCAGAGGTCAGACTATACTACAAAGCTACAGTAATCAAGATAGTATGGTACTGGCAGAAAAACAGAAATGTAGATCAATGGAACAGGATAGAAAGCCCAGAGATAAACCCACGCACATATGGTCACCTTATTTTTGATAAAGGAGCAGGAATATACAATGGAGAAGAGACAGTCTGGGAACTTTGTGGTTCTGGGAGAACTGGACAGCTACCTGTAAAAGAATGAAATTAGAACACTCCCTGACACTATACACAAAATAAACTCAAAATGGATTAAAGACCTAAATGTAAGGCCAGACACTATAAAACTGTTAGAGGAAAGCATAGGCAGAACACTCTATGAAATAAAACACAGCAAGATCCTTTTTGCCCCACCTCCTAGAGAAATGGAAATAAAAACAAAAGTAAACAAATCAGACCTAATTAAACTTAAACGCTTTTTACAGCAAAGGAAACCATAAACGAGACGAAAAGTCAACCCTCAGAATGCGAGAAAATATTTGCAAATGAAGCAACTGACAAAGGATTAATCTTCAAATTTTACAAGCAGCTAATGCAGCTCAATATCAAAAAAAACAAATAGGGCTTCCCTGGCGGTGCAGTGGTTGGGAATCTGCCTGCCAATGCAAGGGACACGCGTTCGAGCCCTGGTCTGGGAGGATCCCACGTGCCATGGAGCAATTAAGCCTGTGAGCCACAACTACTGCACTCTGCATGTCTGGAGCCTGTGCTCCACAACAGGAGAAGCTGCGACAGTGAGAGGCCTGCGCACCGCGATGAAGAATGGCCCCCACTTGCCATAACTAGAGAAAGCCCTCGCACAGAAACGAAGACCCAACACAGCCAAAAATAAATAAATTAATTAAAAAAAAAAACCAATCCAAAAATGGGCAGAAGACCTAAATAGACATTTCTCCAAAGAAGATATACAGATTGCCAACAAATACATGAAAGAATGCTCAACATCACTAATCATTAGAGAAATGCAAATCAAAAGTACAATGAGGTATCATCTCACACCAGTCAGAATGGCCATCATCAAAAAATCTACAAACAATAAATGCCGGAGAGGGTGTGGAGAAAATGGAACCCTCTTGCACTGTTGGTGGGAATGTAAATTGATTCAGCCACTATGGAGAAAAGTATGGAGGTTCCTTAAAAAACTAAAAATAGAATTACCATACGACCCAGCAATCCCAGTACTGGGCATATACCCTGAGAAAACCATAATTCAAAAAGAGTCATGTACCACACTCTTCAGTGCAGTTGTATTTACAATAGCCAGGACATGGAAACAATCTAAGTGTCCATCAACAGATGAATGGATAAAGAAGATGTGGCACATATATACAATGGAATATTACTCAGCCATAAAAAGAAATGAAATTGGGTTATTTGTAGTGAGGTGGGTGGACCTAGAGTCTGTCATACGGAGTGAAGTAAGTCAGAAAGAGAAAAAACAAATACCATATGCTAACACATATATATGGAATCTGAAAAAAAAAAAGGTCATAAAGAACCTAGGGGCAGGATGGGAATAAAGATGCAGACCTACTGTAGAATGGACTTGTGGACACGGGGAGGAGAATGGTAAGCTAAGACAAAGTGAGAGAGTGGCATGGACATATATACACTACCAAATGTAAAATAGATAGATAGTGGGAAGCAGCTGCAAAGCACAAGGAGATCATCTCCGTGCTTTGTGACCACCTAGAGGGGTGGGACAGGGAGGGAGGAAAACGCAAGAGTGAAGAGGTATGGGGATATGTATATGTATAGCTGATTCACTTTGTTATAAAGCAGAAACTAACACACCATTGTAAAGCAGTTATACTCCAATAAAGATGTTTAAAAAAAAGAAATCTTTCATCTGACCTTAGAACTGCTCTCAAGTACTAAATACTCATCAAATGTTTGTCATTCTTGTTGGTGGTGGTATTTTTTGATCAAAATATATTTTCAAATCCAAAGGCTGACCCACCATTTCTCCCCTTCATCCTCTCCTACCTCCCTCAGTTTATTCAGAGATGCAAGCAGAGCTAGTAAACACTGGCGAGATGTCACCAGGAAGGACTAAGTGTTGTTAAGTTTTGTTTTGTTCTCCAATAACAGCCTTCACTGCCACAGTGGTAGAGTAGCAGTTGTACTCAATGGGATTGTTTTAGTGTGACTACCCTACTGTAGAAGATTTGAGCAGCCCACCGGGTCCCCTCTTCTCTTGATCCTCTTCCAATCTCATTCCAGAAGAAACCCCTTTCTTTAACAGCAAAGAGACAAACACGACCAACACATACTAGATTGGCTAGCTTTAGCAAACAGAAAATGTTTGTCACACAATCACCGTATTGATTGATGCAGTACAATGCCCAGTGGTTTACCTACCTGTTTTTGATATATTTATCAACACCCTAGTAGGAGAGAGACAAAAACCTCTTAAAATGATTTTTGAGATGCATCCTGTGCAATTTATACCATATATATATATATATATATATATATATATATATATATATACACACAGAGTGTAAATTATAGATATATATATGTTATCTACCAGGTCGTGAATATCTTTTAAAAAGGAACTTCCAATGTTCTCTCTCTTACAAAGGCAGGCATAAGACAGTATTTGATTGTGCTGGAGAAAGTGGAAAGGTGAATATATTTGAGTATAAATAATGTTTGAGCCTTTAAAAAGCGAAGGCAAATTTGGAAGAACGAGGCAGTGCATTTTATAGCTTTAAACCCAATATCTTCATCCTCCCAGCAGATGCCTTGCTTTCTTCTGTTTTATTAAATACAAGTCAGCTCTCCCTCTTTTCTTAAATTTCTCCATGTCACCCACTCAATTGTCCTTCCCTACTTCAATGTCAGAAAGAAGATTTTCTCATTCAGTCCCACTCTTTTCAGGACTATCAGTACTTGTCCACTTCTATTTCACTGGATCATTTCTTACATCTTCAATCTGTTCCCTCCACTAACTTATTCCCCTTGGCTTTTAAGCAGAATCAAGTCTTCCCATACCTGAAAAAAACACCAAAACTTCCTTTCTCAACTCTGTGACTTTTTAAAAGGTATATATTCTTAAGCTAGCACTTACTAAGCTCTTACTGTGTTTGAGAAAGTGGATCAAACTCAACTTTTACATGAGTTATTTCATTTAATCCTCACACCTGCCTTATGAGGTAGGTAATATTATGCTCAATTGACAGGGAAAACTGAGGCTCCTGAGTTTAAGCAACTTGCCCCAAATCATGCAAGTATTTAGTGGTGGAGCTGGGACTTGAAAGCATAACTGCCTGACTCCAAAGCCTAAGATCTTAACCACTGCACTGGGTACTCTTTTTCTCATTCCCTCTTTCTCTCTCCATCTCTCCCTCTTTCTATATCCCTCCCTCCCTCCTTCTCTCCTCCCTCCCTTTACCCTCCTTCCTTTCTTCTCTCCCTCCTTTCCATTTTTCATTATCCTTTTTCTGAAAAGGATATTCATAGCATCTACCTACCTCACTCATTAACTTCTGGCAATGACTTCTGCTTCCACAACTGCATTACTAGTCTATCAAATAATCTTCTAATCTTCTAAATTTGACCTTTTTTTCCCCCTTCTCTTATTTCCAGTCTCATTTACCTTTCTACAGCATTTAACAGAGACAATCATATCATTGTTTTTCTGTATCCTTTTTCCTCTTGACCATATTAACACTGCACAGTTCTAGCTCTAATGTGATCTCTCCAAAAATTCAATTATTCATTCATTCCTTCATCTATTCATTCATTCAATAAATATTGATTGAATATCTATCATGTGTTAGGCCTTGTTCTATGTGCTAGGAATATTACCATGTACAAAACAAAGCTCTGGTCCTCAGAGAGCTTATATTTTAGTGGAGGGTAAGAGGCAGTACAAAATATTTTTTAGAGTGTAGAGTGTGTAATATGTTTATATTCAAAAAAGTATAAAAAAGAGGTGTATCTGGGGAAAGAGCATTCAGGCAGAAGAACAGAAAATATAAAGTTTTTGAGGTACGAGCAGCATGAAAGCCAGTTGGAGCACAGTGAGCAGGAGGAGAGAGGTGGTTATGCTGTCAGAGAGGTAGACAGGGACCAGGGCGTGTAGGGTCTTATAGAACATATAAGGAGGTTGGCTTTTGCTTGGGGTAAGATAGTAAGTCATTGGAGGATTTGAGAAAAGTGGTAACATGACATGGTTATTATTTTAAATAATCACTTTTCCATGTTGGCAATAGATGAGAGGAGGACAAAGATAGAAGACAAAGATAGAAGCAGGAAGATCAATGAAAAGACCATAGTAAATCTCAGTGAGCGATGATTATCATTGCAGGAAGCTTGGTAACAATGGAGGTTGTGATATGTAACTGAATTAGGGATATATTTTGAAGGTAGACCTAACAGGATGTACTAATAGACCATCTGTGTGGTCTGAGACAATGAGAGAAGTCAAGACTTTTAGTCTGCTTTACTGGACATCCACGTGTTGTGGAAAAGGAAAATTATACATGTAATGAATGTAAAATTACAAATAAAAATAAGACATAAAGGCAAATATTTATTTTGAGTGTGTTGTGGTCTGCTTCCAAGATGGTCCCCATGATCTTCACTCCATCCTGAAATATTTTAACTGCAATGTCATAAAAGATCCTGAGCCAGAACCACCCAGTGAAGCCATTCCTGAATTCCTGACCCACAGAAACTGTGTGAGGTAATAAATGATTATTATTTTAAGACACTAAGTTTGGGGCTAATTTGTTATGCAAGAAAAGACACCTAATACAGATTTTGGTGCCAGGAGTGGAGTGCTACCATAATAAAAACATAAAATATGGAGAAACTTTGAAACTAGGTAGTAATCAAAGGGTAGAAGGATTTTTATGAGGTGTTATATTAAGCCTAACATTGATGAGATGTTCATAGAATCCTGATGGGCTTTGAGGAGGTCTCAGATGTGGGATTAAAGGAAAATGGGAAATGTTAGAAACTGGAGGAAAGGGGATCCTTGTTATATAGGAATGGAAAGTTTAGCAACACCGTCACCAGTCAAGCCTTCACATAAGTACAGTGCCAGCTGACATCTTAACTGCAGCCTAATAAAAGACCTTGAATGACAACTACCAAGTTAATACCCTTTGAATTCTTGATGTACAGATGTGAAATGATATATCTGTTATTGCTTAAGTTTGGGGCTAATTTGTTATTGCAGCAATTGAAAGTAACTGTTGTTACATAACAAGAAATGATATCACAATAAATCATCTATTTTTTAAAAAAAACCTGGCAAAGACCACAAACATGACACAAATCCAGGAAAATAACATAATACTCATAGTAATTAACTGTCTGGTACATGGCTATACTATCTTTTTTTCCCTACAGTTTTTGTCTGTAAACTCTTTGAGAAGAAGTCAATCATCTCTATCATGGTTGATCAATTTTATTTTATTGATAGCTTTTGCACTTTCTTTCACCTCTTCAACATATATTTGTAATATCATATAGAGATTAAGGTTTTTTGTCAAATTTGGGAAACTTCTATCAAGTTTATTTAATTTATGAGCTGTAAGATTTCAGAGTACTTCAATTTTTTTGTACAGTGATTAATATTAAATACTATTTGAATTGATGACATTCATTAACTAGTTTTGCATCAATGTGCTCATTGTAAGTAACACTATTATGGGTTTTATGTTATCTTCAGCAATGTCAGTATTTTGTATCAAATCAGCAAGAAATTTAAATCTTTTCCTGATATATTCATATGATTCACTTCTCTTCACTATTTGAACTCTTAAACAATCCAAGAGCCTGTTCATTACTTCTATTCAAAATTTATCTCTTCCTCTTAATGAATTACTGCTTTTGGCATAATCTGGAAAAAAATGTTTCAATTCACTTCTCAATGTCAGAATAATTTCTATTGATTTCATCACTCATCTTTATTACTTTTGCTTCACATTTCATTAATTTTTTATCTGAATTTTCTCTCTGTGCTTTAATAAATAAATTTAAAGATGACAGAAAGAGTACTTGTCATATTCAGCCAAATAAGGAGTCCGTAAATTTTCACTTGTTTTATGGAAATTTTCCAAAGCATCTTCTCAAATTTGTTTCTTAACATCAGAATAATTTGTATTTTACTTAATAAATTTTACAAAATCATATAACTATGTGAATACATACCAGCTTTTAGAGTCTTAATTTTAGCAGAAATGGGGTGATGGCTGCAGAGAGTGTTGAGCTCAAGGGACTGTTTGTTTAATATGAGAGAATAACAGAATATTTGTGTATTGATTAGAATGATCCATTAGAGGGGGAAATTTTGAGGATGTAGAATAGCTGGGCAATTATAAGAGTGATGTCCTTGTGGAGGTGACAGGGGGTGCAACTCAGGACATACATCAAGGGGTGAACAAGTCTTCCATTTTAGCAGGAGAAAAGGAAGACTATATGGCATAGGGTGTAGAGAATTGTAGATTTAGAGGTGGAATTGTAATTAAGTTCTCTTCTGATTGCTCTGTTTTCCCAGAACATCAGTTGAGAGTAAAGGGAGTGAGTGATGTTGGGTTGGAGGTTTGAAGAATGAGGAGAAGGTGTTTTGTTCACTGTCATAGAGTCTACATTACCACACTCTCTGGTACATGTTAGGCATAACTACACATGAAAAGTCATCACATTCTCTTTATACTCTCAAGATATCTTTTTTTTTTTTGAAGTATAGTTGATTTACAATGTTTCAGGTGTACAGCAGGTATACAATGTTTCAGGTGTACATATGTATATTCTTTTTCAGATTCTTTTCCATTATAAGTTATTACAAAATATTGAATATAGTTCCCTGTGTTATGCCATAGGTCCTTGTTGTTTATCTATTATATATACAGTAGTTTGTATCTGTTAATCTCAAACTCTTAATTTATCCCTCTCCTTCCTTTCCCCTTTGGTAACCATAAATTTGTTTTCTATGTCTGTGAGTCTATTTCTATTTTGTAAACAAGTTCATTTGTATCATTTTGTTTAGATTCCACATATAAGTGATATCATATGATATTTGTCTTTCTCTGTCTCAGGATATCTTTTGACTTTCTTCCTTCACATTCTCATACTAACTAGCCTATTTTAGGCATGCATCTTTCCTTGTCTAACTGGCCTACCATCTTTAGTTTTTCCTTCTCTAAGCTATCCCCCCACACTGAGGTATTATTATGCCTATATTCCTCAAAAAGAAAATGTTGAGTGAATAAATGAATGGACAAATGATTATACAAACATTAACACTTGACAATTATAAAGACAATGGATTTCTTTACAGAGGAAAGTGAAACATAATGTAAAATGAGAGCTCTCAAGCTTGAGTTTACAGAACTCTCAAGAATGAGGGTCATATACCTTAACATAGAGAGAGAGATAGAGTCTAAAAAGTAAAATTCTGTCACTCTTGACCTTATGTCAGTAACTTTTGTTTTGTTTCTAGAAAAATAAAAATAAGTCAACATATGTTACTCGTCTGAAAAGAAGTACAAGTTTTAAACTTTAAGACTAAAAATGCATATTTGTTTTTTAGTAGCAAAACAAATATATGTTAATTGTAGGATACTTGAGAAATACAGAAAAGTATAAAGGATCAAATAAAACCACCACCAGAAATACTCGTTAACATTATTGTTTCTTTTTTTCTAGTTATATATTTTAAATTGAGTTCATACTCTTCTTATAGTTTTGTATTCTGGCATTTTTATTCATTTATGTTCTAAACAATTTGTTATTAAATATTCTTTTAAAACATTTGTTATAATGGCTGCAGCATATTCTATCTGATAGGTATATCATAATTTAAGCATTTCTTTATTGTTGGTCACTTATATTGACTTTCTTTTCAGATAAGCTAAAAATATCATGAGACAAAAGTATAGTTATGATCATTATCTTTCCACCAAATGATGATTTTATGAGTTCAGAGGAGTGGAATTCAGTGAGCAGTTATTAGCTTCTTTTTTTCCTCCATGATCTTTGTCACATCACCTTATATCTTCTATCTAAAATAAAGTTTATACCCTTCCTTCTGAAAAATAATTCCAAGGAAGCTGTCCACATTTTTCAAAACATCTGAGCTCTGGAGCAGACATAGCTTTGCTATTCTTCCCTTTTTTTTTTTTTTTAAATCCTTTAAGATTACAGCAGGGACAAAATACTTCAAAGAAAAATACTCATACAAAAGCTACACAGTCTTTTTTAGATAATGCAGCTAGATCTCCTTTGAAATTGGACTCTACTTGTAGTCTACATTTTGTTATAGCTGAATTTATTAAGATTCCATGAAGATGGAAGTAATATGAAGAGATAAGAGTATATATCTCCTATTTTCCTGGTTTCTATTCCTATTTGCAGGTAATTTGGAAATTCCCAAATTAGAGAATAAAAAAAAAACTTTATGTTACAGAGGTTCTAAATTCTCAGAACACCTGTTTTAAAGCCGTGCTGCTCTGTTGATGAATCACCCAAGCTTTATAAAATGGTTCATCATTAATCATTATAAAAATAGGCTTAACAATTCATAAGCTCAAAATAATACTATTTTATTAGCTCCATGTTTATTAAAACCGTATTACTTTGACTAAGTGTAGAAACAAAGAATATTCAAAAAGTTTATTCCTGAAAATGGCAGGCTTTTCCATTCCTTCAATGTTCTATTTAGCCATATCCATCAAAGTGACATTTATTAGCAGAGGGAAAACTTGGTAAATGGCTTTTATTTCTTTCCTAAATGGGAATAGGTCTTTTGTCCACGTTTCTGCATTTAGCATATACTTAACTCCATACAGAACTATGTATTGTACCTCAAGTATGAGAGCCTAGGTTCTTGAAATTTCCTGTCACCTGGGTGTGTTTTGAAGTATTCAAAGTCTCCATTTCTAAGTCACGGATGAGAAAACTGAGGCCAGCCTGGCTCATTAGTGAGATCAAGGTCACATCTGTGCTCAGACAAAGCTTTGAGGAGAACTAACAGCCCCTGGGTTTCCGATCTGTTGCTGAGCCAGCAAGAGACTCTGTTTTCCAGGCACAGTATATTTCAACTCTGCTCTTCCACACCTGCCTGGGGCTCTTTCTAATCAGTGTCAGACCAGGAGTTTTAACACTAATGCCCGCAGACTAGCATATGTCTTTACTTATGTGCCTTAGAAGCATGCTGTGTACAGGGGAAGCTGTATACTGGGATGAATATGTGGATATTCATGGGCTTTGGACCCATTTTGGAGCAGCTCCACCACTTAATGGGGCAAACCACTTAACCTCTTCGAGCCTTAGTTGCCCCATATTTACAATGGGGATGTTTCAGTTCCTCTGTCTGAGGATTTTGTGTATTTAGTGAGTTAACTTAGGTATGACACTTAAACCATGCCTGGCACATAATAAGCACTCTATGTTTGCTCTAAAGGAATATGCATACTACTGTGCTGGCAAAGCTTTAAGATTGCAGATCCATCTTTTTTGGGGGGGGGTTCTGTAAATTAATTTCTGAAGGTTGTTTTGGTGTTTTCTATTGTATCAATGGATGAAGCACTTAGTTCCAGGATTAACATGGCAGGAGTAAGACTCCTAAATGCGGTTGTTTTTCTGGGAGCCTAAATAACGGTGAAATTTTCAAAAATGACTTCAAAGTTACCCAAGGAAAAAAAAAAAGAAAGAAAGAAACAACAGTAATGGGCAGAGCTTCTTTCTCATGCTTCCATTTCATTAAGCATGAAACTAGAAATATAAGAAATGCTAAGAGAAATCACCCATTCATTTTATTGAAGCTTTCTTCCCCTCAGGATGGCATCTAATTGCTTCTTGAAGAGTTCCGGTGAGTTGCTTTTAAAAATGTGACTTTATGTTTCTAAAAGCATTTTCCATATCTGTGACTGGGAAAGATCTGAGGTTACACCAAATTTATACTTGCTCTTTCGCCTAAAACATGTGCTTTGCACACAACACACATTGAAACAAATAACAGGTCCGAAATCAGAGAGAACTTCACCACTTTATCATTGCACCTTGCTGTTAGCTGCCTTGGACCCTGGGTTATTTCTCTTAAGGGAAAGAATGTTGGAGCTGCAAGACATAGGATTAATTACTTTAACCTACTTCTATTTACAAATGTACAAGTCCTGTGGCTCTGTCTCCATCCCACTGCTTCTGAATAACAAAACAGCATAATTTAGGCTCACCCACTAAGGTCCTGTCCTCATTACTGCAAACTAGAACATGAACAATCCCTTTCCCACTGATGGCCTTTTCCCGGCCATTTTAGTCTCGTTTCAAGAACATATTAAGACAGTTTTTCACTAATTACCAAAATAACCTTTATTGTTATTTTGAATTTTAGACCAATAAGGGTATCAAACTCTTCAGAGGAAAGGAACCCTAGAATATATAGTTATCGAAGATATAAATTAGTAACTACATAAAGGTGACAAGGAAAATTCCCTAGCTAAGAAGATCAGTTGTCTATCTTACATGACCTATGTTTTTACTCCCTTTGCCTAGAAAACAACTAGGATCAGCAGAATCTAGATTTTATTGTTGTCATCACAAAATGTTTCCCTCCCTGAAAAACTTGAGAAAGATGTGTAAGGAAATGAAATTCAAGAAAAGATGCAGGGGGGATTTCCCTGGTGGCTCAGTGGTTAAGAATCTGCCTGCCAGTGCAGGGGACACAGGTTCGATCCCTGGTGCAGGAAGGTCCCACATGCCATGGAGCAACTAAGTCCGTGCACCACAACTACTGAGCCTGTGCTCTAGAGCCCGCGAGCCACAGCTACTGAAGCCCGTGTACCACAACTACGGAAGCTCGCGTGCCTGGAGCCCGTGCTCTGCAACAAGAGAAGCCACTGCAATGAGAAGCCCGCACACAGCAATGAAAACTCAATACAGCCAAAAATAAATAAATAAGTAAATCAATTAATCTAAAAAAAAAAAGAAAAGATGCAGGGGAAGAGTGTGGTGTGTGGTAAAGTCCCAAGGCTATACCAAAATAAAGGACCCTACTCTACCCTAAAGCATGCAATTGTTAAGTGGTAGGATTTGTGGCAAGTCCCCACTTTCCATACAAACTTTTCAGGACCTTTTACTGAAGTCTCCAATTTCCTCAGGTGTAATTAATTTCATTTGGTTGGAGGATTGTCCCTTATTCAAATGTCAATCCCCTGGGGGATTGAGCGCAAAGAACCTTTTTGTTCCTAGGGAAAGTAGGTTACTAGGCACTTCCTTGCAGGGAGATGGGTGGAGTGTAGAAAGAAGATGGTAAGTCAAACAGAGAAAGACAAATATCATATGATATCACTTACATGTGGAACCTAAAAAAAGATACAAATGAACTTATTTACAAAACAGAAATAGACTCACAGACATAGAAAACAAACTTATGGTTACCAAAGGGGAAAGGAAGAGGGAGGGATAAATTAGGAGTTTGGGGTTACAGATATACATTACTATGTATAAAATAGGTAAGCAACAAGGAACTATATTCAATATCTTGTAATAACCTATAAGGGAAAATAATCTGAAAAAGAATATATATATATATATATATATATATATATACACATACACACATATATGTATAACTGAATCACTTTGCTGTACACCTGAAACGTAAATCAACTATACTTCAAAAAAAAAATCTTCTTTAATTAAAAAAAAAAGAAAGAAGATGGAAGGACAACAAACGAAGAGGGGGTGGTAATGGAAAGGGATGAAATCGGGGCTTTGGAGGATGCTAAAAACAAACTGAGAAATTGGATGGTGAAAGATTTTTCTCCCTGCAGGCAGCAGGAGACCATGAAGAAAACGTCGAACTTTGTAGCAGAAACCGGATGTTTCAAAAAAGCAACTGTGGGCTTCCCTGGTGGCGCAGTGGTTGCGAGTCTTCCTGCCGATTCAGGGGACACGGGTTCGTGCCCCGGTCCGGGAAGATCCCACATGCTGCGGAGTGGCTAGGCCCGTGAGCCATGGCCTCTGAGCCTGCGCGTCCAGAGCCTGTGCTCCGCAGCGGGAGAGGCCACAGCAGTGAGAGGCCTGCGTACCGCAAAAAAAATAAATAAATAAAGAAGAGCAACTGTGCTTTGTGCTCAGGTGGGAAAGCAGATTGGGGGAGGGTGTGTATGAAGGGGTGGCAAACTGGCTATGCAAGCTAATTTTAAATTAAACAAGGTTAGATGTGTGTGCATATATGTTGAGGTGAGTGTCGGGGTGGATCGGGGTTTCTTACAGAGAAGCTGGAGAGTTTTCCATTTCTGGAGATGTGGTTAGTGAGTACCCTAAATTCTTTTTGAGGCCAGAACATGACAATGTTGAGTTGTAGCTCTCTCTACCTTGTGCTTTGTATGCTAGTATGGGAAAGCATTACCAACTGTAACCCAGATGTTCATTGACTTGCTAACTTCCAACTGCGTAGAAACAGGGTCTCAGTGTTACAACCTGCAAATGTTACCCAGTTATTTCCGAGAGTTCCCAGAGGAATGCTTCACCTGAGCCTAAAAACCAGCTCGTCAGCTACTTTCATGAGTAGGATCTTCTGTATTCTTCCCCTCCAACTCCCATTTGTTTGTATCCACTGCCTTTAAAATATCCTGGCAGGACCTCACTACTATTATAGACCATAATGATGAAGGGTAGCAAAATATAACACCCCAAACATGAAAAAATATAAAAAAATATTTTTCCTTTTCTACAAAGATAAGGCCATTGTCTACGTCAAGGATCTTGTCTCTGGGTAGCAAGATTGTGTTTTGTTCCTCAGCTTCTCCCTCTGACCTACTATCTTTGTAACGGTGCCAAATCCAGGCCAAAGACCCAATGTAGATAGATCTCATTCCATCCCCTTGAGCCTTCACTCTAGTCTCCCTCAGTACCCTCTCCCAAGCAAACCTTCTTCTTTCCTCATGTAGTTGCAAAACAAAACTCCAGCATATGTGACTGGAAACCATTCCCTGCATTTTGGTGAAGGATAGTAGAATATGCCACCCCAAAATATGCCCCTTCAGCATACAGATTATTTTGAATTAAACATACCTAGGGAACAGCTGGTGCAAGAAGGACACTGGTCTTCTTTTGTCCTCCTGAAAACAAGAGATAAATCTCCCATGTGAGGAGACTTCCCTGGTGGTCCAGTGGGTAAGACTCCGCATTCCCAATGCAGGGGGCCTGGGTTCAATCCCTGGTCAGGGAACTAGATCCCGCATGCATGCCGCAACTAAGAGTTTGCATGCCGCAACTAAAGATCCCACATGCTGCAATGAAGATCCCGCATGCCACAACTAAGAAACAAAGCAGCCAAATAAGTAAATAAATATTAGAATAAAAATAAATTTAAAAAAAAGAAAAGAAAGGGTTATTTAAAAAAAGAAAAATCTCCCATGTGAAAGATACCCTTCCTGTACCAGGAAGATAGACATCCTTACCACTGGAGACAGGGAATTTAGGACCTAGAAGGCAATATAAACAAATAGTTACTTCTTCCCCATTTGCTATCCCAAGCCCAAACCCATTTGTCTTGTCAATTCTTCACAAATGTATTATTTTTTTGTCTAAAAGGTATAAAAGCTTTCTGCTCTGGTCACTTCTAAAAGAATGTAGATAGAGGACCTATTCCAGAAAGGAAGCTATCACCATAGATAACTATAGTATGTATAGTTATATAAGTATAGTAGGTGTGGGAGGAACCTAGCAAAGTCTGCTTGTTAAAATTCCTCTTTGTGTCCTATTGTCTCTGTATGGCCCAGCAAACATTTTTTTACCAAACATTTGCTTTTTCATCTCCATGTGAATAGCCTTCCTCCCCTTTGAAGTCCCAAACCACTCTCCCCAACATCTTCTTTTGTCTTTATCTGAAGATGATATTCAAGGTGAGGATTTTGGCCATTTTGGAGAGTTACTCAGTTCTCCTCTGTCTTTCCCATGTATACATGTTATTAAACTTTTGTTTGATTTTCTTCTGTAAATCTGTCTCATGTCAATTTAATTCTTAGACCAGACAAAAGAACTTAGAAAGGTAAATGAAAATGTCCTCCTCCCCAACAATTCTCTGAGTATATTCAGTAGTTTGGGAGGTGGTCCTTTGCTAAAGGCTAGAAGCAGGGGGTGTTATTTGTAATGTCCCTTTCAACTTTGTCAACAGAAAATACGGATTCTCCAGATCACTGATAGGGATACTGAGACATTTTCCACTTTCCAAGTGATTTCAAGACTGACATGTCTTAAGTTGCTTTTAATGTATAGAGGGAAGCATGCACAGAAGCAGTGATTCCTGCCCACCTTGTATAATAAACAAAATAAAAGTCTCTTAAAACAAATAAGAACTGTTAAAGTAATTCCCTACAATCACCACCGCCAAGAAAGAAAGTCATAAGTTGCGTAAAATCTGTTTTAGTGTAATCAAGTTTACATAGACAAAGCAATTCAGTAGGAGGAATAAGCAAGGTTGTTTGCACAGGTTAAGTAAAAACTAACAGAGACAGACCCCAGATGGAATGATTAAGGACAAAGAATAACTAGATGTGTGGGAGTGGAAGAAAGACTTTACAATGCTGATGCCTCAGTAAAAGTTCAGGGCAAGAAGACTGGATCCAAAATATAAACTACTAGAAAAGATAAAGTTGTGTGCACTCAACTGGAAATTAGAAAATGGAGATTTCATTGAAACCGTCTGCAGATTGGAAAAGAAGTGGTATTTCCAATTTTCAGAAAACAACAACAACAAAAATTTTTTAAGATAAAAGGGGGATCATATGGACACTCCACCAGGCTACTACTTCATTGGGAGACACATACAAGGCAAAGCATATGTTAAAGGGAACAGTTAAGGAATAATTGCTGTTGATTTAATTTTTATAACAAATCCTACTGCTGATAGGGAAACACTTTATTTATGTATATATTTTTATAGCTTAAGCTCCTTTATTTATTTATCTATCTATCTATTTATCTATTTATCTATCTATTTATTTATTTATTTATTTATGGCTGCGCGACATGTGGGATCTTAGTTCCCTGACCAGGGGTTGAACCCACACCCCCTGCATTGGAAGCTCAGAGTTTTAACCACTGGACCACAAGGAAAGTCCCAGGAAACAAACTTTAAAGAAACAAAATCTTGTAGGAGAAAATTCTATAAAAGCTGATGGGGAGAAATGGGCAGAATTGCCTGCCATGCCACTTAGGGAAGAAAACAACTTTACATGCGACATAAGAGACAAGGAATGCTATGCAAAAACATTTTCTATAAATAATATGACAAAAGGGAAAAAAATACTGTTTGAATGCCAGCCAAAATGTAGTGCTGATGTGAAAAGAAAAAGGGTGAATCTGGGCGGTGGGGAGATGGCTGGCTAGGGCCCTGGAGGCTGGATCAGATTATTGTTAGTCAAGCCCTGGGGCAATGTCCTAGGCCCTTTACATATAGTAGGGAGGTACTTCCTCTTCCTTTTCACAACTAACCCATGGGGCAGTGGTGAAGTGACCTGCCCAAGGTTACACAGCTAGTAAGTGGATGGAACTCAGTGCAGGTTGTTCCGACTATAAAGCCTGTGTTCTTTCCATTAAACTGGAATATATCTAGAAAGCACAAGATCATCCTTGCAATATATTTAGTAGAACGTGTAGTCTGCAGAAGGTTTACATTTCTCAGCTCCACAATCACAATGCTATTAAGAACAAGAGGTGCTTTAGGAGAGCCTCAAATCTGTAAATAAAACATTGAAATGTAACTAATAAATTCTTATTTACATAGGAGAAAGGATAGGCCTGGAAATGGGAATAAAGAAGGCAAAATATCCCATCCCCACATACACAATAATTTAATAGATGATGGAGATGGAATGTTCTTAATTGCTAAAAGAGACAGAAAGGAAAACTGGGTTTCAATACAGGACACTACAAAGAATATCATTATAAAGAAGAGTTCTGTATTAACAAAATCATTTCTATTTCTCTTGGGCGGTTCAAGCTAATTTGCTGTGGTAATAAAGAATTGTCTGCAATAAATAATCCCATACAACAAATGCTGTTTCTACTCCTTAAATTTATATTAATTATATTTTGTAAAGAAGGGATTATATTGTGTGTTTTCATACTGCATTTTGTGGAACTGACATATAGAACAAACACTAACCCTTCCATGTACCTTCCACACTTCCAATAGCCTCATAACTGGCTTCCTTGGCTCCATTCTAGACCCCCTTAATTATACCCTTCCTACTGCTGCCAGAATGAAGTTGGTAAAACACAAGCCTGACAATGACAGTTCTTTGCTTCAGAGTTGTCAATGACACCCCATTGCTGGAACCTGCCTTTCCAGACCCATCTCCAGTTCTCCCTTTAAGCACTCTTCCAGTTAACTATACCGAATTACTGACTTCCCAAAGGGAGGAAGCTGCATTGCCTTTGTGCATGCTCTCCTCCATGTCCAGAATGTCTTTTCCCAACTTTTTTAAACCTGACAATGCCATCTTTCCATTAGCTCAAATAATATATCCTCAGTGAATCTTTCCAGAGCCCATCAGGCAGAATTATGATTCATTTTTATATGTTTTTCTGATTAATATTTCTGGAATCTGAATGCGTCGTATCATCAACATGGATATTTATTATGGTGGTGTTTACCCACTCCACTGAAAATCTGTTACTTGTTAGATAGTACATCTTAGAATTAAGGAACTATTACAGTTATTCCCTCATCTTTGTTACCGTAGCACTGGCATTCATACATTTAACAAATCTTTAAGTGCCTATAAAGTACCAGACACTATGCCAGATACTGGGAATACAATAGTGGAAAATACAGACATAGTCACTGTCCTCAGTACATTCTTGTTGTGGAGACAGATAAATAAAACAATGGGTAAACCTCAACTTAATCAACAAATAAAGTAATGGCATTGTGTGATGTGTTACAAAGTAAACAAACAAGGTGCTACTAAAGTGCATCCTTTTAGAATGTATTTATTGCTGTGGTTGTGTCAGGTGCAACCCATTTCCTTCCTTTTCTTGGGCATATCACCAGACAATATCTCCCAGTCTTGCTGCATCTAGGTAGGGCCATGTGACTAGTTCTTGCCAATGGAATGTGAGGGGAGGCCATGGGTGTCATGGCTTGGCTAAGGCTGTTAAAAACAGGTGAACCTTTTCCATATTCTCTCCCTCTCCTTGTCACACAGCCAGAAGCAGAGGATCCAGTGGAGGACTCTGAGGCACTAGGGATGGCAGACCACACCATGGAAGGAGTCTGGGGTCCTGAATGACTTTATAGATTGCTTCCCACTCATCACCTCATTGGACTATGTGGAGAATGAGAACTAAACCTTCATTCTTTGTAATCACTGAGATACTGGAATTCTTTGTTACAACAGTTAGACTGCCTTGACTTATAGGGTGATTGTAGTCTCTTATGGGCCCGTATCAATGTAAGGATTTGAGACAGTGATGACTATCTCAGAAAAGCATTTATTCCCTCTTGGGAGCTGTCACAAAGAATCTTGATCCCACAATTCAGAAATTGTTCTGTAGGTAATTTAACTCTCCTTATCATATATCCATTGCTCTATCAAGGAAGTGACATTAATCTGCCAAAGCAAAAGAACTCTGCCCTCCCCCAGAGCAAAGCTTAGTAGTTAGGTAAGCAAACTTTCTAAGTGTCTTTTGACCTTCTGATGTACAGTTAGCTAATTATTGCTATAGACCCTTTTTGTAGTGCCTTAATCATTCTTATAACCACTAAATGGTATATGTCAATTGGAAACTTGTAGCAAAACAAGATGAAAGATTTAACCTCTGTCTTGGTGTGATGACCCATTTGAGCACACACTGCTCCAACAGGAACTAGGATGTGTAGAAAGACATTCTACCTGCCAATTAATTAAGCTCATGGTTTTCAGTAGTCTTGGTTCATGACATACAGGTTAATTTGGTCAAGCATTACAAATTATAAAGAAACATTTGCTGAGACTGGGGCAGAGATAATGTGGTTTCCTCCAAGTTGAGTCACACATGTTCTAGAAATAAAGAACCCAAAATATTGCCTCTAACCCACTTTGCCTAGGCTGGGTCATTTCTGCTGGATGAGAAATGAAGAATAACAATTTCATTAAGTACCCATGTCCCTATTTGGACATGTTCAAAAAAAATGGGTGAGTTTAATGAATTTAATGAATACTGTTTAATTCAACATTTGAAAATACAAATGGGAGTGATATGGACTTAAAGTGAATAGGGAGGCCATGTGGACTTTTCCTGTGAGAGAGGCCCAAACAACATCAAAGCTTTCAAATTGTTAGTGCAATTGAAGCTGTAATATTTAGAGACTTCATTAAAAACTCTCAAATGGACATCTGTAAGTTTGATGAAAAATTGATGAATAGAGATGTGATTGTTTTTTTATGCATTACTTTTCTTGGGAATAATGTGCTGCTTGGAATGCTTTGAGAATATACCAAAAGAAAGCCAAGCAATATGGTCTGACTGCAGCTGACAGGGAAAGGGCAGTACATGGCAGCCAAGCTGGACAGGGCATCTGTGGCTCTAAGCTGCAAAAGGAGTGAGCAGTGACAGATACTTCCAGACACTTGGCTACAGACATTTAGCAAGAGACCCAATTTCTAATGGACTCAGTATACAAAGAATTATATGTCCTCTCCTGGTCATTCCAGACATCTAAATTATAGGCAGCTAACTGTGCTGAATAATAGCCTGAATGCTGAAATAAAAGACACTCGTTTGAATCCTAGCTAAATTGGTTACTACTATGTGACCATGGACGTATTACTCAGCCTGTCTGACCTTCATGTTCCTTATCTATGAAATGCAGATAAAAACACCTATTGGTGAGTATTAAATGACATGATATAGAAATAGCATTTGCTTAGCACAGTGAACAGCACATTTCAAGAGTTCAATAAATGGCAAGTATTAATAATACTGCTTTCCAAAATGAACTTCCTCCACTCCCCCCTCAACTCTCCACCCTATTCTCCATACTCGTGGATATATGCTTGGGTAATTTTAGTAAATGGGCTAAGTAGGAATATTGTGAAGCATATCCACAAAGTTAAGTTACAGCAATTTCATTATTTCAAAATATTTTAAATCAATGCCAGAAAGAGAACTAGACATGTTAGTAATTATGATACAATAAGATTTTGTTGATAAGTAAATTGTCTTCTTTCACAAAAGGTAAACCTGTCATCTTTGGTCTCAAAAACAAAAAAAAATCACAATATGTGATTAAAAACCTGAGAATAAGTGGAATTATTTAAATTAGGTTCCATAACTCTGTATTTCATAATTATGAGAAGCTGCTTATTCAAAATTATGTGTAATGGCATGATTGTAGAATTTCCTTACTAATAAGGATAAAATACCAATGAAAAATCCATTTTTCATCAGGTCCATGGTGCTAATCATAGTAACCAATCTCAGTAGCATTATTTCATTAATACTAATAGAAAGGGGAACAAACTTTACAGTTTAGGCTTAAATTATGGGGGAGAGTTTAAAAATAACAGCTGTTAAAAGCAAACTGCTCTTCTGCTTGTCACTACTGTATGGAATAGTCCAATAATTTCTCACTGGCGGGCCCTGTATAAGGTATATTTAACATTGCTTGTGCAACACTTCAAATCCTCTGGCTTCATTTCCCACCCAGTCATACCTGGGCAACCTAGTAGGCCTTGACCAGCTTCAATGCCATTGACAGTCCTTTGTCTCTGGTCAGCCCAGAATGACTTCTGGGAACAGGACTTCTCTGATTCCTTGCCCAGGGATGCTCCAAGAAGGCATTTGGCATTCAAGCAGGAGCAACCTGGAAGTGAGGTGGGGAAAGTTAATACCCTGTAGGGCAACTTTTAGCCAAGGGGAAACAGAGCTGATGGTTAAACATTTTTCCGTTTCTTTTACAAGGATGGTCTTGGGTTGCATTTCATGAGGCAACTTAGATGGTCCTACATGACTGAGCACTCAGTGGTGGTCCACCTGATAATACATCCTTGAAATAGTTCTCTTTTCTTTCCCTGTTTCATGCCCTCTGTCTTTCATTCCTGGTTTATCCTATAAACCAACTCTGAATGCTTGGGAGTGGGCTCCTTGGGCCATGTGTTGAAGGTTTCTGGTACTTAATGAGAAAGAATCCATGATCCATTACACCAGTGAGTGTTTTCCATCCCTGATTTAGGGGTTGCAGGTTGCCATCTGAGGGACTTCTTTCTCACTGAAATCTATCAATGCATGAAAAAAATTAATATAAGTTTGATAACTGACAAACCCTAGCAGGTTCATCATCACAAAAAACCCAAGTAGGATGTGTTTTTTGAAAAATCTGTCTTGTCAAAATTGGGGTCATCTTCAGGGAGCATGTTTTGCTATAGAACTCAGATCATATTCACTACTCTGAAGTTTCCTCCAAGTTCTAGTCCAGAAAACCCTAAAAGAGTTAGAGAGTTACTAAATGAGCTTTAGTATAAAGCTATGTGTGGGTGTCTAGTGATGTTTTTAAAAACCATCTCTCGAGTGAGTTATACTATTAATCTGATTTACTCATTAGAATAACTGAAAATTTAGAAGAACTATTTTACATATGATATACTTTTTAAGTTATTTTTAAAAGTTTTATTGAAGTACAGTTGATTTACAATATCGTGTTAGGTTCAGGTATATACATTTGGTATCCTTTTAACACATGGAACACCCCCTAAAGCTCAGAGGAAAAATCATGAAATTCAATCAAACTTGAGTTACATCAAATTATATTCTCTTTGTCCAACTCAACCTACATCACTTGGATCAAATAGAATACAATTGGCATAACTTAGAGCCTATAGTGCTATACGTATTTTAGATATTTCCCCTAAATTATCTATATTGTAAATTAAAAATATTGGAAAGTTTGCAGTGCAGATGGATGATGTGGCAATCCTTGAGTGAATTTTTCTGGCCCCTTAAGAGCTGGGAAAAGCCGATCCAAATGTTTTCTCATATTTTTAAATTTCACTAACAATTTTAATATAAGTTCCTTGTGGGGAGGCAGTAGTCTCTTTCTGCATGAATCGTGACATGTGTATGGCCCTTCTTTTACTTCTGGTGGACATGTCTACACTGCAAGAGACATGAGATCCTGGGTATTTGAAATTAAAGAACAGCAGCAAAGGGCCAGATGCTGTAGTTATAAAAGTTGCAAAAGTATTATAAACAGCAGGTGTGCCATATAAATGCACAGGTTTTTTACCCTGTCACACTGTTATCATATGGTTCCAACATCTGTTCATTCCTGTCCAGGCTTCCCACAGACAGTATTTATTAAAATCAAATACACACTAGCTCTCACTTATGTGCCTTGAGCAGGAAGTGCCACGGTGGCCTTATTATGAAGTATAAGTGAGCTGATAAAAATTGATTTTTATCAGTAAACTTACAATTATCCTTACAAGCCAATATAGTATCATCTGCCTTTGGTGTGCCTTCTACTTGCTAATTACTCCATGGTTTCTAGGAGAGTGCGGCCAGCACAAAAAATTTTACACTAATTCTAAATAATTAGAGGATGAGAGGAGAAGCCAGTTGAGCTTTGTGAAGAGTCTACAGTAGAGAAAATTATTTAATGAAATGCTGTTTTCTTATTTTTAACTAGAGGACATATTAGAAAGTATAAATAACTGTAAACAAATAAATATTTGAATGAAAGCATTAAAAAGCCTCAAAGGCTTACATTGTAAAATGATATATTAGAAGCTGCCAATACAGAGGAAGTAACACTGGTCTGGAAATCAAGTCTTATGATCTGGTTTTTAATCTACCCCCACCACTCTTCAGGTCTTATTTTCTCATCTGGGAAATGAGACTGGAAAATATGTACTATGTTCCCTTCTGGTTTTGATGATTTATGACTCTAATGATAAAAAACCTTCAATGATAGAAAATTCTTTTCTGTAGCCCTATGATTTCACACATTCTTCTGTTTTATGATTAGTGTTATGGATGGCATGTTTGTGTCTCCCTCCAAAATTCATGTTGAAACCCTAAGCCCCAGTAGGATGTTATTAGGAGGTGGGGCCTTTGGGAAGTAATTAAGTCATGAGGGTGGAAGCCTCAGGCTGGGATTAGTGTCCTTATATGAGGAGGAAGAGAGCAAGCCCTTTTACTTTTGGCCATGTGAGGGCACAGCAAGAAGTCAGGGATAGTCTGAAGCATGGAAGAGGGCTCTCACCAGAACCTGACTATGCTGGCACCCTGATCTCAGGCTTCCAGCCTCCAGAGCTGTAAAAACTAAAGTTCCGTTGTTATAAACCGCTTATGGTATTTTGTTATAGCAGCCCAAACTAAGACAATTATTTTTCTCTAACGTAATAGAAAATACCCACATTGTATCTGAGTTATCATAAATACCAATCAAGTAGATTACAAATTAATAAATGTTTTGACTGAATTTTTTTAAAAAATGAGTAAAAAGATTAATGGGAAATTATGAACTATCAAGCAAATGTTGGAAGAATTGGCTGTCCACTGGAATAGGAAAATCAGAACCTCTGTCTACCTTGTATCATACACAGAAATAAATTCCAGATGGGTTAAAGACTCTAAACCATACACATGCGTGGTAGACACTGTGAAGTACTGCCCAGACGTCTCTTCAATGAAGGACTTACTGCTCCATTTGCTGAGAGTGCTGTCAGGAGACAGTCTTCAGATGCCGGCCTCTTCAGTAATTGCTTCAGTTGCAAAGAGCTGCCTCATGCAGGGTCACACCCCTTCCCAGGGCAGCCCACATCCAGTGACTGATGAAAAAGAAGGAATATATAGGCCTGGCTATCTCAGCCCAACTCAAAAAATTTTGAAGCACCATTTGAGCACCAGAGGTACCCATGAGGTGGGTTGAGGTGGTCATTGGCTCAGCTTCTTCCTCTGACCACTTCTGCTTCCTTGCCCTCCATTTTCCAGAAGTGTTGGTACCAAGATCATTCCCTAAGAAACATCCAAAAGGCTAAACTTTGTTTCAGATTCATCATACTGTGGAACTTAACTTGCAACAATATATTCTAAGAAAATGTAAAAGAATATTTATCTTGAAAATAATTTTGTGTAGGAAAGTCTTTCTTTTTTTTTTTTTTTTTCGGTATGCAGGCCTCTCGCTGCTGTGGCCTCTCTGGTTGCGGAGCACAGGCTCCAGACATGCAGGCTCAGTGGCCATGGCTCACGGGCCCAGCCGCTCCATGGCATGTGGGATCTTCCTGGACCGGGGCACGAACCCGCATCCCCTGCATCAGCAGGCAGACTCTCAACCACTGCACCACCAGGGAAGCCCGGGAAAGTCTTTCTTAAACATAACATAAAAGCCATAAAGGATGGCTTTATGTAAAGATATGATGTATGTGAAAATTAAAATTTTCTTTCTGTATTATGAAAAGCATCCTAAACAAAATTAAAAGACAGGCATTGGATTTGGCAAAAAATATTTTTAATGTACATAATAGACAAAGCATTTATATCCACAATATATAAAGAACTCCTACAAATCATTAAGAAGGCACCCCCCACCCCGCTGAAAAGGCTAATGTACATGAAGAAATTCAAGGAAAACAGATGTTGCCAATAAAATAGGAAAAGATTGCTCTCAGCTTTATTTGAAATCAAAGAAACCTTACTTGTAATCAAAGAAATGTAAATAAAAACAATAAGCTAACTTGTAAAATGAAAAAGATTTATAGTATACACAATTGGCAGGAGGGTGGGGGAAATGGGCACTTGATATATGTGGAAATGTAAGTTTTTTTTGAAGGACACTTGGACAATAACCTAACAACAATTTAAATATGCATATCTTTTGATCTAGAAATTCTCCTTTTAGGAATATATGCTACAGAAATATTAGCACATGCACACAAAAATATGTGTACAAGAACTTTTTGGAGATAATTATTTTTATAAAAGAAAGAAATTTGAAACACACACCCAAAAAAGGAGAGTATGTTTAAAAACATTGTGCATCCATACTATGAAATGCTATACAGATGATAAAGGAATGAGGTTCATCCATATATCAGTATAGAAGGATATTTGTGATATATTGCTAACAGAAAGAGAAGTTGCTGAAAATGCATAATACATTTATATATGTATATATATGTATATATTTTATAAATGCATAGAGAAAGTTCTGGAAAAAGATGCACACTAGGATAGGGGAGTTGGGAGTGGTGTTGTGGAAAGAAGACATTTACTTTTACTCTAGATACCTGTGAATTATTCAGTACTTTTATATGGAGCTTGCATTACTTTTATAATGAAAGCATTTTAAAAGATAAAAAATAAAATATACTAGGTGAACAAAACTTGATGCTCTTCATTTCTTTGTAATGCTGAATTACTACTACTACTACTCTTACTACTACTACTCTTACTACTACTACTGTTACTAGAGACAGTCATTTGGAATTTCCTTCAATCTAAATACTCTATAATGTATTCTATAGAATTCCATTTTTCTAAAAATGATCTAATTTACATTACCTAATCACACTCTATCCTGATCCTCTTTCACACAAATATCTTGAAAACCAAGTAAGTGAGGTGGGCTTCTCAATCTTGTAGAAAATAATTCATTTAAAATTACCTGGATTCAAGTCCACAGGATTCACTTCATTCCCCCAAGAAGCTACTGTCAGGGAGCAAAATTTTCCACCCCAAGATGTATCTCTTTGGCATGAAGATTAATTTAGGCTGATTGTTTTTAAGACACAGAAGACTCAAGAATTTTTTCTTGTTACCTCCCCCTTAACTGCCTACAGGAATTTAGATAAAGGGCCTGTTCCTGGAATAGAGCTATCACCAGATATCTGCAAAGAATATGGGCTAGGTGTGGAGAGAAAAACTCAGCAAAACCTAGAGATCAGAGTCCACTCTGTGTCCCTTCCTTTCTGCATGGCCCAGCAAATATTTGTTTACCAGACATTTGCTTTTCCATCTCCATGTGAATTGCCTTCCTCCCATTTGAAGTCCCAAACCACTACCCCCAACATCTTCTTTTGTCTTTAGCTGAAGATGGTATTTAAGGTGAGGATTTTGGCCACTTTGGAGAGTTATTCAGTTTTCCCGGGTCTCTTCCATGTGTTTCAAATTTGTTTGATTTTCTCCTGTTAACCTGTCTCATGCTAATTTAATTCTTAAGCAGTCGGAGGAACTTAGAAAGGTAGAAGAAAATTTCTTCCTTCCAAGCATAGTGGTTATCTAAAAGTGAAGGAAATATCTAAAAGAGGGCAATGAGCTTTGAAAAGTGGAAAGTAGAACTTCAGAATATGAGAACATCTCCAAAGTCACTTTTCTCAGAATAGTGAAGTAGAAATTTGGAAATGCCAGTTGTGAACTGGGGATGAACAGTTTTATGCTGTATGATCTAGTTTAAAGGAAGTCACTGTTGGGAGGTGAGGTTTACACCTTCATCCTTTGCTCTGTGATGCTGAGTTAAATCCTTCACCCTCCAGTAAAAATCCCTGCTCCTTTCAAGTTTTTAGCCTCTGGCTATGCCACAATCAGTTCCTCTTCCTCTTCCTTACATACTGACTACTGGCTCACTATCTCATGCTCGGTGAAGACTTTGCTTTCTATCCTGACCGAATTTGCTGTCATTTGGAGATTTAGGATTTGTATGGACAATCCATCCAACTTCAGTTCAGGGGTTCCCAAGTTGGCTTGCACATTAGAAATATCTGTAAAAGTTTTTAAAAAGTGCATATGCCTGAGTTCCACCTACCACATCAGAATCTGTCAGGATGGGGGCCCTACATTCTGTAACCTGTAAAACCACCACAGACGATTCTGATATACCATCAGAATTGCAGCTGTCTTGCAGCCTTGGGTTTTGTCTTCTACTCCTACCTCTGCGTTCAACATCATGGCTACACTGTAGACACTTTCATTACACTACAATTCTGTACCCAATTCCAATGTGTGGCTTTTTCCCACGCAAGCAATTATCTGACACCAGCTGGGTGTTCTACAATTCAACTCAATTCTGACACTATCTACTCAAAGATAGCATCAGATTCCACAAATTAAGGGGTCAGTCCCACAAGACTGCCCCTCACTTCAGATGCCCATCTAAAGTCCAAGTTGTTACCTGTGCTACTGACTGACTGGCTAAAAATCTGAGGTTCCCACAATCCCCTCTGTGGGTTCAATTAATTTGCTAGAGTGGCTCACAGGACTCACAAAACCAGTTGACTCACTAGATTACTAGTTTATTACAAAAGATATTAAAGAATACAAATCAACAGCCACATGAAGAGATACATAGGGCAAGGTCCTGAATACACGAGCTTCTGCTCCTGTGGAGTTTGGGGTCAGCATGTAGATGCATTCTGGTTCACCAACCCGGAAGCTCTCTGAACCTCATCCTTTTGCGCTTTTATGGAGGCTTCATTACAGAGGCATGATTGATTAAATCATGGACCATTGGTGATTGATTCTACCTGCAGCCCCTCTCCCCTCATTGGAAATCAGGGGATGGGACTGAAAGTTTCAACCCTTAAATTCTGGTTGGTTCCCCTGGCAATCAGCCCCCTCATCTTTAGAGGATTTCCAAAGTCAGCTCATTAATATCAACTCAGTTGACAAAAGGGTTTGTTATGAATAACAGGATGATACCTAGCAGGACCCTGCGGGGTTCCTGGGCACAAAAGCCTTCCTGTGTCCCCATTTCTTGATTACAGGAAACAGGCTTCATTCAGCCTCTATGACCTTCCCTGAGTTCCAACAAGCGGGTTCAAACAGTTGCTAATCAGGGAAGGGAGGGGATGCAGAGACAAGGGAGGAAAAGTCAAAAAAAAAAAAAAAACACACACAATAGTACAGCCTTGGGACAGGGGCCTGATTTCCCCTCAAGGGATACACATAACAATATCTTTGAGCTGTTTTGCAGACACTGAAACCCCCACCAGGTGGGAGAAGTTAACTGTGTGCTGCCCACAAGCACATAGACCCCAGACAGGTTGGAACCGGAAGGTTGATGATGCTGACGACCGCTTACCTCACCACCAACTAATCAGAAGAATGTCCAGAAGCTGATCATGCCCTTTTTGAACCATTACTATAAAACTTCTCACTACCTACCACCTCCAGGTTGGGACACACAGTTTTGAGGGCATTAGCCCGCTGTGACCCCTTTTACCTGGCAAAGCAATAAAGCTATTCTTTTCTACTTCATCCAAAACTCTGTCTCCAAGATTTAATTCGGTGTCAGGGTACAGAGGCCATATTCGGCTTCAAAGACACCCATTTCGCCTTTATGGCTCTGAAGGGATTTCAGGAACTGAGGACAAGAGGCCAAATATTATGACAAAAGATGCTCCCATCGCTCTTATAGCTCAGGAAATTCCAAGGGTTTGGGGAAGTTGTAAGCCAGGAATCGTGGACTAAAGACCAAAATATTTATTATACATCACAATATCACAATTACTTTAAACCACACCACCTAAGAAATCTTACACTCCAAGAATCCATTATCTGGTTATAACCTCCAAGTTTTCCAACTCATTTGTTCCCCAAACCCATTACAGCCGCTCTCTCCTATAAGTGAGACATTCACTTCCTTGACTACTGTACTCCAATTTCCTCTAGTCTATTTGCCCCTTACTGGCCTCTCCAAAGTCACGTAACCTGTCCTTTCTGCTGTATCAGCCCAGCAAAAATGCAACCCTCAGGTATTCAAAATTATTCTCACTCCCTTCCTTTGCCCAATCCCATTTATTCCCCACACTGCAGCCTGAGTAACCTTTTCAAATGCAAATTTGATCATATGGTGGACTCCCCTCCCCACTTGCTTTACTTAAGCCTTTAAATAGCTCCCCATGATTCTTAGGATAAAGTCCAAACTCCATAACCTGCTATATAAGACTAGTTATAATTTGCACCCTGTGTACATATCTGCTCTGTTATCTCTCCTCTTCATCCATGCTAAAATCCTTGTACTTTCACCTACACTCATCATGATGTTTCCCATTTATGAGTGTGTTCCCTCTGCCTCGGATGTCCCCAGTCCTCTCCTTGCAAGCCTAACTCCTATTTATCCTTTAAAGACTCATCCCAGGTGGCACCACCTCCCAAATTTAGTCTTAAAGGTGACATGGCTTCAAAGACTCAAATTCTCTTTTTTGGCAGTTCTTCAAGATTATATTTCCATTTTTTTATTGTGGTATGAACATTTAACATGAGATCTACCCTTCTGACAAACTTTTAAGTGCACAATACAGTATTGTTAACTATAGACATGATGTACCATAGAGCTCTAGAACTCATTCATCTTGTGTAACAAACTTTACAGCTGTTGAACAGTATCTCCCCATTTCCCCCTCTCCGCAACTCCTGGAAACCACTATTCTACACTCTGTTTCTATGAGTTTGACTATCTTAGATACCTCGTGGAAGTGGAATGATATAGTACTTGTCTTTCTGTGACTGGCTTACTTCACTTAGCATAATGTCCTCCAGGTTCATCCGTGTTGCCACATATGGCAGGATTTCTTTCTTTTTAAAGGCTAAATGTATTCCGTTGTATATATACACCACATTTTCTTTCAATTCTCTGTGCACTTTATACAGTAAATTTGGTACCTACACTCAGGGTGATGTTAAAATAGTGAGCAATAAGAACAGATGCCTAACCAGTGCATACAGGTTGTATAACAACCCTGCTTAGACCACAAAAATACCTTAATATTTAAAGACATTTTTTCCTTTCCTGTCTCCTTTTCCCTTCATCGGTTCCCCTTATCAGCAAAACAATGGGCAACTGATCTGGGGCAGAATCAGCAGCTGAAATCCTGTGTACCAATAATATGTCAGTGGAAATCTCAGGGCTGAATTGTTTCCATCCTCATACATCGTTGGTAACGGGTTCCATCAGGCCTCCACATTCCAGACTGCTCTGTCCTGGTTGTCAGTGCCCTACATACAATAGTAGGTGCTGGTTTAAGTAATCATTTTTTTCCAGGAAAGATGACTGACAAGAGGAATTTCCTAGGGACACACATAAATTAAAACATAAGGTCAATATGTTATACGGTGATGAAAAGGAGATTTGTTGAATTGGAATAAAAATCTCAAAGTAGGGATGTGTTTCCCTTTCTCTTCCTTTTCATATAATTCATCTCTATATGTCTGTCCTACCTATTAGGAATGTAGTTTTTAGAGGTTTTATTCCATATTTATCTCTCTATTCTCAATGTTTAAGATAGTACCAGGATAAACAACAAGGTCTTACTGTATAGCACAGGGAACCATATTCAATATTCTGAGATAAACCATAATGGAAAAGAATATAAAAAAAGAATGTATATATAACTATAACTGAATCACTTTGCTGTATAGCAGAAATTCACACATTGTAAATCAACTACACATCAATAAAAAAAAATACACATAAAAAAAAGATAGTACTAGGGATTTCCCTGGTGGCACAATGGTTAAGAATCCGCCTACCAATACAGAGGACACGGGTTCAAGCCCTAGTCCAGGAAGATCCCACATGCCGTGGAGCAACTAAGCCCATGTGCCACAACTACTGAGCCTGTGCTGCTCTAGAGCCTGCGAGCCACAACTACTGAGCCTACATGCCACAACTACTGAAGCCCACACACCTAGAGCCTGTGCTCCGCAACAAGAGAAGCCACCACAACGAGAAGCCCACACACCGCAACGAAGAGTAGCCCCTGCTTGCGCAACTAGAGAAAGCCCGCGCGCAGCAATGAAGACCCAACGCAGCCAAAACTAACTAACTAAATTAATTAATTAATTTAAATTAATTAAGAATGACCAGAAAATAAATAAATAAATAAAATATTTTTTAAAAAAGAGAGAGTACCAGACATGAGTTGCTCAAGAAATGTTTGTTGAATGACTGAATAAATGAGAAGATCAATGACCCATTCTTTAGTAGAGTTGAGCAGTTATTATTTGGTAGGAGAAACCAGAAGCTGAGGAGGCTGTTAGACTCCTACTAAGAAAACTACAGCAGTTGTGGAGCAATTTAAAGTTGAGCTGAAATTCTTTAGCATTGTTATCTCAAGTGTCACAATAAGGAATTCATTCTTTTGTCCTGTGAAAACTCACTTGTGTGATACATAGCATGTAATCCCAAACTGTTTGCATGCTGTTCAAAGAATTGTTCTGCATATAGATTGGCTTGTGTGCCCATATGTTTAAAAATTCAATTTAAAGGAACAGCTGGATTAGTCAATGAGATTGAAGCTTCTGTTCAACATTCATTTTGGTGAAAGGGGAAGTAGCCTACATTCATTTCTATGTTTAAAGAGAGATACTGGGGGATATTTGATGCATGTCTTGCAAAGAATAAATGGAATATTAACATTGTCCTTGTTTATCATTGTCTTCTCCATTGCTTGTTCTCTGTATTGCAGATGTTATGGCTATTTCTTGATGGTTTTCAAGCTCCAGTTTGTTAAGATTACTGCAATTGGTGCCTCTACTGAGGATTTCACTACAATCTTTTACTACCAGGCACATAGCAAGGTGAATATGCTTCTAAATCACATTTATGCTTTCTTCAAAATTATAACAGCTGGATTATCTGATTCTGTACTGTCTCTCTTCTCAAAGAAATAAATTAACCCCCCAAATCTCTTCAGGAGTCAAGGCAAAGTCACTGTTTCTAACACATTTCAAAAGTTAAAATAGGTTTTTCTTTTTTCTCCTTGTTTTGTTTTAAGCAGGGTAAAAATTCTGAATTGAAAATATTGAAAAAAATATTAGATATACTCAAGCATGAAATAAAACAGTTTTATCATCCCCCATGGCTATCTTCTCACAGGCAACGTAGGTCTCTCTCCATTGATCAGCTCCCTTTTATTGCACCGTGTTCTGGGAGGAGCAAAGTAATCTCCAGTACCACAAGGGTCAAAGAAACTGAACTTGTGGATTAAACTTGCAAAAATGCTGCCTTGATGAAGACTGTTTATCTTTCTTGTCTTCTGGTAAATTTCAATTTGCAAATTAAAACGGAAACTTTAAGGCCTTTCTGATATCGACTTGAATTCAAAATGGGATCCAATTTCCAGATTCCTTTTTCTGACATTCCAACTTATTGTGCTACATACAGCTCAAAGCTGCCAGAACATGTTTTTCATTCAACCACATGAAACTCGTTTGTAAGTGTCAACTGAACCCTTAATCCTCTTCAAATTGGTTAAATAAGTCAGTGTGGGAAGTAGTGTCATGGGAAGGAGTATCATGGACTTGGAACTAAACAGATTTAGGGGGAATTAGTTATGACACCCTCCCCCACCCCCCTACCCCCCCACCCCCCAGAGGGCAGGGCTGTTTTCTCTGACTGGTCACTCCTCTGGCATGACTGGTAGAGGGGATGAAGAGCAAAGTGTCTCCAGCCCTCTCAGCCTAGATTTCTCTAGGCAACTTAGCTCAGCCTTGGCTCATGGGCCTGCTATCTCTACTATTAGAACCGAAAGAAAAATTTTCTTTGTGTGAATTCTCCAGAACGACTTTGCAAAAGATAAGCAGAATAAAATAGAGCCTTGTATTGACACAAGGACAGAAGAAAGAAAGAGAAATGGGGAAAAAAGACATTTGTGCAATATTTGGTTGACATGAATCTGGATCATACTCATTGGTTTCTACTGAAGAAACAAGATTCATATGGGTTCCTGGGTTGACAAGGGCAAATCCATGTGAATTGGAGCAATCTTTCCCTGGAGTAAGTGCAAGAGGGGACCTTGGCTTCTTGTGATACAGAATCTTCCAACTCAGGCTCAGCCAACTGTGGCCTGCCTGCTGTTGTCAAGTTTTAATAGAACACAGCAGCACTCATTCTCTCTTTTGTTTACTTATTGTTTATGGCTGCTTTTAAGTAGTTGCAACAGAGACTATCTGACTCACAAAGCCAAAGTATTTACTGTCTGGCCCTTTACAAAAAGTTTGCTGTGATGGGAAAAACAACTTTTGAGGAAAACAACTTTGTTTTTCTGAGTAGCTGCCTAGGCATTTTATAGTATGATAACCCTACTCACATCCAGAGTCTGGACATTTAGATAAGGATTTGAGTTTAGGATGCTCGCCATAAGTTCCTGCTTTGCTTTTCCCTGGGACACCTTTTAAAATAACCACAGTTAAAGCTAAGCCTGCAAAGTTAGTGACCTCTGCCCCAACCACCTTATAGGTAATAAGTACTTACTGCCCTGCTCTCTATCTCCTGCTGGCTTGTGACTGGGATGAAGGACTACCCTTCCCCTGGCTCACTGTGCTGCCAGCAACCCTCAACCCCGGATCTGTAAGCAATAATAAATCTTGTGATTCGACTTCCTTTGTGTAGGTGTATTGATTGAAACTGCACCTTCAGTCAAAACGACCCCACAGGTTTCAGGTTCCCAAAGTGGGAGGTAAGATGCTGAGGGAGCTCCCTGCCATCCCCGTGTGGTGGCTTGTGTCTCCTCATTCAGCAGGTCACAATCTGCATATTGTTCATTTAATACAACAGTTCTGGCTTCTCAACACATTTGCCAACTCTGTTCTACCCAACAGAGATCAGGAAGAAATGCAGTGGTTCAGAGAAGCGGTCAATGGATTTGATCACTTTGGGGAAACATTTAAAGTTTATAGTATAAAGTTTAAACTGAAAATATTAGTTGCAGGATATTATTTAGAAATTGTAGCAGTCTAACACTTGTTAATTGATTTGTTAAAATTTATTCGTATATACTGCTTACAATAAAATAATTTCTATCATGGAGATATTTTGTTCTGTTATGAAGATTTTGTAGTCACTGGAAAGGAATAGAAACAAGGGTACTATGTAAAATGCTACTAATAATTATTATCAGTCAGTAGCATTGTTTGGGCACTCACTTGGTAAAGAGCTCTGTTCCAGGTCCAGTGGGGGATGGGGAGAGCCCAAAAGAAGCAGATGTTGTAACTAAGGGTCTTACTAAATGATCTAGTTCAGAAAGTCATTGCATATTCCTGCAGTGACTTCAGAAAATTCACAAAGTAATATAAACCCATGAGAACACATGAATAGAGCTCAGAATCTAGGACAGAAGGATTTGCCTATATGTCACTCACCCGGATGCTTTGACAGGACTTAGTCCTGTGGATGCGCCTGATTCCCTTGTTTTAGGAATTTCTCTAAATGTAGATTTCATACTTTGCCTTTTGAATTTCATCTTGCTGATTTTCGCCTATCATTAAGTATGTCGAGATTATTTTGGAACTTGTATCTGGAGTTTAGTGTCGAATTGTTTCATTCTGTCATTTTATTTCCTTCCAAATATTATAAGCGTGATTTGTATGTCTTCATTAAGTCACGGTAGAGGCATAGAATCCCAGAGTTAGCTGTGACCTTAGAGGTGATCTAGGGCAAAGCCTTCTCAAACTTTAATTTCCATATGAATAACCTGAGGTGCTTATTAAAATGCAGGTCCTCATTCAGTGGGTCTTGGGTGGGTCCCAAGAAGTCTGCAGATGAGACTTTGAGAAGCACGGTGCAAGAGAATCACCTAGTGAAAATTCATTCTGCAGTATCTCCGCAGATTTTCATGTAGCTTCCCTGTGAACACTCCTAATTTACACAGAAAACTCACATTTTAAAGCAAACTACTTCATCGTGGAGAACTTCAATGGTTAGTAAACCTTTATATTGTTGGTGTCGCAACATTTGAAGTTTTTCTGAAGCACGATAATGATTGATATTGAACTAGGACCGTCAGCCAGTTCTTTCTTGTTGGCCCAAATTAAGTCCACCAGGAGACACTGCATCATAAATTGTTGCAAAAGCTATTGTCTGAGAGAGGTGAAGCATTATGGGAGGTTGGATTTGGAACTTCACTCCACTTTCCTCTCTCTCCTACATTCAACATATATCACATGCACACTTTATCATATGAACATTAATAACATTTAGAGGGATTCAAGCTCCAGGGTAGTATGTTATCTGACTTCAGTGGTGTGCTGGTAAATGTTTAACTGATGACTTGGGAGGAGGGTGTGTCTGTGTGTGGAACTGTGGCATTTTCTAATTTCCAGGGTATGAATTCTCCCTCCATGGGCTATTTCTACCAATAATTTAACAACCAGCTTGCAGAATTCCTGAAAATTTAATAGCCAGTAGGAATCTGCTCCAGTGCAGCTCCCAGTTCCATTTGACCCCATTATAGCAAATAACAGTTAACATTTATGGAACACTTATTATGCAAGAGGCACAGTGTTAAGTATATGGCCTCTAACAAAATTAAACAAAATTAAAATGAGATCCTATTCATTTATTCAGCAAGTTACCAAATTCCTTTCATGCTAGGTGCCAGAGAAATAAAAATGCATGGGAAACAACCCTTACCCTCAAGCAGTTCATGGAGTCTAGTGGGAGAGATAGATAGAGAAACAGATAAATTACAGTGTAACATAATAAATAATAGAACAGATGGTGGTGGTAACTGATTTAGTACCTATTCTGGGCCCTACTGGGGGTACGAGAAGATGAAGGGAGCCTTTTTCTTTACCTCTTTTCAAAAGCCCATGCTGACCATGTCAAAACATCTTCTGTGGATAAATTTTATGCAGATATCTTTCAGATTTAATAGACTTGAAGAGCACATCAGTTTCTTTAAAAAGAAAACTTTTGACATGCATGTAACATCTTCTACTTAGAATTGAGTCTGTATTATCTGTCTTATAGACTTTAGAAAGAGAATATGGAATACAGACAAGGAACCTTTTGAGAACTGACAATTTACAGACCTCAGGAGTGCTATCCTTATTCAAATTCAATTTCATTTTAGAAAGCTTGAAGGCATCAGACTGTTACAAAGATAAAAGAGCCAAGTATTAATCTTTTGAGTTAGTATCTTATTCAAGCTGTTGAACCTGTGAAGAGTTTTTTCAGGACTCTTATTTTAAAACTAAAGATCAAGCAAAAGAAGTAAAAAAAAAAAAAAGGCAATATAATGGCTACTCCTCATTTGATTATTGCTAACATGATTATAATTCATTACAACTTATTTGTTTTTATTGCTTTAAGTCCTTTATGGAAGTAGGATGGGTAGAAATAATAAAATAGTAAATAAAATAACAAAATACAATTTTTTGTATTTTAAAACCTTCTCTGGAAGAAATCCAGTCCCTGAAATCTTCTCTGGAAGAAATCCAATCTTCTCTGCCTCAGTACTCTTTTTGTTTGTCACTTTCATATCGGCTTACACAGGCCAGAATTATATTTTATCATTATGGTCAGAGTGTGAAAACAGGGTTTGGGGTGTATCAAAAACCAGTCTTGATGTGACAGAACAGTGTGCCACGAAGCAAAGTTGTTATGTTTCTTTTCTCTTCTGTCTGCCCTATGTGGACCTAGCACGAGTGAGGTGATGATTTAGTGTAGAATTCTTGATATTTCAAAAGGAACCCTTCTGAGCAAGCTTGCTTTGGCTTCTCACAGGATTATAGAAGATAGAATGAAGGATGAATCTTTGAAGGGAGAACAGTCAGAGGTATCACAATCAGTCACGACCTCACCTCCTAATTCCCTTCAAGGCCTTGGGATACTCTGTTGAAATTTTTAAGTACCAAGGGATAGTAAGGTTTTTAATTTTACACAAAATTTAGTACACAGGAAGAAAAAGTAAATGAGAAGAACTCAATAACTATTTGAGGATCAAGTCTGTTAATTGGGTGTATATATACATATATAGTTAAATGATTACCTTTGTGTTCATATTATATAGCTTTCCATTCTGTTTTACTGCTCTATAGGCCTTCGAAGACGAAAAAAATCTCTCTTGGTTTATATTCAAAAGATGAATATATTGGCACTTCCCTGGCTATCCAGTGGTTAAGACTCTGCTCTTCTGATGCAGAGGACGTGGGTTCTATCCCTGGTCGGGGAACTAAGATCCCACATAACATGCAGTGCGGCCAAAAAAAAAAAAAAAAAATGAATGTATTGGCATTTTTATGTTCCCTCCTTTTTCCCCTTGAAGAATAGTCAAATGGGGAAGCTACTATAGGCTAGGGTGATCATAAATTTTACCATCCAAACCAGGGTGCTTTTGAGAATGAAAGGAGGTACTATTATTAATACACTATAATAATTATTCTAGGAGATCAGGAATAAACAGGGACTATCTCTTAGCAAAATTGAATATATGGTCATCCTAACTGTAGGTCATTTAATCACTGTTATTTGGTTGCCATCTGGATTTCACTGAAACATCTAAAAAACATGTGAGACCATGTAATTGAAAAAATTGTCTGGGATTCATGTGGGTTCATATCACAGAAATTAGATAGGGTCAAGCAGTAGTGATTCTCTCCCTTATGACTGAAATAAGATAGTAAGAAGAAGGTATTCTGAAGCCTTCCAAAGTTAAGAGATCCTTTTCTTAGGTCATTACTTCCCTTCTAGCTCGTTTGAACTTATGTATCCACACTCCATGGGGCTCAGAAACCTCTCCCTACTTTATGTGCCTATTGCAGCTGCCTGAGTGCAAGATTTTTTCATATCTCACTTGGACTACAGCAAACACCTTCCAACTGATCTCCGTGCTTTCAGTCTTTCTACAAGTCAAATCCTATCTGTTTATCACAGCCAGACTGATTTATGTAAAAGCTGACCATACCATGCTCTTTCTCAAAATCATTCAATGGCTCCCAATCCCTACCGTACAAGGTCAAAATCCTTTTGCAGTACATACGAGACCCTCCATAAATTCATTCCTGTCAACTTCTTCAGCATCACTCCTTTACAATAATACATTGTTTCTATTTCTCCATACACACCATGGTATCTTTTGCCTCACTCTTATCCATCCTTGAACTTATCTCTACTTTTAGAAAACTTGGCAAATGATTTTTTTCAGGAGGAAAGATGGTGTTTGTATGTGAATATTTGAGTCCATCAATTTTTTGTCATTTATATTTTATTTATATACAGTAAAATTCACTCTGTTGACTATTCTATGAGTCATGTAACCACTACCACTACAATTAAGATACAGAACAGTTCCATCACTGCCTTCTCCCCTGCTCCCTCAAAAATCTCTTGTCATCTTTGTAGTCAAACTCTTATGGCCTGTCAACCACTGATCTGTTCTACATTCTTATAGTTTTGTCTTTTCTAGAATAACATGTAAATGGAATCACACAGTATATATGTATCATTCAGCATAATGAATTTGAGACACACCTATGTTGTTGCAGGTATCAGAAATTCATTCCTTTTTATTGTTGAGTAGTGTTCCATTGTCTGGATATACCACAGTCTGTTATCCACTCCCCGGGTGAGGGACATTTGGGTTGTTCCCAGTTATGGGTAATTATGAATAAAGCTGCTATGAGCATTCTAATACATTTTTTTATGTGGACACAGGTTTTCATTTCACTTGGACAGAAGCCCAGGAGTGGAATGCTCAGTTGTATGGTAAGTGTATGTTTATAAGAAAACCGCCAAACTGTTTTCCAATATGGCTCTAATGTTTTGCATTCCCATCAGCAGCATATGAGGGTTTCAGTTCCTCCACATCCTCACCAACATTTGGTATGCTCAGGCATTTGAATGTTAGCCATTCTAACAGGTGTGGTTTTAATTTGGATTTCCGTAATGACTAATTATGTCAGGCATCTTTACATATGCTTTTATGTTATCTGTATATCTTCTTTGCTGAAGTGTCCCTTCAAAGGATTTGCCTATTTTATTATTGGGATTCAGTTTTCTCATTATTAAGTTTTAAGAATTCTTTATATATACTTAATATAATTCCTTCATCAGAGATACAATTTGCAAATATTTTATCCCATTATGTGGCTTGCTTTCCATTCTTCTGGCATGTTTTGCAGAGCAAACTTTTTAAAGTTTTATTAAGTTTAGTTTATGAATTTCTTTTATGCGTCACACTTTTACTGTCATATCTAAAAATTATTTGCCTAACCCAAGGTGTGTCAGTTTGCTAGGCCTACCATAACAAAATATCATAGACTGTGTGGCTTAAAGAACAGAAATTTATTTTCTCACAGCTCTAGAGGTTAGAGATCCAAGATCAAAGTGTCAGCAGTCTGGGTTTCTTCTGAGGCCTCTCTGCTTGACTTACAAATGGTAACTTCTCAGTGTGTCCTCATATGGTCTTTCCTCTGTGCATACACATGTCTATATCCTAATCTCCTCTTCTTACTCTTATAAGGACATTAGTCATAATAGATTAGCACCCACTCGTATGACCTCATTTTACCTTAATTACATCTTTAAAGGCCCTATCTCCAAATATAGTCACATTCTGAGATGCTGGGGATTAGGGCTTTGACATATGAATGGGGGAGATGGGTGGAAGGATAATTTATTTCATAACACAAGGTCACAAAGATTTTCTTCTATGTTTTCTGCTAAATACAAATGATTTTAATAGACGGAATTGTAAATTTACTTGGTGAGAACAGAGACTGATTTGTTTAATGCTGTAATGCCAATGCCTAACACAATGTTTGACATATTAAATTGCTTACCAAAAGCTTGTTGAATGAGTGAATGAATGTGAATCACATTCACTACTTTGTTCACGCTCCCTGAATCTCAGAGAATGTTTGTGGCTGTCTTGCTGAAGGACTTTTATGGTATTTATCAGATCCAAATAATTCCCTAAAAACCTATCAAGAACCATTCAAAATTGCCCCAAATGACAATATCTATTAAAGACAAACATGAGACTACACTATGACTCAGAACTTTTATTCCCAGGTATGTATCCTACAGATTAGTACATATGTTCACCAGGAGACATGTATAAGAATGTTGACAGCAACACCCATTCATAAAAGACAAAACTGGTTGCATCTAAAATATTCAACAGTAAAATCAATAAATTCTGACATAGTCATAAAATGGAATACTATACAGCAATGACAATGAACATATTACTTATACATGCAACAGCATGAATGTGTCACAAAACCAAATATTGAGAAAGAGATGTCAGACAAAAATACATATTTTATTACTTCATTTGTATAAAAGTAAAAACAAGCAAAACTTACCTATAGTGATAGAACTCATAACAGTAGTTACCTTTAGGGAAGAAGGAATTAGGAGGGGCTATGAGAGGCTTCTGTGAAGCTGGGCATTTTCTATTTATGTATATGGGTGGTATGCACAAAAGTTCACTTTGTAAAATATCATGGAACTGTGACTTATGATTTGTGCTTACTTAAAAATTATTCCACATGGACATGGTCTTGTTATTTCTATATAAACTGCAGGAAATCTTGAGAAAGTATTTTACTTTATTGAATTGAGCTTTATTGAAAAATAAAGCAAAATAGAATCTAGATTATTTTTCTATTTAAAAATATTAGCTATTACTGTTTTCCCTTCTAACTTTTCCTTACGTCACTTTCTTATCAAAATTCTTTGGCTGTGTGGAGAAAAAAGTCTGAAAAAGGAAGCAACACAAAGGGAAAGTGCTTTTTGTAGAAATCCCAAGGAAACACTAGGATCGGGGAAGGTTATATGATCTGATCTTTTGACTGCCCAGAGTCTGGTCACAAATGACAATTCTGGTCCTTACACAAAGTTGATTTTGTAATACTAGCTGCCTTTCTTATTAGTAGTTGAGGCATTGAACTATATGCTTTTTCACTGTTGGTCTATTTGTAATTTGCACTTAAATTTCAATAGTGGGGAGACATTCTTTGTAAAGAGGTGCTCAGTATTATGTTTCTGAAATGTTAAAGAATGACCTTTGAATTGCTACCCACCTGGAGAGATGGCACTTGCTTATTTATTTAGTTCATAGTACTCTTAGACACAAGTGGAATCAATGACTTTTTTTTTAATATAAGTTTATTTATTTATTAATTTATTTTTGGCTATGTTGGGTCTTCATTGCTGTGTGTGGGCTTCCTCTAGTTGAGGTGAGCAGGGGCTACTCTTCGTTGCGGTGCATGGGGTTCTCATTGCAGTGGCTTCTCTTGTTGTGGAGCATGGGATCTAGGCATGTGGGCTTCAGCAGTGTGGTACATGGGCTTTGTTGCTCCACGGCATGTGAGATCTTCCCGGACCGGGGCTCGAACCCCTGTCCCCTGCATTGACAGGTGGATTCTTAACCACTGTGCCACCAGGAAAGTCCCAGAATCAATGACTTTTGAAAACCAGAGTTGTTGAACATCAAGAGATGCCCTGTGTGTGGTGTGTGCACATGCATGTGTATGTGTTTTGGAAAATATGAACATTAAAATTAATGTCTGTTCTAAGAGTAACTTCACTTTGATACATACATCTGGATCAGTTAAGGGAATTTGTTCTTCTAAATTAAAATCTTTTCTCAAAAGATTTTAGCATTCTAAATTAATTCAAATTTTTACAAGAAAGGAAAATATAAAATACCACTCAACTTCTGAGAGAATCATTCTTTTTAACCCTATTTTCTAAAATAGGATATTACATTTGTATGTAATCTTCTCTATGTATAGATCAAAAATTGGTAGAATTTCTTTATAATCTTAACCAAAGAATTCAGTCAAGTTAATATTTTTCAAAAATGCTAATAAGATGTTGAATCATATAATTGCTTTTTGGTATACACACTTTACCAAATCATATTTTAATTGATTTTATACGATCAACTCTTTTTCATGAGATAGGGGATTTCTCCCTTCTTAATATCCATGAGATTGTCTATCACATAATCTAATCAATGGTTTAGCAATTGGGTATTTCTGTGGATGTGGAAAAAAACAAACATAGGCTTGACATTCTGTCCATGTGATGCCAACAAGTGAAAATGAAGAAAAAAGTCCAATTGTCAATTTGCTATCAAAATTCTTAATGACTACATTGAGCCCACAAATTCCTTTTAGATGCTTTTCAAAATAATGTTTTATTGAAGTACTTCCATTAATGACAGCAAAGTGAAGTGGTTATGCGAAACCTTGTGCAGTTCATAATTACAAAATCTAGAATATATATATTCCCAACAGTTTAAAATATTAGGTGTCCAGAAGCAGACAGAAGACGGAGAAAAATTTACTCTTGAAAAACTGCAGTTCAAGGAGGCAGAATTACAAGTTTGTGGCTTTCTTTCCTGGGGTTTCTCCCTACTACCATGTCTATGACAGCCAAAAAAAAATCAGCATTATGATAGCAGAGAAGAGTTCAAAACTGGAAAAGCAACTGTAAATTTAAGGGGAAAATTCTGGAAGCAAGAGAATTGCAAAATGGGTGAGACACAAAATCTGAACGTAAACTCTGTGCTAATGCTGGTTTACTGCTAAACTACACATGTGCAAGAGAGATACCAGGGCATCTGGTGAGAAAACAATGAGGTTTTTCTACTCTTGAAAAAGCTGCACTAGGTGCACTAAGAGGTTTGTGAATTTGCTGCTTCTCTTTTGTTAAAATCTGACTGTGTTCCCCAATCTGCTCAGGTGGGCAGAAATCTGAAGTGTTACTGGCTTGAGGTATCAGAGGACAGAACCCCACTATCTGTGCCCAAATCTTTGGCTGGTCACCAAGATATGCAGGTGCAGGTGAAACTCCTGGAAAGCTGAGGTAAAAATAGCAGTAGCAGGAAACCTTAAGAACTGAGCAAATATATCAGGGCTACATTCTGTGGAGGAGACAGAGTTTACAGTTTCAATTCTTGCAAATTAACTTCCTATTATAGCAATAAAATCCTCAGAATAAAACATAATCCAGAATCATCATAATGTATTATCTGCAATGTCCAATTTAAAAAATTATAGATATGCGAAGAGACAGGAGAGTGTAACTCACATTCAGGAAAAAAATGCAGTCAATAGAAAATACTTCAGAATGGGTCTACACACTGACTATAATGGACAAGGCTTCAAAGGTGTTATTACAAATGTATTCAAAGAATTAAAAGAGAAATTGCATTAATGAGTGATCAGAGTTAGAATCCCAACAACAACAGCAAATATATATATATATATATGTATATATATATATATATATATATATATACATAAAATGGAAATTCAAGAACTCATAATACTTTCTAAAAGTCTGATTCCAGCTATTCTTAAAGCAAGATACTCCTTGCAAGATACTCTAGTTACTCTAACCAATCAATTCGTTTCTTACCTTAAATTTATTTTTAAATGTGTTGCTGTCATTTGCAATAGTTAATACAAAAATAAAATCAATTTAACCAGTTTTGACATTTGTCACAGTTGTAAATTGTCACATTTTACAGAGATGACCTAAATCATATTGACAAAATAATCTCCCCTCAAACTACATGGCAACTATGAAGAAGATGAGGAATTTATAAGCCTGCAAGAATAAAGCAAAGGCGGGGAACAATGGTGACCTATAAAAACATGAATAGTTTTAGATTCATAAAAATAAAATTAGAAGTATACTAAAGAGTACATCAGTGGTATTTTACACTGTGTAGTAAAGAATTTGTCCTGCTCCAAAGAGAGGACTGACCTTTGTCTCTGGTTCCTGGGAGGTAATGTCTAAGCCCTTGAAACTTCCAGAGTAATAGGAGTGTCTTTGTTATTCATGGTGGGCCCCTCAACTACATCTGAGAGTTCATGCTAATGAGGTGACTTATAATGAGCCCCTCAGACCATGTGGTATCAGCCTGATCTCTGGGGACAGGAGGAGGTTGCTGGAAATTGAATTCAACCACATGGGCAATCAATCAGTCAATCATGCCTATGCAATGAAGCCCCAATAAAATCTTCAAACACAAAGCTCATGTACACTGGGAAGGTAATACATCCTGGAGACAATGGAGGCCTTGCATTTGGAATCCTCCATACCCTGCCCTATGAGTCTCTTCCTTTGGATCTGTGCCTCTTTTCCATGATAAACCGTAACTGTGAGTATAATAGCCTTCAGGGAGTACTGTGATTCTTTGTAGTGAATTTTCAAACTTGAGGAAGGTTTTGGGAACTCCCCTGAACTTGCAATTGGTGTTAAAACTAAGGGCAGTCTTGGGGACGGTGTTCTCCAAATTTGTAGTGTTAAAAAACAAAATTCAACCAAGTAAATTTGAAACTCTTAATTGGCTTTATGCAGCAGCTCACCTAGCAAGCAGGAGGGCACTCTGAGAAGTACAAAATGTAAGGCATTTATAGGCAGAAACTGGGCAGGATGAGAAGGCTATTAGCAAAAAAAGAATTGTTTCAGGCCATTTCATCTTCTTTTGTGGGGAAGGGAATGGCAGGAGTTTTATTATGCTAATCAGGAGGTTCCATACTGATTGGTTTAAAATTCCACTCCTGGGAGAGGCTGAAACTGCAATTAGGTTAAGTATTTAGGTGGGTCTTACAAGTGACTCCATTTGGGGTCTGTTTCTTTTCAACAGTAGTTAGACTAACTCCTTGCAGTTGGTGTCAGAAGTCTTGGGAAGACTAGGCAGTCTGAAGGACTGTGCGCTCAGTCCTCAGAGTTTGGCTAATTCTGGATATATACACTTAATAATAAACGGTTCTGTACAGTTAATTTAAATCTATCATTACTTTCTGGACATGTGAAGGATTACCTCCCTCAGAGGTAAATTTACCATGAAGCTAATGAAGCTTACTCTCCAAGACCCTCACTTGCAGGAGCAACTTCCAAATCCTGGAAGGGGCCATAGCAATGTGTTCGTTCACGTGGTCATTCCCTTCTTTTAAATTATCCTCAACAGAACCAAATCCTTGTTGCTGTAGAAGTTATGCCAAAGTAAATTCTTGAAGGATACACTTTCACTTAAGGAAATTTTGTGGTGGGTAAGGGATTATACTCCATATAGAACACATCCCAGATATATTTTTTGGACAGCCCTAATTTTTTTTTGTTTTCAAAATCACAACTTTATTTCAAATCTTTTGAACATTGGCTTGCTTTTATAAACCATATTCAAATGAAGTTACCAAGATTTTTTGCTTATGCTCATGATGAAGATGCTTAACGCATATTTAACAACTTTCTCAGTTTCTTTATAATGAGTTGTACAGTTAACCACATGACTTTAGTTAATATTTCCAGGTCTATTTTTAAATGCCCCTCAAAAATTAATAATTGACTAGAAAAATCATGTTATACATATTTGATAAGAGAAATGAGAGGGATTTCTGTTCTCATTAAACCATCTAGGTAAGTTCTCCAAGGTTAGAATACCCAAGGTTGAACTGACATTTAATACTGAAAATGATCAGTAGTCAAAGAGAATGTGTTTAGTTTTTAAATTTGTTTGTTTTTAAATTTGAAACTGATTTATAAATATTGCATCTTCTTCAAATTATTTTTTGATGTAATAGTAAGGTGAGTTTTTATACCTACATGAGGCTTCTTTTTTTTTTATTGAAGTATAATTAATTTACAATGTTGTGTTTCAGGTGTACAGCAAAGTGATTTATTTATATACATTCTTTTTCAGATTCTGTTCCATTATAGGTTATTAAAAGATATTGAATATAGTTCCCTGTGCTATACAGTAGGTCTTTTTGTTGATTACCTATTTTATATATAGTAGTGTGTACCTGTTAATCCCATACTCCTAGCTTTTCCCTCCCCCTCCCCTTTCCCCTTTGGTAACTATAAATTTGTTTTCTATGTCTGTGAGTCTATTTCTGTTTTGTAAATAAGTTCATTTGTATCATTTTTTTTTTTTAGATTCCACATATAAGTGATATTAGATGATATTTGTATTTCTCTGTCTGACTTACTTCACTTAACATGATAATCTCTAGTTCCATCCATGTTGCTGCCAAATGGCATTATTTCATTATTTTTTATGGCTGAGTAATATTTCATTGTATATATATATATACCACATCTTTATCCATTCATCTATTTATGGACATTTATGTTGCTTCCATGTCTTGGCTATTGTAACAGTGCTGCTATGAACATTGGGGTGCATGTATCTTTTCAAATTAGAGTTTTCTCCAGATATATGCCCAGAAGTGGGATTGCAAGACCATATGGTAGCTCTATTTTTAGTTTTTTAAGGAACCTCCATACTGTTCTCCATAGTGGCTGCACCAATTTACATTCTCACCAAGAGTGTAGGAGGGTTCCTTTTAATCCACACCCTCTCCAACATTTATTATTTGTAGGCTTTTTTTTTTTTTTTTTTGCGGTATGAGGGCCTCCCACTGTTGTGGCCTCTCCCGTTGCGGAGCACAGTCTCCAGACGCGCAGGCTCAGTAGCCATGGCTCACGGGCCCAGCCACTCCGCGGCATATGGGATCTTCCCGGACCGGGGCATGAACCCGTGTCCCCTGCATCGGCAGGTGGACTCTCAACCACTGCGCCACCAGGGAAGCCCTATTATTTGTAGACTTTTTGACGATGGCCATTCTGACTAGTGTGGGTGATACGTCATTGTACTTTTAATTTGCATTTCTCTAATAATTAGCGATATTGAGCATCTTTTCATGTGCCTGTTGGTCGTCTGTATGTCTCCTTTGGAGAAATGTCTACTTAGGTTTTCTGCCCATTTTTTTGTTTGGGTTTTTTTTTAAATATTAAGCTGTATGAGCTGTTTGTATATTTTGGAAATTGATCCCTTGTTGGTAGCATCGTTTGCAAATATTTTCTCCCAATCTGTAGGTTGTCTTTTCATCTTGTTTATGGCTTTCTTTGTTGTGCAAAAGCTTTTCAGTTTAATTAGGTCCCATTTGTTCATTTTTGTTTTTATTTCCATTACTCTGGGAGATGGATCCAAAAAATATTGTTGCGATTTATGTTAAAGAGTGTTCTGCCTATGTTTTCCTCTAGGAGTTTTATAGTGTCCAGTCTTATATTTAGGTCTTTAATTCATTTTGAGTTTATTTTTGTAATGTGTTAGAGAATGTTCTAATTTCATTCTTTTACAAGTAGCTGTCCAGTTTTCCAAGCACCAGTTATTGAAGAGGCTGCCTTTTCTCCACTGTATATTCTTGCCTCCTTTGTGATAGATTAAATGACCATTGGTGTGTGGGTTTATTTCTGGGCTTTCTATCCTGGTCCATTGATTTCTGTATCCATTTTTGTGCCAGTAACATACTTTTCTGATTACTGTAGCTTTGTAGTATAGTCTGAAGTCAGGGAGCACGGTGCCTCCAGCTCCGTTCTTCTTTCTCAAGATTATTTTGGCTATTTTGGGTCTTTTGTGTTTCCATACAAATTTAAAATTTTTTTGTGGGTGGACAGTCCTAATTTCATCTCATTTTATTCTTTGAAATGAAGTGGAATTACTTTGTTTCTATGCTTTTGTAAGACTTGCATATACATTCACAAATTGGAAAAAAGTATTTTATTTTCCAACTATATGGCCTAATTTATAGTTGAAAAATATGGTCAGCTTAATACAGCTTTTTTTATAAGTAAGTAATATTCCACATAAATGATTTCTTTTTCCCCCAACAGTTACAAACACACACACACACTCAAATTGTCAATTAGTAGACATGGAATCCACAGGAAGGCAAAATGGATTTACAAGTACCTGAGATATATATATATATCTCCCCTACTATATGCCAAGAACTGTGTTATTTGTTATAACTGAAGTATATTTCTTTAAAAGCTACAGCTTAATTCTTTGGGAAGAAATACTTCTAAAATATATAACATAGTTATATTTCTTCTTAAATAAAAGTTATTGGACATAATTTAACTTTCAGGTTAATCAGGTTCATCAAATTAAATACCAGCAATTACACTACCCTGTACATGATACTGTGTTGCTTTCAGAACCAATTCTTGTATTTCAGCTTCTCTGGCTCAATAATAATGCTGTGGTTTTCGAGTCCCTCTCTTTGTCTCTCTTCCATCCCCCTCCCTTCCTTCCAGTGCCTACTTCAACAATGCCACCTCCACAAATACTTCTGATTCATTACTTCTAAACTTTTATGACTTGAGAAATCAGTTTAGTTTGAATTCTACACAAAATAAGAATAAATGGCTCTAAGGTCCTGAGGGTGTGTGGGGTGGTGGTGGTGGCGGGGGGGAAGTCCTCTGACTGAAGCAATGTTCATTTTTGTGAGAATTTCATTATATGTAATTGGGCTTCATAGAAAAATCTTTTAGTTTCTTCCTGATATTTATCAATATTTCAGATTGTTAGAGTTGCCAAATAATGATTCTTTTGATAAGAGATATATTCCTGAATTGTAAAATATCCTGTATAAGTAGATTATATGCTGTGCAATCATATATGTTCCTCTTATTTACAGTACATGAGTAAGTCTATAAATTATCTCACACAAACCTTGGAGATTGGGTTAATATAATTGACCTCAAACGTTAAATCTTTATCAAAAGATATGTGACTAGCCGTGTGTGGGTAAAGCAAGAAGTTGCCTGTGAGGACTAGAGGGTCTGGGAAGATCCAAAAGTCTAATCCAGGTGAATTAAGTACAACCTCATGAAAGTGAGACTAAAACTGGAATTCAGTAAGTGAACCCTAATTTTATTATATCTTGTAGTTGAGAGTAGTAATTCTTAATCTGTTTTTGCTTCGGGATTTCTAAGGGATTTGCCATGCTCTCATGAGTAACAATAGTTTTGCTAGACATTCTATTGGAGAAAAAAAGTACCTTTCCCATATCAGAATACTTTTTGTGGCAAATCACCTGTAGAGGAAGAAAAAATATTTTCCCTTTACCCTCCTAGGTTCTTGGCTGACACACCCTGTAATAAAAGACAGATTGACAGGAGAAAAACAAACAAGTTTAATACCATGTATACCTCCTATATATATTGGAGAGACCCACAAAAACTGAGTAACTTCTGGAAACGGCCCAAGTCATCACGTTAAACACCATATCCAGCTAAAGACAAAGAAGGTGTTGAGGGTTGTGGGGGCCAGTTATGGAAAGCTATTAGGAAAAGCACAGTAGACAAGGGTATGGTTGTTATGCAGATTTGAGTGGTTGCCTTTTCCATTCAAAAATTCCTAGAGATTTAGTCATCTAAATAGTCTGGTACAGAGAGGGAGCCACACTTTCAAGTGGAGATTTCCCTTATAAGCATAAATTTCCCTAACAAGGGTAACTTTTACTGTTTCCAGATATTCTCTTGTGTCTGCAAGCTCTCAAAAATAATCAGCCCAAAATAATCTTTACGCTAAAAAAACAAATTTTGGGGCGGCATATTCTGCTCCCCTCACACCCAACTCAAACTGGTTTAAATAATGACACCTACGTACCTGAAAATTCCAGTGTAGCTTTAGGTAAGGCTTGATCCTGCAGCTCACTCAAGTCCCAAAGGATCCTATTTCTTTTGGTGTTTCTGCTGTCTTCTTTGTTGTAATTTGTCATCATAAGACTTGCTTCCCTTATAGTCCCAGGATGGCTGCCAGTAACACCCAGACATACATGCCTCCTTTTTCATTTGCAGCAGAAAAAACGGCGAGCATCTTTGCCCCAACATTCCCAGCAAAACCCCTGAGATTCACTCTAATTACATTGGCTTCACTCACATTCCCACTCTTGAATCAAACTCTGTGGCTAGGGGGAAGGAAAGAGCTTATTGACGTCACATGTAACTTTCATTTCTAAATGTATGAAATTCAAATACCTGTATAGGCCAGGAAGGGAATATAAATGAAGACACTGGGCCTGATGAGGACTCTAGTATATAGGAGAGTCCAAGTCTCTTATAAAGGGCTCAGGCCCTACTCAGATCCATGCCATGGTTGCCATGATCAGAGAAATTAGTGTTGGTATGTATTTTGATTTTTCAAGAGAAGTTGTAAATCCAGATTTTTATGTGAAGTTCCATGATTTGTTAACATTGATATCTAATTCCAAACTTTTTCATATACAGGCATAACTCATTTTATTGCACTTTATTGCACTTTACATTTACTGCATTTTTTACAAATTGAAGATGTGTGACAACATTGCAAGGAGGAAGTCTATCAGTGCTATTTTTCCAACAGCATTTGCTCGCTTCATGTCTATGTATCACATTTCGGTGATTCTCAAAATATCTAGAACTTTTTCATCATTATTATATTTGTTATTATGATTTGTGTCAGTGATCTTTGATGTAACTATTATAAATGGGCATTTTTAGCAGTCAAGTATTTTTAAATTAAGGTATATATATTGCTTTTGCTATTGCACACTTAATAGACTTCAGTATAGGGTAAACATTACTCTTATATGCACTGGGAAACCAAAAAAATCATGTGACTCACTTTATTGGGATATTTGCTTTATTGCAGTGAACCCAACCCCCAGTATCTCTGAAGTATGCCTGTACTATACTATAGGCCTATGAAAAGCATATGTGACTGAATCAAGATTATCAGGATGAAACTTATGCCCTCAAAAACAAAATTCAATGATCTGCTGATGCAAGGATTCTTGTCCATTGGAGGACTGTCTTTGTAATTGTCCATTAATCAATTGGCATTTTGGTTTTCTATTTTAGTCTCTGTGAGCTTGCTCATTGGGAATCCTTCCCTGAGGGATAGATCCTATCTTAGTATATCAACTAAATCAAATTTCTAAGCCTACAAGCGTGAGAATTAATACCCAAGAAATAATGAAATCAATAAAGTCATTGCTCTCTTTCTGGGATCATGAAAGCGGCCAAGTAGCTCTCCCAGAATCGCCAACAGGTACTTGCACATTTCTACGTTTGTAATGCCTTTCCTTAAAAACAAACAAACAAACAGAAAGCCGCCCCAAAAACCTGTACTATGAAAGATTCCCAACAAGTCTCCTTTTAACAATGTACTGTTTTTGATGTAGTATGTATATGGGAGGAAATACAATTTTCCCTCTACTCTTCTATGTTCTTGGCTGAAACCTCCCCACCCCCACCCCCAGCAGCAAAAAGACAGATGAACAGAAGAAAAATAAATTAATTTACATAGCACATAAGTATGTATGGGAGCCCCACAAAGATATAACTCAAAAATCTGCCAGGCAATAGAGTTATATATCATCCTGAGCTAAGGAAAGGGATAGGGGTCTGGGACTTCAAAGCAGGGAAGGCAATTCACAGGAAAGTGAGAAAAGAAAATGTTTGGTAAACAAAGCTTGCCCTGCCAGGCAGATCTCTCAGGTGAAAAAGTGAGCTTCCTGCTACAGGCCCCTTTTCTAATGTAAATGTACTTTACAAAAGAATCATTTCCACTGTTTACAGAGCTTCTCCTGTGTCTTCAGCTTTTCAAAATAGCTCAGAATAATCCTTGTGCCAAAGGGGCATATTTTGGATGGCATGTTCTGTCCCCCTTCGTATGATTTGATTCACAAAAATTTATTTAACTTCAACTTCTGAAAAAGATACCAATTACATAAAGCAAAGTATTCTTCTATGTTTAATTCATTTTTCCTAAGTAAAACCTGGAAATGTGTTATGTGGAAATATTTTGGTTGCGAGTGTCAGAAACCCAATATGAACCCAAATAAGCAAAAAAGGAGAATGTAATGGCTTATGTACTTGTGAAGTCGAAGGGGGGTTTCAATGAGCTCCAGGCACAGCTACATCTAGGAGTTCCAACTCTCTCTCTCTCCATCCATCACTTCTGCTTGTCTTCATTCTCATACAGCTCCCCTCCACAGAGGCACAGGCATGGCAGGATGACCCCAGACTTGCATGCAGTGATTTCAGCCAAAGCACCTTGACTAGTCTGACCTGAATCTTGTGATCATCCCTGGACCAATCACTGGGGCAAGAGATATGGGGTATTCTGATTAACCAAATCTGGGTCATGAGAACACTTCTGGGTCATAAGACCACCCCAGTGGCCAGGGCAGGAGTAAAACCACATGAACTGTGTTTCCCCAGAGGAAAGGAGAGCTCTACTCCCAAGTGAAGGAGAAAAAAGTGCTGAACAGGCAAAAGCAACACAGCCTTTATCTACTTCTGATAGAAACGCTATTCAGCTGATGAATAGGACATTCAAATATTTTCTATATTAAACCCAAATTAAAATACAATGAAAGAGAATCTTCTATGGTAATGTGAAATTCCTTGTAAAGTACAGTGCTACTTTATTATATAAAATACATAGATGGAAGAGACCCAGCGATGATTCAGGCTATCCATCAAGTGATGTATTTTAAAGCCCTTCCTCTGCATTTCTGCTTCTCAGTCTAGTCTAGCTTGAGTCTCAAATTATGCCACTTATGCCACATTTCTTAATCATTCAGTCAGGAAATTGTTGGTTGATTGAACAGCATTCTAACTCATGTGAGTCCACAGTAAAGTGAGCTATTGAGAAACTATGAAAGGACTGGGAGAGGAAATACAGGTGGTATATGTGAAGGCGTATGTAAATCTGAAAAATATATATTTTTAACATCTTTATTGGAGTATAATTGCTTTACAGTGTTGTGTTGGTTGCTGCTGTATAACAAAGTGAATCAACTCTACGTATACATATATCCCCATATCTCCTCCCTCTTGAGTCTCCCTCCCACCCTTCCTATCCCACCCCTCTAGGTGGTCACAAAGCACCGAGCTGATCTCCCCGTGCTATGCAGCTGCTTCCCACTAACTATCTATTTTACATTTGGTAGTGTATCTAAAGTTACAAACTGCTATGTGGCTATGTCAGACCTTCAGTAAGTGGGCTCTGAAAGTCACTCAATAAGTTAATGTTTCTGAACTGTCAGGGGACAGAAGAGGGTAGCGTAGGGCATAGCTTCAATATCCAGGTTTTTTCAGGTGTCACTGATCAGTTTGAAATTAGGGGACAGCAGTTTAGCGTCACTAATGTGGTGAAGGGGAGCAGAATATGCCACCCCAAAATATATCTTTTTGGCCTGAGGATTATTTTGGGCTAATTATTTTTGAGAGGCTGCAGACACAGGAGAATCTCTGAAAACAGAGTAGAAGTTGCCCTTGCCTGAGGCAAATGTATATTTATAAGGGAGATCTCCATTTGTAAGGGTGTCTTCCTCTCTCTACCAGGAGGAGAAGGATGACTGTAAATTTCTGGAAACTCATATTGGAACAGGAGGGAAGGGGGAAAGGCACAACCTTTAAAAGGAAGACATAGCCATAGTACATGATGAAAACGAGTGAGAACCAACTAGGTCCAAGATGGTTGGAGATTCGACTTCCAGTAGACCTTGAGCCTCATTATATGCTCATTGTAATACATTAGCATAAGTTAAGTGACACACCCACCAGCGTCATGACAGTTTTGCAGCCAAGCATGAAAGGTCAAAAAGTGGGTGGTGGCCCAATTCCTGGAAATTCCCACTCCTTCCCCAAAATAGTTGGAATAATCTTCCCACTCATTAGCCTATGAAATTATCCAGCCCATACAAACTAACCATGCCATATTTCGAGGCCTCTTGCCTCTTGCCTCTTGCCTTCCAAGATGGCCCACACTTTATCTGTGGAGTGTGTTTGTCTCTATAAATCCACTTCTTACCTATCACTTCGTTTCCAAATTCCTTCGCGATGAAGAAAGAACCTTAAATTCACCAGCAACAATATCAATGGACAAGGTAATGACTTAAATCTGTATAACAACCTTACCCTTGTTTACTGTGCTTCTCCTGGTTACCTCCCATAACTGGCATCTCCCTCCCCCAACTTCTTTTGTTTTTAGATGGAAATAGTATTTAAGGCGATGGCTTGGCCCAGCTCATCTCAGGGAGTTAGTTTTCCTGAGTATCTCCCGTGTATACAGGAGGTATACATGTTATTAGACTTCCGTTTGTTTTTCTCTTGTAATCTGTTTTTGATTACCAGGGAGTCTCAATCAAGAACCAAAAGGGTAAATGGAAAATTATTTTTCCTCCCCTACAGAATCACTAATGTGGTAAAATGAGGTCTATTTATGGTGTTCCTCTTCCCCCAAAAAGCTCAGTACTCAGATGCTCAGTGTCTAAAATTCTAATTTTAGAATTTTTGCATTTGATTTAAGCATCTTCCTTTCTCCACAGTGCTCTTTTTTTTTAATGTTTATTTATTTATTTTATTTATTTATTTGGTTGTGCTGGGTCTTAGTTGTGGCTTGCTGGCTCCTTAGTTGCAGCTCACGGGCTCCTTAGTTGTGGCTCATTGGCTCCTTAGTTGTGGCATGTGAACTCTTAGTTGTGGCATGCATGTGGGATCTAGTTCCCTGACTAAGGATTGAACCCCAGCCCCCTGCATTGGGAGTGCGGAGTCTTAACCATAGCACCACCAGGGAAGTTCCCCCACAGTGCTCTTTTACAGTAATTACCATTCCTGCTCCCAGAGGTAACATATTATATGGTCACACCACTCAAGATGGCTGTTCTCTTGCTCTCTGTACATCCCCTGATCGACCAGCGCCTGCTTCACCTACACCCTACTCACATGACCGACCTTCCTACATACGTGCCCCCAGACCCAGCTAGTGATTGTCCTAATCCTAGGTCAGAACATTTCCACCTGGTTTCCCAGCAACCTCCACCCCAGGAGTGAAGACTGCAAGACTGCTGCTGTGTCCTGCCTGCCTTCCACTGCGCACGGTGTTGCTTCAGCCGTGTAAGATCCCCCATCCATTAAACCACTGATGTCTCTATTGCTGACGCTGGGCTCTTTCTTTGGTCTTGATGTCGGGCAAGTACAGGGCTTGCAGGCCTGTGGGATGGAGCCCAATACATATTAAGACATTCCATGTATGAGTGGTATTTATTTGATCCCTTTCTCCTCTTACAAGAGGGACATTTACTTATATATTCCGAGATGTCTGGGAATCTGGAACTGGGGATGGCACAAAAAAGCTGCTGAAGACAAATTTTACAACTGGTTGGTTTTGCCAGAGTCTGGCCCTACTGCCAATCAATTTCTCAGCTCCTCAAAGTGGAGGTCTCCCAAGCTCTACTGCAGACTCCCCTATAATGCTCTTAAGGTGTTTGTTAGGGCCACTAGACCTTTAGGCTTTGCCCTAGTGGAGTGAGAGTCTAGGCTGTAATTTTGGGAGGGATGTGGAGGTCATGACAGCCACAGTGACCTGGAAGTTAGGTGGGGGAGCCAGTTATGAGAGGTGATCAGGAAAAGCACAGTAAACAAGGGTAAGTCTTGTTATGCAGATTTCAGTCAGTGCCTTCTCCATTGACAGAATTCTCTTGTGATTTAGAGCCAACTTTCTCTTCCTGGTAGAGAGAGGGAAACACCCTTACAAATGGAGGTTTCCCTCATAAATGTAATTTGCCCTCAGGAAAGGGCAAGTTCTACTCTATTTTCAGAGAATCTTCTATTTGCAGCCTCTCAAAAATAATCAGCTCAAAATAATCCTAACACCAAAGAGGCATATTTTGGGATGGCATATTCTGCTCCCCTTCAGAGGAGTATGCTTGAACAAAGGCACAGATACTAGAGTGATGCTCAAGGCTCTTTTGGGGAGAAGATCAGAGCACATCCCTTAGGGCAGAAGTTGGACACAACATGCAGAGCAGGAATGCTTAAGCTGAGTTATATGGAAAGAGAATTTGGTCAATTACATTCTCTTAATGTCTAATTATCCCTTCTTGTTCTTACTTAACAAATTCCTCCTCCTCTTTTTAGTATATGATTCAAACATCTGTAAACTGTTATCACACCCCTGCTTAGTGATCACTTAGCAAAGCCACATTTTAAATTCCTTTCATCTTTTCTTGTAAATCAATCCCTTTCTTCATTGAATCTTTTTGTTCTCTCATTGCCGGATGCCTTTCTTCTTTTTTTTCCCTTTCTACCTCATTCTGGTATTAAAATACTCCAGTTAAATGCAGTGCTTATCTCGCAGACTGTAGCCTCACAGTTCAGGTCTGGGGCAGATTACCTCCTTTAGCTAAATTCTCCGTTCACTTTTCCTTTCAGCTTTTCTGTATCTACAGAGCTGTTATAGGGATGGTTCCACCTTCTTCAATAATTGCTATAATATAGCCCTGGTTTTCAGACTTTATTGTGCATCAAAATCACCTGTGGGTGTTTCTTAGTAATGTAATATGTCGGGTCCCAGTCTCCAGATTAAGTAGTGATTCATTAGTTACCACCCCCCTTTTTAAACAAGCACCCATAGGTGATTCAGATGCAGGTAATTCAGGGGCTACACCCTGAGAACAATATTGTACAGGCATTTGGGGAACCAGAAACCATTCTTCATTGATCATCTAGGCCAGTGTTTCATGAAATCACAAAATGATTTCAGGTGGTGCACAGAGTATATAGACATTAAATAATACTGAGTCATAGAGTGGGGAAGTTTTCCCTTTTAAATTCTTTTTCAGTTTTCACTTTGGTGAAAGTTAGTCTTAAACATTTCTGATGTGTTCTAAACAAACTTTTTAACAAAGAAAAAGCAGGTCTCAAAGCCACAGACTCAGGAGCCTCTGCCAGGCAACAATATTTATCTAGATTTTAAGAACACTGTTTTGTTTTCATTATATTTACTTTTACTCTCACCTTCTATTTATGATAAATGATACTGGTTTCCATTTTATGTAATGATATAAACTCAGCTTTTCAAATCGATTAGTAAAAACAATTGTTAAAAATCTAAGTACATGGGCTTCCCTGGTGGCGCAGTGGTTGAGAGTCCGTCTGCCGATGCAGGGGACACGGGTTCGTGTCCCGGTCTGGGAAGATCCCACATACTGCGGAGCGGATGGGCCCGTGAGCCATGGCCGCTAAGCCTGCGCGTCTGGAGCCTGTGCTCTGCAACGGGAGAGGCCACAACAGTGAGAGCCCTGCGTACCACAAAAAAAAAAAAAAAAAAAATCTAAGTACAATTGAGTAAATTTTAAAGATCTTATTGGCTTTATTCAATAGTTCATGAATTGGACAGCATCCCTTCTAGCAGATAGAAAGGAGCTCTGAGGAGCTGTACAAAATGACAGAATTTTATAGGTAGAAGGGAGTGGGAATAAGAAAGTTAATTGGGCAAAAAGTGGATTGTTTATGGCAAGGTCACTTTCCTTTAGGGGATGGCAGGTGTCTATCAGGCAGATGACCTCGCTAGCGCTAACGAGGTGATTCCTGATTGACTGGTTTTCGATTCCATTTCTGGGAGAGGCCAAAACCATAATTAAGTCTTGGCGACATGGGGCTTGGCATAAGTGACTCCATTTTGGGCCTGTTGTCTTGTTTTTAACACAATTTAAGTTAGTTCAAAGAAAAAGTTGTTAAGAAAATAATAGTAAATGTGGTATGTGTATAAAGCATAAATTGTGAAGGAATGTTTTTGGTGGTATACTGAAGTAATGAAATTTGTAAAGGTGATTCACAGAAATCTCAAGCGTGAGAACTATCTCCTAAGCTGTGTCTATGTAACATCATTCGTTTGGCCATTTTTTTTTTTTTTAACTGAGTCATCTATTGTAGTCATCAATATTTTCAAATGAAATGCCACCCCAAAATATGTCTCTTTGGCCTAAGAATCATCTTGAGAAACTACAGATATAGGAGAAGCTCTGAAAACAAAGTTGCCCTTTTGTAAGGGAAAGCTACATTTATAAATGAAATTTACATTAGAAAGGGGGCTGGTAGCAGGAAGAGAGATTTTATCAGAGATCATTTTTTTACCTGAGAAATTTATCTACCTGGCAGTGCAACTTTTGTTTACCACACATTTTCTCTTCTCATCGTCCTATGACTTGCCTCCCCTGCTTTACAGCCCCAGACTTCTATTCCTTTCCTTGCCTCGGGATGGTATATAAGCCTCTATTGTCTGGCTTCCTTTTGAGCCTCATATCTTTGTGGGGCTCCGGTACTACATAGTATGTACATAATTAAAATTGTTTTTCTCCTGTTAATCTGTCTTTTATTACAGGGGGTCTCAGCCAAGAACCTAGAAGGGTAGAGCGAAAAATATTTATACTTCCCTACACAAGTAAGAAATCAAATGCCAAATTGTTTGCTCTTGATAATATTTATGATTTGCCAAAAATCAGACATGTTGTTTGACCTGTACCATTAATTTTTAATAAACCCAATCTTTTCATGGCATATGAGTCCACGGTTCTGATATTTGAGTTTCTACTTTTTCTGCATGAGGATTTGTTCCTTTCTTTCCTTTGGCTATAGTTGAGTTACTTTTATTTGCATATAACAGAGTGCTAGATATTATAGTATGAAGAAAAAAAATTAAGACTCATCCTCTAGAAGCTTAAAAGCCAGTTGGAGAGTCAAAAGACAAGCACATAACAAAAGCTAGCATTTATTGAGCACTGAGTATACCAAGCTTAAAAGCTTTTCATTCTTTGTCTCATTTCGTCCTTACTACAACCTTCTGAGGTAGGTACTAATGACTTATATCTGTGGAGCACTTACTAAGTGCTTTACATGTGTTCTATAATACATATAATTTTCAAAATGATCCTGTGAGATCCTGACAATCAATTGGGCGCATTTTATTGAAGGGGAAACAGCCACAGAGAAGTTATGCAATTTGCTCAAGGTCACACTGCCAGTAAGTGATAGAGTAGAGGACTGGGAACCAGGCAGTTTGACTCCAAAGCCTGGACTTTTGCTGCCTTGCTATTATCCCAGTTTTACACATGAGGAAACTGAGGCTTAGAAAGAAAAAAGTAACCTGCCCAAGACTATGTGGCTAAGAAGTGATGGAACTGGATTTAGTTTGACTCTAGAACCCACACTCTTAGCCCTTAAGCTACACTGTCTCATAAAACGATGGACTACCTATTTAAAAGAACAATGTAAATGTCACATGGCAGGGTGTGGTGATGACAAGTTTAGCAGAAGAATTTGCAGGTTTTTTCTTCCTTTTCAGGAAGAAAGTTTTGTTATTTGCATTGTTCCCAATTTCCTTGTTGGAATTGCTTTTATACTTTAACGTTTTTTTTCGGTAATAAGGGCAACTAGTTCAACACCCAGACCCTCCAGTGCTCTGGGCTACTTGTCTTGCTGCTCTGATGATATGGATGTGCTCGATTTTTTTGTGTTCCATTTGCTGTTTTATTGACGCAGTTATTGATAAAAGAAAACTCCTTGCCAAGATGCATTCTTTGGCCTTAAATTGGCTTGATGGGTAGACATTACCTTTGGACAATTAACCCTCTTGGTAGCAAAAGCCTTTCCAGACCAGCCGTGTTCACAGTATGTTGCTGCTAACATCTCCACTTTTCTCTAGCTTTTAAGGGTAGCAGCTTTTTGGTTTTATTTTTGCCTGAGAGGTTCCACATTCAGTTGATATTGTCATTTTCTTCAGTTCATCAATTATGCCACTCTTCTCCAAACAAACAGATAAATATACAAACCCATCTCAAACACCTCCTAGAAAGAAGTTAGGCTCTGAGAGATGAAGGGCACTTTGACCTGCAGAAATGCTGGGTGTGGTGGTTGTGGTGGTGCGTGTGGATATATATATGACAGAGGAAAGTGAAAATAAGAAGTGAAAAAAACTCTTTCCCTCAAGAGCAGGCGGTGGCGCAGCTTGTGCAGTCATGGCCAAGATTAAAGCTTGAGATCTTCCTGGCAAAAAGATGGAGCTGCTGAAACAGCTGGATGACTTGAAGGTGGAGCTGTCGTAGCTGGAAATCACCAAAGTGACAAGCAGTGTGGCATCCAAGCTCTCCAAGATCCTAGATGTTTATAAATCCATTGCCCGAGTTCTCACTGTTGTTAATAAAACTCAGAAAGAGAACCTCAGGAAATTCTACAAGGGCAAGAAGTACAAGCCTCTGGATCTGTAGCCCAAGAAAACACATGCTGCAGGTTCAACAAGCATGAGAAGTTGAATACCAAGAAGCAGCAGCAGAAGAAACAGCTGTATCCACTGCCAAAGTTCGTAGTCAAGGCCTGAGCATCACAGAGTCAATAAAACACAAACAAACTAGAAAAAAAAAAAAAAGTGAAAATGAAATGGCACAGGAAACAAGGACAGAAAAACTGTTGTAGTTGTTTTGGTTGTTACAGTTCTTTTCTTTCTATATGCTATCCAATCTAGAGATTCCCTTGAAGAGAGGCTTCATGTTTCTCCATCAGTGCTATGGGAAGGAAAGGATCCAATAAATTGAACATCAAAGCAAGACAGTGCTTGTTTTCCATCCCTGAAGAGAAGGATTTAGATCCCTACTCTACTTGGAAAGAAAGTCTGTATTTCCCATTTATGTAATAGCTTATGTAAATCTTAATGGAACTTAAAGTACCAGTTGAATACTGGTGACAGTGTTCCTTTAAAAATGTTCTTGTGGGGCTTCCCTGGTGGCACAGTGGTTGAGAGTCCGCCTGCCGATGCAGGGGACACGGGTTCGTGCCCCCGTCCGGGAAGATCCCACATGCCGCGGAGCGACTGGGCCCGTGAGCCATGGCCGCTGAGTCTGCACGTCCGGAGCCTGTGCTCCGCAACAGGAGAGGCCACAGCAGTGAGAGGCCCGCGTACCGCAAAAAAAAAAAAAAAATGTTCTTGTGGAGTTACAAAGGACAGGATAATTAAAACTCCTTGCAGAGTTTTGTTCTTTGACCTCTCATTAGTTTCAGCATTATAAATTGCCTTTTGTTAGTATCCTAATTTGATTATTAGCCCCTCTGAGCTCACATTCTTTAGAGTGGACTCTGCGTGACTCAGAATGCATGCTGTTGCTGCATACCTGAGATGAAAAATGATGGAGCAAATTGCCTTGCTTCTGTGTGTTCATGAGTTAGTCATACTAAAGTGGTTAAGCAAAGGGAAAGCAGTCCCTTCCAACATCCATGGCTGTGAGTTTGATGAAAGAAACTCAATGGGCAGTATGACTAGTTCATTCTGGAAGCAGCTTTGAGGTATCATGGAGGGAGGAGGAGAAAGAGGGAATTTTGGTCCCTACAGTTTTATTATTATAAAAAGATTGGTACGTCATATTACCTTTTGCCACCCTGCATAGAGAAATAAAAACTGACTTACTTCCTCAAGGTATTTCAACAAATGATTGCAGAAACTTAGAGCTGGGGACTACTAGCACACTCATTCTTTGTCTCTCTGGGTCTGTACTCTCGTCTCAGCATTTTAACTAATTCCTCAATATTGCTACTAGGAGGCTTAGCAAGTATAATCAGGTTTCTCGCCAAAGCCAATGTCCACAAAACAACCTAACTTCTATTTCTTTTTAAGCAAGCAAATCAGAGAGTTGTGAGAAAGCAGAAAAATACAATAATAAGAATATAGAAATGAAACACCCTTCCTCCCCATCCTTGCCAAATATAAGTAACTGAAAAATTTAGTCCCACTGGCTCCATTACACACCAGAAGATCATTTGAGGCAAATATAAAATCTTCAACTGTCTTGAGTTTGAGATCAGAAAGAAGATTAACTGAAGTCAGAATTAAAGTTTGAAAACTGTAGGAGAACACGTACATAAACAACAACAAAATACAGTAGATTCTCTCTTAGTGAACTTCTGCTTAATCATCTTGCTGGATTAATTGACAGTGAAACCCAGGACCAATAAGCATGGTACGTTAAGTGCTTATAGTTAGTAGTGTGGTTAGAAGTAGTGTGACTAGAAGAGTCTAGTTTGCCCAGATACTTCTGCTTCAACAGTTTGAGTTGTGTGCTTACTGAAAATTAGTTGAGTTTGTTCCAAATCTATGCCAGTTGCACATAATAATGCAATTATGTGATTTAATTAAATATTATGTAAACTGATGAAATATGAATGCAAAGTGAGTTGTTGCTTCAATGAAATCTAGGCTGAATGCCTTTGTAAGTCTCAGTAAATGCAAGATGCTAAAAAAATCTGTCAAATTAGGCGCGGGTAAGAAAAAAGTAAAAGATGGGGGAAATTATAATAATTAAGAAGATTCTACATTCATATTGCTTCACATATTTTGTTTTTTACTTTATTTTATGGATAATTTCAAACATATCTAAAATTAGAGAGTCTAGTATAATTAAACAGGATATTCTCATCACCCAGCTTCAACAATTATCCATACATGTCCAATCTCGTCTTAGCTATACCCACCCAATCCTTTGCTACAATTATTTTGAAGCAAATCACAGATATCAGATCACTTCCTCTCATAGGTCTTTTTTAGTTCTCATTCCACTTTAAAGGAATCCAAACTGGAAATCATGGATGTGGCTTGTGTAAGTAAGATAGTGCAAAAGTACAAAAGTCAAACCATACTTAAGAAAAAGGCTGGAGGGTAGAAAAAAATTGTGGAATCCATGTACTGGGCCCTAGAAGGGAGAAGCTATCCACTTATCATCCTGTTATCAAAAAAAAAAAAGAAAAAAAAATTGGAAGGTATGGCCAAGGTGGTGGAGTAGGAAGACCCTGAGCACAACTCCTCCCAAGTACACACCAAAATTACAACTATTTACAGAGCAACTATTTATGAGAAGACTCGCAGAAAAGATAAAATGAAAGATAAAAAGAAGGAACCACAGCAAGATGGGTAGGAGGGGCAGAGATGGGGAATAGTCAAGACTCACATCCCAGGAGGAGGCAACCCACAAATGGGAGGATAATCACAATTGCAGAGGTTCTCCCCGAGGAGTGAGGGATCTGAGCCACACATCAAGCTTCCAAGCCCAGGGGGCGTGCACTGGGAAGATGAGCCTGCAGAACATGTAGCTTTGAAGACCAGTGAGGCTTATGTATGCAAGAGGTGGAGGGCTATAGCAAACAGAGACTCTGCTCTTAAAGTGCATACACAAAATCTCACACATTCCAAGATCCAGCACAGAGGCAATAACTTGAAAGAAGCCTGGTCAGACCCACTTGTTGATCTTGGAGAGCCTCCTGGAGAGGCAGGAGGAAATTAGGACTCTCCTTGAGGACATAGATGCTGCTGGAAGCCATTTTTGGGGAGCTCGTTCTATTACAAGGACACTAGTGCTGGCAAACACCATTTTGGAGTCTCTTTTTAGCCTATTAGTGTCCAAGGCCTACTCATCCACCAGCAGGGCAGCACCAGCCCCAGGACACCCCAACCCCTGCAGCCAGCCATGCTGGGACCCAGCCCCCCACCAGCAGGTTGGTAGCCATCACATAAAGAAGGGCCTAGCAGCCAGCTGGGCCAGGGGCCAGCCATGCCTATCAGTGCATCCATAGTAGTCAGCCATGCTGCAACAGAAGGGCCCATGCAGCCCACAAAAGGGAACCACTAGAGCATATAACTCAGGTGACCAAGGGGTGATACACTGTTGGGTCCCATAGAATGTCTCCTACCTAACACTATTTCTCCAAAATCAGGAAAAGTAACTGACCTACCTAATATTTTAAAATAAACACAGAGAATTAGGCAAAATGAGGAGACAGAGGAATATGTTCCAAAAGAAGGAATAAGACAAAACCCCAGAAGAAGAACAAAGTGAAGTGGAGATAGGCAATCTACCTGATAAAGAGTTCAAGGTAATGATCATAAAGATGCTCAATGAATTTGGGAGAAGAATGGATGAACACAGTGAGAAGTTTAACAAAGAGTTTGGAAATATAAAGAAGAACCAAGTAAAGCTGAACAATACAATAACTGAAGTAAAGAAGTATGCTAGAAGGGATCAACAGTAGGTTAGATCGGCGGTCCCCAACATTTTTGGCACCAGGGACCAGTTTTGTGGAAGACAGTTTTTCCATGGACATAGGGGTGATGGTTCAGGCGGTAATGTGAGCAATGGGGAGCGATGGGGAGTGGCAGATGAAGCTTCACTCGCTCACCCGCCGCTCAGCTCCTGCTGTGTGGCTGGGTTCCTAACAGGCCGTGGACCAGTACCGGTCTGCGGCCCAGGGGTTGGGGACCCCTGGGTTAGATGATACAGAGGAACAGATCAGCAAACTGAAAGACACAGTAGTGGAAATCATCGAAGCTGAACAGAAAAAAGGATCTTAAAAAAGTGAAGACAGTGTAAGAGACCTCTGGGACAACATCAAGTGTACTAACATTCACGTTATAGTGATATCAGAAGTCAAGAGAGAGAGGTAGGGGCAGAGAACTTATTTGAAGAAATAATAGCTAAAAAATTCCCTAACCTGGGAAAGGAAAGAGACATCCAGTTCAAGGAAACACAGAGTACCAAACTAGACAAACCCAAAGAGGTTCACATCAAGACACGTAATTAAAATGGCAAAAATTAAAGAGAGAATCTTAAAAGCAGAAAGAGGAAAGCAACTAGCTATGTACAAGGGAACTCTCAGCTGTCTTTTCAGCAAAAATAAATAAGCTACAAGGATATACTGTACAACACAAGGAATATAGCCAATATCTATATTTACTATAAATGGAGTATAACCTCTAAAAATTGTGAATCACTATATTGTACACCTGTAACTCATATAATATTGTACAGCAACTATACTTCAATTAAAAAATAAAATAAATAAATAGAAAACAAAACAAATGAACAAACATAAGAAAACAGAAACAGAGTCATAGATATGGAGAAGAAATAGGTGTTTGCTAGAAGGGAGGGTGGTAGGAGGATGAGTGAAATAGGTGAAGGCACTTGAGATACAAACTTCAATAATAAAATAAATAATTCATGGGGATGTAATACACAGCATAGGGAATATGGTCAATAATACGTCAGTAACTTTGTATGGTGACAGATGGTAACTAGACTTTTGCAGTGGTCATTTTGTAATGTATAAAAAATATCAAATCACTATGTTGTACAGCTGAAACTAATATATTATTGTAATTATACTTTTTTAAAAATTATACTTCAATAAAATATTTTTCATATAAAATATTTGAGATACAACATATTTTAATGATTGTTTCAGTCACTTAGAAAATGAGCAGATAATAGACCTGAATGGCTGCTTTAGCTAAATTGTGCCATATGAAAGCAGAGGAAACGAGCTGAGAGACAGAGAGGAGGCAGAAGGGCAGAGATGAGAGAGGATTTTTTTTTTTTTATTGTACTTTTTAACTCCAGATTTTCTATCTGGTTCCTTTTTTTTTTTTTTTTAACATCTTTATTGGGGTATAATTGCTTTACAATGGTGTGTTAGTTTCTGCTTTATAACAAAGTGAATCAGTCATACATATACATATGTTCCCATATGTCTTCCCTCTTGCGTCTCCCTCCCTCCCACCCTCCCTATCCCACCCCTCCAGGCTGTCACAAAGCACCGGAGAGAGGATTTTTGAGATAGTGTGAACAATGTTTTCTGATTTAACAGGTAAATTTCCGGTTCCTAGGTTCCTGACTGGGCTTTGTTGGATGCCCTTGGATTTCCATGAGATTGTTTGTTGCAGTCTTTTATTAAATTCCATTCTATTTAAGCTGCCTGAATACATTCCAGTTCTTTGAAGACAACAATTACTGACTGAGAAACAGGATAGCCTCTGATATAGAGGGTGTAAGTTGAGAATCAAAAGGCACAAACAAGAAACTTTCATAGTTTGAACCAAATATACCATTAGGCTAGGTTCTCATGGCAAGCCCCTATGTGTGTGTGTATACGTGTGCTGCACTTATGTGTATGTATGTGTGCCTTTAATATCCACTAATACTCATGCTATTTATACAGCACCCAGGGCTGTTCCAGCTTAGGAGACTTAATTCACATATAATCTTATACAGCAAGAAGGAATTATCTAGGGATAAACCCAGGCCTATGGAACAAGAGAAGTTTACATTATTTTCTTCATGTTTTTACTACTATGCTCCTCCATTGTTTAAAAGTTGCTTATGAGCCTGAAAAAGAACATTTTCTATTTTAATTCTATTTCATTCTCCATGAACCAATTCCAGGTTGGTAACAGAAGATAATGCTTGCCCAAACACTCATATTCAACTATTGTATATATATTCAACACCTACTACATGTCAAGCACTTTTGCATACTGATCTTAACTCTTTCTGTGAACTGTGTTTCATACACGAAAAAACTAAAACTCAGAGAAGTTATCTGGTCCAAAGTTGTATGGCTAGTGAGTAGCAGAATGAGGTACTCTTTCTATGGCAAGAAAGGGTGTTTCTTGCCATAGAAAGGCTGTTTCTTTTCCAACCTTTAGTGCAGTAGCATTTGAGTATGAAAGCAGAATGGAATACATAGCTTAAAATAAGGCTACAGGTGATGAATACCCGTATTCCATGATGAAGAAATAACTCGTAGTGTTACAGATGAAATTCCTTTAATTTAGCACTCTGTTAATTCATCATGTGGGTTATTAAAGGGGAATATTTCTACTGAGCAAAATATGCTTTATTCAAGACAGAAGGGGGATGATCACAGTCCTATGATCAAATTGTAAGAACATATTGGTCCACATGGCTTCAATTTGGGTTTAAGTCATAGGTAAATTTGAATCACCTCTGATTTGACCTTAGCCTCTTTGTATTTATCACTATTACCTATAATAGCCACTCTGCTTTCCTCATGAAATGCCCCGAGTGAAAATGTCAGGGAGTATTTTGTATTTTGAATAAGAATTAGGAAGTCTCCAGTGGAGGAAAATCTGGAAGGGTATTCAGGGAAGCTGGTTGGAACATTTTGTTAACAGCAAATGTAGATCCAACACTGGTCAGGTAGTTCTTGGCTTTTCTATGCAACTTCCTAGAGGAAGTCACTTCCCTTCCCTGGGTCTAAACAACCTTGTCTAAATTATCTCTATAAATCTTTTCTAACTTGATAATTTTGCTTTCCATGAAATACATTTTCCAAAAAAAAATAGCTCACTGAAGGAGAATTATCTTATTCTTTTTCCTTTTAGAAAGTCACTTAATTGGATGGGAATGCATTTCCTAGAAGCTGATGAATCTAATATTTGGTGGATACCAGGCTAGCTTGTACTGACATCTTATGTGGCTTTCCCTAGACATGACACAATCTGACACGACTCGTCCATACAACTCATCTGGCCCAGAGGTTAAACGTGTTCATTTACTTATTATTGGGACCCTACATACACATCTGCCAACACTTCTAACACTTGGGAAAAAAAAAAAAAAGAATTGCAGAGAGGCTTGGCATTTTACCTTTATGTTCGTTCTTGGCAGGATTGTTGTTTTCCCTTGCAATTTCATGAGCATTGCAGGGTCTCTATTGAATGACTAAAATGTATTTGTTGTTGGAGTATGGCAGAGAACTATCATTCTCCTTTAAAAAACCTTTGGGGAGGGCTTCCCTTGTGGCGCAGTGGTTGAGAGTCCGCCTGCCGATGCAGGGGACACAGGTTCATGCCCCAGTCCGGGAAGATCCCACATGCCGCGGAGCGGCTGGGCCCGTGAGCCATGGCCGCTGGGCCTGTGCGTCCGGAGCCTGTGCTCCGCAGCGGGAGAGGCCGCACCAGTGAGAGGCCCGCATACCGCGAAAAAAAAAAAAACAACAAACCTTTGGGGAATAGTCTGTTCAATTTCTAAGGCTGCCACTCATTCAAAAATATTAAATGCATTTAAAACAGAGAACAATTCTTTGTCACAAAATGAAGGCAACTTCTAGAAAAGAAAATTCCACGTGGCTAACTTCTAGTTTCCTTTAGGAAATATAGAGCCAACCCCCTCTTAACTCTACCTTAATCATCCAGTACAGGGCTTCCCTACAAATCCATTCACTGTAGCTTTGCTAAGTCTAATTTCTCTGTCCTCATAAATCTACATTCAGTATTAATGACAGAACTGAAGATGAAGTTGTGGCAAGTCAGTCAGACATTTTTTTCTCTTTTATATACTAATGGTTCCTTTTCTGAGTTCTGGGAAGTGTCAAACCAATACGATTGATTATCAATGGTATCTCCATTCCCAGGGATAACACTTTTGGTTTCTGTGACTTTCAAATTGTTTCTAAGCCTGAAGCATTTTCCCTCTCTGGCTTTAAACGAGTTGTCTTTTCTCACACCAGTTTTTCTTGCATAAACCCTGATGTACCATCCATGCTCTTTCATCTTGTCTAACAGTACATATTCTATTATTTATTACATGACATCAGAAGACTATATATGGTTAAACTGAGCGCTACTCATATTCTGGAAAAAGCGTTCACCTCTCTAACTGGCTGCAGAAGCAGCACTACCAACGCAAACGTTCTGACTTCATTCAGGTATTGTTTACTTGCGTTGAACAGTTTTCTTAGACATTTCTTTGCTGTCATTTTTCTTTTTTTCTTACAAGAGAAAACAGCTAATAAATAATCTTTCATTGTGTACTGTTCTGGCCACCACCTCCCCTCATTTTTTAAGATGAGAGTTTTGAATCAGGAGCATGTTGGTTTATTTGCCATATATATATGTATATATACATATATATTTAATATATATTATATATATATATATATTTTCAATTATTACTAAGAGATTGCAACCTACGAATCCTGTATGGGAAGGTGACATTTCGGACATGTGCTATATGTTACATTTCTGATATTTTGATTCACATGTTTGTTTCAGTTATTGAGAACTTTCATACGTTTTGAAAGGGTCAGAAAGTCATCTGTGACTTCAAAAGTATTCCAGTCTTTCCCAGCTTATATCACATTTTAGACAATAGTAGAAATAGTGGAGGAAATCACAGAGTAAAGGAATACCCTATTTCTGTCATATAGGAGTCTATAGAAAAAAGGAACATATTTTTTGTGAAGAGTTTATAAAGCATAGACTATCAAGAACTATCAAGAATATACAGAGTATATTAGAAATACTATATATTAGAAAAAAATTAGAAATTTATCTTGAGGAGGCAGGTTGCCCTTCAAACACCTATAATAACACAGCTTATTAGAAAGAACCAAGGCTTTACCTACTTGCTATTGAGAAGTCACTGACCAGTTGTTGGACTGAATTGACCAGTTATTTCCATCTCTACAGTTTGACTGACACCTGTTTCTTCTACTGAGTTAAGATGAGCGCCTCTGTATGTTATTTCTTAAACTGGAGGAGTTACCACGCTGTGCCCTGCTCCCAATTTTTTCAATTTTTGCTATAAGCAAAATACAATGTTCATTAATCATTGCAGTGCAGGCAAAGCCTTCAAAGTAACTGAATGGAATCAGTGGAAACAGGCATTGCTGGGACACAAAATTGCACGAAACAAAATGTTTGGGATTTTTGTATTCTTCCCAAGTGAAATTACCTCAGCATTAAAGTACAAACTTGAGCACGAACCAAGCTTCCTCCATAGCACATCCCTTGTTGTAACTCAGATATGAAGTCCCTTGACCCCTGATTGCTGCATTATGATGGCAAGCAATTCTCTACCACTCCCCAGTGTGTATGAAACAATTTGCTCACCTCCAGTGCCAGAGCTGATTCATTGGCTTCTACAGACCCTGGAGCCCCTTGGCAGGAGCAGTTCAGACAACACTTCAATAGGAAGTGTAAGAATTAAATGTTCGGCTCAGCCATGTGGGTGGTTCAGGGAGAGGAACTCAGATGTCTACCTTTTCCTTTTCCTTGTGTACTTGTTTGGTGATAGTCTCTGGTCTGAATCCATCATTCTGATCTATCAGATCAGAAGGGTGTGCAAACTCTAAGTATATCCCAGGTCTCATAGTGGGTGGGGAAGGTATTAATATATGTGCACATACTCCAGATTCTTCCCACAGACCATGAAATTGTCATTGTGGACATGGATGTTTCTTTTATGGAACTTTTTCTCCATGTGTGGCTGCAGTATCCTTTCTAAACCATTCTGACCTCAACTTTCAGTCAAACTGATTAGCTATTGTCTGCCCAGTGACAGGAACAGATTTTTCCATGTCTCAGGAGCTCAGTTAATTAGTTCTGCCCAAAGTTACAATGGATGTGGTTCTATAAAGAGCCACAAGCTTCTTGGCTTTAAGACATTTGTCTTTTATTTGAATCACGAACTGTATCTGTTACGTGATCATAACTGTACCTGTTACTGGTTATGTATCACAACAAATATAATTTTAACAGTGGTCCCAGTTGAGCCTAACTGCCATTCATATACACCTGAGTGCATCTAGTTAGCTGATAGGAATAATCCACAGGGTCCATTTAAGTGGGTTTTGTCACTTGGGGAGGAGAGGCCTAGGAGAAGGAAGAGAGGAGGTGTGGAAAGAGTGAGATGAGGAGGAGGTGAGGAAATGGCAGGGAAAGTCTTGGCAAAGATGTGATGGAGGAGAAGGGGTGGGGAGGCTGGCCCAGTGTCTGTCCCCTGATCTATTCCCAAAGACTTCTGAGCTTTTTGAATAGAGGCACTGCAGGCACAAGCAGAAAGACCTGTATTTACAAAGGACTTGTGAGGCACGTGATGTGGAATGCCATGGTCAGGCTGCATGTAGCTATAAGGAGTCAGTAAGCAATAGGACACAGAAGTATTTAACTGTGGTATAGTGAGAATTTAATGAAGAGTAATGGTTAGACCCTTGAGTGCTGATGTGGGCCCTCTCCCAGCTAAAATCATCTAACAGGCAGCAAGTTCATGGTATTTGACTCCTCTAACATTGCAGATCTCTATTTCTGCATAGGATGCATTCACCGTTGATTTTTCTTGTGCTTCTGGTGTATATTCCTTCCAATCCTGTTTGCTGGTTTGGTAAAAACACAGAGTGAACGTAACTGAATGAAGTCTAAGAAGTCATCATTGTCTCCAATCTTTAATGGCCCAGCCATTGTGGTCAGGTGACCAAATATGATGCAAAATGGAGGAAAAGGATATCCTATATGGACATACTGTGGCCTCAGCTCAATGAGCATTTGAAGAAATTATTGCATCTCTTTGACACCTCTAGAGTATACAGCTTCGGGAGCAGCAAAAGAATGTGGAATGGACATGGAAGGCACTGTGGCAAGCAGCAACTAGGTAATGATAAGATGCCACCCTCCAGTGGCTGTATGGCAACCCAAATTAATGAGATAAATGAAAGTGTTCAGAAAGGAGAATATGAGAGGACTCTGTAACTTCACAGGGATTCCCCTAAGTATGCCCATAAATAGCTTGATAAGGCTGGATGTGCAGGACAGGTAGGATACCCATATCTCCTTCATTATCCATTATTTAAATTACTGTTATTGTTGCCCTTCCATCCTCCCTGAAATAATAATCTCTTATATTTATGTAACCTTTGTGGTTTATAAGTGTTTTCACGTGCTTTCACTCATTTAATGCTGAGAGCAACCCTGTGACATAGCAAGGTATTATTATCATTACACAGATAAAGAAATCTATGATCTAGAGATTTGATAACATTTTCTCAAAGTACCATCTCTAGAGAGCTGATGAACTAGGCATAGAACTTAAGCCTTGTGTAGTAGGCAGAATGATGCCCCCATCCCCCAAAGATGTCCATGTCCTAATCCCTGAAACCTGTGAATAAATTAACGTCTATGTCAAACGAGACTTTGCAGATGTGAAAATGATTAAATATGTTGATATGGGGAGGTTATTCTGGATTATCTAATCTAACCATGTGAATTTTTAAGCTCAGAGAACCTTTCCCAGCTAAGGTCGGAAAGAGACATGATAGGGACTTCCCTAGTGGTGCAGTGGTTAAGAATCCGCCTGTCAATGCAGGGTACATGGGCCCGAGACCTGGTCTGGGGAGATCCCACATGCTGTGGAGCAACCAAGCCCGTGTACCACAACTACTGAGGCTGCGCCCTAAAGTCCGTGAGCCACAACTACTGAAGCCCACGCACCACACCTACTGAAGCCCGTGTGTCTAGAGCCCGTGCTCTGCAACAAGAGAAGCCACCACAATGAGAAGCCTGCACACCACAACGAAGAGTAACCCCTGCTCGTCGCAACTAGAGGAAGCCTGCACGCAGCAACGAAGACCGAATGCAGCCAAAAATAAATAAATTTATTTTAAAAGTAAAGGAAAGAGATGTGATAATGGAAGAAGGGTCAGAGAAAGATTTGACATTGCTGGCTTTGAAGATAGAGGACAGCACAAGAAGTCAAGTAACGCAGGTGGTTTTTAGAATGTAGAAAAGACAAGGAAATGGATTCTCCATATATTAGTTTCCTATCTGCTTTAACAAATTACCACAAACTTAATGCTTAAAGCAACACAAATTTATTATCATACAATTCTGAAAGCCAGAAGTCCAAAATAGGACTTACAGGCTAAAATCAAGGTGTTAGCAGTGCTGCATTCTTTCTGGAGGCTTTAGGAGAAGATCTATATCCTTGCTTTTTCAAGCTACTAGAGACAGCAGAGGAGAGATCAAGATAGTGGAGTAAGAGGATGTAGAGGTTACCTCCCCCATGGATGCATCAAAAATACATCTACATGTGGAAAAATTCTTACAGAAAACTGAATGGAAACTGGCAGAAGGACTCCTGTACAACCAAAGCTGTAAGAAAGATACACATGTGCTCTGGTAGGAAGGCAGAAAAGTGATTGGGTCAGGACCTGTGTCCCTGGGAGGGGACTCAGAGGAAAAGGTGTATGCCCACACTAGGGAGTCAGTGTTATAAACCATAGATTAGACACCTCAGTCCTGGGGTCCTATGAGGAGCAGACAAGCCCCCTTATCTGGTTGGAGGAGCACTGGGACAGACAGAGGGGCTGTGAGAAGCCTAGACTCTGCTGGTTAGGAACATGCACACACTGGCTGGGCCCCTAGGCAGGGGAGAGAGAGGTATGCTCTAGCAGCTGCTGGGTTTCCTGCAAATGCCTAGCAGCTCGCCCTAGCCCAAGCTGAACAAACGCTCTGGCCCTGCTCACTCCATACGATAACACAGCACTGGATCTGGGGTGGCCATGACCAAGGAAAATATTCAACTGTGGGATGCAGAGATGACCCAGTCCCGAGATAGAGCCTGGGTAGGGTGGTGGTGGCCATTGTTGGCACTTTCTCAAACAGTGTCTTAGAAGCTGCCCAGATCTCTGATGGTGGCCACTCCACCACAGCTCACCTCCTGAAACATGCTGAGAGTCCAAGCAGGCCCCTGCTAGCCCTGTGGAGCAGTTCCTTGGCAAGACAGGAGCAACAGAGTCTGGGGGCAGTGATCAGCTGTGAGGGATAAAGGAGACTTGCACCAGAGGCTGTGTCTGAGCAGAGACACAGGCGCCTACAAGGCAGCACACTGGACCTCTGTGTGCATGGGTCCCACTTGCTTCAGCACTCCCCTCCTCTGGGGCAAGGGTCCCAGAGCGGGGAGAGGGACAATCACACACTTAAATGGAGTAGAGCCAGCTTGGGCTGACTGTCAGGGGTTCTGCTTCAGCAACTTGGAGTCAGACCCTGACCCTGATAGGGTGGTGATGGCCACTGAGTTGAGGGAAAGTCCTGCCTCACACCTGGCTCCAGTTCTAGCATCTCTGTCTCCAGCCCTACTCCTTACCAAGGTGATAACTGCCAGCACACCCTGAAGATGTGACTTGCATCCACATCAAATCTAGCTCTGCCACAAAAGGCATTGGACACACATAGTCTGCATAGGGATGCTCCCATATAAGAACACCCTTTCAAGGCCACAGTAGGTAAATGTTGCACCTAAACTCATAGAGGCAGAGAAAAATAAGCAAAATGAAAAGGCAGAGGAATTACTCTCAATTGAAAGATCAAGAGAAAAATCCTGAAAAATACATAATGAAACAAAAATAAATAATTTACCAGACAAAAAATTCAAAATATTGGTGATAAAAATGTTAACTGCATTTGGAAAAAGAATTGATGTAAACAGTGAACATTTTTAACAAGGAACTAGAAAATATAAAAAGACCCAATCAGAAATGAATAATTCAAGAGCTAAAATAAAAAAAAAAACACACTAGAAGGAATGAATAGCAGACTAAGTGATACAGAAGAACAGAAAAGTGATCTGGAAGGTAGAATAATGGAAATCACCCAATCAGAACAGCAAAAAGAAAAACAAATTTAAAAAAATGAAAGCAATTTAAGAGCTCTCTGGGATAACATTAAGCATACCAACAACATTTGTATTATAGGGGTCCTAGAAGGAGAAGAGAGATAGAAGGGGATCAAAAATGTATTTGAGGAAACTATGACTGAAAACTTCCCAAACCTGAAGAAGGAAACAGATATCCAGGTACAGGAAGCACAGAGGATCCCAAAGAAATGAACTCAAACAGACCCACACCAAGACATATCATAATGAAAATGGCAAAATGTAAAGATAGAATTCTAAAGGCAGCAAGAGAAAAACAAAGAGTCATACATAATGGAACCCCCATAAGGCTATCAGCTGACTTCACTGCAGAAACTTTGCAGGCCAGAAGGGTGTGGCATGATATATTCAAAGTCCTGAAAGGGAATACCATGCAACCTAGGACACTCTACCCAGCAACATTATCATTTAGAATTGAAGGAGAGATAAAGAATTTCTCAGAGAGCAAAAACATTGATAAAGGAAATTGCAGATGAGGCAAAGAAATGGAAAGATATCCCATGTTCATGGATTGAAAGAATCAATACTGTTAAAATGTCTATACTACCTAAAAAAATTTACAGATTTAATGCAGACTCTATCAAAATACTCATGACGTTTTTTTACAGAACTAGAACAAATAATCCTAAAATTCATATGGAACCTCAAAACACCCTAAATTGCCAAAGCAATCTTGAGAATAAAGAACAAAGCAGGAGGTATTATCCTCCCAGAGTTCAGACTATACTACAAAGCTGCAGTAATGAAAACAATATGTTACTGGCACAAAAACAGGCACATAGATCAATGGAACCGAATAGAGAGTCCAGAAATAAAACTATGCACCTATAGTCAATTAATGTAAAACAAAGGAGGCAAGGATATACAATGGAGAAAATACAGTCTCTTCAATAAGTGGTGCTGGGAAAACAGGACAGCTACACATAAAACAATGAGATCAGAACATTTCCTCATACCATATACAAAAATAAACTCAAAATGGATTAAAGACCTAAACATGAGACCTGAAACCATAAAACTCCTAGAAGAGAACATAGGGAGAACAATCTTTGACATAAATTGTAGCAATATTTTTTTGGATTTGTCTCCTAAGGCAAAAGAAATAAAAGGAAAAATAAACAAATAGGACCCAATTAAACTTAAAATAAACAAATGGGACCTAATTAAACTTAAAAGCTTTTGCACAGCAAAGGTAACCACTGACAAAATGAAAAGACAACCTACTGAATGGGCGAAAGTATTTGCAAATGATATGACTGACAAGGGATTAATATCCAAAATATATAAACAGCTCATACAACTCAACATCAAAAAAGCAAACAACCCAATCAAAAAAATGGGCAAAAGACCTGAATAGAGAAGATTTTCCCCAAGAAGACATACAGATGGCTAACATGGAAAGATGAAAAGATGCTCAACATCACTAATTATTAGAGAAATGCAAACCAAAACCACAATGAGATATCACCTCACCTGTCAGAACGACTATCATAGAAATGTCTACAAATAACAAGTGCTTGAGAGAATGTGGAGAAAAGGGAACACTTGTGCACTGTTGGTGGGAGTGTAATTGGTGCAGCCACTATGGAAAACAGTATGGAGGCTCCTCAAAAAACCAAAAATAGAACTACCATATGATCTAGCAATTCCACTCCTGGACATATATCTAGAAAAAACAAAAACACTAATCTGAAAAGTTACATGCACCCCAATGTTCATTGCAGCATTATTTACAATAACCAAGACATGGAAACAACCGAAGTGTCCAGTAACAGATGAATGGATAAAAGAAGATGTGGTATATAAATACAATGAAATATTACTCAGTCATAAAAAATAATGAAATTCTGCCAGTTGCTGCAATGTGAATGGACCTAGAGAATATTATGCTTAGTGAAATAAGTCAGACAGAGAAAGATAAATACTGTATGATATCACTTATATGTGGAATCTAAAACATAATACAAATGAATGTTTATAGCAAAACCAAACAGACTCACAGATACAGAAAACAAACCAGTGGTTCCCAGTGTGAAGGGGGAGGGGCAAGACAGGGGTATGGGATTAAGAGACATAAACTACTATGTATAAAATAGATAAACAACAAGAATATATTGTATAGCACAAGGAATTGTGGCCATTATCTTGTAGTGACATTTAATGGAATATAATCTGTAAAAATTCTGAATCACTATACTGTACACTCAAAATTAATATATTATAAATCGATTATAATTCATCTTTAAAGTGCTTCACTCCAACCTCTGCTTCCGTCATCATATCTCTTTCTCTCCCTTTCTCTCTTTCTCTCTCTTTCTCTCAAGTTTGCTCCCATGTTAAGGATATTTGTGGTTATACTGGGCCCACCCAGATAATCCAGTATAATCTTCAGAAAGGATTTTGGTCCTGCTGACACCTTGATTTTAGCCCAGTGATACCCATGTCAGACTTCTGACCTATACAACTGTATGATAGTACATTTGTATTGTTCAAGCCACAAAGTTTATGGTAATTTTTTACAGCAGTAGTAGAAAACTAATACACCTTCCAATTCTCACATCAGGGAGTTAAAAGTATCATTTACCAACTTTGGTGCATTTTGAGGTGTATTACTTTGGTATCTACTAATTTGTTCAGGCTGAAAGTTGAGCTTTCTGAATCCAGCAGTTTTCCTCCTAGTAAAAATCTTAGACAGCACATATGTTATCATTTTGAATTTATATCACATTACACATGCTCACGAATTTTTACTTATATATCATGTGTATCTTTAGTCCCATTTTGCAGATGACTGGACTGAAGCACTGATGTTAGGAATTAGAAATACAATACTCATTTCCCCAGCTTGCTACTTAATATTGAGTCATCCTTTCCTCTGCTATAAAACTCTATAGGTACAACTAAAGAAAACTACCGGGGACAAAGATTTTGATGGAGAAAATTACCTAAGAGAGTGAAGATTCGAAAAAAAAAATATAGGGAGACTATAAGTGCAAAGTGCTGTGTATGTCCTATGTTTACCAACTACATTTCACTTTCTCTTTGGTAGTTAATCCTGCTTGTTTCATGAATGGCATAAAATGTGAAGAGAAGATGAAGAATTAGAGAAAATTATGATTTTAATGTGAACAAGACTCAGATAAAATGGTAGGTTTTTATGTTTGGGTATCAGATGCATTTATACAAGCATTGATTTACAAGTCAGTTGTGCCACAAATTTACAAGTCCCAAAAGAACTAGTCAGCAGTCTTGAAGCTATCACCCTCTCTTGCCACATCCCTGGAATAAAGATTCAGCAGTCACAGTCTAACTGACAAAATTGTTGCTGTTGAAGGCAGAATACAATTCAGTTCCTACTCTCTCATAGGAAGATTGGTTCAGCAGAACTAACAAGAAGGAAAAAAGTGCAACTGTCAGTAAGTGATAGGTCTCAAAGGTACAAAAGAAAGACCTGGGGTATAAAAAAAATTTGTTTCCTGTGTTGTCACTCTCTGGACCAACACAATGATTACTTGGAAGATTCAGACACAAGAAGCAAAATGGCCATAGTATGCACAAGCTAGTGAATTCATTGCAAGTGATTGTCTAGGATTTACTACTCTTGAAAGAAGCTTGTCAGATTCCATTTAGGAAAATATAGCTCCTGTAGACAAGCTCCACCCTAGAGGATGGTCAGATTAAACAGAAGGACAAGTATATGAGCAAGTCCAACACTTACTGCCAGCTTCACATAATCCCTCATGACAAGGCCAACTTGCAGGTGTACTTGCAGAAAGTCTGTGCGCTCCTGAACCTATCAGGATATCCTTATCCCCATTGTATAGATGGGAAAGCTGAAGTTAGACAGTTACACCTATGTGACTAGTTAAGTGACAAAGCTGGGACTTGAACCCAGGACTTCTTGGCTCCCACTCCACTGCTCCATTTGCTGTTCTATGGGGAAAGTTTTAATAAAGCTTGACCAGTGGTGACTTTAACTGTGGGTAAAAAGTTTAATGACCTGATATACAAATAGATTTTTGAGTGTATATGCAGGAGTAAAATGCTGTGCTTCACATCCTTCTACTGAGTAGGAATTTTTTTCCCTTAGTTTTAAAAGTTGCTTCTAAGTGGGTTGTATGTGTTCAGTGCTTCACATGTTTCACATTATCATCCTTTTCACTGCAAATAAAACAAACGTACTTGAGTAAGAAGTATTTCCCAGTAAATTAATTTCTTGGGCAAGAAAATTTTAAAAGAAATAAATACTATTTATCATTTGAAATTAGTATGAATATAAGCACCAGTCACTTTTTTAAATTGAAAAAAAAATAGTTTGAAGTAATGTCAAGTTTACGGAAAAGTTGGAAGGCCAATATAGAAAACTTCTGATTGCCCTGTACCCAGATTCACTCATCACTAATATTTAATATTTTGCCACATTTGTTTTACTATTGTCTCTCTGTCAGTCCTCTTTGTATCTCTGTGTGTCTCTTTTCCTCTCTATATATATTTATTGATTTATACATTTATATAAGCATTTTAAAATAAACTATTTGAGAATATGCTCATAAGCTTTAACTATTCTTTGTGTCGTTCCCAAAAAGAAGAAATTCTCTTACATAAGCACAATGCAGCTATCAAATTCAGGAAATTTAAAGAATGCAGTTCAGTTTTTTTAGAACGTACTTCAATTTAAGTTTCTCTACTGTTTCCTCATAATTAGATTCAAGTGAGACCTCCCTACATACTACAACAACAATGTAGGGAAGCATATCGTATCAGGGAAGCACATACAGAAGCACACATTGTCTGTCTGTCCTTCACTGATGAGGTTAATTTTGATCGCTGGTCAACATATCATCTGTTTCATTCACTGTACAGTTACTACTTGCCCCTTGCAACTAATAAAGAAATTGTGGGGAGACATTTTAAAACCATGCAAATATTGTTTGTTGTCCACCCCCTACCTTGCATTTAGCATAAATTGCTGGTTGTTGCCTGAACTGATCTTTACTATGATGGTTACAAAATGGTGCTTTTCTAAATCCACCACTCCCTCCATACTTGTTAGTTGACATTCTGTTTCCCTCTCTGTCTTCCTCTGTCTTTCTGTCTGTCTCTCTCTTTCTATTTGTTATCACTATTGTCAAATGACAAAACTAAAATAATTTAGTAATGAGTTTGCTGTCCTTTATTCTAGGGAAAACAATCCATGGATTGAGGGAGTACGGTGCCTAACAAGCAGTGGAGCTGTCTTTCTGAAGGATTTTGGGAAAGAGTGAGTTTATAGAGCACTAGAAGAGGCAATGCGAAAATGGCATGATTGGCCAGAGGTTAGGGATTTCCTTATGAGGCAGACAGGTCCTATTCTAGCTAAATATTTAGGCTAACTAAGGCTGAGTTGGAGGACTGTGATTGGTGTTAAGTTTCCTTGACAGGTGGTTCCTGTAAGTGCAGGCTGACCAAGGTTTAGATTTGTGATGTGGGCCAGGCCACTGGGGCAGCCTCCATTTTGTGGGTCCTAATATATCAATTAACTTTATAGCTATGGATTCATGGATACTTATTTTATTCAATGGATTATTATCCATTACCTTTAAAATATTGATGCTCAAATAGTGCCATATTTACTCAGTGAGAGGGATACCTCCAATCTTAATCTCATCTTTCCTCATTCCTTATTTGTATCTTCTTTCTTCCACAGTGAGAACCCTGACTCCCTACAGTGTCCACACATTAAACAAATATACTAAGAAGAGTTCCAGGCAGATTTTGATTCCACATTTCAGGTATAGGTATTCTCACAAGCACTCTGAAAATGGTTGGAAGAAAAGACTGGGGTCTAAATCATTATTTAGGTTAGGACAATATCAGGCCTCTCATCTCTCCTTTATTAAAGTGGCAGGCCTATTAGGAATGTAGTCACCAATGTGCCAGTCCTTTAATAAATAAAATTTGCATTGTACAGTTAAAAATCTGTTAAGAGGGTATAATATTAAGTGCTCTTACCACAATAAAATAAATTTTTTTAAAAAAATCTTATATGATAAAGAAACTTTGGGAAACATGGTACCTCTTAAGCACCATTTGGATGTCCATGTACTGAACATACATGGATTTTATTAGGAAGAGCCAGAAAAGATTGATGTTTGAAAAATGAAAAAAGACAAAGAAAACCTATTCCAAATTCAAATACTCAAAGGAGGTCAAGAGCACTCTAGAACAGCCAAAGTTGGGACAGTAATGTTACCCCCAAAAGAAACAAGTTTATTAAAAACTCTGGGCTTTCCCCTTTAAATGCAAAATATTACAATAAATGAATGCAAAATAAAACAACAAAATGAAGCAAACAAGTAAACAACCAAAAACCCCAGTGGGCTCCATTACCAGAAGAATGCTCCAGTTTTGCATGAAAATTCAGAAGCGTTTCAGAATCCTTGAAACTACCTATATAGTCCTATAGGACATCTCAGATCATATTCCTTTGGACTACTGGTTGTATAGAATGCAAAACTTAACAAGTTTCATGATCTCCTTTCTGGGTCAGGATTCTTATATGTTCTTAGTACTATTGAATCATGTTTTTTATGATGAAAAGACCTTGGAGTATATTTATCCCACTCTTCTTCCTACAGGTGTATAAACTGAAGTCTACAGAGGGGAAATGATTTGTCCAAGAGCAGAAACACTATGGGGGACAGAGCTTGGAAGGTTCTCGAAGAAGGGAATTCAAGCACAGGGTGGACAGTTGGACTGAATTATTTTATGTTCTGTTTCTACCCTGGAATTCTATGAGTCTGCTTTCTGATTGCCAGTACAGTGATCCTTTTACTCCTCCTCAAAGGTCATTAGGTTGGGGGCATAAGAAGGGAATCAGGGAGAGTAGCTCTACCTTTTCTATTTAATATACTGATCTTCTAGGAAAGATTTTTCTGGAAGAAAGGGTTTTGGGAACCATAACACGATTCACTTGTAATACCTGCCAGGACTATATTATAGTCAGAAATGCTTGCAATATGCCGGTACATCTTTCAAAACATTGAAGTATCTTTGCAGCTAGGAAACTTGATGAGGGCCAGAACTTGGCTGGGAATGCTTGTCAACTTTTGGCAGCCTTGTCACTGCCGGCCTTGTATGCCTCTCCCTATGGCCAACCAATTCTGGTCAGACATCCCACAAATGTTTCTAATCATTTCTGAAATTCTTCTGAGCAGTACAGCTTATTACCCTTTCTTACAATGGTGTGTAGAGCTGTGACATGAATTGTTTTTAGGAGAAAGCCATGCAAGCACCTCTTCAACAAGATGGAGTACAGCTAGGGGTCTACTTTCAGGTATGACACCAACTCTCAGACTACATTATAGCTGTTTTTCAACAATTCAACTAGTATTAATTACTACTGTGAGTCTTTATTCAAAATAGTCTTTCCATTATTACAAATCAGAATGGCAGTAAGTGTGCACAATTAGGAGTTCAAAGAATAGCTGCTAGGATGTCTTCTGCATGTATTACCCACTCTCTGCTTTTCAAGTGTACAGATGTTCCGGATGATGACATGTGATACTGAAGATATATTATCTTATAGAATGTAACATACAAAGGTTTACTAGTAAGTACCTCCCCTCCCCCTCCAAGTGCCATCATGGCAAGGATCTTTGTGGCCTCTACTAATTACCTTACTTCCTTCCATAAATATTTTTTTAATGTCTTTGTGTGTCAGACCCTATGTTAGACAACTGGGGAAACAGTGATGAACAAGACCTAGAGACTCCTTCACCTTTTAGTGTTTAGAGTGTATTGGGGTATACATATATGAACAGGTAAAATACAAATGTGCTAAGGTAGGGAAAGAATTAAGAAATAAGGGGGGCCTAATCCAGTTAGAGAAATCTTGGAAGTGACATTTTAAATTGAAATATGAAGGATAAAGAGTTAAACAGGTGAGGGAGGACTTGGAAAGAATGTTTTCTGAGACAGGAAGAGCATAGGAAAATGCCCAGAGGAGAGAAAAACAGCGTGAGAAAAACAGCATATAATGGGACTACAGTAGTACAATTTAGAGTGTAAATTTGTGAGAGGTAAGAAATGTGGCTAGATTGTAAATCAGTTCCCCTGAGGGCAGCAACCTTGTCTATTTTGTTCAAAATAGCATTGCCATTATCTACTATTGTTCCTGTCACATAGTAAAAATTCAAAAATTATTGTTGAATAATAACAGTAACAGCAACAAAAGAAAAACGGCAGCCATTTATTTAATTATGAGAAGAAAACATTCTAAAGTGTTTTATTCATGTGCAATTTAATTAAATCCTCACATTATGAGGCATTTATTATTATTATTTTACTACTACTATTATTATTGTTCTCATTTCACAGATAAGGAAAAAGAAGCTCAGTGAGGTTAACCCAGTAGCCCAAGTTTACCTAACTAGTGATTGTCAGATCCAAGGTTTGAACCCAGACCATCTCAGACTCCCCTGATTCTAAGTGTCAAGATTCTGTATTAGAGTTTTGAATTTCCCCTAATACAACAGGCAACCACTGAAAGGTTTAATGTTTTGAAATTTACCAAGGTAACTCTGGAAGCAATGTGAAGAATGGATCTAAGTGGGAGAAGACTAGAGATAAAGAGACAAGTTATGAAGTCATTGTGATAATTCATGGAACTGATGATGGTGGCTTGGACTATGGTGTTGGCAGTGAAGATGGAGAGAAATAGCCAGATGCCAGAGGGAGAAGGGAGGGGGTTGAGAGGGAGGGAGGGAGAGAGAGAGAGAGAGACAGATAGAGAGAGAGAGGGAGAGAGGCATAATTGATAGGCCTTGGTGATTGATTGAGTGGAGGTGTCAATGAGGGAGACAAAGAAATCAAGGAAGACTTTCAGGTGTCTGATCATTACAGAACTGTGATTGGGTATTTGGAGGTGCAACTCACTGAAACAGAGAACAGGAGGAGGAGGTGGTAGATGAGAAGATGGCAATTACTTTTTGGCATGATGAGTGTGAGCTCTTTGGGGGGAGGGTATTCAAGTGGACATACCCAACTGACATTTCAGTTGACTTACCTCATGCTTTGAGAAGAGATCAAGGATGGAGACAGAGATGCGAGAGATACCACCATATAGCTGGCATTTGCAGGTAACAGGGGCAGTTGTAACCATGTTATAAAACTGTGTACATTGACGTAAGCAGAAAATCCAAGACAAAGCCCAAATGAACACCAACATCTAATTGACACATACAGGAAAAAGAGCCTGTAAAAAAGATTGGGAAGGTGCAGACAGAGGACTAGGAGGAAACCCAGAAGATGAATGTAAGGGACGCTGAGGGAAAAGAATTTCTCCAGAAGAAGGAAATGGTCAACAGTGTCAAATACTGCTGGGACACGGGGACCAAAAAAATCTTCCACTATGTTTCGCAACATGGAGGTCTTTGATGGTCTTGGAAGATCAGTTCCACTGTGAGGAGGTATGTGGGGTTTAGGAGGGAGGTAAAAGTCATTTTAGTATGTTACAGAGTAAATTACAGGTAAGGAAATGAAATAAAAGTCACAGAAGCAAATGCTAGTTGTTACCATGGAAACAAGATCCAAGAACACTGGGGGATTTGGGGTGAAAAGAGTAATCGGAAGTCCTAGGATAATTGTTAATTAGTTTTATAGAATGGACTTAGGGGTAGATGGCATAAAGATGTAGCAAGAGGTAGTATAAAGATGGGGGGCGCTTCCCCGGTAACGCAGTGGTTGAGAGTCCGCCTGCCGATGCAGGGGACACGGGTTCGTGCCCCGGTCCGGGAAGATCCCACATGCCACGGAGTGGCTGGGCCCGTGAGCCATGGTCGCTGAGCCTGCGCGTCCGGAGCCTGTGCTCTGCAACGGGAGAGGCCACAACAGTGAGAGGTCCGCGTACCAGAAAAGAAAAAAAAAAAAAAAAGGTTGCTTCATGGCTTGAAATCAGGACATGGAGAGTTAGCTGGCTGATTAGACTCCCTGGTGTCCCCAAGCTATGATAACCTGATGTGTCCACCTCTACTATACCTGCTGCTCCTAACTGTCCTTCACATTTGTGGGTTAGAGCCCTTAGGACACACTTTGTAGGATACTCCATGGAAATGAGTGCTTAGTCATTGACTGATGTGATGAATTTGGATACAGACAAGTTGACGTATATCTGAAGGCAGATGGAAGGCAGAATGTCTACATAATTTCATCTGGTGATAGCCAAAATCATGAAACTGAATCATCAAAATTAAATCAGAGGATTGGAGAATCTTGTATTTGGAAGGGCCCTTTAAGGCCATCTGGTCCAACCTTCCGCTCAGCATTGCCATCCTCCCTACAGCATCCGTAAGAGAGAAAGAATATCAGGCCATCTGGGAAAGAGATTATGGCAGATGTTGCAAAGCCAAATGGCATTTCAAACAAAATGTGGTTACCTAGGCTCTGGGTGGTTTGGTTTTAAACCAGCTCTACAGAAGACGCAGCACCAGGAAGAGTCCAAGTCCAGTTGTAAAAATGTTTCTTTTCAGATAAAGAATGCAAAGGCAGGAGCCTCTCTTGTCATTCCGTTGTTAACTTGTGGTTGCTAGTCGACAATGGCACTCTATTTGGAATCACTTTACCCATCTGTGAAAAGAAAATATTATGTTTCAATCTTCCATGGATTTTTTTTTTAAAAAAAACAATCTTAATAAAAAGGCAGACATTCTAAGATGGAAGGTGCTATGTAAATATAAGTTGACTGAAAGTCTACAGCCAAAGTGGTTTTGGGCTAAGATGCCAGGCTTGTGTAACCTACACGTAGAGTGAGCGTTGAGCTTGCGCTAGGGTACAAAGTAATTGTGACATTTTGGTTGACTAAGTTAGGACTAGTCCTACAGAGAAGTATGTGATACCATGTTTATTGGAAAGACCCAGAACCACTATCTTCCTCCTTCCCCATGATCTATTTCATCTGCTTTCAGATGCCTGAAATCTGCCATTGGAGTTTTAGCTTTTTGGCTTATGGTATTGATATCTGTTAAAATCTTAATGACCCTATGAAAGGTAACTCACTGAGTTTGTATCAGTCATTTACTCCTTAGTGAGAATGAGGAATGTTATAAAAGTTGGAATAGAAGAAAAGAGAAAGAGGACACTAAATGCCTGGGGAGGAGAGAAGACTGAGGAAATAGAAAATTTTACATAGTTTACAATTTATCTTATGGCTTGCCCTACTCCAAGGATAAATCAGAGCAACATAATTCTACCTAAACTTCCATTCCCTTATCTCCACCTCATTCCCATCCCACCTCCAGCTATTTCCAAATTAAGAGGTGAATTATCTCTCTTTTTAGATTTTTTTTCACTTTGAAAATATTTTTAATAATTTTACCTTTCCAAATGTACTTTTTCCTTAAAGAGAAAACGTTTAGTCCTGGACTGTAGTTCTGCTAGTGCTTAGTCTAAGGGAACTGTTCAGTTTCATTAATCTTCAGGCACCCCAATTTATTTTAAGGATGTGAAAGATCCAAATGCATGGATTAGAATGCACTCAACAGTGAAAAGTCCTAAAAGTTCATAGCACTAGCAGGACGACTTCTCAAAAATGGGAGACATCATAAAGTTTATATTTTGATTTTTACTTTGAAAGTTAGGTTTCCTACCTAAATGAAAAGATGATGTGGGCTAAAGTCAAATCAATATCAAGACAGTATGGGAAAGGGCAATGACTGGGCCTGGTTCTTGTAATTCGAGCTGATATAGCATCATTTTCCTGTGGGCCTTTCAAAGACCCCATACTAATGACACTGAACAAGAAACAAAGTGAAAAAATAGGCCACAGAATGATTTAATCCGAACTACTCTGACAGTGAGAATTACTTCTTTATGGCTCACTTCCTTACATTTGCAAAAAATCCTATTAACCCAGATCCCAAACATCTTGGCACTGGGATAGATTTATTTGAAATATTTTATTTTCACAGTTTTAAACTTTTTATTCTGACATAATTTCAGACTTACAGAGAAGTTGCAAAAATAGTACAAATAATTCCCATATTCCCTTCACTCATATGCCCAGATTCCCTACATGTTTACCTTTTACCACCTTCGTAGTCTTTGTCTCTCTCTCTATATATGATTTTCACACAAGTGTGTGTATCAATATATCAACTTAATTTTTCTGAATGATTTAAGAATAAGTTGCAGATATGATGGTCCTTTTACCCCTAAATACTTCAATATGTATTTCTTAAAAATAAGGATAGTCTCTTACATATCCATAGCGCAACCATCAAAATCAGGAAGCTAACACTGATATAATACTATTACCTAACCTAAACCTTATTCAAATTTTGTCAATTGTCCCATTAAAGTCTCTTATGGTGACAGGAAAAGAATTTGTGCATTAGAATCTGATATAGAATCACCCATTGAATTTACTTATTATGTCTCTTTAGTGTCCTTTAATCAGGAAGAGTTTTTGACC